>NW_028270182.1:7541107-8211107 GCF_037043375.1 Chiloscyllium plagiosum
CCCACACACCACTACACCCCCCCACACACACTACACCCCCCCACACACACACTACACCCCCCCCACACACACACACACCCCCCCCCACACACACCCCCCCACACACACACCCCCCCCACACACACACACACCCCCCCACACACACACTACACCCCCCCACACACACACACCACCCCCCCACACACACTACACCCCCCACACACACACACACCCCCCACACACACACACACCCCCCCCACACACACACTACACCCCCCACACACACACTACACCCCCCCACACACACACTACACCCCCCCACACACACACTACACCCCCCCACACACACACTACACCCCCCCCCACACACACACTACACCCCCCCCACACACACACTACCCCCCCACACACACACACCCCCCCCACACACACACCCCCCACACACACTACACCCCCCCACACACACACTACACCCCCCACACACACTACACCCCCCCCACACACACACTACACCCCCCCACACACACACTACACCCCCCCACACACCACACTACACCCCCCCACACACACACCCCCCACACACACACACCCCCCACTCACACACTACACCCCCCCACACACACACACTACACCCCCCCCACACACACTACACCCCCCACACACACACACTACACCCCCCACACACACACACTACACCCCCCACACACACACTACACCCCCCACACACACACTACACCCCCCACACACACTACACCCCCCACACACACACTACACCCCCCACACACACACTACCCCCCCCACACACACACTACACCCCCCCACACACACACTACACCCCCACACACACACACTACACCCCCCCCACACACACTACACCCCCCACTCACACACTACACCCCCCCACACACACACACTACACCCCCCCACACACACACACTACACCCCCCCACACACACACTACACCCCCCCACACACACACTACACCCCCCCCACACACAGACTACACCCCCCCACACACACACTACACCCCCCACACACACACTACACCCCCCACACACACACTACACCCCCCACTCACACTACACCCCCCACTCACACACACTACATCCCCCCCACACACACTACACCCCCCCCACACACACACTACACCCCCCCACACACACACTACACCCCCCCACACACACACTACACCCCCCACACACACACACTACACCCCCCCACACACACTACACCCCCCACTCACACACACTACATCCCCCCCACACACACTACACCCCCACTCACACACTACACCCCCCCACACACACTACACCCCCCACACACACACACTACACCCCCCCCACACACACACTACACCCCCCCCACACACACACTACACCCCCCCACACACACACTACACCCCCCCACACACACTACACCCCCCACTCACACACTACACCCCCCACTCACACACTACACCCCCCCACACACACACACTACACCCCCCCCACACACACACTACACCCCCCACACACACACACTACACCCCCCACACACACACACTACACCCCCCACACACACACTACACCCCCCACACACACACTACACCCCCCCACACACACACTACACCCCCCCACACACACACTACACCCCCCCACACACACACTACACCCCCCACACACACACACTACACCCCCCCCACACACACTACACCCCCCCACACACACACTACACCCCCCCACACACACACTACACCCCCCCCACACACACTACACCCCCACACACACTACACCCCCCACACACACACTACACCCCCCCCCACACACACTACACCCCCCACACACACTACACCCCCCCCACACACACTACACCCCCCACACACACACTACACCCCCCCCACACACACACTACACCCCCCCCACACACACACTACACCCCCCCCACACACACACTACACCCCCCCCCACACACACTACACCCCCACACACACTACACCCCCCACACACACACTACACCCCCCCCCACACACACTACACCCCCCACACACACTACACCCCCCCCACACACACTACACCCCCCACACACACACTACACCCCCCCCACACACACACTACACCCCCCCCACACACACACTACACCCCCCCCCCACACACACACACACACACACGACCCCCCCTGCGGTCCTCAGTAAACGGAACCTGACGGAATCCCGTACAGAGGCTTCCAGTGCCGCCCTCCGTCGGTCATTCGGTCGTTGGGGTGTCGTTTGCGCGGGGAGCGACACCGCCGCCTCGCGCCGCCCTCTCCGTGGGACTTGGGGGGGGGGGGAGCGTGCGAACACGTGCCACCACGTGCCAACCGTCTTTTTTTGGGGGAGGAGGGCGACGGCGTCGTGTGAGACCGCCGGCACGTTCCTTCCTTCCGGGGAGCGAGGAGGTGATTACGAAACCGCCGCCACGTGCCGCTCCTGGCGCGGGCGGGCGGGCGCGTGTGAAGCCGCCGCCACGTGCCGCTCCTGGCGCGGGCGGGCGCGTGTGAAACCGCCGCCACGTGCCGCTCCTGGCGCGGGCGGGCGGGCGCGTGTGAAACCCCCGCCACGTGCCGCTCCTGGCGCGGGCGGGCGCGTGTGAAACCCCCGCCACGTGCCGCTCCTGGCGCGGGCGGGCGCGTGTGAAACCGCCGCCACGTGCCGCTCCTGGCTTGGGCGGGCGGGCGGGTGGGTGTGAAACCGCCGCCACGTGCCGCTCCTGGCTTGGGCGGGCGGGCGGGTGGGTGTGAAACCGCCGCCACGTGCCGCTCCTGGCTTGGGCGGGCGGGCGGGTGTGAAACCGCCGCCATGTGCCGCTCCTGGCTTGGGCGGGCGGGCGCGTGTGAAACCGCCGCCACGTGCCGCTCCTGGCGCAGTTTTTTTTGTTGCCCGAGCAGCGGTTGGTGTCGCGAGGGCGAAGGGGTAAAGAGACTTGAGTGGCGGGCATTTGCCTTCAGGGGATGAGGGGCATCGGCCGGGTAAGGAAGTGAATTAGGGTTAGAGGGAGGAAGAAAACTGGTGAAGTCCACGTTGATGCCCTGGTGGTTGAAGGGATCCAAGGCGGAAGATGAGGCGTTCTTCTTCCAGCATCGGGTGGGAAGGGAGTGGCAATGGAGGAGGCCCAGGACCTGCATGCCCTTGGTAGAGTGGGGTGGAGAGTTGAAATGTGTGGCCACGGGGCGGTGAGATTGGTTTGTACGTGTGTCCCGGAGATGTTCTCTGAAGAGTTCTGCAAGTACGTAGGTATCCTTTTCTCCCCAATGTAGAGGAGACCTCATCAGGAGCAACGGATACAGTAAATGACGTGTGTGGAAGTGCAGGTAAATCTATGATGGATGTGGAAGGCTCCTTTGGGGCCTTGGATGGAGGTGAGGGGGAAAGTGTGCGCGCAGGTTTTGCAATTCTTGCGGTGGCAGGGGAAGGTGCTGGGAGGGGGGCAAGTGGGTC
Source organism: Chiloscyllium plagiosum (assembly GCF_037043375.1). NCBI lineage: Eukaryota > Metazoa > Chordata > Chondrichthyes > Orectolobiformes > Hemiscylliidae > Chiloscyllium > Chiloscyllium plagiosum. Next base: position 7,544,541 of record NW_028270182.1, read on the forward strand.
GGTGGGGTGACGTGGACTTGACAAGAGAGTTGCAGAGAGAATGGTCTTTGCAGAATACAGATGGGGGTGGGGAGGGAATTATATTTCTGGTGGTGGGGTCTGTTTGTCGAAGGCGGAAATGGCGGAGGACGATACGATGTATCCGGAGGTTGGTGGGGTGGAAGGTGAGGACTAGGGGGGTTCTGTCCTCGTTGCGGCTGGAGGGGTGGGTTTTGAGGGTGGAGGTACAGGAAGTGGAGGAGATGTACTGGAGGGCATCACGATCACTTAGGAGGGGAAATTGCAGTCTTTGAAGAAGGAGGCTATCTGGTGTGTTCTGTGGTGGATGGTCCTCCTGGGAGCAGATGCAGTGGAGACAGAGGATTTGAGAATAAGGGACAGCGTTTTTACAGGAGGCAGGGTGGGAGAAGGTATAGTCCAGATAGCTGTGAGAGTTGGTGGGCTTGTAGAAGATGTCTGTGTTGAGTCGGTCACTGTTGTTGGCAATGGAGAGGTCCAGGAAGGGGGGGGGGGGGGGGGGAAGTGTCTGAGATGGTCCAGGCGAACCTATGGTCGGGGTGGAAGATGTTGGTGAAATTTATGGCACCAATACTGTCATCAATGTAGCGGAGGAAAAGGTAGGGAATGGTGCCGGTGTAACTGCAGAAGATGGCCTGTTCCATGTACCTGACGAAGAGACAGGCAAAGCTGGGGCCATGCAGGTGCCCATGGCTACCCCTTTGGTCTGGAGAAAGTAGAAGGATTTAAAGGAGAAATTACTGAGGGTGAGGACCAGTTCAAACGAATGAGTGTCAGTGAAGGGTACTGCTGGGGATGCTGGAAGAGGAAGAAACAGAGGACTTAGTGGCCTTTGTCATGGCTGATATCGGTGCAAAGGGACTGGATGTCCATGGTGAAAATGAGGTATTGGGGGCTGGGGAAATGAAAGTCATGGAGGAGCTGGATGGCGGGGGTGGTGTCCTGAACGTATGTGGGGTGTTCCTGGACCGGGGGTATAGGACAGTGTCAAGGTATGTGGAAATGAGTTCGGTGGGGCAGGAGCAGGCTGAAACGATGGGTTGGCTGGGCCAGTCAGGATTGTGAATCTTGGGTAGGAGGTAGAATTGGGCGGTGCGGGGTTCCGGGACTGTGAGGTTGGAGGCTGTGGATGGGAAATCGCCTGAGGTGATGAGGTTGTGGATGATCTGGGAGATGATGGTTTGGTGATAGGAAGTGAGGTCATGGTCAAGGGGGCAGTAGGAGGAGGTGTCTTCAAGTTGGTACCTGGCTTCAGCAGTGTAGAGGTCAGTGCGCCAAACTACCACTGTGCCCGCACCCCTTGTCGGCTGGTTTGCTGGGTAAGGTTGCAGTTGGAGCGGAGGGAGTGGAGGGCTGCTTGTTATGAGAGTGAGAGGTTGGAGTGATTGAGGGGGTGGACAGGTTGAGGCAGTCAATGTCCCGACAGTAGTTGGAAATAAAGAAATCGAGGGCGAGTAACAGACTGGCACGGGAGTCCAGGTGGATGGGGTGTGTTGGTGACTTGAGAAGGGGTCCTTGGAAGATGGGCGGGAGGCTTAGTGAAAATGTAAGCCCAGAGGCGGAGGCGACAGAAGAAGTGTTCGATGTCGTAAAGCGTGTTAAATTCACCCTCTGCCATTTCTACCACCTACAAACGGACCCCACCACCAGAGATACATTTCCCTCCCCACCCCTATCTGCATTCTGCAAAGACCATTCCCTTCGTGACTGTCTTGTCAAGTCCACAGCCCTCACCAATCCACCCTCCCCTCCCAGCACCTTACCCTGCCACCACAAGAAATGCAAAACTTGCACCCGTACCTACCCCCTCACCTCCATCCAAGACCCGAAAGGAGCCTTCCACATTCACCATAGATTTACCTTCACTTCCACGCGTCATTTCCTGTATCCATTGGTCTCCTTTACATACGGGAGACAGCACGTCTCCTTGCAGAATGCTTCAAAGAACATCTCCAGGATACACGCACGAAGCAACCCCACTGCCATGTGGCCGAACGTTTTAACTCCCCATCCACTCCACCAAGGACATGCAAGTGCTGGGCCTCCCCTATCATCAAACCCTAACCATCTGACGTCTGGAGGAAGAACGCCTCATTTTCCGCCTTGGGACCCTACACGGGATTAATGTGGATTTCATCAGTTTCCTCACTTCCCCTCCCTCCACCTTATCCCAGATCCAACCTTCAAACTCTACACCGTCCACATAACCTGTCCTATCTGTCCACCATCTTTCCCACCTATCCGCTGCACCTTTCTCTCCAACCTATCACCATTACCCCCACCTTCATCTACCTATCACGCTATCAGCTACCTTGCCCCCACCCCCATCCCCCATCCATTTATCTCTGTACTCTCTTGGCTCACAAGCTTCATTCCTGATGAAGGGCTTATGCTCGAAATGTCGATTCTCCTGTTCATCGGATGCTGCCTGACCTGCTGTGCTTTTCCAGCACCACACTCTCCACTATGATCTTCCTCTGCTGGACCAAGCCAGCATCAGCTACAAAGCTTCTCTCACTGATTTGAACTTGACATGAATCAGTGATCTATTGCACTTCTCCTGAGACAGATGTGAAATGCAGGTTGAGTGACAAAAATGATCTGGCCTGCAGGAAGCTCACCCAGAAGAACATTCAATAAAAGGTGAAGTCTCGGAGTGATTACTCCCCCTTTTGATCCCTTCACATTAAAACCATGAAATGGGGTTTCATTGTCTTTGGGTGATATTATACTGGGTTTTGGCCGCTTCTTAATTAGTGTCATTCGATTTTTCTGAAGGATTTACTTTGCTATCCTTAAGAACTAATACGAGGGAGAACATAATATGTTAGTGATGCAGATCAAAGGGCTTTGTAAAAATCAACAACAATAACCTTGTGATGCTTGAACATTTTATTAAGCTGGCAAAATGCAACTCCAGAAATGAATGCAAGATGATTCTCATTAAGACTACAAGACTCTGAAATTACTCCAAATGGTATTATGTGTGATAGTTAATTCAGCTTCAATTTTGTCACAGTTAATCGTGTTTGAAGAAGTGAAATGAATTTTTGTCTGCATTATTTTAATCTAAGGCATGAAGACAAATCTCCATTTGAGGATGTTACTGATAAATAGCAATCATTCTGCAAGGCTGTCCAGGTGGAGAAGCAGGAGGAGCTTTCTCCTGAGGCATCGTTTGTGGTTCTTGTAAACGTTTACCAACACACAGGGTGGTTCGCAGTGGTGGGTTCCGCTACTGGATCCAGTGGTGAAGAGATGTCCCTTTTTGATGCAGCTACTGATTTCACGTGAAGCATATTATAGGCGGGATGTGACAATTACGTCAGTTAGGGATCCAAATTGAATCCTATTCCTGAAAATCAGAAAATAAATATTAATGAGCAATTTATTGTTCAATGTCACTTTATGCAACTGGGAAACAAGGACTCGAGTGGATATATGAATGAATTGTAAATGAAAATTAAGTTGTGGAAAATGAACCCACGTCAATGAGCAGGGGTGTTCCACAGGGGTCATTAACATAAATAGCTTGGATGAAGATGTTGACCTGATTAGTAAGTTTGCAGGTGACACGAAAATTGGTAGAGTTGTAGGTAATGAGAAAGGATATCAACGGTTGCAGCAGGGTTTAGATCAGCTGGAAAGTTGGGTGGGGAGACGATGTGTGGATTTCGCTCCATCTAAGTGTGAGGTGATGCACTTTGGGAGGTCAAGGGCAAGAGAAAAGTATCGAGTAAATGTTGGAACCTTAAGAGCATTGACACACAGAGGGATCTTGGAACCAAAGTCCATTGCTTCCCTGAAGGGGCAACACTTGTGAAGAATGAGGTAAAGAAGGTGTACAATATGCTTGCCTTCATTGATTGGCGTATTGAGTATAAAAGTTGGCAAGTCAAGTTGCTTCTGTAAAAGAAGGACAAAAGGGTAACGAGGGAGAGAATAGGGCCCCTCAAAGATCAGCAAGGCGGCCTTTGTGTGGAGCTGCAGAAAATGGGGGAGATACTAAATGAGTATTTTGCATCAGTATTTATTGTGGAAAAGGATATGGAAGATATAGACTGTAGGGAAATAGATGGTGACATCTTGCAAAATGTCCGTATTACAGAGGAGGAAGTGCTGGATGTCTTGAAACGGGTAAAGGTGGATAAATCCCCAGGACCTGATCAGGTGTACCCAAGAACTCCGTGGGAAGCCAGAGAAGTGATTGCTGGGCCTCTTGCTGAGATATTTGTATCATCGATAGTCACAGGTGAGGTGCCGGAAGACTGGAGGTTGGCAAACGTGGTGCCACTGTTTAAGAAGGGTGGTAAAGACAAGCCAGGGAACTATAGACCAGTGAGCCTGACATCAGTGGGCAAGTTGTTGAAGGGAATCCTGAAGGACAGGATGTACATGTATTTGGAAAGGCAAGGACTGATTAGGGATAGTCAATGTGGCTTTGGGAAATCATGTCTCACAAACTTAATTGAGTTTTTTGAAGAAGTAACAAAGAGGATTGATGAGGGCAGAGCAGTAGATGTGATCTATATGGACTTCAGTAAGGCGTTCAACAAGGTTCCCCATGGGAGACTGATTAGCAAGGTTAGATCTCATGGAACACAGGGAGAACTAGCCATTTGAATGCAGAACTGGCTCAAAGGTAAAAGACAGAGGGTGGTGGTGGAGGGTTGTTTTTCAGACTGGAGGCTTGTGACCAGTGGAGTGCCACAAGGATTGGTGCTGGGTCCTCTACTTTTTACATAAATGATTTGGATGCGAGCATAAGAGGTACAGTTAGTAAGTTTGCAGATGACACCAAAATTGGAGGTGTAGTGGACAGTGAAGAAGGTTACCTCAGATTACAACAGGATCTGGACCAGATGGGCCAATGGGCTGAGAAGTGGCAGATGGAGTTTAATTCAGATAAATGCGAGGTGCTGCATTTTGGGAAAGCAAATCTTAGCAGGACTTATACACTTAACAGTAAGGTCCTAGAGAGTGTTGCTGAACAAAGAGACCTTGGAGTGCAGGTTCATAGCTCCTTGAAAGTGGAGTTGCAGGTAGATAGGATAGTGAAGAAGGTGTTTGGTAAGGTTTCCTTTATTGGTCAGAGTATTGAGTACAGGAGTTGGGAGGTCACGTTGCGGCTGTTTAGGCATTGGTTAGGCCACTGTTGGAATATTGCATGCAATTCTAGACTCCTTCCTATCGGAAAGATGTTGGGAATCTTGAAAGGGTTCAGAAAAGATTTACAAAGATGTTGCCAGGATTGGAGGATTTGAGCTATTGGGAGAGGCTGAACAGGCTGGGGCTGTTTTCTCTGGAGTTTCAGAGGCTGAGGGGTGACCTTATAGAGGTTTACAAAATTATGAGGGGCATGGATAGGGTAAATAGGCAAAGTCTTTTCCCTGGGGTTGGGGAGTCCAGAATGAGAGGGCATAGGTTTAGCTGAGAGAGGAAAGATATAAAAGAGACCTAAGGGGCAACTTTTCACGCAGAGGGTGGTATGTGTATAGAATGAGCTGCCAGAGGAAGTGGTCGAGGCTGATACAATTGCAACATTTAAGAGGCATTTGGATGGGTATATGAATAGGAAGGGTTTGGAGAGATATGGGCCAGGTGCTGGCAGGTGGGACTAGATTGGGTTGGGATATCTGGTCGGCATGGACCGGTTTCCATGCTGTATATCTCTATGACTGGTCAGGCCACATCTGGAGTACTGTGCTTGGTTCTGTTTGCTGTACAATTGGAAGGATGTATTTGCTTTGGAGAGGGTACCAGGTTGTTGCCTGGATTTGAATGTCTAAGCGAAAAGGAGGAGGTTCTTTTCACTAGACTGTGGTGGATTCCGTGAGCATGGACAGGGTGATTTATTTGGGAAGCCAGTGTCTAACTGCCAGCCATGGAGGTTCTTCATTTTTTTGTATGGGTTTTCTCACCTGAAATCCAGACCTAATTCCCAGTTAGGAGAGGAAAGGAGCTGCTGTTGGCCACAAGCAAGAGAACCTTTCTTTGTTTGAAGGGTCCGACAGGAGAAACTGAGGAATGAGAGGTGAGAGGTGGCACTGTCCACAGATCTAGGAGAAAAAGGGTTTCTAGGAATGTGGGCGGCACGGTGGTACAGTGGTTAGCACTGCTGCCTCGCAGCGTCAGAGACCCGGGTTCAATTCCCGCCTCAGGCGACTGACTGTGTGGAGTTTGCACCTTCTCCCCGTGTCTGCGTGGGTTTCCTCCGGGTGCTCCGGTTTCCTCCCACAGTCCAAAGATGTGCAGGTCAGGTGAATTGGCCATGCTAAATTGCCCGTAGTGTTAGGTAAGGGGTAAATGTAGGGGTATGGGTGGGTTGCGCTTCGGCGGGTCGGTGTGGACTTGTTGGGCCGAAGGGCCTGTTTCCACACTGTAAGTAATCTAATCTAATCGAATGTGGGGGTGGAGCCAGACCCTAATGCGTGGGACTCTTTTGCAGCAGGAGGTCGATCTATGATTTGGTCTGATTGCAGAGTGGTAGGGGGTAGGAGCAGTTTGCAGTGATAACTCTGATGTCTCCCATGGAGGAGCCATATTCCAGTGGAGCTGGGCAGATGCACCCCCACTTCATCCGATAGGATTCCAAGACCTGGGAAAACCAAACAGCCAGGATCAAAACAGGAAGAAAGCAGCTTGTGGCACAATGGCTCAACAGCGCCTCACAGTTCCAGCCTCAGGTGACTGTCTGTGTGGAGTTTGCATGTTCTCCCTGTGTCTGTGTAGGGTTTCCTCCCACAGGCTAGGTGGGTTAGTCATGGGAAATATAGGGTCCTAGGGACTGGGTGGGATGCTCTTCAGAGGGTCGGTGTACACTCAATCGACTGAATGGTCTGCTTCCACACTGTAGAGATTCTACGAGTTTGCAGGTGAGGGCCAGGGCTTTCTCGCAAGCTTTCAACAGATAACCAATGTATGGTTTCGACCTCACAACCCCGACTGACTCTTGTGAAATGGATGTCTGAGGGGATGTGTTGGGAGTTCGTGATTGTTATTATATGCCCCATAACGCCTAACACCAAGCCACCTATTTATTTGTTTTTGTTTTAAACATTATCAAACTGCCTACCTACTTTCAGTCAGTATTTAGTTTGTGAATAAAAGTATTTACCATTTACCATTTACCTGTGGAAGAAACAGATAAGTGTTAGCATGTTCACAGAGTATCAGCTAAAAAAAACTACATTTTCAGTACATTTGGGGGCAGTAATCCATCCTTGAATTACATATGGCAAAAAACCCACATTCACACAAACTCAAACTATCTGCACGTTTACTGCTTCCACATCTTCCCAAATGACATATATGAGGGCAGGTAGGTGTATAACCTATGTTTGATTTTGTTTTTGAGAGATGTGAGTTTGTTCCCCATTGTTAATTGCCCCTTGAGAAGGTGGTGGTGAGCTGCCTCTTTGAATCACTGTATTCCATGTAGAGTGATTGGAAAGCGACTACCAAGATTTTTGTGTTGGATCAGTGCTGTGTCCACTGTTGTTCGTCATTGTTATGACAGTTTGGAAGAGAATACTGGAAGCATATTTTGTAAGTTTGTGATGGCGCCAAAATTGGTGGGTATAGTGGACAGTGCAGAAGGTTATCTAAGGGTACAGTGGAATCTTGATCATCTGGGCAAGTGGGCTGAGGAGTGGCAAATGGACTTTAATTCACTTAAATGTGAGATGTTGACTTTGGTAAAGACAAAGGCAGGGCTTAGAAAGTTATGGTAGGGCTCTGGGGAGTGTTGCCAAACAGAGAGTCCTGGGAGTTCAGGTAGATAGCTCCTTGAAAGTGGCATCACACGTAGACATGGTATTGAAGAAGGCATTTGGCATACTTGTCTTCATTATTCAGAGCATTGAGTACAGGAGTTGGGATGCCATCTTATGGTGAAAAATGTGTTGCTGGAAAAGCGCAGCAGGTCAGGCAGCATCCAAGGAGCAGGAGAATCGATTTTTCGGGAATAAACCCTTCTTCAGGAATGAGAAAGGTGTGCCAAGTCCAGACCATCCATAACCTCATCACCTCAGGGTTATAAATCGACCGACTCCCACAGCTACCTAGATTACACCTCCTCCAACCCTGCCCCCTGTAAAAACGCCATACCATATTCCCAATTCCTTCGCCTCCGCCCCATCTGCTCCCAGGAGGACCAATTCCAATACCGAACAACCCAGATGGCCTCCTTCTTCAAAGACCGCAATTTCCCCTCAGACATGGTTGACGATGCTCTCCACCGCATCTCCTCCACTTCCCGCTCCTCCGCCCTTGAACCCCGCCCCTCCAATCGCCACCAGGACAGAACCCCACTGGTCCTCACCTACCACCCCACCGACTTCCAGATACATCGTATCATCCTTCGTCATTTCCACCACCTCCAAACAGACCCCACCACCAAAGATATCTTTCCCTCCCCTCCCCTATCAGCGTTCTGGAAAGACCACTCCCTCCGCGACTCCCTCGTCAGGTCCATACCCCCCACCAACCCAACCTCCACTCCCGGCACTGTCCCCTGTAACACAGGAAATGCAAAACTTGCGCCCACACCTCCCCCCTTACTTCCCTCCAAGGCCCCAAGGAATCCTTCCATATCCATCACAAATTCACCTGCACCTCCACACACATCATTTATTGCATCCGCTGCACCCGATGTGGCCTCCTCTACATTGGGGAGACAGGCCGCCTACTTGCGGAATGTTTCAGAGAACACCTCTGGGACACCCACACCAACAAACCCAACTGCCCCGTGGCAGAACACTTTAACTTCCCCTCCCACTCCGCCAAGGACATGCAGGACCTTGGTCCCCTCCATCGCCAGACCAAGGCAACATGACGCCTGGAGGAAGAGCGCCTCATCTTCCGCCTAGGAACCCTCCAACCACAAGGGATGAATGCAGATTTCTCCAGCTTCCTCATTTCCCCTCCCCACACCTTGTCTCAGTCCCAACCCTCGGACTCAACACCGCCTTCTTGACCTGCAATCTTCTTCCTGACCTCTTCGCCCCCACCCCCTCTCCGGCCTATCACCCTCACCTTAACCTCCTTCCACCTATCACATTCCCAACGCCCCTCCCCCAAGTCCTTCCTCCCTACCTTTTATCTTAGCCGACTTGGCACACCCTCCTCATTCCTGAAGAAGGGCTTATGCCCAAAACGTTGATTCTCCTGCTCCTTGGATGCTGCCTGACCTGCTGCGCTTTTCCAGCAACATATTTTTCAGCTCTGATCTCCAGCATCTGCAGTCCTCACTTTCTCCTATGCCATCTTGTGGCTCTACAAGACATGGGTGAGGCTATTTTTGAAGATGTGTGTGCAGTCCTGGTTGCCACGCTATAGGAAGGACGTTATTGAACTGGAAATCGTACAGTAAAGATTTATAAGGCTGTTACCAGCCTGAAGGGTTTGAATTATAAGGAGAGGCTGAATAGGCTGGGACGTTTTCTTCTGCAGCATTAGAGGTTAAGGGATGACCTTGTAGAGCTTTTAAATCATGAGGGGCATAGATGGGGTGATCAGCACAGGCATTTTCCCAAGGGTAGGGGAGTTCGAAACTAAAGGACACAATTTTAAGGTGAGAAGGGAACGATTTTAAAGGGACCCGAGGGACAACTTTTTCACATAAAGTCTAATGTGTATGCAGAATGAACTGCCAGGGAGATGCAGGTACAGTTGCAACATTTAAAAGACATTTGGACAGATACATGAATAGGAAAGATTTAGAGGGATATGGGCCAAATGCAGGCAAATGGGATTAGTTTAGTTTGGGAACCCTGGTGAGCATGGACAAGTTGGACTGAAGGTTCTCATTCAGTATTGTATGACCCCACTTTGACTAGTGATAGTGAATGACTGGTGATATTGTTTGAATTCAGATGGTATTGTTTGAATTCAGATGGAACTTGCCAATGGAAATGTTCCGATATTGTTTGGCCTTGTAGTTCATAGGGGTGACAGATTGAAGGGTGTTGTTGAAAGAGCTATGGTTGTTAACTTGTATGCTCACTTGCACCTACAATGCATGGAGTGAGTGAAGGGAAGAATCAGGTACACATCCAGCGGGCTACATTGACCTGGATGGTGTTGAGCTTCCTGAGTGTTGTTGGAAATGGACTCACATTGGGGGGGGGTCCACTACACTCCTGACTTATGGATGTTGGACAGGCTTTGGGAAGTCAGTTGGTGGGTTACTCACTCCAAGATTCCTAGACTCTGACCTGCTCTTGTAATCACAGTGTTTAAGCATCTGACACAATTCAGTTTCCAGTCAATTAATATGCCTTTGTCTGCTATTTAATGCCGTTTTTAACCCATTAAGTCAAGAAAGGAAATTTGGTCAGGTATGACGAGGATATAGGAATCCTCATGAAATTGGAAATTGGATAAATTTGTATTGCGATCTGGTTAATGATCACAGCTTAGGACAAAGCAGATTTTAGCAGTTTGCCAAGGTGCTTGGCCTATTCAATTTAAAGCTGAAATGATAATTCAGCCAAAAACAACCCATTCGGTCTTTCCCTTTCACATCTTTATCCAATATCCTTCTGAAAATCATGAATGAATTTCATGCATCGCTTTTCCCGCACTACCATCCAGTCCACGGCAGTATATGTTCAAAAGGGACAATATTTACATCAGAGTCCAGTCGTGCTGAGCGACAGTGGGAGATGATCAAATGAGTGCATTCTATCATCAAAATCACCTGGAGAGAATGTACGTCTTTCTCAGTTTTGAGAGTTAGTCAATGAGCAGTGGGAAGGACAGTGAAAGGGTCTGTGTTTGGAGATTGTGAACAGCTGCATTAGTTTCTGGAGATTACACATTTAAAATCACAACAATAAATCCTCAAAATTAAAATCCTTACAGACTCAATCAATTGTGAGGGTGAGAAAGGGAAAAACTGATTTGTGTTACTATTGTCTGCAGAGAATCAAAAGGGAGTTTCACATTTTCCCCGCAATGAGTTCAGGAGCTGACACATTGAGGATGACAGGGGTTGGAGGCTGGTGTGGAGTGCTCCCTTTGCACTGCACTAACAAGTATCAGCCTGGTGTCTGTGTCTGACTCTCTGGAGTTGGAGTTGAGCCTCTACCTGTCAGACTCAGAGCCAAGAACATGCCCCACTGAGCCCCAGCTTGGAACTGATTGAGGTTGTTCTGGACCAGAGACCTGCCTTGTACTACTATGATTAATGAGCTTCTTGTGCGTGACAAGGTTGGAGGGTGGCACTTTCAAGCTGTGAGATGATGGGAAACAGTCCAATGATTACGTTCCATCGCCAAAATGATCCGGATGGAGTTTACACCTTTCTGAGTGTTGAGAAAGGTGAGTAGCAGTCAATGAGCAGTGGGATGGGGCAGAAAAGGGGACTAGACTGAAAACAATAAATGCTGGAGATCATTTAGGCAACATCCATGGAGAGACAGCAAGCTAGCATTTCGTGATTAGCTGACTCTTCATCGGAGTGTTTTATCTTATTCTCCCCCAATCGGTTCAGGAACTGAAACATTGAGTATGACAGGGGTTCCAGATTGGTGTGGGGCTTTCAGACACTGAATGAACATCACCATTCAGACTCACTTCAGTGATAATGCCTCTATGTGACTGATTGGGTTGCTGGGCAGCCTGAAAGGTCATTGAGAACCAGTGACAATTGTACAGGATCAGGATTGAACATTTACCAGATAGAGTACAGATGGAGGTTCCTTTTCCTGAAGGGCATTATCTCATCTGGAAGGCAGGAGCCCCAACTCGCTCAGTACGGCAGTGGGAGAGTCACTCTCGATTTTAATTCCCTCAAGAACAGGAGTGAAGCAGTTGAATGACTATCCCACAAACTCCACAATACTGAAACAGTTTATTTTAATGATGCTGAATGTAAAATCGCTGACAATCCCGGACGGGATTTAAAATAACGCCCCTCTGGATAATTAGTTCAGGACTTATCCAGATTCTTAGTAAGATGTGAGAATATTTCCTGATCAGGAAGCTGATTTGTGCCATTCCAAACTGATTTCGATATCGCCTAACACAATGACACCTCATGCAGCACAGAAAATGAAGCACTTACTAAAGTGCAGTCAAAGCAGTCATGCAGGAAGTCGTTTATCACAGCAAGATCCCAAAGCAGAAGTGTAGCAATGGTTAGTTAATTGACATTATTTTCATGTGAATTGAGGGACAGATATCAGAGCTCAACTCTGAAGAAGAGTGGTCCTTATTTGAACTAACAGCCAGGGATCATTGCCATCCATTTGGGAAGGTGATATCAGCTTAATATCCCATCCCGAAGCCTGGTCCTCTAATTGGACAGGTTTACCTCAGCACTTCATTGAGATTCTCAGTCTAGGTTTCTGTCTAAGTCTGTGCAGTGGGTCTCAAACCTACAGCTGTGTGACTGAGGGGACAGAGCAATCCCTGACTCAGCCCCAGCTTGGGGTCAATTCAGAATGTTGTGGGAGGGATCCGAAATCATCAATGCAGCCTTTGGTCACAAAAACAGAGGCATTTCTCAGTGACAGGTATTTTAAGATTGTGAATTTGTGCTGTACTTACCACATGTTGCTATGGGAGAGAAACAGAATAGTGTTAATATCGTCTGCAGAGAATGAGGAACGACATTCATATTTTCCACACAGTTGGTTCACAAACTGAAACATTGAGTATGACAGGGGTTTGAGATTGGTGTGGGGCTTTCAAACACTGAGTGATCATCACCGTTCAGATTCACGACAGTGTCAATGGTGGGTACCCTGAAAGGTCATTGAGAACGAGCGATATTTGTGCAGGACCAGTTGGGAACGATCAGCAGACACAGTACGGACAGCAACTCCCCTTCCCGAAGGGATATTATCTCAACTTAAAGGCAGGATCTCCCAACAAGGCAGAACTCCCTGAGAACTGTTCTGTGAGGTCTCAATGATCTGATAAAGGTTGTGAAGGAGGGCATGTACCGAAGCTGTCAATCTGACTTCAGTGAAAAGTGAGGGGTAGCATCTGCATTTGTGGTTCTGAAGGTTAAACGTGAAAAGATCCAACAGCAAATTGTCAAAATTGAAATATTTACCAGCACATTTACCTGTGTGAGAGAACAAATAGAAATGTATTAATATTGTGTGCAGAGAATCAAAGGGGAAATGTACATTTTCCAAACAATGGGTTCAGGAACTGAAAGATTGCGTATGACAGGGTTTTGAGATTACTGTGAGCCTTTAAAACACTGAATGAACATCACTGCTAAAACTCAGTTCAGTGTTAATGCATCAATGTGACTGATTGGTTTCCTGGGTAGGCTGAAAGCTCATTGAGAACCAGCGACATTGTGCAAGACCAGGAGAGAATATTCACCAGATAGAATACGGGTGGCAGGTTCCGTTCCCTATCTCATCTGGAAGGCAGGGACCCCAGCAAATTAGCGCTCCCTCAGCACACTGGGAGGGTTACTCTTCATTTTATTCCCTCAAGGACAGCAGTGAACGAGTTGAATGAGTATCCCTCTCGCTCCACGTTACTGGAACCAGTTTATATTAATGATTAGATTTAGATTAGATTAGATTACATTACAGTGTGTAAACAGGCCCTTTGGCCCAACAAGTCCACACCGCCCCGCCGAAACGCAACCCACCCATACCCCTATATTTACCCATTACCTAACACTACAGGCAATTTAACATGGTCAATTCACCTGACCTGCACATCTTTGGACTGTGGGAGGAAACCGGAGCACCCGGAGGAAACCCAACAGTCAGTCGCCTGAGGCGGGAATTGAACCCGGGTCTCAGGCGCTGTGAGGCAGCAGTGCTAACCACTGTGCCACCGTGCCGCCCACACGTGATGCTGAATGTAAAATCACAAACAGCCATAGACAGGGTTTAAAATAACTCTACTCTGGATAATTAATTCAGGAGGACTTGTCCGGACTCTTCGTGAGACATGAGAATATGTCCTGGTCAGGAAGCTGATTTGGATATTTCCATAGTAAATGGCCCTACATTTCTCTAGCGACCATCACAATGACACCACATGCAGCACAGAAAGTGAAGCACTTCCGGAAGTTCAGGCAGTGCAGCCATGTAGGAAGTCGTTTGGACACAGCAAGATCCCAAATCAGAAGTGTGGCAATGGCCACTAAAACAATATTATTGACATGTGAATTTAGAGATAGGTATCAGAGATCAACTCCGCGGAAGAGTGGCCCTTGTTTGAGCTAACAGCCTGGGATCATTGCCATCCATTTGGGAAGGTGATATCAGCTTAATATCCCATCCCGAAGCCTGGTCCTCTAATTGGACAGGTTTACCTCAGCACTTCATTGAGATTCTCAGTCTAGGTTTCTGTCTAAGTCTGTGCAGTGGGTCTCCAACCTACAGCTGTGTGACTGAGGGGACAGAGCAATCCCTGACTCAGCCCCAGCTTGGGGTCAATTCAGAATGTTGTGGGAGGGATCCGAAATCATCAATGCAGCCTTTGGTCACAAAAACGGCGGCATTTCTCAGTGACAGGTATTTTAAGATTGTGAATTCGTGCTGTACTTACCACATGTTGCTATGGGAGAGAAACAGAACAGTGTTAATATCGTCTGCAGAGAATGAGGAACGACACTCATATTTTCCACACAGTTGGTTCACAAACTGGAACATTGAGTCTGACAGGGGTTTGAGATTGGTGTGGGGCTTTCAAACACTGAGTGATCATCACCGTTCAGATTCACGACAGTGTCAATGGTGGGTACCCTGAAAGGTCATTGAGAACGAGCGATATTTGTGCAGGACCAGTTGGAAAAGATCAGCAGACACAGTACGGACAGCAACTCCCCTTCCCGAAGGGATATTATCTCAACTTAAAGGCAGGATCTCCCAACAAGGCAGAACTGCCTCAGAACTGTTCTGTGAGGTCGCAAGGATTTGATAAAGGTTGTGAAGGAGGGCATGTACCGAAGCTGTCAATCTGACTTCAGTGAAAAGTGAGGGGTAGCATCTGCATTTGTGGTTCTGAAGGTTAAACGTGAAAAGATCCAACAGCAAATTGTCAAAATTGAAATATTTACCAGCACATTTACCTGTGTGAGAGAACAAATAGAAATGTATTAATATTGTGTGCAGAGAATCAAAGGGGAAATGTACATTTTCCAAACAATGGGTTCAGGAACTGAAAGATTGCGTAAAGAATGTTGTGGGAGGGATCCGAAATCATCAATGCAGCCTTTGGTCACAAAAACGGAGGCATTTCTCAGTGACAGGTATTTTAAGATTGTGAATTCGTGCTGTACTTACCACATGTTGCTATGGGAGAGAAACAGAATAGTGTTAATATCGTCTGCAGAGAATGAGGAACGACATTCATATTTTCCACACAGTTGGTTCACAAACTGAAACATTGAGTCTGACAGGGGTTTGAGATTGGTGTGGGGCTTTCAAACACTGAGTGATCATCACCGTTCAGATTCACGACAGT
Organism: Chiloscyllium plagiosum; assembly: GCF_037043375.1. Classification (NCBI taxonomy): domain Eukaryota; kingdom Metazoa; phylum Chordata; class Chondrichthyes; order Orectolobiformes; family Hemiscylliidae; genus Chiloscyllium; species Chiloscyllium plagiosum. The sequence goes on from NW_028270182.1 coordinate 7,560,012, forward strand.
GTCAATGGTGGGTACCCTGAAAGGTCATTGAGAACGAGCGATATTTGTGCAGGACCAGTTGGAAAAGATCAGCAGACACAGTACGGACAGCAACTCCCCTTCCCGAAGGGATATTATATCAACTTAAAGGCAGGATCTCCCAACAAGGCAGAACTGCCTCAGAACTGTTCTGTGAGGTCGCAAGGATTTGATAAAGGTTGTGAAGGAGGGCATGTACCGAAGCTGTCAATCTAACTTCAGTGAAAAGTGAGGGGTAGCATCTGCATTTGTGGTTCTGAAGGTTAAACGTGAAAAGATCCAACAGCAAATTGTCAAAATTGAAATATTTACCAGCACATTTACCTGTGTGAGAGAACAAATAGAAATGTATTAATATTGTGTGCAGAGAATCAAAGGGGAAATGTACATTTTCCAAACAATGGGTTCAGGAACTGAAAGATTGCGTAAAGAATGTTGTGGGAGGGATCCGAAATCATCAATGCAGCCTTTGGTCACAAAAACGGAGGCATTTCTCAGTGACAGGTATTTTAAGATTGTGAATTTGTGCTGTACTTACCACATGTTGCTATGGGAGAGAAACAGAATAGTGTTAATATCGTCTGCAGAGAATGAGGAACGACATTCATATTTTCCACACAGTCGGTTCACAAACTGAAACGTTGAGCATGAGAGGGGTTTGAGTTTGGTGTGGGGCTTTCAAACACTGAGTGACTATCACTGTTCAGACTCACTCCAGTGATCATGCTTCAATGTGATTGATTGGCTGGGCAGCCTGAAAGTTCACTGAGAGACAGCAATATTTGTCTATGACTGTGCGAGGATGTTCAACAGACAGAACACAGAAGGTAGATTCCCTCCCCTAAAGGACATTATCTCATCTGGAAGGCAGGATCTCCCAAAAATGCCGCACTCCCTCAGTGCTGCACTGGCAGGGTCATTCTTGATTTGATAACCAAGGCTGTGCAGCAGGACATGTAGCCTGGACCTTCAGACTGACCTCAGTGATAAGTGATGCAGAGAATTGGCATTAGTGTTTCCGAAGATTAAACAGGCAGAAATCGAATATAGAATTCTCAAAATTTGTATATTTGCCACCACACCTTGCTGTGCGTGAGCTAAAACAGAACTGAGCTAGTCTTGAATACAGACAATCAAAAAGGAGATTCACATTTTCTCCATAATTGATACAGGAGGTGAAACATTGAGTCTGACAGGGGTTTGAGTTTGGTATGGGACTTTCAAACACTGAGGGATCATCACCGTTCAGATTCACGACAGTGTTAATGATGGGTACCCTGAAAGGTCATTGAGAACGGACGATATTTGTGCAGGACCAGTTGGGAACGATCAGCAGACACAGTACGGACAGCAACTCCCCTTCCCGAAGGGATATTATCTCAAGCTAAAGGCAGGATCTCCCAACAAGGCAGAACTCCCTGAGAACTGTTCTGTGAGGTCTCAATGATCTGATAAAGGTTGTGAAGGAGGGCATGTACCGAAGCTGTCAATCTGACTTCAGTGAAAAGTGAGGGGTAGCATCTGCATTTGTGGTTCTGAAGGTTAAACGTGAAAAGATCCAACAGCAAATTGTCAAAATTGAAATATTTACCAGCACATTTTCCTGTGTGAGAGAACAAATAGAAATGTATTAATATTGTGTGCAGAGAATCAAGGGGGAAGCGCACATTTTCCAAACAATGGGTTCAGGAACTGAAAGATTGTGTCTGGCAGGGCTTTGAGATTACTGTGAGCCTTTAAAACACTGAGTGAACATCACTGTTAAAACTCAGTTCAGTGTTAATGCATCAATGTGACTGATTGGTTTCCTGGGTAGGCTGAAAGCTCATTGAGAACCAGCAACATTGTGCAAGACCAGGAGAGAATATTCACCGGATAGAATACGGGCGGCAGGTTCCGTTCCCTATCTCATCTGGAAGGCAGGGACCCCAGCAAATCAGCACTCCCTCAGCACACTGGGAGGGTTACTCTTCAGTTTATTCCCTCAAGGACAGCAGTGAACGAGTTGAATGAGTATCCCTCTCGCTCCACGTTACTGGAACCAGTTTATATTAATGATGCTGAATGTAAAATCACAAACAGCCACAGACAGGGTTTAAAATAACTCTACTCTGGATAATTAATTCAGGAGGACTTGTCCGGACTCTTCGTGAGACATGAGAATATGTCCTGGTCAGGAAGCTGATTTGGATATTTCCATAGTAAATGGCCCTGCATTTCTCTAGCGACCATCACAATGACACTACATGCAGCACAGAAAGTGAAGCACTTCCGGAAGTTCAGGCAGTGCAGCCATGTAGGAAGTCGTTTGGACACAGCAAGATCCCAAATCAGAAGTGTGGCAATGGCCACTAAAACAATATTATTGACATGTGAATTTAGAGATAGGTATCAGAGATCAACTCCGCGGAAGAGTGGCCCTTGTTTGAGCTAACAGCCTGGGATCATTGTCATCCATTTGGGAAGGTGATATCAGCTTAATATCCCATCCCGAAGCCTGGTCCTCTAATTGGACAGGTTTACCTCAGCACTTCTTTGAGATTCTCAGTCTAGGTTTCTGTCTAAGTCTGTGCAGTGGGTCTCCAACCTACAGCTGTGTGACTGAGGGGACAGAGCAATCCCTGACTCAGCCCCAGCTTGGGGTCAATTCAGAATGTTGTGGGAGGGATCCGAAATCATCAATGCAGCCTTTGGTCAGAAAGACGGAGGCATTTCTCAGTGACAGGTATTTTAAGATTGTGAATTTGTGCTGTACTTACCACATGTTGCTATGGGAGAGAAACAGAACAGTGTTAATATCGTCTGCAGAGAATGAGGAACGACACTCATATTTTCCACACAGTTGGTTCACAAACTGAAACGTTGAGCATGAGAGGGGTTTGAGTTTGGTGTGGGGCTTTCAAACACTGAGTGATCATCACTGTTCAGACTCACTCCAGTGATCATGCTTCAATGTGATTGATTGGCTGGGCAGCCTGAAAGTTCACTGAGAGCCAGCAATATTTGTCTATGACTTTGCGAGGATATTCAACATACAGAATACAGAAGGTAGATTCCCTCCCCTAAAGGACATTATCTCATCTGGAAGGCAGGATCTCCCAAAAATGCCGCACTCCCTCAGTACTGCACTGGCAGGGTCATTCTTGATTTGATAACCAAGGCTGTGCAGCAGGACATGTAACCTGGACCTTCAGACTGACCTCAGTGATAAGTGATGCAGAGTGTTGGCATTAGTGTTTCCGAAGATTAAACAGGCAGAAATCGAATATAGAATTCTCAAAATTTGTGTATTTGTTGTGGTTCTGTTCGCCGAGCTGGGAATTTGTGTTGCAGACTTTTCGTCCCCTGTCTAGGTGACATCCTCAGTGCTTGGGAGCCTCCTGTGAAGCGCTTCTGTGATCTTTCCTCCGGCATTTATAGTGATTTGCATCTGCTGCTTCCGGTTGTCCGTTCCAGCTGTCCGCTGCAGTGGTCGGTATATTGGGTCCAGGTCGATGTGCTTATTGATTGAATCTGTGGATGAGTGCCATGCCTCTAGGAATTCCCTGGCTGTTCTCTGTTTGGCTTGTCCTATAATAGTAGTGTTGTCCCAGTCGAACTCATGTTGCTTGTCATCTGATTGTGTGGCTACTCAGGATAGCTAGTCGTGTCGTTTCGTGGCTAGGTGGTGTTCATGGATGCGGATCGTTAGCTGTCTTCCTGTTTGTCCTATGTAGTGTTTTGTGCTGTCTAAAACATATGTTGTTACTAGGGGTGACAGACTGAAGGGTGTTTTTGAAGATGCTGTGATAAACTTATGTGCTCCTGCAATGCATGCTGTGAGTGTCGGGAAGGATCAGGTAGACATTAAGCAGGCTGCTTGTTCTGGATGGTGTCGGGTTTCCTCAGTGTTTTTGAACTGCAGTCACCCATCCAAGTGGGGAGAATTCCATCACACTCCTGACTCGTAAATGGTGGACAGGCTTTGGGAAGTCAGCTGGTGAATTACTCACTGCAGGATTCCTAGACTCTGACCTGCCTCTTGTAAACACAGTGTCAAAGCATCTGACCCAACTCAGTTTCTGGTCGTTGATCAGGTGTTCTTTAGAAATTTGTGGGAAGCTAGAGAAGTGATCGCTGAGATATTCATATCAACAACAGCCACAGGAGGAGGTGCAGGGAGAATGGAAGTTTGCTGACATGGTGCCATTATTTAAGAAAGGTAGTAAGGAAAAGCCAAAGAAGTACAGAACGGTGAGCCTGGCGTCAATGGTAAGTTTCTGGAGGGGATTCTGAAGGATAGAATTTACATGTATTTGGAAAGGCAAGAACTGATTAGGGATAGTCAACATTGCTTTGTGTGTGGAAATTCATGTTTTATTAACTTGATTGAGTTTCTTGAAGAAGTGACAGAGAAGGTTGATGAAGGCAGAGCAGTGAACATTGTTTACATGGGTATCAGTAAGGTGTTTGACAAGGTTCCTCATGGTAGACTGGTTAGCAAACATAGATCACATGGAATACAGGGAGAACTCGCAATTTAGACACAAAATTGGCTCAAAGGTAGGAGACAGCATGTGGAGGTAGAGGGTTGTTATTCGGACTGGAGGCCTGTGACCAATGGTGTGCCACAAGGATCGGTGCTGGGTCCACTGTTTTTGTCATTAATATAAATGATTTGGATGTGAACGTAAGAGGTATGGTTAATAAGTTTGCAGATTATACCAAACTTGGTGGTGTTTTGGACAGCGAAAAAAATTTCTCACAGTGCAACAGAACCTTGCTCAGATGGGCCAATGGGACAAGGTTTGACCGATGGAGTTTAATTCAGATAAATGTGATGTGCTGCATTTTGAAAAGGCAAATCAGGGCAGGACTTATACACTTAATAAGGTCCTAGGAAGTATTGCTCAATAAAGAGATCTTGAAATACAGGCTCAAAGTTCTTTGAAAGTGGAGTCCCAGGAAGACAGGATAGTGAAGAAGGTGTTTGATACACTTGTCTTTATTGGTCAGTGCATCGAGGAGTAGAGTTGGGAGGTCATGTTGCAGCTGCACAGGATATTAGTTAGGTCACTTTGGAATGCTGTGTTCAGTTCTGGTCTCCTTGATATAGGAAAGATGTTGTGAAGCTTGAAATGGTTCAGAAAAGATTTACAAGGATGTTGCCACAGTTTGAGATTTTGAGTTACTGGGAGAGGCTGAATAGGCTGGGGCTGTTTTCCCTGGAGCATCTCAGAATAGGGGGTGACCTTACAGAGGTTTATAAGATCATGCAGGACATGGATCAGATGAGTAGTCAAGATCTTTTCCCCAAGGTAGGGGAGTTCAAAACTAGAGAGCATAGGTTTAGGGTGAAAGGGGAAAGATTTAAAAGGAACCTGAGGGGCAATGTTTTCACACAGAGGGTGGTGTGTGAATAGAATGAGCTAGCAGAAGAAGTGGTGGAGTCTGGTAGAATGACAGCATTTAAAAGGCATCTGGATGGGTATATCAATAGGAAGGGTTGAAGAGGGATATGGGGCGAATGCTGGCAAATGGGACGAGAGTTATTTAGAATACCTGGTCGGCATGGACATGTTGGACCGAAGGGTCTGTTTCTCTTCTGTACAGCTCTATGGCTGAATGACTTGATGAAAGGTTGGATAAATTTGCATTGTGGTCTGGTCAATGATCACAGCTCAGGACAAGGCAGATTTGAACAGTTGCTAAGGTGCTTGACAAATTCAATTTAGAGCTGAAACGGTAATTCTGCCAAAGCAACCCATTCAGTCTCTCCCTTTCACATCTTTATCCAATTCTGTTTTGAAAGTCATGATTGAATCTCCTCCATCATCCTATCAGGCAGCACCTTCCAATCCATGTCAATTTATGTCCAAAAGGATCACTTTTTAAATCTGTGGATATCAGACAGCCTGCCAGTGGAAACAAATTTTCCAGTTTTATGAAACCTGAATATCTCGAAATTCTCTAGATCTTGGCTAAAATCACATTTAATTTTCTCAATGCCAGTGAGCAAAATTCCAAACCTCTCTAGCCTATCTTCAACTCAGACACCCTTGCGCTTGTTGTTGAGGGACTGTACTGTGAGTCCCGCGGAGCATTTTAACTCTCCTGTTGTGAACTCTGCCACATGGAGAGTGTGGAGACTATTGGATTTCCTGACCAGAAGCAGGAATTTGTCACTGAGAGAGAAGCATGTGAAACATTCGTTGGTGAGAAGGAATGTTGTAAATATCATGCTGTGAAATAGTGGGAGATGGTCAGATAAATGCTTCAGAATTAGCCAGAGAGAATTTACACCTTTCTCCATTTTTTTGGAGATAAAAGTCTCTGAGCAATGAGAGGGGAACAGTGAAGGGGTCTGTGTTCGGCCATTTTGGATGGCTTCACAGACAGGGTCCGCATTAGTTTCTCTGGAGATTAAAGATGCAAAGGTAAATAAATAAATTCTCAAAATTAGTGAAATTACCAAAGAGTCTTGTGAGAGCAATAAAGAAATGTGTCACTATGGTCAGAACCAAACAAAGGGAGAGATTCACATTTTCCCCACAAATGGTTCAGGAGCTGAGACATGACAATGAGAAGGTACAAGATTGGTGCAGGATTTAAAACACAGAGTGAACATCGCGTTCAGATTCGATTCAGTGATAATGGATGCCAAGTGTCGACATTGGTGTTTCGAGAGATTAAATATGCAGCAGTTCACAGTAAATTGTCAGAACTAAAATACTCACTGCCACTTGCTGATGTGGGGAGAGAGAGAGAGAACTAGAATTATGTGAGTATTATCTGCTAGCATGAATAGGAGATTCACATTTTCCCCACAGTTGGTGCATGGACTGGCGCATTGATTATGGTAGGGGTTCGTGACACCAATTTTTAGACAGCAGGATGTGACACGTATCAATGCAGGAATGACCAGATAATCAAACTTAATTTGAATCAAGAATGAGATTCACATTTTCCCCACAGTTGGTGCATGGACTGGAGCATTGAGAATGCCAGGGGTTCATGACACCAATTGTTACACAGCAGGATGAGACACGTACCAATGCAGGAATGACCAGATAATCAACTTTAATTTGATGAAGTTTGAGGGTATGTATTGGAGCAGGGCTCTGGGGGAAAAATAGCTCTGCTTTGGATGAACAGCCTTCGGATCTTTGGCATCCATTTGGGAAGGTGACACCAGTCAACATCTCATCCAAAAGCCTGCCTGTCTGATTGGACAAGTTTACCTCAGTAACCTTTTGAGACTTTCAGTCTAGATTTCTGTTCAAGTGTGTGCAGTGGGACTCAAACCCACAAATGTCTAAATGTTTGAGTAAAGGCGCAAAGCGCGATCCAACTTGGGGGTCAGTTCAGATTGTCCTGGGATGGAGCAGGAATCACCAGAGCTGTTTCTGGTTGAAGATGTCAACTCTCTCCTCAGTGTCAGGGTTTCAGTTTGGCAAATTGGATCTGTAATATGACACTGTTCTATCACGATTATTAATTGGAGGAAACTTACACCATCCACAATGTTAGGAACACGTAAGAGGCAGTCAGTGAGCAGAGGGAGGGGTCAGTGAAGGGTGCAGCGTTTGGAAATTGTCGGCAGTTGTGTACAACATGTCTGCGTTAGGTTTTCCGAAGAATCGACATGCAATAATTCAATAATAATTTCTGAAAATTAAATACATACCACCTTAGTTTGCAGTGTTAGAGGAAATGTGTTTTGATTTGTGTTAGTAATGTCTGTGGAGAATAATGAGGGAGATTGACATGTTCTCCACAATGGGTTCAGGAACTGAAACATTGAGTGTGACAGGGGTTCGAGGTTGGTGTGGGGCTTTCAAACACCGACTGACCATCACTGTTCAAACCCACTTCACTGGTTAGTGACAGAGAGTGTCGACGTTAGTGTTACTGGAGATGACACATGCAAAGATGCAACAATAAATTTCCAGAAATAAAATACCTACCAACTTGATGTACTGTGGGGGAGAGAGGACAAACAGAATTGTGTTAGTATTGTCTGCAGAGAATCAAGAAGGAGATTCACATTTTCCCCACAGTTGGTGCATGGACAGGAGCATTGAGAATGCCAGGGATTCATGACACCAATTGTTAGACAGCAGGATGAGACACGTATCAATGCAGGAATGACCAGATAATCAAACTTAATTTGATGAAGTTTGAGGGTATGTATTGGAGAAGGGCTTTGGGGGAAAAATAGCTCTGCTTTGAATGAACAGCCTTCGGATCTTTGGCATCCATTTGGGAAGGTGACACCAGTTAACATCCCATCCAAAAGCCTGCCTGTCAGATTAGACAAGTTTACCTCAGTAACCTTTTGAGACTTTCAGTCTAGATTTCTGTTCAAGTGTGTGCAGTGGGACTCAAACCCACAAATGTCTAAATGTTTGAGTAAAGACGCAAAGCGCGATCCAACTTGGGGGTCAGTTCAGATTGTCCTGGGATGGAGCAGGAATCACCAGAGCTGTTTCTGGTTGAAGATGTCAACTCTCTCCTCAGTGTCAGGGCTTTAGTTTGGCAAATTGGATCTGTAATATGACACTGTTCCAGCACTATTATCAATTGGAGGAAATTTACACCATCCACAATGTTAGGAACACGAAAGAGGCAGTCAGTGAGCAGAGGGAGGGGTCAGTGAAGGGTGCAGCGTTTGGAAATTGTCGGCAGTTCTGTACAGCATGTCTGCGTTAGGTTTTCCGAAGAATCGACATGCAATAATTCAATAATAATTTCTGAAAATTAAATACATACCACCTTAGTTTGCAGTGTTAGAGGAAATGTGTTTTGATTTGTGTTAGTAATGTCTGTGGAGAATAATGAGGGAGATTGACATGTTCTCCACAATGGGTTCAGGAACTGAAACATTGAGTGTGACAGGGGTTCGAGGTTGGTGTGGGGCTTTCAAACACTGACTGACCATCACCGTTCAACTCACTTCACTGGTTAGTGGCAGAGAGTGTTGACATTAGTATTACTGGAGATGAAATGTGCAAAGATTCAACAATAATTTCTCTGAAATAAAATACTTACCATTGACAGGTTCTGTGGGGGAGAGAGGAAAAATAGAATTGTGTTAGTATTGTCTGCAGACATCCAAGAGGAAGATTCACATTTTCCCGACAGTTGGAGCATGGAATGGAGCATTGAGCACAAAGACCATTCCCTCCACAACTACCTGGTCAGGTCCACGACCCCTCACAACCCTCCCTCCCCTCCTGGCACCTTCCCCTGCCAGCGAAGGAATTATAAAAACCTGCGCCCACACCTCCCCCCTCACATCTGTCCAAGGCCCCAAAGGCACTTTCTACATCCATCAAAGTTTCACCCGCACTTCCACACATGTCATTTATTGTATCCGTTGCTCCTGATGCAATCTCCTCTACATTGCGGAGGCTGGACGCCTTCTCGCAGAGCGCTTTAGGGAACATCTCAGGGACACCCGCACCAATCAACCCCACCACCCCATGGCTGAACATTTCAACGCCCCCACCCACTCTGCTGAGCACATACAGGTCCAGGGCATCCTTCATCACTACTCCCTCCACCACCCAATGCCTGGAGGAAGAATGCCTTATCTTCTGCCTCACAACCATTCAACCCCAGGGCATCAATGTGGACTTCACCACTTTCCACATTTCAGAATTGTGTTATTATTGTCTGCAGACAATCAAAAAGGAGATTCACATTTTCCCCACAGTTGGTGCATGGACTGGAGCATTGAGAATGCCAGTGGTTCATGACACCAATTTTTAGATAGCAGGATGAGACACGTACCAATGCAGGAATGACCAGATAATCAACTTTAATTTGATGAAGTTTGAGAGTATGTATTGGAGCAGGGCTCTGGGGAAAAATAGCTCTGCTTTGGATGAACAGCCTTCGGATCTTTGGCATCCATTTGGGAAGGTGACACCAGTTAACATCTCATCCAAAAGCCTGCCTGTCTGATTAGACAAGTTTACCTCAGTACTCTTTTGAGACTTTCAGTCTAGATTTCTGTTCAAGTGTGTGCACTGGGACTCAAACCCACAAATGTCTAAATGTTTGAGTAAAGACGCAAAGCGCGATCCAACTTGGGGGTCAGTTCAGATTGTCCTGGGATGGAGCAGGAATCACCAGAGCTGTTTCTGGTTGAAGATGTCAACTCTCTCCTCAGTGTCAGGGTTTCAGTTTGGCAAATTGGATCTGTAATATGACACTGTTCTATCACGATTATTAATTGGAGGAAACTTACACCATCCACAATGTTAGGAACACATAAGAGGCAGTCAGTGAGCAGAGGGAGGGGTCAGTGAAGGGTGCAGCGTTTGGAAATTGTCGGCAGTTGTGTACAACATGTCTGCGTTAGGTTTTCCGAAGAATCGACATGCAATAATTCAATAATAATTTCTGAAAATTAAATACATACCACCTTAGTTTGCAGTGTTAGAGGAAATGTGTTTTGATTTGTGTTAGTAATGTCTGTGGAGAATAATGAGGGAGATTGACATGTTCTCCACAATGGGTTCAGGAACTGAAACATTGAGTGTGACAGGGGTTCGAGGTTGGTGTGGGGCTTTCAAACACTGACTGACCATCACCGTTCAACTCACTTCACTGGTTAGTGGCAGAGAGTGTTAGTATTACTGGAGATGAAATGTGCAAAGATTCAACAATAATTTCTCAGAAATAAAATACTTACCATTGAGAGGTTCTGTGGGGGAGAGAGGAAAAATAGAATTGTGTTAGTATTGTCTGCAGACAACCAAGAGGAAGATTCATATTTTCCCGACAGTTGGAGCATGGAATGGAGTATTGAGCACAAAGACCATTCCCTCCGCAACTACCTGGTCAGGTCCACGACCCCTCACAACCCTCCCTTCCCTCCTGTCACCTTCCCCTGCCAGCGAAGGAATTATAAAAACCTGCGCCCACACCTCTCCCCTCACATCTGTCTAAGGCCCCAAAGGCACTTTCTACATCCATCAAAGTTTCACCCGCACTTCCACACATGTCATTTATTGTATCCGTTGCTCCTGCTGCAGTCTCCTCTACATTGCGGAGACTGGACGCCTTTTCGCAGAGCGCTTTAGGGAACATCTCACGGACACCCGCACCAATCAACCCCACCACACCATGGCTGAACATTTCAACGCCCCCACCCACTCTGCTGTGCACATACAGGTCCAGGGCATCCTTCATCACTACTCCCTCCACCACCCAATGCCTGGAGGAAGAATGCCTTATCTGCTGCCTCACGACCATTCAACCCCAGGGCATCAATGCGGACTTCACCACATTCCACATTTCAGGATTGTGTTAGTATTGTCTGCAGAGATTCAAGAAGGAGATTCACATTTTCCCCACAGTTGCATGGACTGGAGCATTCAGAATGGCAGGGGTTCATGACACCAATTGTTAGACAGCAGGATGAGACACGTACCAATGCAGGAATGACCAGATAATCAACTTTAATTTGATGAAGTTTGAGGGTATGTATTGGAGCAGGGCTCTGGGGGAAAAATAGCTCTGCTTTGTATGAACAGCCTTCGGATCTTTGGCATCCATTTGGGAAGGTGACACCAGTTAACATCTCATCCAAAAGCCTGCCTGTCTGATTAGACAAGTTTACCTCAGTACTCTTTTGAGACTTTCAGTCTAGATTTCTGTTCAAGTGTGTGCAGTGGGACTTAAACCCACAAATGTCTAAATATTTGAGTAAAGGCGCAAAGTGCGATCCAACTTGGGGGTCAGTTCAGATTGTCCTGGGATGGAGCAGGAATCACCAGAGCTGTTTCTGGTTGAAGATGTCAACTCTCTCCTCAGTGTCAGGGCTTTAGTTTGGCAAATTGGATCTGTAATATGACACTGTTCTATCACTATTATCAATTGGAGGAAATTTACACCATCCACAATGTTAGGAACACGAAAGAGGCAGTCAGTGAGCAGAGGGAGGGGTCAGTGAAGGGTGCAGCGTTTGGAAATTGTCGGCAGTTGTGTACAACATGTCTGCGTTAGGTTTTCCGAAGAATCGACATGCAATAATTCAATAATAATTTCTGAAAATTAAATACATACCACCTTAGTTTGCAGTGTTAGAGGAAATGTGTTTTGATTTGTGTTAGTAATGTCTGTGGAGAATAATGAGGGAGATTGACATGTTCTCCACAATGGGTTCAGGAACTGAAACATTGAGTGTGACAGGGGTTCGAGGTTGGTGTGGGGCTTTCAAACACTGACTGACCATCACCGTTCAACTCACTTCACTGGTTAGTGGCAGAGAGTGTTGACATTAGTATTACTGGAGATGAAATGTGCAAAGATTCAACAATAATTTCTCAGAAATAAAATACTTACCATTGAGAGGTTCTGTGGGGGAGAGAGGAAAAATAGAATTGTGTTAGTATTGTCTGCAGACATCCAAGAGGATGATTCATATTTTCCCGACAGTTGGAGCATGGAATGGAGTATGGACCACAAAGACCATTCCCTCCGCAACTACCTGGTCAGGTCCACGACCCCTCACAACCCTCCCTCCCCTCCTGGCACCTTCCCCTGCCAGCGAAGGAATTATAAAATCCTGCGCCCTCACCTCCCCCCTTAGATCTGTCCAAGGCCCCAAAGGCACTTTCTACATCCATCAAAGTTTCACCCGCACTTCCACACATGTCATTTATTGTATCCGTTGCTCCTGATGCAGTCTCCTCTACATTGCGGAAACTGGATGCCTTCTCGCTGAGCGCTTTAGGGAACATCTGAGGGACACCCACACCAATCAACTCCACCACCCCATGGCCGAACATTTCAACGCCCCCACCCACTCTGCTGAGCACATACAGGTCCAGGGCCTCCTTCATCACTACTCCCTCCACCACCCAATGCCTGGAGGAAGAATGCCTTATCTTCTGCCTCACGACCATTCAACCCCAGGGCATCAATGTGGACTTCACCACATTCCACATTTCAGGATTGTGTTAGTATTGTCTGCAGAGAATCAAGAAGGAGATTCACATTTTCCCCACAGTTGCATGGACTGGAGCATTGAGAATGGCAGGGGTTCATGACACCAATTGTTAGACAGCAGGATGAGACACGTACCAATGCAGGAATGACCAGATAATCAACTTTAATTTGATGAAGTTTGAGGGTATGTATTGGAGCAGGGCTCTGGGGGAAAAATAGCTCTGCTTTGAATGAACAGCCTTCGGATCTTTGGCATCCATTTGGGAAGGTGACACCAGTTAACATCTCATCCAAAAGCCTGCCTGTCTGAATAGACAAGTTTTCCTCAGTACCCTTTTGAGACTTTCAGTCTAGATTTCTGTTCAAGTGTGTGCAGTGGGACTCAAACCCACAAATGTCTAAATGTTTGAGTAAAGGCGCAAAGCGCGATCCAACTTGGGGGTCAGTTCAGATTGTCCTGGGATGGAGCAGGAATCACCAGAGCTGTTTCTGGTTGAAGATGTCAACTCTCTCCTCAGTGTCAGGGCTTTAGTTTGGCAAATTGGATCTGTAATATGACACTGTTCCATCACTATTATCAATTGGAGGAAATTTACACCATCCACAATGTTAGGAACACGAAAGAGGCAGTCAGTGAGCAGAGGGAGGGGTCAGTGAAGGGTGCAGCGTTTGGAAATTGTCGGCAGTTCTGTACAGCATGTCTGCGTTAGGTTTTCCGAAGAATCGACATGCAATAATTCAATAATAATTTCTGAAAATTAAATACATACCACCTTAGTTTGCAGTGTTAGAGGAAATGTGTTTTGATTTGTGTTAGTAATGTCTGTGGAGAATAATGAGGGAGATTGACATGTTCTCCACAATGGGTTCAGGAACTGAAACATTGAGTGTGACAGGGGTTCGAGGTTGGTGTGGGGCTTTCAAACACTGACTGACCATCACCGTTCAACTCACTTCACTGGTTAGTGGCAGAGAGTGTTGACATTAGTATTACTGGAGATGAAATGTGCAAAGATTCAACAATAATTTCTCAGAAATAAAATACTTACCATTGAGAGGTTCTGTGGGGGAGAGATGAAAAATAGAATTGTGTTAGTGTTGTCTGCAGACAACCAAGAGGAAGATTCACATTTTCCCAACAGTTGGAGCATGGAACGGAGCATTGAGCACAAAGACCATTCCCTCCGCAACTACCTGGTCAGGTCCACGACCCCTCACAACCCTCCCTCCCCTCCTAGCACCTTCCCCTGCCAGTGAAGGAATTATAAAAACCTGCGCCCACACCTCCCCCCTCACATCTGTCCAAGGCCCCAAAGGCACTTTCTACATCCATCAAAGTTTCACCCGCACTTCCACACATGTCATTTATTGTATCCGTTGCACCTGCTGCAGTCTCCTCTACATTGCGGAGACTGGACGCCTTTTCGCAGAGCGCTTTAGGGAACATCTCAGGGACACCCGCACCAATCAACCCCACCACCCCATGGCCGAACATTTCAACGCCCACACCCACTCTGCTGAGCACATACAGGTCCAGGGCCTCCTTCATCACTACTCCCTCCACCACCCAATGCCTGGAGGAAGAATGCCTTATCTTCTGCCTCACGACCATTCAACCTCAGGGCATCAATGTGGACTTCACCACTTTCCACATTTCAGAATTGTGTTATTATTGTCTGCAGACAATCAAAAAGGAGATTCACATTTTCCCCACAGTTGGTGCATGGACTGGAGCATTGAGAATGCCAGTGGTTCATGACACCAATTTTTACACAGCAGGATGAGACACTTACCAATGCAGGAATGACCAGATAATCAACTTTAATTTGATGAAGTTTGAGGGTATGTATTGGAGCAGGGCTCTGGGGAAAAATAGCTCTGCTTTGGATGAACAGCCTTCGGATCTTTGGCATTCATTTGGGAAGGTGACACCAGTTAACATCTCATCCAAAAGCCTGCCTGTCTGATTAGACAAGTTTACCTCAGTACTCTTTTGAGACTTTCAGTCTAGATTTCTGTTCAAGTGTGTGCACTGGGACTCAAACCCACAAATGTCTAAATGTTTGAGTAAAGACGCAAAGCGCGATCCAACTTGGGGGTCAGTTCAGATTGTCCTGGGATGGAGCAGGAATCACCAGAGCTGTTTCTGGTTGAAGATGTCAACTCTCTCCTCAGTGTCAGGGCTTTAGTTTGGCAAATTGGATCTGTAATATGACACTGTTCTATCACGATTATTAATTGGAGGAAATTTACACCATCCACAATGTTAGGAACACGAAAGAGGCAGTCAGTGAGCAGAGGGAGGGGTCAGTGAAGGGTGCAGCATTTGGAAATTGTCGGCAGTTGTGTACAGCATGTCTGCGTTAGGTTTTCCGAAGAATCGACATGCAATAATTCAATAATAATTTCTGAAAATTAAATACATACCACCTTAGTTTGCAGTGTTAGAGGAAATGTGTTTTGATTTGTGTTAGTAATGTCTGTGGAGAATAATGAGGGAGATTGACATGTTCTCCACAATGGGTTCAGGAACTGAAACATTGAGTGTGACAGGGGTTCGAGGTTGGTGTGGGGCTTTCAAACACTGACTGACCATCACCGTTCAACTCACTTCACTGGTTAGTGGCAGAGAGTGTTGACATTAGTATTACTGGAGATGAAATGTGCAAAGATTCAACAATAATTTCTCAGAAATAAAATACTTACCATTGAGAGGTTCTGTGGGGGAGAGATGAAAAATAGAATTGTGTTAGTGTTGTCTGCAGACAACCAAGAGGAAGATTCACATTTTCCCGACAGTTGGAGCATGGAACGGAGCATTGAGCACAAAGACCATTCCCTCCGCAACTACCTGGTCAGGTCCACGACCCCTCACAACCCTCCCTCCCCTCCTGGCACCTTCCCCTGCCAGTGAAGGAATTATAAAAACCTGCGCCCACACCTCTCCCCTCACATCTGACCAAGGCCCCAAAGGCACTTTCGACATCCATCAAAGTTTCACCCGCACTTCCACACATGTCATTTATTGTATCCGTTGCACCTGCTGCAGTCTCCTCTACATTGCGGAGACTGGACGCCTTTTCGCAGAGCGCTTTAGGGAACATCTCAGGGACACCCGCACCAATCAACCCCACCACCCCATGGCCGAACATTTCAACGCCCCCACCCACTCTGCTGAGCACATACAGGTCCAGGGCATCCTTCATCACTACTCCCTCCACCACCCAATGCCTGGAGGAAGAATGCCTTATCTTCTGCCTCACGACCATTCAACCTCAGGGCATCAATGTGGACTTCACCACATTCCACATTTCAGAATTGTGTTATTATTGTCTGCAGACAATCAAAAAGGAGATTCACATTTTCCCCACAGTTGGTGCATGGACTGGAGCATTGAGAATGCCAGTGGTTCATGACACCAATTTTTAGACAGCAGGATGAGACACGTACCAATGCAGGAATGACCAGATAATCAACTTTAATTTGATGAAGTTTGAGGGTATGTATTGGAGCAGGGCTCTGGGGGAAAAATAGCTCTGCTTTGGATGAACAGCCTTCGGATCTTTGGCATGTCTGCAGACATCTTTTGGATGTCTGCAGACATCCAAGAGGATGATTCATATTTTCCCGACAGTTGGAGCATGGAATGGAGTATGGACCACAAAGACCATTCCCTCCGCAACTACCTGGTCAGGTCCACGACCCCTCACAACCCTCCCTCCCCTCCTGGCACCTTCCCCTGCCAGCGAAGGAATTATAAAATCCTGCGCCCTCACATCCCCCCTTAGATCTGTCCAAGGCCCCAAAGGCACTTTCTACATCCATCAAAGTTTCACCCGCACTTCCACACATGTCATTTATTGTATCCGTTGCTCCTGATGCAGTCTCCTCTACATTGCGGAAACTGGATGCCTTCTCGCTGAGCGCTTTAGGGAACATCTGAGGGACACCCACACCAATCAACTCCACCACCCCATGGCCGAACATTTCAACGCCCCCACCCACTCTGCTGAGCACATACAGGTCCAGGGCCTCCTTCATCACTACTCCCTCCACCACACAATGCCTGGAGGAAGAATGCCTTATCTTCTGCCTCACGACCATTCAACCCCAGGGCATCAATGTGGACTTCACCACATTCCACATTTCAGGATTGTGTTAGTATTGTCTGCAGAGAATCAAGAAGGAGATTCACATTTTCCCCACAGTTGCATGGACTGGAGCATTGAGAATGGCAGGGGTTCATGACACCAATTGTTAGACAGCAGGATGAGACACGTACCAATGCAGGAATGACCAGATAATCAACTTTAATTTGATGAAGTTTGAGGGTATGTATTGGAGCAGGGCTCTGGGGGAAAAATAGCTCTGCTTTGAATGAACAGCCTTCGGATCTTTGGCATCCATTTGGGAAGGTGACACCAGTTAACATCTCGTCCAAAAGCCTGCCTGTCAGATTAGACAAGTTTACCTCAGTACCCTTTTGAGACTTTCAGTCTAGATTTCTGTTCAAGTGTGTGCAGTGGGACTCAAACCCACAAATGTCTAAATGTTTGAGTAAAGGCGCAAAGCGCGATCCAACTTGGGGGTCAGTTCAGATTGTCCTGGGATGGAGCAGGAATCACCAGAGCTGTTTCTGGTTGAAGATGTCAACTCTCTCCTCAGTGTCAGGGTTTCAGTTTGGCAAATTGGATCTGTAATATGACACTGTTCTATCACGATTATCAATTGGAGGAAATTTACACCGTCCACAATGTTAGGAACACGTAAGAGGCAGTCAGTGAGCAGAGGGAGGGGTCAGTGAAGGGTGCAGCGTTTGGAAATTGTCGGCAGTTGTGTACAACATGTCTGCGTTAGGTTTTCCGAAGAATCGACATGCAATAATTCAATAATAATTTCTGAAAATTAAATACATACCACCTTAGTTTGCAGTGTTAGAGGAAATGTGTTTTGATTTGTGTTAGTAATGTCTGTGGAGAATAATGAGGGAGATTGACATGTTCTCCACAATGGGTTCAGGAACTGAAACATTGAGTGTGACAGGGGTTCGAGGTTTGTGTGGGGCTTTCAAACACTGACTGACCATCACCGTTCAACTCACTTCACTGGTTAGTGGCAGAGAGTGTTAGTATTACTGGAGATGAAATGTGCAAAGATTCAACAATAATTTCTCATAAATAAAATACTTACCATTGAGAGGTTCTGTGGGGGAGAGAGGAAAAATAGAATTGTGTTAGTATTGTCTGCAGACATCCAAGAGGAAGATTCATATTTTCCCGACAGTTGGAGCATGGAATGGAGTATGGACCACAAAGACCGTTCCCTCCGCAACTACCTGGTCAGGTCCACGACCCCTCACATCCCTCTGTCCCCTCCTGGCACCTTCCCCTGCCAGCGAAGGAATTATAAAATCCTGCGCCCTCACCTCCCCCCTTAGATCTGTCCAAGGCCCCAAAGGCACTTTCTACATCCATCAAAGTTTCACCCGCACTTCCACACATGTCATTTATTGTATCCGTTGCTCCTGATGCAGTCTCCTCTACATTGCGGAAACTGGATGCCTTCTCGCTGAGCGCTTTAGGGAACATCTGAGGGACACCCACACCAATCAACTCCACCACCCCATGGCCGAACATTTCAACGCCCCCACCCACTCTGCTGAGCACATACAGATCCAGGGCCTCCTTCATCACTACTCCCTCCACCACCCAATGCCTGGAGGAAGAATGCCTTATCTTCTGCCTCACGACCATTCAACATCAGGGCATCAATGTGGACTTCACCACTTTCCACATTTCAGAATTGTGTTAGTATTGTCTGCAGAGATTCAAGAAGGAGATTCACATTTTGCCCACAGTTGGTGCATGGACTGGAGCATTGAGAATGGCAGGGGTTCATGACACCAATTTTTAGACAGCAGGATGTGACACGTACCAATGCAGGAATGACCAGATAATCAACTTTAATTTGATGAAGTTTGAGGGTATGTATTGGAGCAGGGCTCTGGGGGAAAAATAGCTCTGCTTTGGATGAACAGCCTTCGGATCTTTGGCATCCATTTGGGAAGGTGACACCAGTTAACATCTCGTCCAAAAGCCTGTCTGTCAGATTAGACAAGTTTACCTCAGTACCCTTTTGAGACTTTCAGTCTAGATTTCTGTTCAAGTGTGTGCAGTGGGACTTAAACCCACAAATGTCTAAATGTTTGAGTAAAGGCGCAAAGCGCGATCCAACTTGGGGGTCAGTTCAGATTGTCCTGGGATGGAGCAGGAATCACCAGAGCTGTTTCTGGTTGAAGATGTCAACTCTCTCCTCAGTGTCAGGGCTTTAGTTTGGCAAATTGGATCTGTAATATGACACTGTTCCAGCACTATTATCAATTGGAGGAAATTTACACCATCCACAATGTTAGGAACACGTAAGAGGCAGTCAGTGAGCAGAGGGAGGGGTCAGTGAAGGGTGCAGCGTTTGGAAATTGTCGGCAGTTCTGTACAGCATGTCTGCGTTAGGTTTTCCGAAGAATCGACATGCAAAAATTCAATAATAATTTCTGAAAATTAAATACATACCACCTTAGTTTGCAGTATTGGAGGAGAATCTGATTTGATTTGTGTTAGTAATGTCTGTGGAGAATAATGAGGGAGATTGACATGTTCTCCACAATGGGTTCAGGAACTGAAACATTGAGTGTGACAGGGGTTCGAGGTTGGTGTGGGGCTTTCAAACACTGACTGACCATCACCGTTCAACTCACTTCACTGGTTAGTGGCAGAGACTGTTGACATTAGTATTACTGGAGATGAAATGTGCAAAGATTCAACAATAATTTCTCAGAAATAAAATACTTACCATTGAGAGGTTCTGTGGGGGAGAGAGGAAAAATAGAATTGTGTTAGTATTGTCTGCAGACATCCAAGAGGATGATTCATATTTTCCCGACAGTTGGAGCATGGAATGGAGTATGGACCACAAAGACCATTCCCTCCGCAACTACCTGGTCAGGTCCACGACCCCTCACAACCCTCCCTCCCCTCCTGGCACCTTCCCCTGCCAGCGAAGGAATTATAAAATCCTGCGCCCTCACCTCCCCCCTTAGATCTGTCCAAGGCCCCAAAGGCACTTTCTACATCCATCAAAGTTTCACCCGCACTTCCACACATGTCATTTATTGTATCCGTTGCTCCTGATGCAGTCTCCTCTACATTGCGGAAACTGGATGCCTTCTCGCTGAGCGCTTTAGGGAACATCTGAGGGACACCCACACCAATCAACTCCACCACCCCATGGCCGAACATTTCAACGCCCACACCCACTCTGCTGAGCACATACAGGTCCAGGGCCTCCTTCATCACTACTCCCTCCACCACCCAATGCCTGGAGGAAGAATGCCTTATCTTCTGCCTCACGACCATTCAACCCCAGGGCATCAATGTGGACTTCACCACATTCCACATTTCAGGATTGTGTTAGTATTGTCTGCAGAGAATCAAGAAGGAGATTCACATTTTCCCCACAGTTGCATGGACTGGAGCATTGAGAATGGCAGGGGTTCATGACACCAATTGTTAGACAGCAGGATGAGACACGTACCAATGCAGGAATGACCAGATAATCAACTTTAATTTGATGAAGTTTGAGGGTATGTATTGGAGCAGGGCTCTGGGGGAAAAATAGCTCTGCTTTGGATGAACAGCCTTCGGATCTTTGGCATCCATTTGGGAAGGTGACACCAGTCAACATCTCGTCCAAAAGCCTGCCTGTCAGATTAGACAAGTTTACCTCAGTACCCTTTTGAGACTTTCAGTCTAGATTTCTGTTCAAGTGTGTGCAGTGGGACTCAAACCCACAAATGTCTAAATGTTTGAGTAAAGGCGCAAAGCGCGATCCAACTTGGGGGTCAGTTCAGATTGTCCTGGGATGGAGCAGGAATCACCAGAGCTGTTTCTGGTTGAAATTTACACCATCCACAATGTTAGGAACACGAAAGAGGCAGTCAGTGAGCAGAGGGAGGGGTCAGTGAAGGGTGCAGCATTTGGAAATTGTCGGCAGTTGTGTACAACATGTCTGCGTTAGGTTTTCCGAAGAATCGACATGCAATAATTCAATAATAATTTCTGAAAATTAAATACATACCACCTTAGTTTGCAGTGTTAGAGGAAATGTGTTTTGATTTGTGTTAGTATTGTCTGCAGAGATTCAAGAAGGAGATTCCCTCCGCAACTACCTGGTCAGGTCCACGACCCCTCACAACCCTCCATCTCCTCCTGGCACATTGTCCTGGGATGGAGCAGAAATCACCAGTGCAGTTTCTGGGTGAAGATGTCTGGATTTGGTGCTTGGTAATGAACCAGGCCAGGTGTTTGATTTTGATGTAGGTGACCACTTTGGAGAGTGTGAGCATAATCCAGTTACGTTTAGTTTAGTGATAGAAAGGGATAGGTACATACCACAGGTCAAGAGTTATCGATGGGGCAAGGGCAACTATATTGCGATTAGGCAAGAATTAGGATGCATAGAATGGGGCAGCAAAATGCAGGGGATACAGGCAATCAAAATGTGGAGCTGGTTTAGGGAGCAGATATTGCGTGTCCTTGATAGGTATGTCCCTGTCAGGCAGGGAGTCAGTGATAAGGTTAGTGAACCGTGGTTTACTACCGAAATTGCATCTCTTGTAAAGAAGAAGAAGGAGGTTTCTGTGTTGATGAGGCAAGATGGTTCAGATGAGGCGATGGAGAGTTACAGATCAGCGAGGAAGGATTTAAAGAGAGAGTTAAGAAGAGCAAAGAGAGGACACGAGCAGTCTTCAGCGAATAGAATAAAGGAGAACCCGAAAGCTTTCTATAGGTATGTGAGGAATAAAAGGCTGACTACGGTAGGAATAGGGCCAGTCAAAGACAGTAGTGGGAAGTTGTGTGTGGACCCTGTAGAGATTGGAGAGGTGCTAATTGAACATTACTCATCGGTGTTCACTCAGGAAAAGGAGAATATTGTAGAGGAGAAGAATGAGGTACGAGATATTAGACTGGAAAGGATCGCGGTTAGTTATGCACAGGTGTTATCAATTCTAGAAGGAGTGAAAGTAGACAGGTCCCCTGGGCCGGAAGCAATTTATCCGAGGATTCTCTGGGAAGCTAGGGAGGAGATAGCAGAGCCGTTGGCTTTGATATTTGAGTCCTCATTGTCTACAGGTTTAATACCTGAGGACTGGAGGATTGCAAATGTTGTGCCATTGTTCAAGAAGGGCAGCAGAGATGAGCCAGGTAATTATAGGCCAGTGAGCCTTACTTCTGTTGTAGGAAAGGTTTTGGAAAGGATTATGAGATAAGATTTATAATCACCTAGCAAACAACAATTTGATTTCAGGTAGTCAACATGGTTTCGTCAAGGGCAGGTCGTGTCTCACAAACCTCATTGAGTTTTTTGAGAAGTGACCAAGCATGTAGATGAGGGTAGGGTATTTGACGTGGTATACGTGGACTTCAGTAAAGCCTTTGATAAGGTTCCACATGGTAGGCTGATGGAGAAAATGCAGAGACATGGAATTGAGGGTGATTTAGCCGTTTGGATTAGAAACTGGCTTTCTGAAAGAAGGCAGCAAGCGATGGTTGATGGAAAATATTCAGCCTAGAGTCCAGTTACTAGTGTGATTCCATAAGGATCTGTTTTGGGCCCACTGCTATTTGTCATTTTTATGAATGACTTGGATGCAGGCATAGGTGGATGGATTAGTAAATTTGCAGACAACACTAAAGTCGGTGGAGTTGTGGATAGTTTGGAAGAATGTTACAGGTTGCAGTGGGACTTAGATAAACTGCAGAATTGTGCAGAGAGGTGGCAAATGGAGTTCAATGCAGCTAAATGTGAGGTGATGCACTTTGGGAAGAATAACAGGAAGGCAGAGTACTGGGGCAATGGAATGGCTCTTGGTAGTGTGTATATGCAGAGGGATCTTGGAGTCCATGTGCATAGATCCCTGAAAGTTGCCACCCAGATGGATAGTGCTGTGAAGAAGACATACGGTGTGTTAGGTTTCAGGGGTAGAGGGATTGAGTTCTGGAACTGCAAGATCAAGATGCAACTGTACAAAACGCTGGTGCGGCCACTTTTAGAATATTGTGTACAGTTCTGGTCACCCCATTACAGGAAGGATGTGGAAGCATTGGAAAAGGTGCCTGGTCTGGAGGGAAGGTCTTATGAGGAAAGGCTGAGAGACTTGGGTCTGTTCTCGTTGGAAAGAAGAAGGCTAACGGGGGATTTTTTAGAGACATACAAGATGATCAGAGGATTAGACAGGATAGACAGTGAAAGACATTTTCCTAGGATGATGATGTCAGCTTGTGCAAGGGGGCATAACTACAAATTGAGGGGTGATAGATTTAAGACAGATGTCAGAGGAAAGTTCTTTACACAGAGAGTGGTGAGGGCATGGAATGCCCTACCTGTGAATGTAGTCAACTCAGCCACATTAGGGAGATCTAAACAATCCTTAGATAAGCACATGAATGATTTTGGGCTAGTGTAGGGGGACGAGCTGAGAATAGTTCACAGTTTGGCACAACATTGAGGGCCAAAGTGCTTGTTCTGCGCTGTATTATTCTCTGTTCTATGTCAACTCTCTCCTCAGTGTCAGGGTTCCAGTTTGGTAATTTGGTGCTGCAATATGACACTGTTCTGTCACTATTATCAACCGTAGGATATTTACACATTCCACAAAGTTGGGAACACGTAAGAGGTAGTCAGTGAGCAGAGGGAGGGGTCAGTGAAGAGTGCTGTGTTTAGAAATTGTCGGCAGTTCTATACAGCATGTCTGCGTTGGGTTTTCTGAAGAATTCACATGCAATTATTCAATAATAACTTCTGAAATTTAAATACATACCACCTTAGTTTGCAGTATTACAGGAGAATCTGATTTGTGTTAGTAATGTCTGTGGAGAATAAAGAGGGAGATTGACATGTTCCCCACAATGGGTTCAGGAACTGAAACATTGAGTGTGACAGGGGTTTGTGATTGGTGTGGGGCTTTCAAACACTGACTGACCATCACTGTTCAAACTCACTTCACTGTTAAGTGACAGAGAGTGTCGACATTAGTGTTACTGGAGATGAAACATGCAAAGATTCAACACTAATTTCTCAGAAATAAAATACCTACCAACTTTAGATTCTGTGAGGGAGAGACGAAAAACAGAATTGTGTTAGTATTATCTGCAGAGAATGAAGGGGATTCACATTTTCCCCACAGTTGGTGCATGGACTGGAGCATTGAGAATGCCAGGGGTTCATGACACCAATTGGTAAACAGCAGGACGTGTTTACAAAGTGGTGTCACGAACCCCTGGCATACTCAATGCTCCAGTCCATGCACCAACGTTGGGGAAAATGTGAATCTCCTTGATGCAAGAATGACCAGATAATCAAACTTAAGTTGGTGTAGATTGAGGTTACGTATCGGAGCAGAGCTCTGGGGGAAAAACAGCTCTGCTTTGAACAAACAGTACTGGAATGTTTGGCATCCATTTGGGAAGGTGACCCCAGTTTAACATCCCATCCAGAAGGCTAACTGAGGAGTCTGTCCTCGATGTCAGGTTTTGAGGTTGGGCATTCCATGCTGCAAGATGAAAGTATACTGTTGTAACCGTCATTGGATGACATTCACAACTTTCTCAGTTTTGGGAGGCAGGAGAAGCAGGCATTGAGCAGTGGAATGGGGCAGTGAAGGTGACTGTGTTTGGGAAGTGCGGATGGTTTCCTACAAGATGTCTGCCTCAGTGTGTCTTGTTAATAAACACACGACAATTCAGTAATAAGTTCTCAAAATTAAAAGATTTCCCACCATTTTTGCAGTAATAGAGGAAAAAGATTTATGTTAGAATTGTCCACGGAGAATCAAGAGAGAGATTTACATTTCCACACAATTCGTTCAGGAATGGAAACATTAGGCATTAAAGAGGATTGAGATCTGGTGTGGGGCTTTCAAATACTGAGTGTTCATCACCGTTCGGATTTGATTCAGTGACAAATGACCCAGAGGGTTAACATTAGTGTTAATGGAGATTAAATATGCAGAAATTCCCAACAAATTTTCAGAGATAAAGAGGGAGAGAGGAAAACAGAAAGACCTTGCAAGAATTCAATATTAAATTCTCAAAATTAAGACATTTACCATCTCAGTATGAGAGAGAAAACAGAACTGGGGGATATTTTCTGTTGAGGATCAAGTGAAAGATTCACATTTTTTCCACAATTGGTTCAAAAACTGTAAGACTGATTCTGTCAGGGGTTCAAGACCATAACTTTTAGTTTGACACTCGGAGCTCCGTCCAGAGGCTGTGAGCTCTGTCGATGGTCTACACTGGACACCCGGAGCTCCATCCTGAGGCTGTGAGCTCTGTCTATAGTCTACACTGGACACTCGGAGCTCCATCCATGTGGCTATGAGCTCTGTCCATGGTCTACACTGGACACTCAGAGCTCCATCCAGAGGCTGTGTGCTCTGTCCATGGTCTATACTAGACACTCAGAGCTTCGTCCAGAGATCATGAGAGCAGGACTGACATTAAAAAGCTGACCACTACCAGGGGGTGAGTGGGACAGCACACTTCTACGTACCTGCCATGACCACTGCCATCAGGCTGACCAGGAGGAACAGACACAGATACTTCATGGTTGTGGTGAGTCGGGAGTCTCACGGTAAGTTGTCTGTTTGCCTCTAGCTGAGGTGATCTGTACACAGTGCACCCTGGGTTTATATACATTTTCTGACCAGCCTCCTGACACCCAGCCAAGCAACACTTGGCTCCTGTCAGAGCAGGTAACACTCCGCCCTGCCCATGAATCAGCTTCTCTGGCCAAGGGTGAAATGTCAGCCAAAAGATAAGTCATTGACCACAGAGCAGAGGATCCTGGGAATGTTTTTGCAGCCAGTAATCCCGGGCTGTCCACTCTTCACAATACAGGGAGCTCCTGACAACCCATCAGTCCCTTTCTCTGTCTCAGGGAGATATCTGTACACTGACTGGTATCCTTTAGACCCCTCTCTCTCACAGAGATATCTGTACATTGACTGGTGTCTCTCAGTCCCCTCTCTCTCAGGGAGATATCTGTACACTGACTGGTGTCTCTCAGTTCCCTCTCTCTCAGGGATGTATCTGTACATTGACTGGTGTCTCTCAGTCCCCTCTCTCTCAGGGATGTATCTGTACACTGACTGGTGTCTCTCTGTCCCCTCTCTCTCAGGGATGTATCTGTACAGGTGTCTCTAATTCCTCCCTCCCTCACTCTCTCACTCTCTCTCTCTCTCTCTGTCAGGGAGCAATCCATGCACTGACTCTGTTTTCACTCTCTCCCCGGGTACATCTCTGTACTGTCTAGTGTGTATTGTTGAAAGATGGTGGGTCATTAGCCCCATTGCTCAGATTGGCCCTGGAGTTTACGTGATTTGTTTCAGGGCTTAGGGCTGAATTTTATAAAGTATACTCCTCTATGGAAGTCCCGTCTATCGTGTTTGTCCTCATTCTGGGAGATTGTGAGTGTGGAGGGTGCATGGAGTAGTGCACTGATATGCAGGTAACTCTGGATGTGACAGGTTCAGTGCTCCAGTCCCCTTTTCTCCATCCTTTCTCTTTTTGTTAGCGCGCCGCTCTGTCCTTTTGGAGAGGTTGTCCCTGATTTCCTGCCGTTGAAGTGCCACTTATTTGCTTGATATCCCATGTGGGTTAACAGTGAGAAGGAGGCTCTTTACTCAGAGTGTGGGAACATATCGAAATATCCTCCTCCGGGTCTGAACTCAGTCACTCAGTAAACATAGGGCAGAGGGGGATCGATTTCGAGTTGCTATGACACCGTGTGATATTGGGAGAGGATAGCGCTGAAGCAGATGACCAGTAATTATCCAGGAAGATGCAGCAGACCCGAGGGGCAGATTGGCCGACTCCTGTTGCAACATCGTAATGTTCAAATACAAGCTGTCCAGCTTGCTGTCCTCCTTCAAGGATGCCACATTGGCATTTGGATGACCTACTCCTTCCTTGCCCAAACTTGACCCAATAAATATTCATGTGAGCCGTGATAACAGTTGTGATACATTACCTCAAGGTACAATGGAAAGTATAAACCATTTTCAGATATTCACAAGTCCAGAAAATATTAACAAGGTGCACAGCATTCACTCAACTCCTTTATTCCACCTTTGCCAAGGTACATCCGGTAACGTGGCCCCATGGCATTGCCAGTTGGCAAGGTGGGAAGAGGGGAAATGTGTGGGGAGCTGGAGCCGAACAGGTAGGTTTGAGCATCTGGTTCCCAACACTCTCCGCCACGGATGTCTGGCTCGGGGGGAGATTCATCGATAGAGATCGTTGGCTGTGATTTATTTCTCTCAGTCCCGTTCTCTCAGGGAGATATCTGTACACTGACTGGTGTCTCTCAGTCCCTCTCTCTCAGGGAGATATCTGTACACTGACTGGTGTCTCTCAGTCCCTCTCTCTCAGGGTGATATCTGTACACTGACTGGTATCTCTCAGTCCCTCTCTCTCAGGGAGATATCTGTACACTGACTGGTGTCTCTCAGTCCCTCTCTCTCAGGGTGATATCTGTACACTGACTGGTGTCGCTCAGTCCCTTTCTCTCAGGGTGATATCTGTACACTGACTGGTGTCTCTCAGTCCCCTCTCTCTCAGGGAGATATCTGTGCACTGACTGGTGTCTCTCAGTCCCCTCTCTCTCTCAGGGAGATATCTGTACACTGACTGGTGTCTCTCAGTCCTCTCTCTCTCAGGGAGATATCTGTGCACTGACTGGTGTCTCTCAGTCCCCTCTCTCTCAGAGAGATGTCTGTACACTGACTGGTGTCTCTCAGTCCTCTCTCTCTCAGGGAGAAATCTTTACACTGACTGATGTCTCTCAGTCCCCTGTCTCTTAGGGAGATGTCTGTACACTGACTGGTATCTCTCAGTCCCACCTCTCTCTCTCAGGGAGATATCTGTATACTGACTGGTGTCTCTCAGTCCCCTGTCTCTCAGGGAGATGTCTGTACACTGACTGGTATCTCTCAGTCCCCCCTCTCGCTCAGGGAGATATCTGTACACTGACTAGTGTCTCTCAGTCCCCTCTCTCTCAGGGAGATATCTGTATACTGACTGGTGTCTCTCAGTCCCCTCTCTCTCTCAGGGAGATATCTGTACACTGACTAGTGTCTCTCTGTCCCCTCTCTCTCAGGGAGATGTCTGTACACTGACTGGTGTCTCTCAGTCCCCTCTCTCTCAGAGAGATATCTGTACACTGACTGGTGTCTCTCAGTCCCCTCTCTCTCTCAGGGAGATATCTGTACACTGACTGGTGTCTCTCAGTCCCCTCTCTCTCAGGGAGATGTCTGTACACTGACTGGTGTCTCTCAGTCCCCTCTCTCTCAGGGAGATATCTGTACACTGACTGGTGTCTCTCTGTCCCCTCTCTCTCAGGGAGGTATTTGTACACTGACTGGTGTCTCTCTCTCCCCTCTCTCTCAGGGAGATATCTGTTGACTGACTGGTGTCCCTTGGTCCTCCCTCTCTCAGGGAGATAGTTGTACACTCAAAGGTGTCTCTCAGTCCCCTCACTTTCAGAGAGATATCTGTACACTGACTGGTGTCTCTCTGTCCCTCTCTCTCTCTCAGGGAGATATCTGTACACTGACTGGTGTCTCTCAGTCCCGTCTCTCTCTCTCTCATGGAGATATCTGTACACTGACTAGTGGCTCTCAGTCCTCTATGTCTCAGGGAGATATCTGTGCACATACTGGTGTCTCTCAGTCCCCTCTCTCAGAGAGATATCTGTGCACATACTGGTGTCTCTCAGCCCCTCTCTCTCAGGGAGATATCTGTACACTGACTGGTGTCTCTCAGTCCCCCCTCTCTCAAGGAGATATCTGTACACTGTCCGGTGTCTCTCAGTCACCTCTCTCAGGGCGATATCTGTACATATACTGGTGTCTCTCAGTTCCCTCTCTCTCAGGGAGATATCTGTGCACCGACTGGTGTCTCTCAGTCACCTCTCTCTCTGGGAGATATCTGTATACTGACTGGTGTCTCTCAGTCCCCTCTCTCTCAGGGAGATATCTGTACACTGACTGGTGTCTCTCAGTGCCCTCTCTGTCAGGGAGATGTCTGTACACTGACTGGTGTCTCTCAGGGCCCTCTCTCTCAGGGAGATGTCTGTACACTGACTGGTGTCTCTCAGGACCCTCTCTCTCAGGGAGATGTCTGTACACTGACTGGTGTCTCTCAGTGCCCTCTCTGTCAGGGAGATGTCTGTACACTGACTGGTGTCTCTCAGTGCCCTCTCTGTCAGGGTGATATCTGTACACTGACTGGTGTCTCTCAGTGCCCTCTCTGTCAGGGAGATATCTGTACACTGACTGGTGTCTCTCAGTGCCCTCTCTGTCAGGGAGATGTCTGTACACTGACTGGTGTCTGCCAGTTCCCTCACTCCCCCTTTCTTGCTTAGGTGATATCTGTACACGTGTCACTCAGTCCCCGCTCTCTCTCTCTTTCTCTCTGAGGGAGATATCTCTACATGTACTGGTTTCTCTCAGTCCCCTCTCTGTCGGGTAGATATCTGTGCAGTGATTAGTGTCTGGGCACTGATTAGTCTGCCTTGCTTGTTCAGGCAGATGCTTGTACATTGACTGGTGTCTCTCAGTCCGAATCCCTTCTCCTGACACGCATCTCCTCACACATCTCGGCATTAAACATCATCTGCCGCTTGTCTGCGCATTCTTGCAGGATTGAAGTGATATAGAGTACTTAGTCACTTGGATTAGGCTTATTGTTGGCTCCATCTCAAATTTGGTCTTACTTGCAAATTATGGAATCTAACTGTTTTTCCCAAAATCCAAAAAAAACTTACATTTAGAAACATATTTGTGCAATACTGTGGATACTGATCTTTGGAAATTGCCACTCTCTTTCTCTGTTGAAAATTGAGCTTTGAATTAAATTGAATTGAAATGAATTTGTATTAAGCTTGCGTACTCAAATCGGGGCAGTGAAAAGTTTATAAGTTGCCACTTGGAGCACCATCTGTGGTACAAAAGTACCTGGGTACAATCCTCAGTTAAAGAATTGAGACATGAAGAACAAAGGTTTCATGATGGCTACATAAAGTATATACATAGATCAGAAAAGCCAAGTTAAACCAACAACCATCATCGGCTCTCTCCAAAGGCTCTCCGTGACAGGGGGCCACCATATGGTCTGACTGCTGGCTGCTGCCACACTCCTGCACCAGGCCGATACCTCTGCCCTACACTAGGCTGCTGCTCGCCACTGTCCCTGCTTCGGTTTGCTCGCATCTCCACTGACCAGCTGTGGAATCCGTGGCCGGCTGTCTGAGGCCGGAGAGGAGAGAGGGAGGAGAAAAGAAGAGAAAGAACAGGAGCTCCTGTTGGAATGGTTACTCTGCTGGCATCACAGCAGTGAGAGATGTTTATAACCATTATCCATTAATGTTTGTTCATCGAAAACCAGGAACAGGGCATGGAAAATAAACGTCAAGTTTGCAATTCACAGTCTCTTAATGAAAGCAAATCAGGCTGTGATCAAAGCAAAAGGGAGTGCACTGGGGGAAGTCAGCAGGACTGGCAGTCTCTGGAGACAGACAAGCAGAGTTAATGTTCGTCTCCCTGCTATTGGCTTGAAACAGATTACCTGTAACTATTGGCCACAGTCTCAGAGAGAGCTGTTTGATGTTCAGGACACAATTCTGGTCACCCTGCAATAGAAAGGATGTTATCAAATTGGAAAGGGTGCAAAAATGACTTACAAAGATGTTACCGAGACTAGAAGGTTTGAATTATAAGGAGAGGTTGGATTGGCTGGGATTTGTTTTCCCTGGAGTGTAGGAAGCTGATGGGGCGACCTTATTGAGGTTTATAAAATCATGAGGGGCATAGCCAATGTCTTTTCCCCAGGATAGGGGAGTCCAAAACTGGAGTGCCTTGGTTTGAGAGGGGGTAGATTTGAAAGGGACCTGAGGGGCTCTTTTTCTCACAGAAGGTGGTGTGAGTATGGAATGAGTCGCTCAGGAAGTGGTGGAAGCTGGTAAAATGACAGCATTGAGAAATCATTTGGACAGGTACATGAATCAGAAATGTTTCAAGGGATATGGGCCAAACGCAGACAAATGGGACTAGTTCAGTTTTGGAAAGCTGGTTGGGTTGAAGGGTCTGTTTCCATGCTGGATGACTCTGTGACCCTGTGCCTCCTTCTATTTGAGGGCATTGTAGTGTTGAGGTCTTACATCACGCAGTGCTTACTCAGAAACAATGGAACTACTGAGGGATATCGTGGGATATTTGCTGAGGAATCTGGGAATGTGAATGAAATTCCGGTTCCCGGAGGCTGGCTCTCTGAATATGATGGAGGCTGAGTTAGATTGGTGACTGTTGAGGGAGCCAAAAGTTATGGGGCATGATCATATGAGCTGTGATCTTATCGAATGATAGGGCAGACCTGAGGGGCCAAATGGTCTATTTGTTGTCCTCTTACCTGTGGAACTCAGCAGAATCCACTTCTCTTGGAGAGAACTTTGCAGCTACCATGACAGAGGGCATTTGAGTGACAAAAGAACTCAAAGCATTTGAGGAGATTTGAACCCTTCATTAACTCCACATCAGAGGCATGATTAATTTGTTCATATCTTTCTGGTTTCACTTGGTCTTCTGTTTTTTTCTGAAAGATAATTTTTTTGCTCAAGTGTTCATCCTTGTAAATCTCTGGGAGAATTTCTCCTGGATGTCACACGTTGTGTTGTATGTGTCTCACGCAGTGTTGGAAATTACATTTTTAATTCCAATAATGATGGATTGGTGAACATGTGATGTAGGTCATTTGAGGAAAATACAGTTTAGGATACATTTGATATCCAGTTGTGGAATATCAGAGAGTTGCAATCATGGGAAACTACACTGGGTGGTATTGAATTGGGAAATGTTCAATACTTCTTTTGGAGAAAGTTGGTGTGGATATCAATGAGGACACTGGTATTCCTTACCCGTCCCTGCAAACCCCTGAGAAGCATACGGTCGGATGCCTTCATGAATCTGTGCTGTCCATGTAGTGGAGGTGGTCCCACAGAGCTGTTAAGTAATGTGGGCCTGTGAGTTTCAGTGTGTTCCCAGTGTGAGGACCATGTGTTCCCATTGTGCGAGCAGTGTGTTCCCAGTGTGACAGCCGTGTGTTCCCAGTGTGAGAGCCATGTGTTTCCAGTGTAAGAGCCGTGTGTTCCCAGTGTGAGAGCAATGTGTTCCCAGTGTAAGAACTGTGTGTTCCCAGTGTGATAGACGTGTGTTCCCAGTGTGATAGACGTGTGTTCCCAGTGTAAGAGCTGTGTGTTCCCAGTGTGATAGACATGTGTTCCTAGTGTAAGAGCCGTGCGTTCCCAGTGTGATAGCCATGTGTTCCCAGTGCGGGAATGGTGTTTCCCACTGCGGTAGCCGTGTGTTCCCAGTGTGATAGCCGTGTGCTCTCAGTGTGATAGCCGTGTGTTCCCAGTGCGAGAATGGTGTGTTCCCAGTGTGAGAGCCGTGTGTTCTCAGTGTGATAGCCGTGTGTTCCCAGTGCGAGAATGGTGTGTTCCCAGTGTGAGAGCCGTGTGTTCCCAGTGTGATAGCCGTGTGTCCCAGTGCAAGAACTGTGTGTTCCCAGTGTGACAGCCATGTGTTCTCAGTGTGATAGCTGTGTGTCCCAGTGCAAGAGCTGTGTGTTCCCAGTGTGATAGCCGTGTGCTCTCAGTGTGATAGCCGTGTGTTCCCAGTGCGAGAATGGTGTGTTCCCAGTGTGAGAGCCGTGTGTTCCCAGTGTGATAGCTGTGTGTCCCAGTGCAAGAGCTGTGTGTTCCCAGTGTGATAGCCGTGTGCTCTCAGTGTGATAGCCGTGTGTTCCCAGTGCGAGAATGGTGTGTTCCCAGTGTGAGAGCCGTGTGTTCCCAGTGTGATAGCCGTGTGTCCCAGTGCAAGAGCTGTGTGTTCCCAGTGTGATAGCCGTGTGTTCCCAGTGCGATAGCCGTGTGTTCCCAGTGCGATAGCTGTGTGTTCCCAGTGTGATAGCCGTGTGTTCCCAGTGCGAGAATGGGGTGTTCCCAGTGTGAGAGCCGTGTGTTCCCAGTGTGATAGCCGTGTGTTCCCAGTGCGATAGCCGTGTGTTCCCAGTGCGATAGCCATGTGTTCCCAGTGTGATAGCCGTGTGTCCCAGTGCAAGAGCTGTGTGTTCCCAGTGTGATAGCTGTGTGTTCCCAGTGTGATAGCCATGTGTTCCCAGTGTGATAGGCATGTGTTCCCAATGTGATAGCCGTGTGTCCCAGTGCGATAGCCGTGTGTTCCCAGTGTGATAGCCATGTGTTCCCAAGGTGATAGCCATGTGTTCCCAATGTGATAGCCGTGTGTCCCAGTGTGATAGCCGTGTGTTCCCAGTGTGATAGCCATGTGTTCCCAGTGTGAGAGCCGTGTGTTCCCAGTGTGATAGCCGTGTGTTCCCAGTGCGAGAATGGGGTGTTCCCAGTGTGAGAGCCATGTGTTCCCAGTGTGATAGCCATGTGTTCCCAATGTGATAGCCGTGTGTCCCAGTGCGATAGCCATGTGTTCCCAGTGTGATAGCCGTGTGTTCCCAGTGTGATAGCCGTGTGTCCCAGTGTGATAGCCGTGAGTTTCCAGTGTGATAGCCATGTGTTCCCAGTGCGAGAATGGGGTGTTCCCAGTGTGAGAGCCGTGTGTTCCAGTGTGATAGCCGTGTGTCCCAGTGCGATAGCCGTGTGTTCCCAGTGTGATAGCTGTGTGTTCCCAGTGCGAGAATGGGGTGTTCCCAGTGTGAGAGCCGTGTGTTCCCAGTGTGATAGCCGTGTGTCCCAGTGCAAGAGCCGTGTGTTCCCAGTGTGATAGCCGTGTGTCCCAGTGCAAGAGCTGTGTGTTCCCAGTGTGATAGCAGTGCGTTCCCAATGCGGTAGCCATGTGTTCCCAGTGTGATAGCCATGTGCCCCAGTGCAAGAGCTGTGTGTTCCCAGTGTGATAGCTGTGTGTTCCCAGTGTGACAGCCATGTGTTCCCAGTGCGAGAATGGTGTTTCCCAGTGCGGTAGCCGTGTGTTCCCAGTGTGATAGCCGTGTGTCCCAGTGCAAGAGCTGTGTATTCCCAGTGTGATAGCCGTGTGTTCCCAGTGTGATAGCTGTGTGTTCCCAGTGCGAGAATGGGGTGTTCCCAGTGCGATAGCCGTGTGTCCCAGTGCAAGAGCCGTGTGTTCCCAGTGTGATAGCCGTGTGTCCCAGTGCAAGAGCTGTGTGTTCCCAGTGTGATAGCAGTGCGTTCCCAATGCGGTAGCCATGTGTTCCCAGTGTGATAGCCATGTGCCCCAGTGCAAGAGCTGTGTGTTCCCAGTGTGATAGCTGTGTGTTCCCAGTGTGACAGCCATGTGTTCCCAGTGCGAGAATGGTGTTTCCCAGTGCGGTAGCCGTGTGTTCCCAGTGTGATAGCCGTGTGTCCCAGTGCAAGAGCTGTGTATTCCCAGTGTGATAGCCGTGTGTACCCAGTGTGATTGCTTTGTGTTCTCAGTGCGATAGCTGTGTGTTCCCAGTGCGATAGCCGTGTGTTCCCAGTGTGATAGCCGTGTGCTCTCAGTGTGATAGCCGTGTGCTCCCAGTGTGATAGCCGTGTGTTCTCAGTGCGATAGCCGTGTGTTCCCAGTGCGATAGCCGTGTGTTCCCAGTGGGATAGCTGTGTGTTCTCAGTGTGATAGCCGTGTGTTCCCAGTGCGATAGCCGTGTGTTCCCAGTGTGACAGCTGTGTGTTCTCAGTGTGATAGCCATGTGTTCCCAGTGTGATAGCCGTGTATTCCCAGTGCGATAGCCGTGTGTTCTCAGTGTGATAGCCATGTGTTCTCAGTGTGATAGCCGTGTGTTCCCAGTGCGAGAATGGTGAGTTCCCAGTATGAGAGCCGTGTGTTCCCAGTGTGATAGTCGTGTTTCCCAGTGCAAGAGCTGTGTGTTCCCAGTGTGATAGCCGTGTGCTCTCAGTGTGATAGCCGTGTGTTCCCAGTGCGAGAATGGTGTGTTCCCAGTGTGAGAGCCGTGTGTTTCCAGTGTGATAGCCGTGTGTCCCAGTGCAAGAGCTGTGTGTTCCCAGTGTGATAGCCGTGTGTTTCCAGTGCGATAGCCGTGTGTTCCCAGTGTGATAGCCGTGTGTTCCCAGTGCGAGAATGGGGTGTTCCCAGTGTGAGAGCCGTGTGTTCCCAGTGTGATAGCCGTGTGTTCCCAGTGCGATAGCCGTGTGTTCCCAGTGCGATAGCCATGTGTTCCCAGTGTGATAGCCGTGTGTCCCAGTGCAAGAGCTGTGTGTTCCCAGTGTGATAGCTGTGTGTTCCCAGTGTGATAGCCATGTGTTCCCAGTGTGATAGCCATGTGTTCCCAATGTGATAGCCGTGTGTCCCAGTGTGATAGCCGTGTGTTCCCAGTGTGATAGCCATGTGTTCCCAGTGTAAGAGCCGTGTGTTCCCAGTGTGATAGCTGTGTGTTCCCAGTGCGAGAATGGGGTGTTCCCAGTGTGATAGCCGTGTGTTCCCAGTGCGAGAATGGGGTGTTCCCAGTGTGAGAGCCGTGTGTTCCCAGTGTGATAGCCGTGTGTCCTAGTGCAAGAGCCATGTGTTCCCAGTGTAAGAGCCGTGTGTTCCAGTGTGATAGCCGTGTGTCCCAGTGCGATAGCCGTGTGTTCCCAGTGTGATAGCTGTGTGTTCCCAGTGCGAGAATGGGGTGTTCCCAGTGTGAGAGCCGTGTGTTCCCAGTGTGATAGCCGTGTGTCCCAGTGCAAGAGCCGTGTGTTCCCAGTGTGATAGCCGTGTGTCCCAGTGCAAGAGCTGTGTGTTCCCAGTGTGATAGCAGTGCGTTCCCAATGCGGTAGCCATGTGTTCCCAGTGTGATAGCCATGTGCCCCAGTGCAAGAGCTGTGTGTTCCCAGTGTGATAGCTGTGTGTTCCCAGTGTGACAGCCATGTGTTCCCAGTGCGAGAATGGTGTTTCCCAGTGCGGTAGCCGTGTGTTCCCAGTGTGATAGCCGTGTGTCCCAGTGCAAGAGCTGTGTGTTCCCAGTGTGATAGCCGTGTGTTCCCAGTGTGATTGCTTTGTGTTCTCAGTGCGATAGCTGTGTGTTCCCAGTGTGATAGCCGTGTGTTCCCAGTGTGATAGCTGTATGTTCTCAGTGTGATAGCCGTGTGCTCCCAGTGTGATAGCCGTGTGTTCTCAGTGCGATAGCCGTGTGTTCCCAGTGTGATAGCCGTGTGTTCCCAGTGTGATAGCCGTGTGTTCCCAGTGCGATAGCCGTGTGTTCCCAGTGGGATAGCTTTGTGTTCTCAGTCTGATAGCCGTGTGTTCCCAGTGCGATAGCCGTGTGTTCCCAGTGTGACAGCTGCTTGTTCTCAGTGTGATAGCCATGTGTTCCCAGTGTGATAGCCGTGTATTCCCAGTGCGATAGCCGTGTGTTCTCAGTGTGATAGCCATGTGTTCTCAGTGCGAGAATGGTGAGTTCCCAGTATGAGAGCCGTGTGTTCCCAGTGTGATAGTCGTGTGTCCCAGTGCAAGAACTGTGTGTTCCCAGTGTGATAGCCATGTGTCCCAGTGCAAGAACTGTGTGTTCCCAGTGTGATAGCCGTGTGTCCCAGTGCAAGAACTGTGTGTTCCCAGTGTGATAGCTGTGTGTTCCCAGTGTGATAGCCGTGTGTTCCCAGTGTGATAGCCATGTGTTCCCAGTGCGAGAATGGTGCGTTCCCAGTGTGAGAGCCATGTGTTCCCAGTGTGATAGCCTTGTGTTCCCAGTGTAAGAGTCGTGTGTTCCCAGTGTGACAGCCATGTGTTCTCAGCGCAAGAGCTGTGTGTTCCCAGTGTGATAGCCATGTGTTCCCAGTGTAAGAGCCGTGTGTTCCCAGTGTGATAGCTATGTGTTCTCAGTGTGATATCCGTGTGTTCCCAGTGTGATAGCCGTGTGTTCCCAGTGTGATAGCCGTGTATTCTCAGTGTGATAGCCGTGTGTTCCCAGTGCGATAGCCGTGTGTTCCCAGTGCGATAGCTGTGTGTTCTCAATGTGATAGCCCTGTGTACTCAGTGTGATAGCTGTGTGTTCTCAGTGCGATAGCCGTGTGTTCCCAGTGCGATAGCCGTGTGTTCCCAGTGCGATAGCTGTGTGTTCTCAATGTGATAGCCCTGTGTACTCAGTGTGATAGCTGTGTGTTCTCAGTGTGAGAGCCGTGTGTTCCCAGTATGATAGCCATGTGTCCCAGTGCAAGAACTGTGTGTTCCCAGTGTGATAGCTGTGTGTTCCCAGTGTGATAGCCGTGTGTTCTCAGTGTGATAGCCGTGTGTTCCCAGTGTAAGAGCCGTGTGTTCCCAGTGTGAGAGCCATGTGTTCCCAGTGTGATAGCTGTGTGTTCCCAGTGTGATAGCCATGTGTTCCCAGTGTAAGAGCCGTGTGTTCCCAGTGTAAGAGCCGTGTGTTCCCAGTGTGACAGCCATGTGTTCCCAGTGTAAGAGCCGTGTGTTCCCAGTGTGATAGCTGTGTGTTCCCAGTGTGAGAGCCATGTGTTCTCCGCGTGATAGCCATCCGTTCCCAGTGTGAATGCTGAGTGTTCCCATTGTGAGACCAGTGTGTTCCCAGTGTGACAGCCGTGTTCCCAGTGTGACAGCAATGAGTACCCAGTGTGTGAGCTGTGTGTACCCAGTGTGTGAGCTGTGTGTACCCAGTGTGTGAGCTGTGTGAACCCAGTGTGTGAGCTGTGTGTTCCCAGTGTGTGAGCTGTGTGTACCCAGTGTGTGTGCTGTGTGAACCCAGTGTGTGAGCTGTGTGTACCTGGTGTGTGAGCTGTGAGTTCCCAGTGTGTGAGCTGTGTGTTCCCAGTGTGTATGCTGTATGTAGCCGGTCTGTGAGCTGTGTGTTCCCAGTGTGTGAGCTGTGTGTACCCATTGTGTGAGCTGTGTGTACCCAGTGTGTGAGCTGTGTGTTCCCAGTGTGTGAGCTGTGTGTACCCATTGTGTGAGCTGTGTGTACCTGGTGTGTGAGCTGTGAGTTCCCAGTGTGTGAGCTGTGTGTTCCCAGTGTGTGCGCTATGTGTTCCTGGTATGTGATCTGTGTGTTCCCAGTGTGTGAGCTGTATGTTGCCGGTGTGTGAGCTGTGTGTTCCCAGTGTGTGAGCTGTGTGTACCCAGTGTGTGAGCTGTGTGTACCCAGTGTGTGAGCTGTGTGTTCCTGGTGTGTGAGATGTGCGTTCCTGGTGTGTGAGCTGTGTGTTCCCGGTGTGTGAGCTATGTGTTCCCAGTTTGTTAGCTGTTCTTCCTGGTGTGTGAGCTGGGTGTTCCCAGCATGTGTGCTCTGTGTACCCAGCATGTGTGCTCTGTGTACCCAGCGTGTGAGCTGTGTGTTCCCAGTGTGTGAGCTGTGTGCTCCCAGCGTGTGAGCTGTTCTTCCTGGTGTGTGAGCTGTGTGTTCCCAGCATGTGTGCTCTGTGTACCCAGCGTGTGAGCTGTGTGTTCCCAGTGTGTGAGCTGTGTGTACCCAGCGTGTGAGTTGCGTGTTCCTGGTGTGTGAGCTGTGTGTACCCAGTGTGTGAGTTGTGTGTACCCAGTGTGGGAGCTGTGTGTTGCCAGTGAGTGAGCTGTGTGTAGCTGGTGTGTGAGTTGCGTGTTCCCAGTGTGTGAGCTGTGTGTTCCCAGTGTGTGAGCTGTGTGTACCCAATTTGTGAGCTATGTGTACCCAGTGTGTGAACTGTGTGTACCCAGTGTGTGAACTGTGTGTACCCAGTGTGTGAGCTGTGTGTACCCAGTGTGTGAGCTGTGCGCACCCTGTGTGTGAGCTGTGTGTACCCAGTGTGTGAGCTGTGTGTACCCAGTGTGTGAGCTGTGTGTACCCCATGTGTGAGCTGTGTGTTCCCTGTGTGTGAGCTGTGTGTTCCCTGTGTGTGAGCTGTGTTTTTCGATGTGTGAGCTGTGTATTCCCGTGTGTGTGATGTGTGTTCCTGGTGTGTGAGCTGTGTGTTCCCAGTATGTGAGCTGTGTGTTCCCAATGTGTGAATTGTGTGTTCCCAATGTGAGAGTTGTGTGCACCCATTGTGTAAGTTGTGTGTATGCATTCTGTGAGATGTGTGTACTCAGTGTGTGACTTTTGTCAAGCCAGTATGTGAATTGTGTGTTCTCAGTGTATGAGCTGTGTGTTCTCAGTGTGTGAGCTGTGTGTTCCTGGTGTGTGAGCTGTGTGTTCCCGGTGTTTGAGCTGTGTGTCCCCGGTGTGTGAGCTGTGTGTTCCTGGTGTGTGAGGTGTGTGTTCCTGGTGTGTGAGGTGTGCGTTCCCGGTGTGTGAGCTGTGTGTCCCTGGTGTGTGAGTTGTGTGTTCCTGGTGTCTGAGC
Source organism: Chiloscyllium plagiosum (assembly GCF_037043375.1). Classification (NCBI taxonomy): domain Eukaryota; kingdom Metazoa; phylum Chordata; class Chondrichthyes; order Orectolobiformes; family Hemiscylliidae; genus Chiloscyllium; species Chiloscyllium plagiosum. The sequence goes on from NW_028270182.1 coordinate 7,599,375, forward strand.
TGTGTGTGCCCAGTGTGTGAGCTCTGTGTACCCAGTGTGTGAGCTGTGTGTTGCCAATGTGTGAACTGTGTGTTCCCAGTGTGTGAGCTCTGTGTACCCAGTGTGTGAGCTGTGTGTTGCCAGTGTGTGAACTGTGTGTTCCCAGTGTGTGAGCTGTGTGTTGCCAGTTTGTGAGCTGTGTGTAGCTGGTGTGTGAATTGCATGTTCCCAGTATGTGAGATGTGTGTACCTGGTCTGTGAACTGTGTGTTCTCAGTGTGTGAGCCGTGTGTACCCGGTGTGTGAGCTGTGTGTACTCTGTGTGTGAGCTGTGTGTACCCTGTGTGTGAGCTGTGTGTTCCCAGTGTGTGAGCTGTGTGTACCCGGTGTGTGAGCTGTGTGTACTCTGTGTGTGATCTCTGTGTACCCAGTGTGTGAGCTGTGTGTACCCAGTGTGTGAGCTGTGTGTACCCAGTGTGTGAGCTGCGTGTACCCAGTGTGTGAGCTGCGTGTACCCAGTGTGTGAGCTGCATGTACCCAGTGTGTGAGCTGCGTGTACCCAGTGTGTGAGCTGCGTGTACCCTGTGTGTGAGCTGCGTGTACCCAGTGTGTGAGCTGTGTGTACGTTATATGTTTGACTGTTGTTAATTTTAAATTTTTTGCCAACTGTTTGCAACAAATTGTTGCACATGTTGAATTATCCAGCAAATGCCGTCCAACTGCAGAATCATCAGAACAATTTCAGCAAAAAGTGTCTTTTCTGAGCAAATAGGTGTTTGTAAAGTCAACTATGTTCAGGGTGTTGCATCAAACTGTGCAGTTAAGGAGTGATGTAGATACAGATACACCTCTGTCTGGATTAGATATGTAGTAGATCAATGAGATATTGTCCCATGGTCCTGAGGAAGCTGTGAAATCCCTGGACTGTGATACTCAAATGGATCTGAATTGGAGAAATTTCATCTGGAAAACCATCCAAAGTGAGAGCTTGGTGAGATTGCTCTCTGTTTGACCCTTTCACCCAGACAAAATGGGGACACAACATCTCTGCAAGGCCTCCTGATGGGATTGTTCTGAGCATTTCCTCGTTTTACCAATCCTATGGATGTTTGAGTGATGACAATCGTTGGGATTTGATATGACGGAGAACATAAATGTGTCAGTGATTCAGATCAAAGACCTTGGTAAAAATCATCAATGATAATCTTGTGATACTTGAACATTTTATTAAGCTGGCAAAATGCAACTGCAGAAATGATTGCAAGATGTTTCCCATTAAGACTGCATTAGGTTTCTCCAAACTTACTCCAGATGGTTAAACGTGTGGGAGTTAATTCAGTTCCAATTGCATCACAGTTTGTTGGATGAGGTCATCAAATTTTTGTCTGCATTATTTTAATCTAAGGCATGAGGACAAATCTCCATTTGAGGATGTTACTGATAAATAGCAATCATTCTGCAAGGCTGTCCAGGTGGAGAAGCAGGAGGAGCTTTCTCCTGAGGCATCGTTTGTGGTTCTTGTTAACGTTTACCAACACACAGGGTGGTTCGCAGTGGTGGGTTCCGCTACTGGATCCAGTGGTGAAGAGATGTCCCTTTTTGATGCAGCTACTGATTTCACATGAAGCAGGTTATAGGCAGAAGTGATAATTACATCAGTTAGGGATCCAAATTGAATCCTGTTCCTGAAAATCAGGAAATAAATATTAATGAGCAATTAATTGTTCAATGTCATTTTATCCAACTGAGCAACAAGGTCTCGGGTTGATATATTGTTATATAACCTTTTCGTTTGATAATGTTCTCCACAGTAGCCAATGCACAAAATATGGAGGCATGGGATTCTGGGTGATTTAGCAGTTTGGATCAGAAATTGGCTAGCTGAAAGAAGACAGAGGATGGTGGTTGATGGGGAAACATTTATCCTGGAGTTCAGTTGCTAGTGTACCACAAGGATCTGTTTTGGGACCACTTCTGTTTGTCATTTTTATAAATGGCCTGGATGAGGGTGTGGAAGGATGGCTTAGTAAATACATGGATGACACTAAGGTTGGTGGAGTTGTGGAAAGTGCTGAAGGCTGTTGTAGGTTACAGAGAGACATAGATAAGCTGCAGAGCTGAGTTGAGAGGTGGCAAATGGAGTTTAATGTGGACAAGTGTGAGGTGATTCACTTTGGAAGGAGCACCAAGACTAAAGAGTACTGGGCTAATGGTAAAATTCTTGGTTGAGTAGATGAGGAGAAAGATCTCAGTATCCATGTACATAGATCCCTGAAAGTTGCTACCCAGGTTGATAGGGTTGTTAAGAAGGCATATGGTGTGTTAGCTTTTACTGGAAGAGGGATTGAGTTTCGGAGCCACAAGGTCATGCTGCAGCTGCAGCTACACTTGGTATGTTGTGTATTCTGATCATCACGTTATAGAAAGGGTGTGGAAGCTTTGGAAAGGGCTCAGAAGAGATTTAGCAGGATGTTGCCTGGTATGGAGGGAAGGTCTTATGATGAAAGGCTGAGTGACTTGAGGCTGTTTTTGTTAGAGAGAAGGTTGAGAAGTGACTTAATTGAGAGATATAAGATAATCAGAGGGTTAGAGAGGATGGACAGTGAGAGCCTTTTTCCTCAGATGGTGATGGCTACTGCAAGGGGACATAGCTTTAACTTGAGGGATGATAGATATAGTGGGCGGCATGGTGGCACAGTGGTTAGCACTGCTGCCTTACAGCGCCAGAGACCCGGGTTCAATTCCCGCCTCAGGCGACTGACTGTGTGGAGTTTGTACATTCTCCCTGTGTCTGCGTGGGTTTCCTCCCACAATCCAAAAATGTGCAGATTTGATGAATTGGCCATGCTAAATTGCCCATAGTGTTAGGTGAAGGGGTAAATGTAGGGGAATGGATCTGGGTGGGTTGTGGGTCGGTGTGGACTTGTTGGGCCGAAGGGCCTGTTTCCACACTGTAAGTAATCAAATCTAATCATATAGGACAGATGTCAGAGGTTTTTCCTTTACTCAGAGAATAGTAGGGGCATGGAACACACTGCCTGCAACAGTAGTAGATTTGCCAGCTTTAAGGGCATTGAAATGTTCATTGGATAGACATATGGATGAGAATGGAATAGTGTAGGTTAGATGGGCTTCAGTTCGGTTCCACAGGTCGGCACAACATCGAGGGCTGAAGGGTCTGTACTGCGCTGTAATGTTCTATGTTCTATATTCTATATGAATGAATTGTGAATGAAAATTAAATTGGGGACAAGAAACCCATGTCAATGAGCAGTGATATTCCACGGGGGTCAGTGCTGGAAGTTTGTTTGTAATTTACATAAACGTTTTGGATGAAGATGTTGGTGGTCTGATTAGTAAGTTTGCAGATGGCACGAAAATGGAGTTGTAGATAATGAGGAAAGATATATACGGGCTTGTCATATGAAGAGCAGTTGAGGACTCTGGATCTGTACTTGATGGGGTTTAGAAGAATGAATGGGGGAGAGGGGATCTGATTGAAGCTTACAGGATATTGAAAGGCCTAGATAGAGTGGATGTGGTGAAGGTGTTTCCACTAATAGGAGAAACTAGGACCCGAGGGAAGAGCCACAGAGTGAGCCATCGCCATCCTGAGTTGGCTGTTCCTTAATGTCGCTGGGTCAAAATCCTGGAACTCCTTCCCTAACGGCGCTCCCTATGTCACGCAGGACTGCAGTGGTTCAAGAAGCAGCTCACCACCACCTTCTCAAGGGGGCATTTGGGAATGGATCAGAGCTGGTAGCCCAGGCAACAACATCTAGATCCTCAGAATGGATAAAAAGAAGCATGTCTTCACACAATAGGCAGTGGGAGCTGGAAGTCTCCCTCAGTTGTTGAGGTTGGGCGGTCAATTGAAAATTTCCAAGCAATGATTGATGGTTCTTTGTGGGTCCAAGATTTTAAAGGCTGCAGAATTAAGGTGTGAAAATAGAGTGACGACACAGATCGGTCATTTATCTTTGTAAAGTTGAGATCATACAAAAATGTTGCTGCCCATGTCCTAACTGACTCCATTGCTCCATCACCCTGCACTTGTTGAGCTACACTGACTCCCAGTTAAGCAACACCTCAATCTCAAATTTCTGATTCACGTTTCCAAATCTTTCCATGCCCTCGCTTGTGCTTATCCCTGTAATTTGCTCCTTCTGACATCTCTGCATACATCAAAATCTAGCTGATTGAACATATCCCCAGTTTTAATTGTTCCGCAATGCCTTTAGCTGCCTGGCTCTCAATCTCTCGAATACCCTCGTTAAACCTCACTGCCTCTTTCTCTTTCAGAATCCCTATAAAACAGGCCATTTGCCCAACAAATTCACACCGAACCTCTGAAGAGTAACCCACTCAAACCCATTCCCCTACCCTATAACTCTACGTTTGCCGCAACTCAGACCCATTCCCCTATCCTATTACTCTACATTTGCCCCAACTAATACACCCTAATCTGCACATTCCTGGACATTATGGGCAAATTAGCATGGCAAATTCACCCGAACCTGGGCATCTTTGAATTGTGGGAGGATACCGGAACACCTGGAGGAAACCCACGCAGACACAGGGAGAATGTGCAAGTTCCACTCAGGTAGTTGCCTGAGGCTGGAATTGAACCTGGGTCTGTGGCGCTGTGACGCAGAAGCATTAACCACCCGGCCGCCCTGCTGCCTGTCCCTGGCATCTCCACATGTGACTCAGAATGGTTGTCCCTTGGCTGTCACATCTTAGATTGTTCTAAAGCTTTGAAGGTGCTCTCTCAATGTCTCTTGTTGCTTTTGGGCATAATCAGCCATTGATCTGGCTGTCCTCATGAAATAAGTAAGTTCTCTGGTAATGCCAACATGCTGAAGGATTCACTCACTGGAATAACCATTCACCAAGAATGCTACTTATATAATGGGACACACTTTCGTTTTACACACTTCCTTGCTATGCCACACTCAAAATCATACTTGCAGCATTTGCCTGTGGAGTCATAGAGTATGTTATTAGTTTACTGCCCATTAATTACATTGTTCTGCACTGTGATGGCTGCCTCTCCTGGTGTTTATCTTCTGAAAGTTCCGATTGAATGCATTTCCTTTGCCCTTCTGCTTAGCGTATTCCAGATCTCAACGGTTTCTCACAGTTAAAAAAAAACCAGCTCTTTATCTTCTTCTGGCACCTATCTGAGCCCTGAGGTTACTGCACAGAAGCAAAGATTTCTCCCCAACTGCTGAATAAAAATGCCTAAGGTAGTTCTGAATGTCTCGAACCAATTTCCCCTTAGCTTTCTGCATTCCAAGGAGATGAATCTCAGCTTCTCCTCGTGATTTAGGTTCGTCATCCTTGGTACTCCGTCGCATCCCCTCCAAAGCTGTAGCACCTTTCTTAAAGTCAGTACAACCCAACACTCAGTCCCACTCCAGAATTTTAGGCCACATTCGCTTTAGATTGAGTTAGAGTCAGCAAACAAAGTGCAAAAATACTCAAGATCATGTTTTCTCTAAATTCAGCAAATGTTTATTACCTTTCCCAACAGGAGAGGCCGTGAAGCAAACAGATCTGTGTTAGTATGGTCGGCAGCAATTCAAGACGGAGCTTCACATTTTCCCCACAATGAGTTCAGGAGCTGACACATTGAGGATGACAGGGGTTGGAGACTGATGTGGAGTGCTCCCTTTGCGCTGCACTAACAAGTATCAGCCTGGGGTCTGTGTCTGGCTCTCTGGAGTTGGAGCTGAGCCTTTTCCCCGTCAGACTCAGAGCCAAGAACATGGAGCTGATTGAGGTTGTTCTGGACCAGAGACCTGCCTTGTACCACTATGATTAATGAGCTTCTTGTGGGTGACAAGGTTGGAGGGTGGCACTTTCAAGCTGTGAGATGATGGGAAACAGTCCGATGATTACGTTCCATCGCCAAAATGATCCGGATGGAGTTTACACCTTTCTGAGTGTTGAGAGAGGTGATGGATGTCTTAAAACGCATAAAGGTGGTTAAGTCTCTCGGACCTGATCCAATGTGCCCTAGAATTCTGTGGGAAGCCCAGGAAGCGATTGCTGGGCCCCTTGCTGAGATATTTACATCATTGATAGCTACAAGTGATTTGCCGAAAGACTGGAAGTTGGCTAACATGGTGCCACTGTTTAGGAAAGGTGGTAAGGAAAAGCAGGGAACTATAGACCTGACATCAGTGGTGGGCAAGTTGTTGGAGAGAATCCTGAGAGATAGGATTTATATATATTTGGAAGGGCAAGGACTGATTAGGGATAGTTAACATAGCTTTGTGCATGGGAACTCAGTAACTTGATTGAGATTTTTGAAGAAGTAACAAAGAGGATTGATGAGGGCAGAATGGTGGACATGATCTATATAGACTTCAGAAAGACAATGTTCCCCATAGGAGATTGGTTAGCATGGTTAGATCTCATGAAACACAGGGAGAACAGCCATTTGGTTATAGAACTGGCTCGAAGCTAGGAGACAGAGGGTGGTGGGGGAGGATTGTTTTTCAGACTGGAGGCCTGTGCCACAAGGATCGGTGTTGGGTCCACTGCTTTTCATCATTTATATAAATGATTTGGATGTGAACATAGAAGATATAGTCAGTAGTTTGCAGATGACACCAAAATTGATGGTGTAGTGGACAGCGAAGAAGGTTACCTCAAGATCGCGTTTTAATCTGATCAGATGGCCAATAGGCTGAGGAGTGACAGATCGAGTTTAATTTAGATAAATGTGAGGTGCTGCATTTTGGAAAGGCAAATCAGGGCAGGATTTATACACTTAATGGTAATGTCCTGGAGAGTATTGCTGAACAAAGAGACCTTGTCGTGCAGGTTCATAATTCATTCAAAGTGGAGTCGCAGGTAGACAGGGCAGTGAATAAGATGTTTGGTATATTTGCCTTCATTAGTCAGTACACTGAGTACAGGAGTTGGGAGGCCATGTTGCAGCTGTACAGGACTATTGGAATATTGTGTGCAATTCTGGTCTCCCCGCTATAGGAAAGATGTTGTGAAACTTGAAAGGGCTCAGAAAAGATTTACAAGGATGTTGCCGGGGTTGGAGAGTTTCAGCTATGGGGAGAGGCTGAATAGGCTGGGGCTATTTTCCTTGGAGTGTCGGAGGCTGAGGGGTGACCTTATAGAGGTTTAGAAAGGTTTATAAAATCATGAGGCGCATGGATAGGGTAAATTTTTAGATTAGATTAGATTACATTACATTACAGTGTGGAAACAGGCCCTTCGGCCCAATAAGTCCACACCGACCCGCCGAAGCGCAACCCACCCATACCCCTACACTTACCCCTTACCTAACACTACGGGCAGTTTAGCATGGCCAATTCACCTGACCCTGCACATCTTTGCGACTGTGGGAGGAAACCGGAGCACCCGGAGGAAACCCACACAGACACGGGGAGAATGTGCAAACTCCACACAGTCAGTCACCTGAGGCGGGAAATGAACCCGGGTCTCAGGCGCTGTGAGGCAGCAGTGCTAACCACTGTGCCACCGTGCCGCCCACTAATAGACAACGTCTTTTCCCTGGGGTGGGGAGTCCAGAACTGGAGATCATGGGTTTAGGGTGAGAGGGGAAAGATATAAAAGGGATCGAAGGGGCAACGTTTTCACACAGAGGGTGGTGTGTGTATGGAATGAACTGCCAGAGGAAGTGGTGGAGGCTGGTACAATGACAACATTTAAAAGGCATCTGGATGGGTACATGAATAGGAAGGATTTAGAGGGATATGGCCGAATGCTGGCAAATGGGACTAGATTAGGTTGGGATATCTGGTCAGCATGGATGGGTTGGACCAAAGGGTCTGTTTCTGTGCTATACAGCTCTATGACTCTATTTTTCTACTGTATATACTTGTGTAAAATCTGAATTTTTTAGACTTTTTTAAGCTTAAATAAGGCAGTTGACTATGACATGAGTATTGTTTTTGAGGGAATTAAATTCATGCTTGGTATGAGTCAGAAAATGGACAAACAAGAGCCAGACCTCTATATAAAATAATAATCAACAAAAGGAAAAAGAATTATGGCCATTTTTGACTATTTACCTGCAAAATAACTGTCTCCATTCTGCATGTTACGCTAGAATGGTACGGCCGTACTGCATTCCAGTTACCAGTAAAGTGCATGTAGGTCTACACATATGTACAAATGTTAATGGGCATACCAGCAGGTGGTCAGGACAGCACATAAATTAGTGCCATAATTTACCAGTAGCCTACTGGTGTTTGGGAGCACAATCATCAAACGTTTACCATAGAGTGTACGCATTTACCGTGGCTTGCTTCATCATATTAAAACTCTTACCGTATACACAGCTTAGTTCTGTAGTTTATTGGTAAATACCAGCTCTTCAAGTTTTCTTATAATGGTAATAAAATTTTGAGATAACTGTACGGTATGTTCTGGTAGTATCCAAGTACCTTGCCCTTTAAGGCTGCATATATAGTCAGGAAGAGAGCGCCGAAAAACTCGGGTCGACTTTTACAAGAAGTATATGAAAAATTCGTTATTTTTTGGGCCACAAGCAGAGGGTCAGCTTTTACTTGAGATTAACTTTTACACGAGTATATTTGGTAATAGTTTTTCCCTACAAACTTGTACTGAAGAATCTGTACCTAGGTATCTTGTCCACTAGATGGTGCACCTAAGTGGTGACTTACAAACCTTTCACTGTACGCATTTGAGTATGTATGCCAGTAAAGCTAACTGAAATCAAGCAGTTAATGATGGGGATGATGGGGGTCTGTGCTTGGGCATTGTGGATGGTTTCACCCAGTGTGTCGGTATTAGTGATTGTGATTAACGGTGCAAACACTCAATAATAAATTCTCTAAATTAAATGCACACGTCAGCTGCCTGTGGATGAAAAACAGGATTATGTTGGTATTGTCTGCAGAGAATCGAGAGGGAGATTCACATTTCCCCCCCCACAATGGATTCAGAAGCTGAAACATTGAGTATGGCAAGGGTTCAGGATTGGTGTGGGGCTTTCAAACACCATCGAATTGCTGGGCAGCCTGAAAGGTCAATGAGAACCAGCGATATTTGCGAATGGAGAACATTCAACAGTTAGAGTACGGACAACAGATTCCCTTCCCCACAGGACATTATCTCATCCGGAAAGCAGGAACCCTAACAATGAGGCTCTCCTTCAGTACTGTGACGGGAGGATACTCAAGATTTCATTTCCCTCAAGGACAGCAGTAAACCAGTTGCATGACCATCCCACAGGTTCCAATATCAGTTTATTTTAATGATGCTGAACCTACATTCATAAACAGCCACAGGCAGAGTTTAAAATTCCTGTTCTTTGGATCATTTATTCAGATGCTCCAGCGGGCAATGGGATATTTCCCGGTTAGGAGCTGCTCTGATCCCTTTGCAAGTCCAATTGTGAAGAGTACTCACTCCTGTAATGGTGGAAAACGCAGCAATCAGCTGGCACACATGATCTTTCAAGCAGCACTGACCATACATCAGTTGTGAAATGAGATTGATTCGGGATTCAACAATGGCCCCAGACACTGGGGAGCACTCCTTTACAATGGCTCTGGGATCTCTCCCTTTTAACATCAGTGGCTGAACACCCAGTTTAATATCTTCTCAAAAACATTGCAGATAACACCTCCAAACCCGTGACCTCTACTGCCTAGGGTAGCAGATACATAGGACGTCCACCCCTTGCAAGTTCCCCTCCGAGCCACTCCCCATCCGGACTTGGAAATACATTGGCTATTCCTTCCATGTCACTGGAACTCCCTCCACAATGGCGCTGTGTGGGTGTCTGTACACCATATGGGATTGCAGTGCAATCACCATCAGTTTTTCAAGATCAACTCAGCTGAGGCAATAAAAGCTGGTCCAGCCAATGCTGTCCCCATCCCATCAACAAATGAAATGAAACAACACCTCTGGCAGCATAGCGCTCCCTGCATATGGCTGCCTGGATATTTTGAGCAGGTTTTGAAAGGGGACTGAGTCCCATAACTCAGAGATGGCTAGCACTACCTATTGAGTTGAGGGTGGGCATCAATGCCCAAGAATGATGATGGAACAGAGCTTGAAAATGGGCAACTCGATATCCTGCCCTGCCAGCACCAATTATTGTGAAATTTTGTGTTCAGTTTTGTCTCCTTATCTGAGGAAGGGTGACCTGGCTTTAGAAAGAAAGATTTATCAGACTGATTCCTGGGATGACACGTCTGATTTATGAGGAGAGATTGAGTCGGTTAGGATTAGGGTTTAGAAGAATGAGGGGGTTCTAACTGATAACATTCTAAGAATTAGCTGCAGGAAGAGTGTTCCTGATAGTGGGAGAGTCCAAAACCAGGGTCACTGTTGAAGGATAAAGGGTAATCCTTTCAGGACAGAGATGAGGAGAAATGACTTCACTTATAGAGGGGGGAGCCTGTGGAATTCACGATCACAGAAAGCAGTTGAAGCCAAAACATTGAGAGTTTTCAAGAAGAAGTTAGATAAAGCCCCAGTTCTGAGTAAGGGTCACAGTACCCCAAAGGTTAACCGTGCTTTCTCTCTAGGGGCACTGCCGAATTTCTCCAGCAATTCCTGTTTTCATTTCAGTTTGTCACCATCCAGAGTTCTTTCTTTTGGTTAGTAGATAAAAATCTTGTGGCGAAAGGGATGGAGGGATATGAGAGGAAGGCGGGATTGGGACATAAAGCTTGATGATCAGCCATGATCATATTGAATGGTGGAGTAGGCTCAAGGGGTTGAATCGCCTACACCTGCTCTTAGCTTGTATGTTTCAATGATTCTATTCTATCCCTTTGGCTATTACAAAGATTGGGACTCAGAGTGGTATTAGTTCCAATGTACCAGCCAGATTGTTGAACTGATTTAGCAGGAGGTGGCGGAATCTTAGACTGAGGTGCTGGTTTGCCATGTCCAAGGTTAATCTGAACCTAAACCCGTCCCTCTTTTGGCATCTTCCACCATGTTACCTACTTGTGGTGACTGATTCGGTGATCGAAGCACCCAGATATTCAAGCCAATACACTCTCCAAATTAAACTGAAGATATCTCTTACCTTTAAATTGACGAGGGGCTGTGAAAGAAAACAGAATTGTGTTCATGTTGTCCGCAGAGAGTTAACCGCACAGACGAAAGATGGCAAGTTTCTTTTAAGATTTGGATTTCTGTCCCCCACTTCTCGGTTGGAACCTCGGCAAAACCATGCAAAGACCTCTGGAAAGTTGAGGCAAACAGTTTGTCACTGTGCCCCATTTCCAACTGCTGCACTTTGGGGATGAGGAGTAGTGACAGAGCCAGGCTGGACACTCCCAGCATTTGGCACCCTCCTTGAAGTGACAAAGCTCTGTCCAGAGGCTATGAGCATGGTCTACACTGGACACTCGGAGCTCCGTCCAGAGGCTGTGAGCTCTGTCCATAGTCTACACTGGACACTCGGAGTTCCGTCCAGAGACTGTGAGCTCTGTCCATGGTCTACACTGGACACTCGGAGCTCCGTCCAGAGGCTGTGAGCTCTTTCAATGATTTACACTGGACACTCGGAGCTCCGTCCAGAGACTGTGAGCTCTGTCCATGGTCTACACTGGACACTCGGAGCTCCGTCCAGAGACTGTGAGCTCTGTCCATGGTCTACACTGGACACTCGGAGCTCCGTCCAGAGGCTGTGAGCTCTGTCCATGGTCTACACTGGACACTCGGAGCTCTATCCAGAGGTTGCGAGAGCAGGAATGACATTAAAAAGCTGATTTCCATCAGGGGATCAGTGGGACAACACACTGCTCTATATATGCCATGACCACTGTCATCAGGCTGACCAGAAAGAACAGTCAGAGATGCTTCATGGTTCTGGTGAGTCGGGTGTCTCACGTTGAGTTGTTTGCCTGTAGATGTGGTGGTTTGTGTGCAACGATTTATATACAGTTTCTGACCTGCTTCCTGGACCTTGCTGAGCAGCATCTGGCGCTGTTTCTCACTGGTGGATTTTTTTTCTCACCGTGTTTGTCTGGCAACATTACAAAGGGTCCAACAGCAATCAATGAAACATCAGATGGAGATGAGTAGATAAGGCACTGACTACAGTCCTGCGAATGTTTCCAGGCCAGAATCACTTCCAGACCCCCCTGGCCACCTCCTGTCCCATCTCCCAATCACCCAACCTTTCAGAGTCCAGGATGTACTGAAACATGATCTCCACCTCCTGGTTTTGTTGTTGGGGGAGGAGGTGTTCACCAATCATGGCCATCGATGAATCTCCCACTGAGCCAGACACTGAGACCCTCAGTGGTGGAGAGCATTGGGAACCAGACTTACCTGTTCCTCTCCAACTCCCCACACATTCCCCCTTTCCCACCTTGCCAGCTGGCACTGCCAATGGGTCACATTGCAGGATGTACCTTGGCAAAGATGGGATAAAGGAGCTGATTGAGTGCCACAACCTTGTTATCATTCATTGATATCTCACAGATTATCAGAGAACAGCTTCTCTCTTTTGACTGCATCTGTAAGCCATTTACCCTGAATGTTACAATGACTCTCAGGAACATTGTTAAAGTGACTGACTGACTCCCATGTTCACTTACAAATCCATTCACTGTTTAACTCATGCATTAACTCACTAGTTAACTAATTACCTAATTCACTCACCCACTCACTACCTAACATTCCTCATCCACTCATCCATCTACCAACTATCTCACTCACTCAGAACCTCACTCACTTGTACACTCACTGACTAACTACCTCATTCACTCACTCTCACTCACTCATTAATCATCTCACTCTGGTCGAATTTTATAGGTTTCCCTGAGATCCCGCCTCCCCCCCCCCCTCATTCTGCCAAACTCCAGTCAGTACAATCTTAGCTGACTCAATCTCTCCTCATACATCAGTTGAAGGTGGTATACATGTCCTCTTTGCCCGTGCGCCCTGCAATGTGAGTTAACATTTAAAGCTGCCAGCGAATGCAGCTCCTGTGGGATTGGCACATGCTGGAAACCACCCACCCTGGTAGGAGGAGTGCTCGTAATGTCAACTCAAACAGACTGTAAGAAACAGGAAAAGGAGAAGGCCATTCAGCCCCTCGAGCCTGTTCCCTCATTCAATAGGATAATGGCTGATCCGATGTTCCTCGTGTCCACTTTTCTGCCCTTTCCCCATAACCCTCGATTCCCTGACTGATCAAGAATCTATCTCAGCCTTAAATGTAGTCAAGGACTCTGCCCCCACAGCCCTCTGTGGCAAGCAGTTCCAAAGACTCACAACCCTCTCAGAGAGGAAATTCCTCTTCATCTCAGTCTGAAATCGCACTCTCTCCTTTATTCTGAGACTGTGCCCTCTGCTCCTGGGCTCCCCCATGAGGGGGAAGCATCCTTTTCATATTGCCCCTATCATGGCCCTGAAGATTCCGATTATGTTCCAATGCAATTACCCTCTCATTCTCCTCAACCCCAGTGAATAGCTTCCCAACCTGTTTAGCATTTGCTCATAAGATGCTCCCTCCATCCCGGGGATCATCCTAGTGAACCTTCTCTCTGAACTGCCTACAATGAAATGGTATCTTTATTAAGTAAGGGGGGGGGCACAACTGCTCACAGTGCTCCACATACTATCTCACCAGCACCTTGCAGTAAGACTTCCCTACTCTTATACTCGAACCCCCTTTGAAATAAGGGCCGACATTCCATGACCCTTCCTGACTCCCTGCTGCCCCTGAATGCTAGCTTTCTGTGTTTTATGCACAGGACTCCCCCCACTCCAACCAAAGCCCCTTTGCGGTCGCGGCTTTCTGCAGGTTCTTCCCATTGGAATAATGATTTGTTCTTTGGCCCTCCTTTACAAAATGAACAGCTTGATGTTTTCCCCCTCCATCTCACCTCACCCGATAGCGGTTGGGACTCCTGCTAGATTCCACCTATGTTTCCACTGACAGGACTGTGCATGACTTCAGTATGATGGGTCAAGCCAATATCATGGAGGGATTTCAACCCTTTCAGAAACATTTCCTTCACCAAACCAGAGATGTACAAAACTGAGATCCCCACACATCCAGGGATTTGTCCTAGAACATAGAACACAGGACATTGCAGCACAGGAACAGGCCCTTCAGCCCACCATGTCCGTGTCCACCATGATGCCATCCTCAACTCCCACCAGCTGCCAGCACATGTTCCGTATGCCTCTGTTCCCGGCCTGTTTATGCCTCTGTCGAAATCCCTCTCAAACGTTGCTATTATATCTGCTTCTCCCCTCCTCCCCTGGCAGCTCATTCCAGGCACCTACTGCCCTCTGTGTAAAAAAAAACAGCCTGGCACATCTCCCTTAAACTTTCCCCCTCTGAACTTCAACCTGTGCCCCCTAGTATTTGACATTTCCACTCTGAGGAAAGAGACACTGACCATCCAACCTATCCATGCCCCTCATAATTGTATAGACTTCTATCAGGTCACCCCTTGGCCTCCAACACTCCAGTGAAAACAATCCAGGTTTGCCCAACCTCTCCTGATTGGTCCAGAGGTGTTCACCAATCATGGCCATTGATGAGTCTCCCACTGAGCCAGACATGGGGTGAGGGAAACCTCAGCGGTGGAGAGTGTTGGGAACCAGATGCTCATACTTACGGGTGTTGGCAAGGGGGGGAAAACTTACCAACATCTGACGTGGTATCCTTGAAGAAGGAGATCAAGCAGGGACAGCGTGCATTCTGGGGCTTGAAGCCAATGATGAGCTTTCAACAAAATCGCATTGAGGTCAACACACCCCAGACAAGGGGAGAGGTTGAGAAGGACAGTCCTTCAGGGTAACCTCAGCCCCATGTAGGAACTGAGGCCACATTGTTCAGTCTGCATCATTCTGCATTTACAAACCAGCCCTTCAACCAACTGAGCTAGTAGAGGAATGCAGGAGGGGAAACAAAGACAGACTGGTCGCTCCAGAAGAGTGATCTAAAGATCTTCTCCTGAAACACAAAGGGCAGTAAAAGGTGGTGTGCACCTAATTTGGGATCGTGAAAGCAGTTTGTGCCCAGGATAGAGGGATTAGTTAAAGGATTAAATGGCTGTGAGGTTTCAGTTTTTAACAAGGGCGGAGATGCTGACGAGTTGAAAGAGACGGGGGTTAAAACTGCCCTCAGAGGTTAACAAGTTTCTGTCAAAACTCTGACCAATTCCCTGACTGTGTAGACCCATCGTCCTGTCTCCCTCAACCACAGAAACAGACCCCTCTGCTATCCCTCACCTTCTACATGAGTCTGGTTTCTGGGGTTAGCTCCTGACATTGTGAAGGGTGCATAGCCTGCGATTGCTGGCTGGGAAAAGATTCCCAGGATCCTCTGCTCTGCGGCCAATGCCTTATCTTTTGGCTGACATTTCATCGCCTGTTGATTGACCCGTTGGCCAATCTGCCAGAGAAGCTGATTCATGGGCAGGGCAGTGAGGGAAAATCACTGAGAGGCATAACATACAATGCAGCCTGGAAGCCCCTGGATATGCTGCTGGTGGCAGGAATCAGAGCAGGTAGGAACAGACAGTCTGTTGTTGTACACTCTCATTTTTAGATTAGATTACATTACAGTGTGGAAACAGGCCCTTCGGCCCAACCAACCCGCCGAAGCGCAACCCACCCATACCCCTACATTTACCCCTTACCTAACACTACGGGCAATTTAGCATGGCCAATTCACCTGACCCTGCACATCTTTGGACTGTGGGAGGAAACCGGAGCACCCGGAGGAAACCCACGCAGACACGGGGAGAATGTGCAAACTCCACACTGTCAGTGGCCCGAGGAGGGAATTGAACCCGGGTCTACCGGCGCTGTGAGGCAGCAGTGCTAACCACTGTGCCACCATGCCGCCCAATTCTTGTCATTCACAGACAAGAATTCATATTTTGCAAATGGCAGTTCCTGCAACTACATCTGGCCAGAATGAGTTCAGAATGTGAATCTCCATCTGATTCCCTGCTGTGAATGCTGATGGTTTTGTTTCCACAGCAGCTCAATGTAAAGATTTTAATCCAGGGGAATCTACAGTTGACTATTTCCAGGTGTACCTTAAGAAGCAATAAAAATGCAGGCCTTTTGATTCTTTTCAGTCATTGCAACTTGACATTTCTGTTGCTTTTCTATGCCGGGACCTTTGAGAAACTGGCTGTGTTTGGAGAGTGTGTTGAGAGGTAATTTCAGGCGTGAGAAACAATGTAAGCCCTCTGTGTGAGACAGCCTACAAAACCACAACTGCTCCATCCCAATACTGATGCCTTCCAAAATTGAGAAAGGTGTAAATTTCCTCTGGCTGACATTAGTGATCACCCCACACCAAGTTACAACCACACAGGTCGATGCGTCATCTCCTTGACGTATTTGAGACCATGTTGTTACCATTTAAATTGTTCGACAGTTTAACAGTTGCCTCATCAAAATAACGATCACTCTTAAGGGGACGCTGTAGAAGGACCTTTACTCTGTATCTAACCCCATACTGTCCCTGTCCTGGGTGTGTTTGATGGGAGACAGTGCAGAGGAGCTTTACACTGTATCTAACACTGTGCTGTCCCTGTCCAGGGTTTGATTGATGGGAGACAGTATAGAGGCAGCTTTACTCTATTTAACCCCATGCTGTCCCTGTCCTGGGAGAGTTTGATGGGGAACGCTATAGGGGGAACTTTACTTCCAGTCTAATCTTGTGCTGTCATATCGTGGGAGGTTTTGATGGTGGCAGTGTAGAGGAGGCTTTACTATGAGAGATACCAATTGGTATACAGATATCTCTCTGAGAGAGAGGGGACTGAGAGACACCAGTCAGTGTACAGATATATCCCTGAGACAGAGGGGACTGAGAGACACCAGTCAGTGCACAGATATATCCCTGAGACAGAGGGGACTGAGAGATATCAATCAGTGAACAGATATCCCCCTGAGAGAGAGAGGAGACTGAGAGACACCAGTCAGTGTACAACTATCTCCCTGAGAGAGAGGGGACTGAGAGGCACCGCTCAGTGGACAGATATCCCCCTGAGAGAGGTGACTGAGAGACACCAGTCAGTGCACAGATATCTCCCTGAGAGAGGTGACTGAGAGACACCAATCAGTGCACAGATATCTCCCTGAGAGAGAGGGGACTGAGAGACACCAATCAGTGCACAGATATCTCCCTGAGAGAGAAGGGACTGAGAGACACCAATCAGTGCACAGATATCACCCTGAGAGAGAGGGGACTGAGAGACACCAGTCAGTGTGCAGATATCTCCCTGAGAGAGAAGGGACTGAGAGACACCAGTCAGTGCACAGATATCCCCCTGAGAGAGGTGACTGAGAGACACCAATCAGTGCACAGATATCTCCCTGAGAGAGAGGGGACTGAGAGACACCAATCAGTGCACAGATATCTCCCTGAGAGAGAGGGGACTGAGAGACACCAATCAGTGCACAGATATCCCCCTGAGAGAGAGGGGACTGAGAGACACCAATCAGTGCACAGATATCCCCCTGAGAGAGGGGGACTGAGAGACACCAGTCAGTACACAGATATCTCCCTGAGAGAGAGGGACTGAGAGACACCAGTCAGTGTACAGATATCTCCCTGAGAGAGAGGGGACTGAGAGACACCAGTCAGTGCACAGATATCTCCCTGAGAGGGGACTGAGAGACACCAGTCAGTGCACAGATATCTACCTGAGAGAGAGGGACTGAGAGACACCAGTCAGTACACAGATATCTCCCTGAGAGAGAGGGACTGAGAGACACCAGTCAGTGTACAGATATCTCCCTGAGAGAGAGGGGACTGAGAGACACCAGTCAGTGCACAGATATCTCCCTGAGAGAGAGGGGACTGAGAGACACCAGTCAGTGCACAGATATCCCCCTGAGAGAGGGGGGATTGAGAGACACCAGTCGGTCTGGAAATATCTCCCTTAGAGAGGGGGATCTGAGAGACACCAGTCAGTGTGCAGATATCTCCTTGAGAGAGAGAGAGAGAGAGAGAGAGAGAGGGACGGGACTGAGAGGCAAGTGAATATGGAAGTGCTGATGGAGAAACCATTGCAGCACATTCTTGTTCTTGATTTTGGGGCGTGCGTTTTCTACCTTCCCATCGTGTGTCGGTGCTTAAAGTCTCCCCACAACTAAACCTGGCTTTTTTAAGCGTTCAAGGAGGTCCATGATTTGAAACATTCAGTGGACATTGTGCCATTTGATATTTCTGAGGTGTTTATTAAATCGATTGCTGTTCGGCAGGTAAAGTAAAGATTACTCGGGCAAATGGGAAGGTGTAATTAAAAACACAAACAAATCAGCCATGATCCTGAGGAAAGGCCAAATGGCTTATTTGTTCGAAATGTGTTCCTCAGACCCATCATCCTCCACCCCTTAGCCACAGAGACAGAATTATCCAGCTTACAATAAAACCATAAAATATAGGAACAGAATTAGACCATTCGGCCCATCAGGTCTGCTCCACCATTCAATCATGGCTGATATGTTTATCAACCTCATTCTCCTGCCTTCTCCCCATAACACTTGATCCCCCTCACTAATCAGGAACCTATCTCTCTCTGTCTCAATGACTTGGCCCCCACAGCCCTCTGCGGCAATGAGTTCCACAGAGGCACCATCCTCTGGCTGAAGAAATACCCCCCTCATCTCAGTTCTGAAGAGCTGTCTCTTCAATCTGAGAGGATGATGTCTCTCAGTCTCTCTCTCTCTCTCTCTCAGACCCTAGTCTCTCTGACCGGTGGAAACATCTTCCCCATGCCTACTCTATCCAGGCCTCTCGGTATTCTGTAAGTTTCAATCAGTTCCCCCCACCACCTCCCCACCCCATCCTTCTAAACTACACCAGAGTCCTCCACCACTCCCCATGTGACAAGCCCTTCATCCCAGGATCATTCTTGTGAAACTCCTCTGGACCTCCCTCCAACACCAGCACAGGATTATTGTCCCTGGATTCTGAAGGGTTGGGCAGACTGGGGCCTACCAGCTGGGGGAAGGGAACAAAGAGTTCATCAGCTCTGCAATCAGCGCCTTATCTTTTGGCTGACTTTTACTTGCCCAATCGATTGACCCAAGTCCCAGCTGATTCACAAAAGCTGAGTGATGGTGAGAGCTGACTGTTTCCTGCTGGGAGCAGAGGCATGCATTGCTCTGTAGTTAGCTGCATCAGACTGATCAGGAAAACAGATCTGAACTCAGTATTGGCACAAAGCATCTCATCGAGAGGGTGGTCGAACTGCTTCTGTTTCTCTGAGCGAGCGTCCGCAGCTGCCTTTCCAGCTTTCTGATGATATTGCTTCTGACCCCTCCAAATGGCCCTCTTTGTGCAGTGGGTAGATCACCAACAGAGCGCAGAGTCATATGGAGTCATACAGCCCAGAAACTGACCCTACAGTCCAACCCGCCCATCAAAGGTGAGGGAGAAGGGTGGGGACTTGCTGAAAATGGAAGGGGAAATAAGACATTATACCACAATTAATCGATGGATAGCTCTTTGTAATGGTGCACAGCCAGCTGCAGTGTTTACAATAAGGAAACAGTCAGCTCTCACCATCACTCAGCTTTTGTTAGGGGAAGGAATGTGGTCATCTGCTCAAGACTGTAAGAAACGGGCGGCACGGTGGCACAGTGGTTAGCACTGCTGCCTCACAGCGCCTGAGACCCGGGTTCAATTCCCGCCTCAGGCGACTGACTGTGTGGAGTTTGCACATTCTCCCCGTGTCTGCGTGGGTTTCCTCCGGGTGCTCCAGTTTCCTCCCACAGTCCAAAGATGTGCAGGTCAGGTGAATTGGCCATGTTAAATTAGGTTAGGTAAGGGGTAAATGTAGGGGCATGGGTGGGTTGCGCTTCGGCGGGGCGGTGTGGACTTGTTGGGCCGAAGGGCCTGTTTCCACGCTGTAAGGTAATCTAAAAAATAATTTAATCTAAAACTACAGAGAGTTGTGAGCACAGCCCAGTCCATCCACACTAACTCACCTTCCATCCATTGACTTCAGCTACACTTCCTGCTTCCTCAGAAAGGCAGCCAACATCATCAAAGACCCCTCCCACCTCTTTTACAATCCTCTCCAACCTCTTCCATCAGGCAGAAAATACAAAACTCGCACCAACAGATTCAGGAACAGCTTCTTCCCTGCTGTTAATAGACCTCTGAATGGACCTCTCAAATTTTAAACGTAATGTTGATCTTGCTCCCTATGCACCTTTCCCTGCAGCCATTAACATTGTATTCCTCATTCTGTTTTATCCCCCTTATGCCTTTTGTATGGTATGATCTGCCTGTACTGTACGCAAAACTGAACATTTCACTGTACCTAGATGCAATGGGACAATAATCAATCAAATCAACTGTTCGGGGTGATCGCAGGGAGAACGTCATCCAAAAGAGATAGTGAATCCGGGGACAGGGCTATCACAAAGGCAATTGGGACAAATGTGTTCGGGAAGCCCAAAGTCGAACAAGAACCCACTTCCTTTCTTGGCTTTTGGGGATTACTTTCAGGATGAGATGATCACTTCACTGTCACTCCTGCTTATAACCTGCTTCACTTGCCACGAAGAGCTGCTGAGGGAGAGACATTGCTTCATCACTGGGTCAGCAGGAACAAGCACACCCGATGACCCCCTCCACACCTCCAACTGGCAAACATTGGAACCCACCGTTGTGACCCACCCTGTTTGCTGGTGAACATTCACAAGAACAGCAAAGAGTACTATCCCTCAGGAGAAAGATCCTCGTTCTTCGACTGGAGAGGGGCAGAGAACGACTGTAAAAATCATGCAAATATTTTCTGCACGATTTCAAGTCTAGCACCATTGTTCCTGTAGCAGGGAGACCAGAATTGCACGCAGTATTCCAGAAGTGGCCCAACCCATGCCCTGTACAGCTGCAACATGACTTCCCAACTCCGATACTCCACACTTTCCATCCAGCCGCCTCGCCCCCAGCCCACCCGTCCAACCCTGCCATCATTCAGCTCCAGTTGTATGCGGGTTTTCTGCATGCCTTGATTCCGAGGGTCTGGATGCCTGTAGTCCCAGGTTCTCGTGTTCCTGCATTTGATCTGACCACCCACGTCTCTAGACTCTACTTCCCCGTGTTGTTTTACTCTTTGCCCCAGGTGGACCCCTTGACAAAGGGCTTTGGTCTAACATCTGCCCCCTGATGGCTTGCTGTCTCCGTGGGGCTGCAGCTGTAACTGGAAGATGGATTTCCTTCACTCCCTGCCTCTAGTTGTTTCACATTTTCAGTCATTCAGAGGTGTGTTGGAGCTGCTGCAGTGCCACATGTCAGCCAGTAGCTGGCAGCATTGAGCTAAAAGAATGAATTGACCTTTAGCTGAGAGGAGCGTAGGATGCATGGATGTCACAACTCCAGAAATTTAAAGAGAATCTGCAAATAGCAATACTTTTTCTCACAAAAACATACTTTATTCTCCAGACAGCACACTTTATTCTTAGGTCCTTCAATGTGGCTGTTAAATTTTTTTTTTAAAATAAAACTGGTACAAGCAAAAGTGACCATGCAGTTGTCAGCATGTAGTGAGCCACAGACTTGAAATCTCCTCTCTAACTCTCCCTGTCCTCTTCCTTCTAAGAACCACAAAAGAAAAGAACAGGACGAGGCCATTTGGCCATTCGAACCTGCTCCACGTTCAGTAGGATCATGGCTGTCCATTTTCCTGTGCTTTCCCTGTGATCCTTGAGTCCCCAACTGACCAAGAATCTATCTATCTCAGTCTTCAACATACACAAGGACTCTGCCCCTACAGCTGTCTGTGCCAAAGAGTTCCAAAGACTCTGAGAGAAGAGATTCCTCCTCATCGCAATCTTAAATTGGCAGCTCTTTATTCTGAGACTGTGTTCTCTGTTCCTAGACTCTCCCATGAGGGGGAAACACCCTCTCAGTATTGACCCTGTTGAACCCTGTAAAATCCTATATGTTTCATTGAGACCACCTCTCATTCTTCGAAATTCTTTTCAAATGGTCCCTGCCAGCTACAGCTTAGACCAAACCTTTTGTGACTCATTGTTAAACATTGTTTGATAATTGTTCCTGTGGGTGCCAGAGAGTCTTTCACTGTGTTAAAGGAGCTACGTCAATTTAATTTGTAATTGTTGCAATTCAGATCGACAGTGAAAAACAGAATGGAGACTTTGGTTTTACTTTTACTGACCAATTTTTAAAATCATTTCATTCTTTTTCCATAACTTTAGCCTTTTTATCCCCAAATCACCTTTGATTAATTCTGTTTTTCTAATATGGAATGGAAAATGGAAGCCAAGATTAGAGTGGTGCTGGATTTTCCTGCTCCTCAGATGCTGCCTGACCTGCTGTGCTTTTCCAGCACTACTCTTAAATCTCCAGCATCTGCAGTACCCACTTCTGTCTAATAGGAAATGAAAGCCTGTTCTTTAATCTTCACAGCCTCTAAAACACATGAATAATGTTATTGATAGGTTGAGAGTGCTAGGCCTTTTCTCATTGGAACGGCGAAGGATGAGGGGTGACTTGATAGAGGTTTATAAGATGATCAGAGGACTAGATAGAGTAGACAGTCAGAAACTTTTTCCCCGGGTTCAAGAGAGTGTTACAAGGGGACATAAATTTAAGGTGAAGGGTGGAAGGTATAGGGGAGATGTCAGGGGTGGGTTCTTTACCCAGAGAGTGGTGGGGGCATGGAATGCGCTGCCTGTGGGAGTGGTAGAGTCAGAATCTTTGGTGACCTTTAAGCGGCAATTGGATAGGTACATGGATGGGTGCTTAAGCTAGGACAAATGTTCGGCACAACATCGTGGGCCGAAGGGCCTGTTCTGCGCTGTATTGTTCTATGTTCTATCTATGTTCTATGTTACCTTGCTGGCTCTGTACTGGAATAAACGTTGGAACCTCCACTATCACTGTTTGTAGTCCCGGGCCGCAACATGTTAAATAAAAGTGAGCACCTCAGACTTCCTGAGTACCATGCACCATACCATTCCTTTGTCAGCAATCTTCAACCAAGTAGGCATGGTTTGTGACTGCTCTAAAAAACCGATAAAGAGGCAACGTGGCAAAAAGTAGTGCCCAATGAAAACTTGTACAGAGAGTCAGACAGCATGTAAACAGGCCCTTCAGTCCAACTTGTCCATACCGACCAGATTGCCGAAACTGAACCAATCCCATTTGCCTGCATTTGACCTATCTCCCTGTTTTTATCCATGTACCTGTCCAAATGTCTTTTCAATGTTGAAATTGTGCCAGCCTCTACCACCTCCTCTGGCAACTTGTTCTGTACACACCCCTCTGTGTGGAAATGTTGCCCCTCAGTTCCCTTTTAAATCCCTCTCACCTTAAACCTGTGCCCTATAGTTTTGGATTCCCCTACCCTAAGGAGAAAACCCTGTATATTTACCCTATCCGTGTCCCTCATGATTTTATGAACCTCTATAAGGTCAGCCTTCAGCCTCCTAAACCGCTCCTTATAACTCAAACTGTCCAGTCTCAGTAACATTCTTATAAATCTTTTTTGCACCTTTTTCAGTTTAATCATTTCCTTCCTATTGCAGGGCGACCAGAATTGTGCACGGTACTCCCAAAGGTGGCCTTACCAATGTCTTGTACAACTCCTGTACACTCAGTGCTCTGACCGATGAAGACAAGCATGCCAAATGCCTTCTTCATCACCTTGTCTACCTGTGACGCCACTTTCAGGGAACTATATACGTGCACCCCTTACGTCTCTCTTTTCAGCAACATTCCCCAGGGACCTGCCACTAACTGTGTAAGTCCTGCCCTGGTTCTTTGTTATTGGCAGAGTTTTTAAGTGTTGTGCACTTCTCATGCAGAGGGAGAGGGATTTTGCTTTAAATTAAAGTGGGAGTTTGCAGAGTGATGATATCCTACAGTCCTTGTGGCCAGTCAGTCATGACAGACCTCAAACTTACATGTGGACATTGCCTGCTCCCTCTCATTCTTCAAAATTCTTTTCAAATGGTCCCTGCCATCTACACCTTTGATCAAGCCTTTTGTGACTCATTGTTAAACGGTTGTTTGATAATTGTTCCTGTGGGTGCCAGTCAGTTATGGAAGACCTTATTGGATATTGTCTGCTCCCTCTCGAAGGACATTCAAATTTATCTCCTCCTTTAGAAACTCTTTTATGTCAAATCAAATAAGGAAACAAATTAGATAACAATGTCTTAATGCGATACTGTCACTTGCGTTCTTTTGCAACGGAACAAATTAAATAATTAAGAACTAAATTAGTTTAGGAAACCAGGTCAGCATGGAAGAGTTGGACTGAAGGGTCAGATACGCTATGCCTTCCCTTTGCAAGTGTCCTCCAATTGACAGTGGATGTGTTTAAGAGAAAGTGCGGGCTGCAGATGCTGGAGATCAGAGCTGAAAATGTGTTGCTGGAAAAGCGCAGCAGGTCAGGCAGCATCCAAGGAACAGGAGAATCGACGTTTCGGACATAAGCCCTTCTTCACCAAAACTTAAAACCAATATCTCGTGATTGATGTTTACTTATGGTCGGTATGGACGTGTTGGGCCGAAGGATCTGTTTCTGTGCTGTCTGACTCTGTGACGTTTTGATGGCTGATTGTGACGGGAACATGTTTCTGCAGTGTGACGATTGTGTGATATTCTGGTTGGATATCTGATGAAACTCGTTGTCACCCCGTGCTGTCCAATCCTGTTAAGTCAGCGAGAGATCTCATTTATTTATCAGAGTTTGGATCCTGGGCTGTGTCCAGTCTCCCAGTGGGATCAGATGGCCCTGGCAGATGTCACATACAGTCCCTGACAACTAGTGTCCATTGTCTCAGACCACACGGGTCAATTGGAGCACCAGCTGCATTCGCTGAAGAGCACTCAAGAAGTCGCTTTATCGACCGGAGTTTCAGGGATGTGGTCACATCAAAGGTTCAGCTAGTTTGATGGGTGACCCCCCTGCCTCCCCCCCACCCACCCCTACCCCCCAGGAGGAGCAGGCAGGAGTCCCCTGTTGCTATTCCTCTCACAATCAGGGTGTACCTGTTAGAGGGGGTTGGCCCCTCAGGAAAGAAACAGCAGCAGCCAGATCAGTGGCACCACGAACTGGCTCTGGTGTATAGCAAGAAGGCTCAAAGTATAGGCCAGCAGTACTGATTGTGTAAGGGGGGGAGCATTTGGGGAACAGTGATCATAACTTTGTAAATTTTAAAATGGTTACGGATAAGGATATGACTGATCTTCGAGTTGAAGTGCTAAACTGGGGGAAGGCTAATTATAAAATTATTATGAGTCAACTGGAGAGATTGGATACGATCCGGCTGTTTGAAGGTAAATGCACATTTGAGATGTGGGAGTCGTTTAAAGGCCTTGGATCAGAGCTCAGGGCCAATATGTTCCTGTGAGGATGAAAGTTAAGGATGGTAAGATTCGGATAACAAGAGATATTGACAGTTAAGTCAAAGAGGAGAAAGTGAGGACTGCAGATGCTGGAGATCAGAGCTGAAAATGTATTGCTGGAAAAGCGCAGCAGGTCAGGCAGCATCCAAGGAACAGGAGAATCGATGTTTCGGGCATAAGCCCTTCTTCAGGAATCAGACGGGCTTATGCCCGAAATGTCGATTCTCCTGTTCCTTGGATGCTGCCTGACCTGCTGCGCTTTTCCAGCAACACATTTTCAGCTCAGTTAAGTCAAAGAGTAAAAGGAAGCAGATGTAAGGATTAGGAAACTGAAATCACGCAAGACCCTTGAGGAGAATAAAGGAAGCAGCTAAGAATTTAAACAAGGAACTAGGAGGGCTAAAAGGAGCTATGAAATGTCCTTGGCAAGTGGGATTAAGGAAAATCCCTAAACATTTTATACTTATATTAGGAACAAGAGGGTAGCTAGGAAAAGGGAAGCTCCTCTCAAGGACAAAGGAGGGAATTTGTGTGTGGAGCCAGAGAAGTGACTGAGGTCCTTAATAAATACTTTGCATCAGCATTCACAAGGGAGAAGGACATGGTGGATGGTAAGTTTAGAAAGGGATATGCTGATACTAAGAAGGAGGAGGAGGTGTTGGGTGTCTTGAAAAATGCTAAAGTAGATAAGTCTCCAGGGCCTGACGGGATCTATCCTAGGATATTGAGGGAGGCAAGGGAAGAGATTGCTGTGGCCTTGACAGAGATCTTTGTATCCTCGCTAGCCACAGACAAGGGCCCTGAAGATTGGAAAATAGCCAGCATTGTTCCTATGTTTAAGGAGGGCAACAGGGATTATCCAGGGAATTATACGCTGTTGAACCTTACATCAGTGGTAGGGAAATTATTGGAGAAGATTCTTAGGGACAGGATTTACTTGCAGGATGGTCAGAATGGTGGAGGAGGTCTTGTCTCACAAATTTGATTGAGTTTTTTGAGGACATGACAAAGCTGATGATAGAGGGTAGGACATGAATCTTGCCATGAGGTTTATTAAAGCATTTGACAAGGTTCCTCATGGTAAGCTGGGCCCAGAAGATTACATCACATGCCATCCACAGTCAGTTGGTTACAAAATTGGCATGGTCATAGAAGACAGAGGGTGGTCATGAATGGGCGATGTTCTGATTGGTGGACCGTGACTAATGGTGTTCCACAAGGAACTGTGCTGGGACCTCTGTTGTTTGTAAAGATACAAATGATTGAATGGAAATGCAGGTGGTCTGAGTAGTCAGTAGACAACATAAGAATTGGTGGGGTTGTCAAGTTTGTCAAAGTTTACATCAGGATAGTGACCAGTTGGAAAATTGGACGGAGAAATTGCAGATGGAGTTTAATCTGGACGTGTGTCAGGTGATGCATTTTGGGAGGCCAAATTCAGGAGGGAAATATACAGTAAATGGCAGCACCCTTAGGAACACTGATATACTGTTTGTCCAAGTCCATAGCTCCCTGAAAGGGGCAAGACTAGTGGATACAGTGGTAAAGAAGGCATATGGCACGTTTGTCTGCATCAGTTGTGGCATTGAGCATAAAAGTCAGCAAGTCATGTTGCAGCTGTACAAAACTTTAGCTGGGACTCGTTTGGAGTACTGTGTGCAGTTATAATCGCTGCACTATAAGAAGAATGTGGAGGCTTTGGAAAGGGTGCAAGAGAGTTTTTTCAGGCCGTTGCCTGAATTGGAGTGTATTTGCTATAAGGAGAGGTTGGACAAACTTGAATTGTTTTTGCTGGTGTCGGAGACTGAGAGGTGACCTGATAGAAGTGTACAAAAGTATAAGTGGCATGAATAGGGCGGATAGTCGGGATCTCTTTTCCGGGGTGGAAATGTCTAACATTAGACAGCATAGGTTTAAGGTGAGAGTGGGAAAGTTTAAAGGATATGTGCAGGGAAAGATTTTTACACGGAGGGTGGTAGGTGTCTGCAGCGTGCTGTTTGGGGGAAGGTAGAAGCAGGTATAATAGCAATGTTTAAGAGGTATTAGGATAGACATATGAACCAACAGGGAATAGAGAGATATGGACTGGATGCAAGCTGATGGAATTAGTTTAGAATGGCTCATTGTCAGCACAGACATGGTGGGCCGAAGGGCCTGTACCTGTGTGATACTGTTCTATCCAAATTACTTCATGGTTCTGTGAGAGGCAAACTAACAAAGCTGTATGATAAAGAGCAAGGGGGACCTCCTGGTGTGTGGGGCCAGTATCAATCCCTCAACACCACTGTTTATAAACAGGGAGGCTACGCTGTAGCTGGAGAGGCTGCTGGAGAGGCCACGCCTGGAGTACTGTCTACAGTCCTGGTCTCCTCACTTGAGAAAGGATGTACTGGCACTGGAGGGGGTGCAGGGGAGGTTCACTTGGTTGATTCCGGAGTTGAGAGGATTGGCTGGTGAGGAGAGTTTGAGTCGACTGGGGCTATACTAATTGAAATTTAGAAGAATTGGGGTGGGTGGGGGAGGAGACCTTATAGAAATATATAAAATGGTGAAGGGAATAGATAAGATTGAAGCAGGGAGGCTGTATCCACTGGCGGGTGAAACTACAACGACGGGGCACGGTCTTAAAATAAGTGGGGAGCACATTTGGGACAGAGTTGAGGAGGAACTTCTTCCACCAAAGCTTTGTGAATCTGTGGAATTCCCAGCGCAGGGAAGTGGTTGAGGCCACCCCGTCGAAGGTAAAGGTAGACCCATTTTGGAACAGTAAAGGAATGAAAGGTTAGTGGAGCTGAGCCCACGAACACATCAGCTGTGATCTTATTGAGTCACAGAGCAGGCTCGAGGGGTCAGGCGGCCTAACCCTGCTCTTGACTCTTATGGTCAAACGGTCACATTATGGAAGGTTGCTCTGAACAAACTGGTTGCTGCCTTTCCCTCCAACAGTGAGCACACTTTAAAAGTTCTTCAAGGTCTGCAGGAAGTGCTTTGGTACGGACTGAGGTAACGAAAGGCGCTACAGAAACGCAAACCTCCCTTCTGTTATGACAGACCTGTTTGTCACTGCTGGAGCCTTTCTGACCATGTGACAAATTGTATTAATGTCAGAACTCGCCCCCCCCCCCCCCCCCCCCCCCCCTCCAGCCCCTGAGTCAAAACCCCAGAGGCTGTTGTCTTTGCTTCTGAGATTGACACGTCAATAACATCAGCGCACGGTTCTCCATTCCTGTGCCGCCTGACACAAGAAATTGACAATAATCTTGTCTCAACATGGGCAGAATGTCAATGGATTTGCGAGATGTTCATAACAGGAGTTGTTGGAGTGGCAGGAGGAATGTGGAGAGGTGCTGTGAGGCTAATGCCCCTCAGCCAGCTCACTGTGCGCAGTGGTGTTGCAGTAATATTCAGTGTAGATTAGGTTTGGAGATGGAAATAAGCTACATGTCATTTGCTATGGAATCCAAATTTGAGTATAAGCTCACATGCCCAACCAATTTCACAGCACAGCAGACACAGCAGGTCAGCGCATGTTGGCCATTGGTATGAGGAATGACGCCTTGTCTCAGTTGTGCATTGGCATTGGTGTGGTGGCTCAGTGGTTAGCACTGCTGCCTCACGGCGCCAGGGACCCGGGTTTGATTCCAGCCTCGGGCGACTGTCTGTGTGGTTTTTGCACATTCTCCTTGTTTCCTCCAGGTCCTCTAGTTTCCTACCACAGTCCAAAGATATGCAGGTTAGGGTGGATTGGCCGTACTAAATTGTCCCATAGTGCCCAGGGATGTGCAGGTTAGGGTGGATTGGCTGTGCTAAATTGTCCCATAGTGCCCAGGGATGTGCAGGTTAGGGTGGATTGGCCATGCTAAATTGTCCCATAGTGCCCAGGGATGTGCAGGTTAGGGGGGATTGGCCGTGCTAAATTGTCCCATAGTGTCCAGGGATGTGCAGGTTAGGGTGGATTGGCCGTGCTAAATTGTTCCATAGTGCCCAGGGATGTGCAGGTTAAGGTGGATTGGCCATGTTAAATTGTCCCATAGTGCCCAGGGATGTGCAGGTTAGGATGGATTGGCCGTGCTAAATTGTCGCATAGTGCCCAGGGATGTGCAGGTTAGGGTGGGTTGGCCGTGGTAAATTGTCCCATAGTGCCCAGGGATGTGCAGGTTAGGGTGGATTGGCCATGCTAAATTGTCCCATAGTGCCCAGGGATGTGCAGGTTAGGGTGGGTTGGCCGTGGTAAATTGTCCCATAGTGCCCAGGGATGTGCAGGTTAGGGTCAATTGGCCGTGCTAAATTGTCCCATAGTGCCCAGGGATGTGCAGGTTAGGGTGGATTGGCCGTGCTAAATTGTCCCATAGTGCCCAGGGATGTGCAGGTTAGGGTGGCTTGGCCGTGCTAAATTGTCCCATAGTGCCCAGGGATGTGCAGGTTAGGGTGGATTGGCCGTGCTAAATTGTCCCATAGTGCCCAGGGATGTGCAGGTTAGGGTGGCTTGGCCGTGCTAAATTGTCCCATAGTGCCCAGGGATGTGCAGGTTAGGGTGGATTGGCCGTGCTAAATTGTCCCATAGTGCCCAGGGATGTGCAGGTTAGGGTGGATTGGCCGTGTTAAATTGTCCCATAGTGCCCAGGGATGTGCAGGTTAGGGTGGA
Source organism: Chiloscyllium plagiosum (assembly GCF_037043375.1). Classification (NCBI taxonomy): domain Eukaryota; kingdom Metazoa; phylum Chordata; class Chondrichthyes; order Orectolobiformes; family Hemiscylliidae; genus Chiloscyllium; species Chiloscyllium plagiosum. The sequence goes on from NW_028270182.1 coordinate 7,629,367, forward strand.
TTGGCCGTGCTAAATTGTCCCATAGTGCCCAGGGATGTGCAGGTTAGGGTGGATTGGCCGTGTTAAATTGTCCCATAGTGCCCAGGGATGTGCAGGTTAGGGTGGGTTGGCCGTGGTAAATTGTCCCATAGTGCCCAGGGATGTGCAGGTTAGGGTCAATTGGCCGTGCTAAATTGTCCCATAGTGCCCAGGGATGTGCAGGTTAGAGTGGATTGGCCATGCTAAATTGTCCCATAGTGCCCAGGGATGTGCAGGTTAGGGTGGATTGGCCGTGCTAAATTGTCCCATAGTGTCCAGGGATGTGCAGGTTAGGGTGGATTGGCCGTGCTAAATTGTCCCATAGTGCCCAGGGATGTGCAGGTTAGGGTGGATTGGCCGTGCTAAATTGTCCCATAGTGCCCAGGGATGTGCAGGTTAGGGTGGATTGGCCGTGTTAAATTGTCCCATAGTGCCCAGGGATGTGCAGGTTAGGGTGGATTGGCCGTGTTAAATTGTCCCATAGTGCCCAGGGATGTGCAGGTTAGGGGGGATTGGCCGTGCTAAATTGTCCCATAGTGCCCAGGGATGTGCAGGTTAGGGTGGATTGGCCGTGTTAAATTGTCCCATAGTGCCCAGGGATGTGCAGGTTAGGGTGGATTGGCCGTGTTAAATTGTCCCATAGTGCCCAGGGATGTGCAGGTTAGGGTGGATTGGCCGTGTTAAATTGTCCCATAGTGCCCAGGGATGTGCAGGTTAGGGTGGATTGGCCGTGTTAAATTGTCCCATAGTGCCCAGGGATGTGCAGGTTAGGGTGGATTGGCCGTGTTAAATTGTCCCATAGTGCCCAGGGATGTGCAGGTTAGGGTGGATTGGCCGTGCTAAATTGTCCCATAGTGCCCAGGGATGTGCAGGTTAGGGTGGATTGGCCGTGCTAAATTGTCCCATAGTGCCCAGGGATGTGCAGGTTAGGGTGGCTAGGCCGTGTTAAATTGTCCCATAGTGCCCAGGGATGTGCAGGTTAGGGTGGATTGGCCGTGATAACCTGTCCCATAGTGTCCAGGGATGTGCAGGTCAGGGTGGATTGGCCGTGCTAAATTGTCCCATAGTGCCCAGGGATATGCAGGTTAGGGTGGATTGGCCGTGCTAAATTGTCCCATAGTGCCCAGGGATGTGCAGGTTAGGGTGGATTGGCCGTGCTAAATTGTCCCATAGTGCCCAGGGATGTGCAGGTTAGGGTGGCTAGGCCGTGTTAAATTGTCCCATAGTGCCCAGGGATGTGCAGGTTAGGGTGGATTGGCCGTGATAACCTGTCCCATAGTGTCCAGGGATGTGCAGGTCAGGGTGGATTGGCCGTGCTAAATTGTCCCATAGTGCCCAGGGATGTGTAGGCTGGGTGGGTTAGCCGTGGGATGCTCTTCGGACTTTGAAGAGAAGTATCTTCACTTGGAGGTTTGTGAGTTGTTGGAATTTGTACGAATATCCCATTAAGGAACAAGAGTAGGCCAATCGGCCCATCATGCCTGCTCTGCCATTCATTAAGATCACGGCTAATTCAAGTGTGATCCCCCATAATCTTTTATCCCCTACGGTCGTCAAGAATCTACTAGCTCTGCCTTAAAAAAAGGGAAACATTCTGAATCCTTGGCCTTTCGAGGGAGAGAATTCCAAAGACTCTCAATCCTCTGAGAGAGAGAGAGAGAGAGAAAATGCCCTCATCTCTTTCTTAAATGGGGTGATTGTTTAAACGAGGGGAGAGAAGGCTGAAGATGCTCACTCATCGACAATATCCGAAGGTGAAATTGATCGGAAGTTTCAGGTTCTGGGGAGATCGACAGAGGAGATGAGGCAGGAAAGAGGGAGTTGAAACTGCAGGTATCACTCAAGAGAAAGACTAAGTGGTTTTGCCAGACTCCTATTTCTCGATGTCTGCTCCTTCAAATGTCTGGAGTCACGCCTGGTGTCTGCTGTCTTTCTGGGACTATCTCTAGCCATGCAAGCTGCCTACCCTGACACAGGCAGATCAGTCACAGCCTGGATGGAGGGGGGTGGGGGGATGGATGCAGTGTCTCTGACATCAGGGTCAGCAGACCTGTTATTACAGTAATGGAAGATGTGGAAGGTGGAAGTACTAATCTGAGGCTTTTTTTAGGCACTGGGCAGAGGGAGGAGAGATTAGACCATCATCATGCAGTTTGCCCTGAATGTCATCGTGACAGTACTGTCGCTCTGAGGCTGATGCCAATTTCAGGGGGTGTGGGGCCTTCAGTTAACCTCAGGGATCTTACTCCTCCAAAACAAGAGCAACAGGTGGTGGCTGGGACATGAGATAGAGAAAGGGGGCCTAAAATCTAACTGAAACTGACAAGTCCTCCTCCTGGGACTCTGAGGCTTCAGGTGGTGTGGAGCTGATTGCTGAACTTGCCAGAGTCTGCGTTAATGCAAAATGCTGGCTGCAATTAATTCACAGACCTCCTGGATCCATCACTGTCCCACTGTCTGACAGCTACCGAGAACTGGAGAGGATGGAAAGCTGACGCCGATATTTATAAATCACCCTTGTTTCTCAGAGAGCCATCCAGCACAGAAACAGGCCCTTCGGCCCAACGCATCCGTGCCGACCAGGTTTCCCAAACTAAACTTAGACCCATTCACCTGCTTTTGGCCCATAGCCGTCCAACCCTTAGTTCAGAAGAAGGGTCACTGCACCCAAAATGTTAATTCTGCTTTCTCTCCACAGATGCTGCCAGACCTGCTGAGTTTTTCCAGCAACTTCTGTTTTTGTTCCCTCTCGACCCTTCCTATTCATGTACCCATCCAGATGCCTTTTAAATGCTGTAACTGTACCAGCCTCCACCATTTCCTCTGGCAGCTCATTCCATACACACACCACCCTCTGCGTGAAAAAACCCTCAGGTTCCTTTTAAATCTTTCCCCCTCATCATAAACCTATGCCCCTCTAGTTTTGGACTCGCTTACCCTGGGGGAAACGACTGCAGCTATTCACCTTATCGATGCCTCTCATGATTTTATCTCAATGACTGCTTTGAGGCCATTGGCAATGAGATCCTCTCAAGCTCTGAATACACTTTCCCTTACACCTTTTCCTCCTTTAAGACACTTTGCAAAAGTGTCCCCGTTGCTCAGAAGGGAAGGGTGGAGAAGAGCAGAGCAATAGTTATTGAGGACTCGATAGTTCGGGGCACAGATAGGCGGTTTTGTGGGGGTGAGAGAGACTCATGTTTGGTATGTTGCCTCCCAGGTGCAAGGGTACGTGACGTCTCTGATCGTGTTTTCCAGGTCCTTAGGGGGAGGGGCAGCAGCCTGAAGTCGTGGTCCACATTGGCACCAACGACATAGGTAGGAAGAGGGCTGAGGATGTTAGGAAGGCTTTCAGGGAGCTAGGTTGGAAGCGCAGAGTTAGAACAAACAGAGTTGTTGTCTCTGGTTTGTTACCCGTGCCACATGATAGAGAGTCGAGGAATAGGGAGAGAGAACAATATCTGGATAACTGGGGTTCTTTCTGGGGAAGGTGGGACCTCTATAAACAGGATGGTCTACACCTGAACCTGAGGGGCACCAGTATCCTTGGGGGGGAGGTTTGCTAGTGCTCTTGGTGGGGGTTTAAACTAACTCTGCAGGGGCATGGGAACCTAGACTGTAGCTTTAGGGTGCAGGACCTGGAGTGTAGGGAGGTTAGGAACATGGCATCAATCTCAAAGGAGGGTGCCTGTAAACAGGAAAGTGGCTTGAAGTGTGTATACTTCAATGCAAGAAGTATACGAAATAAGGTCGGTGAACTTGCAGTTTGGGTTGGTACCTGGGATTTCGATGTTGTGGCTATTACGGAGACATGGGTAGAACAGGGACAGGATTGTCTGTTGCAGGTTCCAGGGTTTAAATGTTTTAGTAAGGTCAGAGGTGGGGGTAAAAGAGGGGGAGGTGTGGCATTGCTTGTTAAAGATAGTATTACAGCGGTGGAAAGAACGATGGATGAAGACTCGCCATCTGAGGTAGTTTGGGCTGAGGTTAGGAATAGGAAAGGTGAGCTCACCCTGTTTTCTACAGGCCTCCTATTAGTCCTAGAGACGTAGAAGAAAGGATTGCGAGGATGATTCAGGAGAAGAGTGAAAGTAATAAGGTGGTTATTATGGGGTACTTTAACTTTCCTGATATTGATTGGGAAAGCTATAGCTCGAGTTCGTTAGATGGGTCAGTGTTTGTCCAATGTGTGCAGGAGGGTTTCCTGTCACAATATGTAGACAGGCCAACAAGAGATGAGGCCATACTGGATTTGGTTCTGGGTAACGAACCAGGCCAGGTGTTAGAATTGGAGGTAGGTGAGCACAATTCGGTGACTTTTACTCTAGTGATGGAGAGGGATAAGTGTGCACTACAGGGCAAGAGTTATAGCTGGGGGCAGGGAAATTATGATGCGGTGAGGCGTGACTTAGGATGCGTGGCTTGGAAAAGTAGGCTTCAAGGGAAGGGTGCAATTGGAGCTTGTTCAAGGAGCAAGTATTGAGTGTCCTTGATAAGTATGTACCTGTCAGGCAGGGAGGAAAGGGTCGTGTGAGGGAGCCGTGGTTTAATAAGGAATTGGAATCCCTTGTTAAAAGGAAGAGGGCGGCCTATGTAAAGATGAGGCGTGAAGGTTCAATTGGGGCGATTGAGAGTTATAAGGTAGCCAGGAAGGACCTGAAGAGAGAGCTAAGAGCAGCAAGGAGGGGACATGAAAAGTCCTTAGTTGGTCGGATTAGGGAAAATCCAAAGGCTTTCTATAGGTATGTCAGGAATAAAAGAATGACTAGGGTAGGAATAGGTCCAGTCAAGGATAGTAGTGGGAAGTTGTGTGTGGAGGCTGAAGAGATTGGGGAGACACTGAATGAATACTTTTCGTCAGTATTCACTCAGGAACAGGACATTGTTGCCGATGGGAATAATGAGTCACAATTAATTAGAATGGGCAGCTTTGAGGTAAGTATGGAAGAGGTGTTGGAAATTCGGGAAAGGGTGAAAATAGATAAGTCCCCTGGGCCTGATGGCATTTATCCTAGGATTCTCTGGGAAGCAAGGGAGGAGATTGCAGAGCCATTGGCCTTGATTTTTATGTCCTCGTTGTCTACAGGAGTAGTGCCAGAAGATTGGAGGCTAGCAAATGTGGTTCCCTTGTTCAAGAAGGGGAGTAGGGATAACCCTAGTAACTATAGGCCGGTGAATCTCACTTCTGTTGTGGGCAAAGTCTTAGAGAGAATTGTAAGGGATAGGATTTATGAATATCTGGATAGGAATAATGTGATCAAGGATAGTCAGCATGGTTTTGTGAAGGGCAGGTCGTGCCTCACAAACCTTATTGAATTCTTTGAGAAGGTGACTAAGGAGGTAGACGAGGGGAAAGCGGTAGATGTGGTGTATATGGATTTTAGTAAGGCATTTGATAAGGTTCCCCATGGTAGGCTACTGCAAAAAATACGGAGGTATGGCATTGAGGGTGAGTTGGAGGTTTGGATTAGGAGTTGGCTGGCTGGAAGAAGACAGAGGGTAGTAGTTGATGGTAAAGGTTCATCTTGGAGTGCCGTCACTAGTAGTGTTCCGCAAGGATCTGTTTTGTGACCATTGCTGTTTGTCATTTTTATAAATGACCTGGAGGAGGGGCTAGAAGGTTGGGTGAGCAAGTTTGCGGATGATACGAAAGTCGGTGGAGTTGTTGACAGTGAGGAAGGATGTGTCAGGTTACAGTGGGATATAGATAAGCTGCAGAGCTGGGCAGAAAGGTGGCAAATGGAGTTCAATGTAGCTAAGTGTGAGGTGATTCACTTTGGTAAGAGTAACAAAAAGATGGGGTACTGGGCTAATTGGTAGTGGTAATCGGATACTTGGTAGTGTGGATGAGCAGAGGGATCTTGGTGTCCATGTACACGGATCTCTGAAAGTTGCCACCCAGGTAAATAGTGTGGTGAAGAAGGCATATGGCGTACTGGCTTTTATTGGTAGAGGAATTGAGTTCCGGTGTCCTGAGATCATGTTACAGTTGTATAAGACTCTGGTGCGACTGCATCTGGAGTATTGTGTGCAGTTTTGGTCGCCATACTATAGGAAGGATGTGGAGGCACTGGAACGGGTGCAGAGGAGGTTTACCAGGATGTTGCCTGGTATGGTAGGAAGATCATATGAGGAAAGGCTGAGGCACTTGGGGCTGTTTTCATTGGAGAAAAGAAGGTTTAGGGGTGACTTGATAGAGGTGTACAAGATGATTAGGGGTTTAGATAGGGTTGACCATGAGAACCTTTTTCCACGTATGGAGTTAGCTATTACGAGGGGGCATAGCTTTAAATTAAGGGGTGGTAGGTATAGGACCGATGTTAGGGGTAGGTTCTTTACTCAGCGAGTCGTGTGTTCATGGAATGCCCTGCCAGTAGCAGTGGTGGACTCTCCCTCATTATGGGCATTTAAGCGGGCATTGGATAGGCATATGGAGGATAGTGGGCTAGTGTAGGTTAGGTGGGCTTGAATCGGCGCAACATCGAGGGCCAAAGGGCCTGTACTGCGCTGTATTTTTCTATGTTCTATGTTCTAATATTATTTTAACTGCTATCCCATAACGACATTGTTCTTTATTTGATTATTTAATTAAGCAACTAAAGGTTTCCTGAACTCCACAGGTCCCATGTGCCTGTGTTTGTTCCATATCCCTCTTAAACCTTTCCTCTTCATCTCCCTGTCTTTTAAATGTTGTAACTGTGGGAGCAGATGAGCCTGGTATATTTGGAGAGGGAACAAGCAACATCCAGAGATTTCCTCTCGATCTCCTCTGACTGACTGGCCACGTGGGCTAAAGGATCTCATCACTTTGCAAAACCACACTCGCATTGAGATACAGGACATTTCCTTTGGGAGTTCATGTTTTTTTTCCTGACAGTGCTCCCTTTATAGGTTTTTTTTGTTTTAAGAACATACCTTTGTGGCCTTATGTGAACCTAACCAGCTTCTCAGTCAACTGGTTCGCACAGGATAGGAGCTTGGGCACACGTGAAAGCAAGAGTTGCATTCCTATAGCATCTTTGATATCCTCAGGACACCCGAAAAGTGTGTGATCACCAGTGACAGATTGTGCCAAGTGGAGTCTCTTAAAACCTTAAATCATGGGATGTGGGCACCGCTGACTAGGCCCAGCATTTACTGCCCATCCCTAATTGCTCAGACAAGGGGGTTAAGAGTTAACTACACCGCTGTAGGGTGTGGAGTCACATTTAGGCCAGACACTGTAAGGGATGCAGATTTCCCCGCCTCAAGGGCAATATTTCGAGTCGATTTATTATTGTCCCTTGTACGTCGGAACAGTGAAAAGTTTTGTTTTGCGTGCAATACAGTCCGATCCTACCGTATAAAGTGCATTAGGGTGATAGAACAGAATGAGGATTACTATGTTACAGCTGCAGAGAAGGTGCACAAGTAGCGAAATCAGCATTAAATTTGAGAGGTCCGTTCAGACGTCTAATGACAGCGGGGAAGAAGCTGTTCCTGAATCTGTTGGTACATGGGTTTAAGCTTCTGTATCTTCTGCCCGGCAGAAGAGATTATAACGGGGGTGGGAAGGGGTCTTTGAAGATGTTGGCTGCCTTCCCGAGGCAGTGGGAAGTGTAGATGGAGTCAATAGATGGAAGGTTGCTTTGCGTGATGGGCCAAGCTGTGTTCACGCCTCTCTGTGGTTTCTTGGGATTTCACCACAATTGACGGTGGTCACATGATTGCCATTGGCCAGCTTTTGAATTCCTGCGTTTGACTAAATTCAAACGTCAACATCCACTATGGTGCGATTTGAACCTGTGTTTCTCGGACATTAGCCTGAGGTTCTGGATTACTGGTCTGGTGACATTACCACAATGTCACAAGCCTCCCTCCAGAGTGAAGATATCACTGCAAAAGAGAGCTAGGGAGTTGGAAATAAACACATCTCCACCTTCCGCATCTCTTTATATGGGGATTTGTGCATGGAGTGAACTGTGAGAAGTGCTTAAGGCGTGTGCGGTTACAAGGGCAGGGACATGAATAGGAAAGGTTTAAGAGGGATACGAAACAAGCGCAGGCAAATGGGGCCAGTGCAATTTAGGAAACCTGGTCGGAATGGATGATTAGATTAGATTAGATTAGATTACTTACAGTGTGGAAACAGGCCCTTCGGCCCAACAAGCCCACACCGACCCGCCGAAGCGCAACCCACCCATTCCCCTACATTTACCTCTTAAACCTAACACTACGGGCAATTTATCATGGCCAATTCACCTGACCTGCACATCTTTGGACTGTGGGAGGAAACCGGAGCACCCGGAGGAAACCCACGCAGACACGGGGAGAACGTGCAAACTCCACACAGTCAGTCGCCTGAGTTGGGAATTGAACCCGGGTCTCTGGCGCTGTGAGGCAGCAGTGCTAACCACTGTGCCACCGTGCCGGATGAGTTGGGCCGAAGGGTCTGTTTCCATGCTGTATGACTCTATACGATCCCAGTCCTGAATCGAACATCATCATTTCCCCTCTGCATCTTCAGTAATTTAATTAACAAGCATTGACAGTATTATTCAGTAGTGTAGGAACGAGAGCAGCATAATGGAACACAGCAAGATTCTGTGATATGATAGTTGACCAGATAATGGATTTGTGTCTCGTCGCCTGAATACTGGGGGTGGCAGTTACAAGACAGGGATTTGTAAGGCTGTGCCTGGCTTGGGATATGCTTAACAGGGAGGGAGCGGTGGCAAATGTTGTCCCAGCGCATTGGGATATAACAATTCCACCTCTCTCTTTCCAAACGTTTTGTGTGATCTTTTCCCAGAGTGAGGATTGGAAAGATCCATTTAGGCAGTCAGAGTGGCCACGTGTCAGCAAAGACAACAGCAGGGTATACCAGTCAGGCCGAAAGGAATCAGTTGAGAGGGTGGATGGGACCTGTCCAGAAAGGCAGCTCCTTGGACAGCACCACACCCCCTCTGCAGTAGTTGTTGGAGAATCAGCCTGGATGAGGCAATCCCATGGCTTGAATGAAACTTGAATCTGTGGCCTTTCTGACTCAAGTCGAGTGCCCTTTCTCTGGAATCGTGCTAAGCAACTGTTACTGAACAGTTTCACTGAATGCTGGCTGAGAACTCCACTAGTTGATCCCATTCCAGGGAATTGCCCACGCAGTTTTAGTCTCGTTGCCTGAGGATGGGCAAGATTTGCCCCCGAGGGAGTGCAGGGAAACTTCAAGTGTGATTACTCAAACGTCGCGGTACTCATATCAGCACAACATGTTGGCTGGGAGAAAGAGATGCAGGGAGAGAAGTTTAGGCTGGAATGTTTTTCCCTAGAGCAGCAGAGGTTGAAGGGTGACCTTATAGAGGTTTACAAAATCATGAGGGGTGTGGATAAGGTGACTAGCCAAGGTCTTTTGCCAGAGTAGCGGAGTCCAAAACTAGAGGAGCATAGGTTTAAGGTGAGAGGGAAAAACTTAACAGGGACCCGAGGGACAACTTTTTCACGCAGAGGGTGGTGCATGTATGGAACAATCTGCCAGAGGAAATGTTGGAGGCTGGTACAATCACATTTAAAAGGCATCTGGTTGGGTACTTTATTGGGAAAGATTCAGAAGGATATGGGCCAAATGCGGGCAAATGGGACTAGTTCAGTTTGGGAACCTTGGCCAGCACGGACGAGTTGGGCCGAAGGGTCTGATTTCATGCTGTATGACTCTAAAGTATGGGATCCTCTGTAGGTTTGGTGAAGTTTCAGTTTAATATCGAGAAAAACACATCCAGAACCTCTTGCAGGAACACACTGTAAATGTCAGCAGGTCAACGGGAGGTGTTGGATGTAAGGACTTTATCAACTGGTGTGTAAATATCTTCATGCAGCGAGACATTGGGATATGGAATGTTCTGCTCAAGGTGATGGGGGAAAGAGATTCCATTGAGGCTTGCGAAGAGGAAACAGGTCATTATTTAAAAGGAAAGAGTGTGGATGGGGCGAAGGCGGGGTTATGTGCACTGCTCAATCAGTGAGCCATGCAGGGATACTGGGCTAAATGGCCTCTCTCTGTGCTGTGATCATTCAGTCCAGTACTTTGTGTTCACTCCTCTGGGGTAGCGATTGAACCTTCTGACACAAAGGCTCAGCTGATAATGGACGTGGAGTTGCCATGAGAGCCCCGAATGGGATTCTTGAGTGTATTCAACTGGAAGTCACTGATGTATAATGATTAGCTTGTGAAGTGAAAGGTGTCCATTAAAGAGAAAAGGGCACTCAGTCTTTACATTTTCATGATAATGATGTCCTTTTGGATGGTAAACATCAAAGATACGTCAAAACTGTGTGTGTGTGTGTGTGTGACTGAGGGTGTGTGTGTGTGTGTGACTGAGGGTGTGTGTGTGTGTGTGTGTGTGTGAGAGACTGAGGGTGTGTGCATGTGTCTTTGTCTGTGTGTATGTATGTGAGCAAGAGTGTGCGTGGATGTTAGTGTGTGTCTCTGTGTATGTGCATGAGTTAGAGTGTCTTGAGTGTTTGTGGGTATGTGTCTCTCTATGTATGTGTTTGAGTGAGTATGTGCGTGTGTGTGTGTGAGAGAGAGAGTTTGGGTTTTTGTATGTGTATTTGTATGTGCATGAGTGAGAGGGTGCATGTCCCTGTGTCTGTGTGTGTAAGTGTGTGAGCATGTATGTGTGTGAGAGTTTATGTGTGTCAATGATTGTGTCTGTGAGAGTGTGTGTCTCTGTGTGTCTCTGTGTGTAAGTGTGTTTGTCTTGAGTATGTCTGTGTGTGAGATTGTGTGTGTGTATGAGTATGTGTGTGTGTGTGAGTATGTCTGTGTGTGAGATTGTGTGCATGTATGTGTGCCTGCATGTGTGTATGTGTGTGTGTCTGTGTGCATACATGTGTGAGTATATATGTGAGAATGAGACAGAGAGAGAGAGAGAGAGACAGTTAGTAAGGCCAGGTACCCATTGTCAATCCATCCATTACTGTAATATCTTGACTACAGGCAGTCAGCTGTCCCTCAGTAGGTGACAGTCACACCTCTGACTCAGAATGCTGGGGAGTTTATGTGGAACATCAGACACACGAGCACTGAACCTGGGCTGACACTGAAGGCTCCGTATCCTCTCTTAGCTAGAGCTAAACCAAGCCTTGTCAGAGGAGATTCCCCCGGCATCCTGATGATAGGAAATACTGCAGATAGAGACCATTCAGCACCTTGATTCTATTCTGCCATTTTATAAAATTGTGGCTGATCTAATCCGGCTTTACCTCCACTCTCCTGCCTTAACCCTCTACCTATTGCCAGTGATTCTCTTGTAGATCAAATACCTATCTAACCCGACCTGGAATAGATTCAGTGACGTACAGCATAGAAGATAGAACATGGAACGTTATAGCGCAGTACAGGCCCTTCTGCCCTCGAGGTTGCACCAACCTGTGAAAATAATCTGATGCCCATCTAACCGACACTGTTCCATTATTATTCATACGTATGTCCAATGCCCATTTAAATGCCCTTAACGTCAGCGATTCTACTACTGTTGCAGGCAGGCCGTTCCAAGCCCCTACTACTCTCTGAGTAAAGAAACTACCCCGAATATCTGTCCTAAATCTATCACCCCTCAATTTAAACCTATGTCCCCTCGTGTTAGCCTTCACCATCCGAGGTAAAAGGGTCTCACTGTCCACCGATCTAACCCACTCATTATCTTATACCTCTCGATTAAGTCACCTCTCAACTTTCTTCTCTCCAATGAAAACAGCTTCAAGTCCCTCAGCCTTTCCTTGTAAGACCTTCCTTCCATATCAGGCAACATCCTAGTAAATCTCCTCTGAACCCTTTCCAAAGCTTCCACGTCCTTCCTATAATGTGGTGACCAGAACTGTACACAATACTCCAGGTGCGGCCTTACCAGTGTCTTATACAGCTGAAGCATGACCTCGTGGCTCTGAAATTCAATCCCCCTACCAATAAATGCCAACACACCATATGTGTTCTTAACAACTCTATCAACCTGGGTAGCAACCTTCCAGGGATCTCTGGACACCGAGAATCTCTCTGTCAAGAATTTTACCATTAGCCCAGTACTCTGCATTCCTGTTACTTATTCTGAAGTGACTACCTCACATTTTTCTGTATTAAACTCCATTTGCCACTTCTCAGCCCAGCTCTGCTTCTTATCTATGTCCCTCTGTAACCCAAAACATCCTTTGGCACTATCCACAAATCTGCCTACCTTAGCATCATCCGCAAATTTACTAACCCATCCTTCTACGCCCACATCCAGATCATTTATAAAAATGACAAACAGCAGTGACCCCAAAACAGATCCTTGTGGCATAGCACTGGTAACTGAGCTCCAGGATGAACATTTCCCATCAACCACCATCCTCTGTCTTCTTTGAGTTAGCCAATTTCTGATCCAAACCACTAACTCAACTTCAATCCTGAAACTCCGTATTTTGTGCAATAGCCTAACATGTGGAACCTTATCAAACACCTTACTGAAATCCATATACAACACATCAACTGATTTACCTTCATCCACCTGTTTTGTCATCTTCTGGAAGAACTCAATAAGGTTAGTGAGGCACAACCTACCCTTCACAAAACCGTGTTGACTATCCCTAATCAACTTATTCCTTTCCAGATGATTATAAATCCTATCTCTTATAACCTTTTCCAACATCCTACCCACAACTGTTTTTACCTGTTTTTACCTACTCACAACTGAAATAAGGCTCACTGGCCTATAATTTCCAGGATTGTCCCGACTCCCCTTCTTAAACAAGGGCACAACATTGCTATCCTCCAGTCTTCTGGCACTACTCCTATTGACAATGACATAAAGATTAAAGCCAAAGGCTCTGCAATCCCCTCCCTGGCTTCCCAGAGAATCTGAAGATAAATCCCTCTGGCCCAGAGATCTTATCTATTTTCAGATCTTCCAAATTTGCTAAAACCTCTTCTTTGTCAACCTCAATCCCATCTAATCTAGTAGCCTGTATCTCTGTATTCTCACTATAATTGCCCTTTTCCAATGTGAATACTGACAAAAAGTATTCATTAAGCGCTTCCCCATGTCCTCAGATTCCACACGCGAATTTTCACTGCTACCTTTGATTGGCCCTAATCTTATTCGAGTCATTCTTTTATTCCCGATATACCGATAGAAGGCCTTAGGGTTTACCCTGACCCTATCCCCCAATAACTTCTCATGTCCCCTCCTGGCTCTTCTTAGCCCTCTCTTTAGATCTTTTCTGGCTAACTTATAACTCTTAAGCCCCCTAACAGAGCCTTCATGCCTCATCTCATATAGGTCTTCTTCTTCCTCTTGACAAGAGCTTCAACTTCTTTAGTAAACCATGACTCCTTCTCTCGACAACTCCCTCCCCACCTAATAAGTAAATACTTATCGAGGACCCACATTAGCTGTTCCTTGAATAAGCTCCACATTTCAAGTGTGACCTTCCCCATCCTGTGCATCCTAAATTGTGCCTAATTGCATCACAATTGCCTTTCCTCCAGTTATACCTCTTTCCCTGCGGTATATACCTATCCCTGCGCATTGCTATTGTAAACACAACCAAATTATGGTCACTATTGCCAAAAGAGTGGCTCCACCTGCTCTCTGAAGGGAGAAGATTCCAAACACTAATGCCCTTCTGAGAGAATAATATTTCTCCTCATTGCTGTCTTAAATGTGAGATCCTTTATTTTGAATCCGTACCCTTGGTTCTGGATTCTCATGAAGGGAACCGTTCTCAGGTCAAACCCCCACGGTACCTTAAAATAAAATCACCTCTCATTCTCCTAAACTTTAGTTAGCACTATTATGATTTGTATAAAAGGGTCAGTTGTGGGATGTGAGTGTTTATTGCCCATCCCTATTTGCCCCTTGAGAAGATGGTGGTGAGCTGCTATTTTGAACTGCAATATGCCCACCAGTTGAGGGTTGATCACTAGGGAGGGAATTCCAGGATTTTGACCCAGCGATAGTGAAGGAATAGCGATATGTTTCCAATCAGGGATGGTGTAAGGCTCGGAGGGGAACTTGAAGGGAGTGGTGTTCCCATGTATCTGCTGCCATTGTCCTTCAAGATGGAAGTAGGCTTTGTACAGTGCTGTCTAAGGATCTTTGGTGAATTTCTAGTGATTCCAACCCAGCTGATGGCACCGGACTGTGAGATTGCTGACAGAAAGCAAGATTGGTAAGACCGTGCAATTTATTTTTATTTTGTTTCTTAAGTAAGTGAATTTTTACTAAAACACATGCGTGTAATCTTCGTGGTCTTTGTTTTAACACCAAAACAAATCAGAAGTTTATTAACATCAGAAATGAAGGTAGAGAGGGAACAAAAAAAATGCTTTGTAATACAGATTCAAAGACATAGTAAAAATACCTAATGCCTCATCTCCAGAAAGACCCAGCCCAGTTTATCTCTAAATGCTTTGATGGTTGCAGGTTTTGAGAAGATTTGTAGCTCAGGTTGAGGTTCTGGATGTAGATTTGCTCGCTGAGCTGGAAGGTTCATTTTCCGACGTTTTGTCACCATACTGGGTAACATTTTCAGTGAGCCTCCGAATGAAGCACTGGTGACGTAGCCCGCTTTCTATTTATGTGTTTGGGTTTCCTTGTATTGGTGGTGTCATTTCCTGTGGTGATATCATTTCCTATGGTGATGTCATTTCCTGATCTTTTTCTCAGGGGGTGGTAAATGGGATCCAGTCAATGTGTTTATTGGTAGAGTTTCGGTTGGAATGCCATGCTTCTAGGAATTCTTGTGTGTGTCTCTGTTTCCGTGCTGTATGACTCTATAACTTTGTAACTCAGCATAGAGAAAGGATGATTGGGGATTGCAGCAAATTGACTAGGTATATGAAACACAATATGCAATACAGTCATTGGTGTTTTTCTTTGGGGTAAAGCCATTAAATGATGACCTTCAATCCCACCCCCGTCCTCTTAGTTACCCGGCATAGGGGCAAGGTCTAAAAGTCCATCAAGTCAATCAATCATGTCCTATAGGGAAGGAAATTTGCCATCCTCATCCGTCATTGCTTAGTTGCTTAAGCCTGGGTATGGGCTGACATTTGGATTTCCAATAGCCTGTTCCAAACGTTGAGGCATGGAGTTGAACCACTCTATTTTTTTTGCACTTGGTGACCTGATGATGAAAGCATTAAACTTAGGGGTCGGGAAATGGAAAAATAAACGAGCCAAAAAAAAACGCAGGGAAACTCTAGGAACAGGAGAAGCTCAGCAGTTTCTGGAGACATCTGCCGACAAAAAGAGAGAGGAAGGTAAGACTCCTGCGAGACATGCTTGGACAAAAGTCCTGACAAAGGGTTTTGGCCTGAAACATCGACTCTCCTGTTCCTCGGATGCTGTCTGACCTGCTGTGCTTTTCCAGCTCCACATCTATTGACTCTAGCTTCCTGCATCTGCAGTCCTTACTGTCTACAGGACTTGACGTTATCTCTGTTTCTTTATCACCAGACTTGCTAGTCATTTTTCCAGCCGTTTCTGTTACGGGGCTTGGAAAATGTAATCGTTTCTGTTGCATCTTCACATCTGTGTCAATGTTCGGTTATATTCAGTTACAATTCATCCATGAAGGAGCTGGTTTTGAGAAGCCAGCTTTTGGACTGGACTATCTTCCTTGTACTATGACTCACTAAAAGAAAAAATGTACTTACTGTGGTATTGAAGGTTAGCTCTGAAGGTGCCCCCTTTTGAGCACAGCTTTGATATAAGGAAGTGCTATTGCTTATGAAAGGAAGTTAGCTTGGCTTCAATGATACCATAGCAGGTTGTTGATTTTATAGCACCGTTGTTCCTCACCTCACTGGTGACATTAGTGCAGTAGATGTACAAATTAGAGATCTGAGACACCTCCTCTCTGCTTGCAGAATTCCGGGAACAAATGTTGACCTGCCAGATTGCCAATTTTGGATGTTACCTTCATAAAAACACAAGCAGTGCTTAGGATGTACACTGATCATGGCATGTTGCAGCTCACTCGAGGTGGGCTCCAGGTTGCTGTGGTGGTATGCAACTTTACACGCAATCTGACAACTCGAGAGGTGTTGGCAGACATACCCATTCTCTTCCCAGCACATGGACCCGTCCAGAATCTCTCCCTCTCTTACTTCCTGCTAGTGGCATGTGCCATGCTCAGGTATCAAGTCCTGGAGTGGGTCTTGACATGGAATCTCTGAAGCTAGAACCAAGGACATTACCCTCTGAGTCATATATTGTCAATGTGATAGGATTAGGATGCTTAATCAGTCAGCATAGACCGCTTTTGAAGTGGGAAAAAGTTTTTACTTTTGTATCAAATGTGTGTGTATGCGTGTGTGTGTGTGAGAGTGAGTGTGTGTGAGAGAGGGAGTGAGTGTGTGTGTGACTGAGAGTGTGTGTGTGAGTGAGTGTGTGTGAGAATGAGTGTGCGCATGTGAGTGTGTGTGTGTGTCTGTGTTTGAGTGTGTGTGTGAGTGAGTGTGAGAGTGTGTGTGTGAGAGAGTGTGTGTGCGAGTGAGTACGTGTGTTTGAGTGTGAGGGTTCAGACAAGATTTAATCCACCCTCCCATCATGGCACCTTCTCCTGCCACTGCAGGAACTGTAAAACCTGCGCCCACACCTCCTCCCTCACCTCCATCCAAAGCCCTAAAGGAGCCTTCCACATCCACCAAAGTTTTACCTGCACATCCACTAATATCATTTATTGTATCTGTTGCTCCTGATGCGGTCTCCTCTACACTGGGGAGACTGGACGCCTCCTAGCAGAGCACTTTAGGGAACATCTCTGGGACACCCGCACCAAACAACCACACTGCCCTGTGGCCCAACATTTCAACTCCCCCTCCCACTCTGCCGAGGACATGGAGGTCCTGGGCCTCCTTCACCGCCGCTCCCTCACCACCAGACGCTTGGAGGAAGAACGCCTCATCTTCCGCCTCGGAACACTTCAACCCCAGGGCATCAATGTGGACTTCAACAGTTTCCTCATTTCCCCTTCCCCCACCACACCCCAGTTCCAAACTTCCAGCTCAGCACTGTCCCCATGACTTGTCCTACCTGCCTATCTTCCTTCCCACCTGTCCACTTCACCCTCCTCCCCTGACCTATTACCTCATCCCCTCCCCCACTCACCTATTGTACTCTATGATACTTTCTCTCCACCCCCACCCTCCTCTCATTTATCTCTCCACCCTTCAGGCTCCCTGCTTGTATTCCTGATGAAGGGCTTTTGCCCAAAACATCGATTTTCCTGCTCCTCGGATGCTGCCTGAACTGCTGTGCTTTTCCAGCACCACTCTAATCTAGACTCTGGTTTCCAGCATCTGCAGTCAATTTTTTTACCTATAGGGAGAGGCTGAATAGGCTGGGGCTGTTTTCCCTGGAGCGTCGGAGGGCTGCCGGTTGACCTTATAGAGGTTTATAAAATCATGAGGGGCATGGATGGGATAAATAGACAATGTCTTTTTCCCAGAGTCAAGTAATGCAAAACTGGAGGGCGTAGGTTTAGGGTGACAGGGGAAAGATTTAAAAGGGACCTGAGGGGCAACGGTTTCACACAGAGGGTGGTACATGTATGGAACGAGCTGCCAGAGGAAGTGATGGAGGCTGCTACAGTGACAGCATTTAAAAGGCATCTGGATGGGTATATGGATAGGAAGGGTTTAGAGGGGTATGGGCCACGTACTGGCAAATGGGACTGGATGAAGTGGGGATATCCCGTCGGCATGGAGGAGATAGGCCGAAGGTCAGCTTCCATGTTGTACAACTCTATGACTATGAAATATTTGAGGTGAAGGCAAAAGGTGCTGGAAATACTCAGCAGGTCGGGAGAACGTGTGGACACAGAGAAGAAAACAGAGTTCAGGTTTCGAGTTAATGAGCTTTTATCAGTTCTAATTTCTGGCAGAACGGAGAGATCGTTAACAGAACGGCCATTTTGTATTGGTTGCTAAGTACTTTCTCAGTTCGTCCTTTTGGAGTTTGACAAATTGACACAACTACATGGCATTATGTTGAAGAAATTCTCCAGACTCAGACCTTGAGCATTGACAAACTTTATTGCATGAGATCATGGGGACCATACCTTTCCTTAGTATGGTCTAGCGCTACTTGAAAGTGCTGCAGATCGCCGCGGGTTTATATAGTACAACAGATGTTGAGCTGACAGTTGCATTATCAGACACAAAACCACAAGATAGTCACTAGATAGTCACAATCGTTAAAATAACCAATTGCTACACATTTGCCCTTCGGCCTTTTTTCTTCACCAACCTCTTTAACAAACTTAAATAATCCCTTTTATTATGAACAAAATTTATACTTAAAGCAAGTGGCAAACACTAGCTAATGCCTAAACTGTGCTCTGGAATTAAAATTGTACCCCTGTAGTCTCTCACACAGATACCCTCACACAACACAAAAATACAAGTCTGCAGAGATGGTGAATTCGTTAATAAAAAGAGGCAAAATGGGGAAACAGAAAACTGCTCTTGTGGACCGAGGGTTGAAAGGAAAAGACTTCTCACATCCACAGGTTTTCCTGTTCACGAAAGCCAAATTTCTGAAAGCAGTAGATTAATAATGGATGTCCTCGTGATTCTAGTCAACTTGGAGTTGAGTTGTTGGTTGCAGCCCACTTGTTCCAGCTTTACCATATTTGTATATGAAAGCTTGATCAGGTTTGCTGGAGCTCAAACTAAGAAAGGAAATACAGGAAAGGTCGC
Organism: Chiloscyllium plagiosum; assembly: GCF_037043375.1. NCBI lineage: Eukaryota > Metazoa > Chordata > Chondrichthyes > Orectolobiformes > Hemiscylliidae > Chiloscyllium > Chiloscyllium plagiosum. The sequence goes on from NW_028270182.1 coordinate 7,648,103, forward strand.
ATCTTACCTCTTCATTACTTTTGGATCCGTAACATGGAAATTTTAAGACCAGAAAAAAGTTGTTAGGCAACTAATCGTAAACAGTCCCCACCCTAGTCCTCTCAAAGCCGGGCTTTCCCATGAACTCCATCTGTTATCTCTTTGAAAGCTTTGCTAGGCTGTTTTCTCCAAAGTCGCTTGATTTCCTGTCAACAGGAAGTACGCCACAACACACTTGAAACTCGTGGCTTTACATTTCCAAGCAATCCCATGGTTAAAAACCTTTTTTTCATTCCAGAGAATGCCTAAATAATTCAAAATTGTCCTGTATTTCCCAGATGGCCTTAAATATAAGTAAGTTTTCCCAATAGATGTCCTGATTACAGTAAGATGCAGTGTCATGTGCCTGTTGGTATTGGGAACTTTGAGTTATATGATCAAGAGTAAGGTGCTGGGATCATTTATCTGAGTGATAATTCTAAACTCAGGAAGCAACCCACAACCACTTCCAGTTCTAACACGGATACTTTAAGACTTTAATTTAGAGGGGAACACCATAATATAGTATTTTGGTAAATTAATAAGGACAGCACTTATGCAATTAAACACAGGGCCTTGGGTAGCGTTGTAGAACAGAGAGAAACCTCAGGGTTCAGGTCCATAATTGTTTGAAGTTTGTATCACACGTAGACAGGGTGGTTAAGAAGGCATTTAGCGTGATTATCTTCCTTGCTCAGACCTTTGGTTATAGGAGTTGGGAACATCATGTTGAGGTTGTACAAGACATTGGTGAGGCCTTTTCTGGAGAGGTGTGTCCAGTTCTCGTTGCCCTGTTATATGAAGGATATTATTAAGCTTCAGAAGAGATTTACCAGGATGTCGGCAGGTATGGAAGGTTTGAGTCATAAGGAGAGGCTGAAAAGGCTGGGGCTTTTTCTCACAGGAGTGTAGGAGGTTGAGGGATGAACTTATAGAAGTTTATAAAATCATGAAGGGTATGGTTGAGGTGAATAGCAGGTGTCTTTTTTTTTCCCCAGGGTGGGAGATCTCAAGACTAGGGACATATTTTGCAGGCGAGTGGAAAAAGATTTAAAAAGGACAGGAGGGGCAACGTTTTTTTACGCAGAATGAGCTTCCTGAGAAAGTGGTGGATGTTTAAAAGACATTTGGAGAAGTTCATGAATAAGCAATGTTTGGAGGGATACGAGCCAAGTGCAGGCAGGTGGGACTAGTTTGGTTTAGGATTTCACTCCGCATGGAATAGTTGGACCGAAATGTCAGTTTCCGCGTGACTCTATGATTCGAGGAGACATGGGAGCTTATGGAGGCTATTCAGCTCACTGAGACTGCTCCCAACATTCAATTAAATTACAACGATATGACAATCCCCAACTCCACTTCTCTGTCACTTCTATATAACCCTCTTCAAATCCCGCCCAACCCACCTCCAGCAGGCTGTGTGAATCCAGTATCAGACTGCTCAGTCACCTCAGGAGTGGAAGAAAGTTATCTTCAATCATGGGAGTCAGTTTTGGAGAAGGTTCGCGAGGATTGTCGGGGCTTGTCTTATGAGGCTAAACAGATTGGGATTCCACTCCCTGGAGGTGAGAAGGATGAGAAGCGATCTCTTTGAAACATATTGGATTCTTACGGGGTTAATGCTGAGAGGATGGGAGAGTCTCGAATCAGAGGGCACAGTCTCAGAATAACGGGCATCAATTTAAGACTGGGATGAGGAGGAATTTCCTCTCTCAGAGGGTTGTGAGTCTGTGGAACTCCTCACCATAGGGAGCTGTGGGGGCAGAGTCATAGAGTTGTACAGCACGGAAACAGACCCTTCGGTCTAACCCGTCCATGCCGACCAGATATCCCAACTCAATCTAGTCCCACCCGGCCCATATCCCTCCAAACCCTTCCTAATCATATACCCATCCAAATGCCTCTTAAATGTTGCAATTGTATTGAAGGCTGAGACAGAGGTTCCTGATCAGTTGGGGAATCAAGGGGAAAAGGTAGGAAAGTGGAGGAATGTTGGATCAGCCTTGTCTGCGTGGGTTTCCTCCGGGTGCTCCGGTTTCCTCCCACAGTCCAAAGATGTGCAGGTCAGGTGAATTGGCCATGCTAAATTGCCCGTAATGTTAGGTAAGGGGTAAATGTAGGGGTATGGGTGGGTTGCGCTTCGGCGGGTCAGTGTGGACTTGTTGGGCTGAAGGGCCTGTTTCCACACTGTAATGTAATCTAATAATCTAATCTAATCTTATTAAATGGCAGAGTAGGCTCAAGGGGCCGAATGGCCTCCTCCTGTTCCTATTCCTTAGGCTGTTACGGTCACAACAGAGTTGGCTAAGAAAGAAAGAAGCAAACCTATTTTTGTACAAAACAAATTTTGTGCTAAACCTTTTCGACATGATTTAACATACCCTAGAAAAATCTGTCACTTCTCCTGATTTGTCTCTGAGTGCAGCCTTGCAACACTCCACGCTCTCTCAGAACACTCCTTGATGACCTTCCAAAACTCAAGCTTGTCATCTGTAACTTTCGTAATCGCTTCATCAGACTCTTAACTGATCACTTACATTCAATCATTTACCATATTCAGGAAATCTCATCACATCTGAAGGAGTGGAAAACACTCCCTTTGCAATTGGACACAATTTGCAGTCACCTCACAGAGTCGTACAGCACGGAAACAGACCCATCGGTTCAAATTGTCCATGCCAACCAGATATCTTAAATTAATCTAGTCAAATTTGTCAGCATTTGATGGGGGACAGTATAAAAGGAGCTTCACTCTGTATCTAACCCTGTGCTGTCCCTGTCCTGGGAGTGTTTGATGGGGACAGTGTAGAGGGAGCTTCACCCTGTATCTAACCTCGTGCTGTCCCTGTCTTGGGAGTGTTTGATGGGGACAGTGTAGAGGGAGATTTACTCTGTATCTAACCTCGTGCTGTCCCTGTCTTGGGAGTGTTTGATGGGGGACAGTGTAGAGGGAGCTTTACTCTGTATCTAACCTCGTGCTGTCCCTGTCTTGGGAGTGTTTGATGGGGACAGTGTAGAGGGAGATTTACTCTGTATCTAACCTCGTGCTGTCCCTGTCCTCAGAGTGTTTGATGGGGACAGTGTAGAGGGAGATTTACTCTGTATGTAACCTCGTGCTATCTCTATCCTGGGAGAGTTTGATGGAGGGACACCATAGAGGGAGCTTTACTCTGTAGCTAACCACATACAGTCCCTGTCCTGGAGATGTTTGATGGGGACACTGTAGAGGGAGCTTTACTCTGTATCTAACCCCGTGCTGTCCCTGTCCTGGAGATGTTTGATGGGGACACTGTAGAGGGAGCTTTACTCTGCATCTAACCCCGTGCTGTCCCTATCTTGGGAGTGTTTGATGGGAGACAGTGTAGAGGGAGCTTTACTCTGTATCTAACCCCATGCTGTCCCTGTCCTGGGAGTGTTTGATGAGGGACAGTGTAGAGGGAGCTTTACTCTGTATCTAACCCTGTGCTGTCTCCGTGTTGAGAGTGTTTGATGGGGGACAGTGTAGAGGAAGCTTTACTCTGTATCTAACCCCATGCTGTCCCTGTCCTCAGAGTGTTTGATGGGGACAGTGTAGAGGAGGTAAAAACAATGACTGCAGATGCTGGAAACCAGATTCTGGATTAGTGGTGCTGGAAGAGCACAGCAGTTCAGGCAGCATCCAAGGAGCTTCGAAATCGACGTTTCGGGCAAAAGCCCTTCATCAGGAATAAAGGCAGAGAGCCTGAAGGGTGGAGAGATAAGCTAGGGGAGGGTGGGGGTGGGGAGAAAGTAGCATAGAGTACAATAGGTGAGTGGGGGAGGGGATGAAGGTGATAGGTCAGGGAAGAGAGGAAGCTTTACTCTGTATCTAATACCCATGCTGTTCCTGTCCTGGGAAGTATTTGATGTGAACAAGGTAGGGGAGGTATTACTTTCAATGTCAAAAAGTAGGGTAAGCTTTACTCTGTATCTAAACTTATGCTACACATGTCCTTGGAGTTGATGATGATAGTGTGGAAGGAGCTTTACTCTATATCTAAATCTTTCCTATTCATATACCCATCCAGATGCCTTTTCAATGCTGTAATTGTACCAGCCTCCATCACTTCCTCTGGCAGCTCGTTCCATACACGCACCACCCTCTGTGTGAAAAAGTTCCTCTCAGGTGCCTTTTCAAGCTCTTAAATCTTTCCCCACTCACTTAAATCAATGCCTTTAGGTTTAGATTCCTCTGTCTTTGGGAAAAAGACGTTGGCTATTCAACTCTGTATCTAACCCCGTGCTGTCCCTGTCCTGGGAGTGTTTGATGGGGAACAATGTAGAGGGAGATTTACTCTGTATCTAACCCCGTGCTGTCCCTGTCCTGGGAGTGTTTGATGAGGTGACAGTGTCGAGGGAGCTTTACTCTGTATCTAACCTCGTGCTGTCCCTGTCCTGGGAGTGTTTGATGGGGGACAGTGTAGAAGGAGCTTTACTTTGTGTCTAACCCTGTGCTGTCCCTGTCCTGGTGGTGTTTGATGGGGGACAGTGTAGAGGGAGCTTTACTCTGTATCTTTCCTATTCTTGTACCCATCCAGATGCCTTTTAAATGCTGTAATTGTATCAGCCCCATCACTTCCTCTGGCAGCTCGTTCCATACATGCATGCTGTCCCTGTCCTGGGAGTGTTTGATGAGGTGACAGTGTCGAGGGAGCTTTACTCTGTATCTAACCCCGTGCTGTCCCTGCCCTGGGAGTGTTGGATGAGGTGACAGTGTCGAGGGAGCTTTACTCTGTATCTAACCCCGTGCTGTCCCTGTCCTGGGAGAGTTTGATGGAGGACAGTGTAGAGGGAGCTTTACTTTGTATCTAACCCCATGCTGTCCCTGTCCTGAGGAGAGTTTGATGGGGACAGTGTAGAGGGAGCTTTACTCTGTATCTAACCCTGTGATGTACTTTAGCTGGCAATGTATCAGGGTTGTGCTATGGTGTGCAGCGAAACACGTTCCCATGGAGTAACACTCTCACCTTCTTGCCTGTTAAAATCTCAAAGCTCATCTTTTGTGCATCACACTTCAGCAGTCAGGTACATGCTCAGACCTGCAGAGGCAAAGCAAGGCAGTAAAAGTTTAAGTCGGCCTGATCATTTGTTTGATCTCTGCGCAAATCATGCGATTATGTTTAGTTTATCATTTTATTTTGGATTATTGCCACTTGAATAATTTCGGACATGCAGGAGGGGCTGCTGTCTGCCAGCGCTCACAGCAATGGAGCTATGATTCCTCTTTGAAGGCCTTGTGTGGCTGAGATGATTTTCTCACTGATGTAATTACCTTGTTATCAAGAAATGAGCTTCATTGAACCCTGTTGCAGTGAACAATTCAGTCTCTTGTCTCCACTCAAGTGAAGAGGCTTTGTTTTAATTAAAATGCCTCTGCCACTCAGCTTTTAATCAATAATGTTGCCTTTGAAATATATGCTTTTTATTCTCAGGAGAGAGTTCCTTCTGTCACAATAGAACCAAATGCTATTGTTTTTTTGCAGTGATTGGAGGTCCTGGGAGGGTCCCAAGGCGAGTCCCAGGCAGGCCCCTGGTCACAGCGGTGGGGGCTGAACTGTTGGGGAGGGTCTCCAAGGCAAGTCCCAGGCAGCCCCAAAATTTAGTCCCAGGCAGCAGTGGTGGAGGTGGGCCTCTAATAGCAGCAGCGGTGGAGGTCCTGGGAGGGGCCCAAGGCGAGTCCCAGGCAGCAGCAGCCAAATGGTATTGTTTCCCAGCGCAAAGTTGAATGGATTGGATAGAAGAATATTGGCCGTGTTAGCAGCCCTTGATGTGCATCATCCCCCAGGGGTGCTTGGGGATTATGATGCATGCTGAGAATCAGCAATTCCAAGCAACATCTGCCCCATCCTCATCACTTGAAATGTGATTCACTCTTAACTGCCCCCTGGGCAATTAGGGATGGGCGATTAATGCTGCCTAGCCAGCGACACCCACGTCCATAAATGAAAAATGTTGTCTGGAAGGCTGCTTAGCAATGCAGACTGCTGTGAACAGTGTCGGTTCAATTCCCACACCAGCTGAGGTTATCATGAGGTTTACTCTCCTTCACAGCCTTGCCTACGGTCCCGTAGCGTTATGGTGTCCATTATTGCTGGAAAAGGCAGGCAGGGATTGGGAGGCTTTACTAACACCCCAAGATAAGATCAAATCTTCTGGAGAAAGACGGTTGCTCCGGGAGGAGCTGACCACTGTGTTAGTTCTGAAGAAGGGTGTCTCAGTGGTTAGCACTGCTGCCTCACAGCACCAGGGACCCGGGTTCGATTCCAGCCTCGGACAACTGGGGGTCTTTGTGGAGTTTGCACATTCTCTTCTGTTTCTGGCAGGTGGTCTAGTTTCCTCCCAGTGTCAGGTTAGACAGATTGGCCATGGTAAAATAGTGGTAGGCACTGACCTCAAGGTATTATCGCTGGATTATTAATCCAGAGATCCAGCTAATATTCTGAGAACCCTGATTCAAATCCCACCATGGCAGAAATTCAATAGAAAGAAGTCTGGAACTAAGGGTCTAATAATGATCATGAATCGATTGTTGGAAAAGTCCATCTGGTTCACCTTTAAGGAAGGAAATCTGCCAATCTCACCTAGTCTGGCCTACATGTGACTCCAGATCCACAATGTAGTTGACTCTTAACTGCCCTCTGGGCAATTAGGGATTGGGCAATAAATGCTGAGCCTGGCCAGTGATGCCCTGATCCTGTAAGTGAATAAAGAAAAATCCACCCAAAGTATATCTGACAACACTAGAAGTGGGAACAGCACAATGCAAGTGTTAGGAGCTCTGTGTTGTACATGACCTGATGTGCGTCAGTAGCATTCTCTGCCAATTTGGCTGAAGTGGGCTGACCTATTGCATTTGTGCTCACCACTTCCTTCAATCAGTTTGTTGCGTAGAAATTCTAAGTTCTGAACTCCCGTGAAATGGACAAAGTTGGTGCACAGTATCGTCTGCTTCTCAACTTGTGAAGTGTTTCAATGCTTTCAATTTAAAATGCAGTGGCATTAGTCAAACCCTCCTGCGTGATTGATCATTGAATGATTATCATGAACATGATATATAAACAAACAGATGGGTCAAATAGCCCGTCTTTCTGTTGTAGATTAAGGTCTGTTTCTCTATCCAGGAACAAATGTTGTCACTCTCTGAAGCCAGACCCCTTGCTTTTTCGTAAATAGGGAGCTGCTTCTGCGTTGAAATGGTACAGCACAGCTCAAGCTAAATGGCTTTCATTTATTCTATTTTATAATGGGTGGGTGGGTATGTGTCACACAGATCTCCCAGCTCCTTTCTGACACCTATCTTGTTTGCAGCTACAAGATCTTATAGACTGTATAAAGAAAATGAAAACGCTGAGTCATTCAAACACAGTTTATGCCTTGCTCCATTAATGCTACCTCATTATCTCTCTCAATAAGATGTCATTATGCAATCAGCATGATCCCAAAGCTTTTAGCAACTATAACCTTGTTCCACTTACCTTGTACCCACCAGACTGACACATCTACCTATTCACGACATCCCTCAATATATTATATCAACGAACACAAGATTAACAAGTCATCGGGAAGGGAAGTGCACTGTTGGCCTTTATTTCAAAGGGAATGGAGCGGGGAGGCTCTACAAGTTGGATGGTGAATTTTCAGGACAATGCAGTAGGCTTTTGGCACAGTGGCCTTCATCAGTCAGGGCACTGAGTTTAGAGGTTGAGATGTCATGTTGCAGTTGTACAGGACTTTGGTGAGGCCGCACTTTAGAATAGAATAGATTAGATTCCATACAGTGTGGAAACAGGCCCTTCAGCCCAACAAGACCACACTGACCCTCCAACGTGCAACCCACCCAGACCCATTCCCCTACATTTACCCCTTCACCTAACACTACGGGCAATTTAGCATGGCCAATTCACCTAACCTGCACATTTTTGGACTGTGGGAGGAAACCGGAGTACCCGGAGGGAACCCTCGCAGACACGGGGAGAATGAGCAAACTCCACACAGACAGATTCCTGAGGCGGGAATCGAACCCGGGTCTCTGGCGCTGTGAGGCAGCAGTGCTAACCACTGAGCCACTGTGTGGCTCCGTGGGAGGGAACCTGAGGGGAAACTGTTTTACACAGATGATAGTACACCTATGGAATGAGCTGCCAGTGGAAGTGGTTGAGGCAGCTTCATTAACAAAAACGAAAAGGCATTTGGACAAATACATGGCTAGGAAAGGTTTAGAAGGATATGGGCCAAGTGCAGGGAGATGGGGTTAGTGTGGATGGACAGTCTCCATACTGTAGGACTCTATGACACTAAATTTTTAAAATTGTATCTGCCTCCACCCTTTAACATCTATTCCCTCCACCACTGACACTCAGTAGCTGCACTGTACCATTGCCAAGAAATTCACTGAAGATCCTCAGACAGTACTTTCCAAACCCATATCCTCTACCATCGAGAAGTTTAAGAACAGCAGATACACAGGAACGCCAGCCCACTGAAAGTTCCTCTCGTAAGCACTCAACATCCTGATTTGCAAATATATCGGCTGTTCCCTCAGTGTCGCTGGGTCAGAATCCTGGAGCCCACTCCCTAACGGCGCTGTGTGGGTGCCCCTACACAACACGTGGCTGTGGCGGGTCAAGAAGGCAGCTCACCCCCACATTCACGGGGGTGGGGGGAGCATTCAGGGATGGAGCACCAAATGCTGACCCAGCCAGCGATGCCCACATCCCACAAAAAAATAAAAATAAATCCCCATGACACTTTTCAAAAAAAGACAAGGGCATGTTTGGACAGGACATTGATGAGGCCTCTTCTGGAGCACTGTCTCCAGTTCTGGTCACCCTGTTATTGGAAGGATATTATTAAACTGGAGAGGGCTCAGAAGAGATTTACCAGGAATGGAGGGTTTGGGTTATAAGGAGAGGCTGTGATTTCTTTCACTGGAGCATAGGAAGCTGAGGACAGATGTTTATAAAACCATGAGGGGCAGAGATAAGGTGAATGGTGGGTGTCTTTTCCCAAGGGTGGGAGATATCAAGACCAGGGGGCACATTTTTAGGGTGAGAGGAGTAAGTTTTCAGAAAGACATGAGGGGCATTTTTTTTACACAGAGGGTGGTTCGCGCGTGGAATGACCTTCCTGAGGAAGTGGTGGATGTGGGGACAGTTACAATGTTTAAAAGATATTTGGGTAAGTACATGAATAGGAAAGGTTTGAAGGGACATGGGCCAAGCGCAGGCAGGTGGGACTAGTTTAGTTTGGGGAAATGATCGGCATGGACTGGTTGGACTGAAGGGTCTGTTTCCGTGCTGTATGACTCTATGACTGCATCTCTAATCCCCAGAACAATAATTACTCTTCGATCAACACTACCCCCAAAGTAAATTAACTGCAGTGGACTATTGGCTAAGAATAGGTGAGTTGTGTTTGATCTATGGCAAGGTTATAGAGAGAAACCAAGGTGAGGCCACTCAAGAATGCAAGTTCCTTTTGAAAATATTGTTGAAAGATATATGTGAGGAAAAGGTCTGGAGGGAATTGTGTGATTACATTGTCACATCTGAAAACACCAGCCATAGGCAATCGCAATGTTTACTTGTTTATCATCCTTTCTTCCTTATCTCACCTCTGTGTCTTGCTCGAGTCATACTGAGTTCCTGTTAATTCCTTTATGACTGTGTGGATGAGTTCCCGATTAAATCTCTGTGTTCCACGTTTGAGGTGCTCTGTCATAATGCACATCTCATCGTTTTCATAGAGTTGCAGAGATGTACAGGACAGAAACAGTCCCTTCAGTCCAACACATCGATGCTGACCAGATATCTTAAATTAATCTAGTCCCATTTATAGAGTCAGAGAGATAGACAGCACGGAAACAGACTTTTTGATCCAATTTGTCCAAGCTGCCCAGATATCCTCACCTAATCTAGTCCCATTTACCAGCACTTGGCCCAAAACCCTTCCTATTCATATACCCAGCCAGATGCCTTTTAAATGTTGTCATTGTACCAGCCTCCACCACATCCTCTGGCAGCTCATTCCATACACGTACCACCTTCTGTGTGAAAAAGTTGCCCCTTAGGTTCCTTTTATATCTTTCCCCTCTCACACTAAACCTATGCCCTCTAGTTCTGGACTCTCCCACCCCCAGGGAAAAGTCTTTGCCTATTTACCCTATCCATGCCCCTCATGATTTTATAAATCTCTCTGAGGTCACCCCTCAGCCTCCGACGCTCCAGGGAAAACAGCCCCAGCCTGTTCAGCCTCTCCCTGTAGCTCAAACCCTCCAACCCTGGCAACATCCTTGTAAATCTTTTCTGATCCCTTTCAAGTTTCACAACATCCTTTTTGCCAGCATTTGGCCCATATCCCTCTAAACACTTTTCATTCATATACCCATCCAGATGCCTTTTAAACGCTGTAATTGTACCAGTCTCCACCACTTCCACTGGCAGCTCATTCCATACACGCACCACCTTCTATGTGAAAAAGTTACCCCTTAGATCCCTTTTACATCTTTCCCCTCTCACTTTAAACCTGTGCCCTCTAGTTCTGGACTCCCCGACCCCAGGGAAAAGGCCTTGGCTATTTACCCTATCCATGCTCCTCATGATTTTGTAAACCTCTATAAGGTCACCCCTCAGCCTCTGACACTCCAGGGGAAACAGCCCCAGCCTATTCACCCTCTCCCTATAGCTCAAACCCTCCAACCCTGTGAACATCCTCATAAAACTTTTTGCACCGTTTCAAGTTTAACCACATTTTTCCTATAGCAGGGAGACCAGAAATGAGTATTCCAAACGTGGCCTGACCAATGTCCTGTACAGCCGCAACAGGACCTCCCAACTCCTGTACTCAATGCACAGAACAATAAAAGCAAGTGAACCAAATGTCTTCTTCATTATCCTATCTGCCTGCAACTCCACCTTCAAGGAACTATGAACCTGCACTCCAAGGTCTCTTTGTTCAGCAACACTCCCCAAGATCTTACCATTAAGTGTACCATTAAGCCTATCCCAAAATGCAACCCCTCACATTTATTATTCCAAATTGGGAGGGATTTGGACAGAGTAATCAGGTAGAAACTGTCCCCATCGGTTGGATCGAGAGCTGGAAGGGGCACTGATTTCAGCTCGTTGACCAAAAAGGTAGTGGCAACATGAGGAGAAACGTTTTTGTGGAGCAAGTGGTTCGGCTCTGGTGTGTGCTGCTGGGAGTGTGGTTGGGAGGGTCAATCGAGTTCAAAACAGAATTGGATCTTTACCTGATTGGGAAGAAAAACAAAGAAAATTGCAGTGGCCAAACTCCTAGTGATGAAGAACATGGCTTTGAGGGTGCCTCGGGAGAGGTGGTGGTAAGGCGAAGGAGACTGAGGCAGCAAGACAAGGCAGGACAGGGGTCCCAGGTGACAATCGGCCATGCATTACACAGGGATGGATTCCCTGGGCACAAGCAACTTTACAAGATAGAGCTCAAATTCTGTAAATAAAATAGATTGTTGCAGAAGTAAAGAATTCCCTTAAAGGAAAGCATTGGACACAACAGTCTGAAACTACCTACACTCTTTTTCAACAATTATCGACTTACTCCCAAAGTCAGGTCATTACGGAGCCATTAGACTCCTCTTTTGATGATATGATATATCCTAAATTAGCCTATTCCCATTTGCCAGCACTTGGTCCATACCCCTCTAAACCCTTCCTATTCATATACCCATCCAGATGCCTTTTAAATGCTGTAATTGTACCAGCCTCCACCATTTCCTCTGGCAGCTCATTCCATATACGCACCACCCTCTATGTGAAAATAATTCTTCTGGCCCAAGGGAAGGTTGTTCTTCCCATCCTGCAGGTTCTGGCCTACAGCAAGAGCGACTGAGGCAGTCCCACTGCCCGTAGGTCTGCAGATCGTACTGCTTCCTCTTTCATGTTGTGGCTGTACAGGGCATTAGTCAGACCATGTTTGGAATACTGCGTTCAATTCTAGCCTCCCTGCTCTAGTAAGATGTTATGAAACTTGAAAGGGTTCAGAAATGATTTACAAGGATGTTGCCAGGGCTGGAGGGTTTGAGCTATAGGAAGAGGCTGAACGGGCTGGGGCAATTTTCTCTGAAGTGTTGGAGGCTGAGGGGTTATAGAGGTTAATGAAATCATGAGGGGAATGGACAGGGTGAATAGCCAGGGTCCTTTACCAAGGACAGGCAAGTCCAGAACACTAGGTTTAAGGTTAAAGGGGAGAAAGTGAGGTCTGCAGACGCTGGAGATCAAAGCTGAAACTTTATTGCTGGAACAGCACAGCAGGTCAGGCAGCATCTAGGGAACAGAAGATTCGACGTTTCGGGCACATGCCCTTCTTCAGGAATGCAGCAGGAGAAGACCCTCCTCCCTACCTTTTATCTTCTCCTGCTGCATTCCTGAAGAAGGGCATGTGCCCGAAACGTCGAATCTTCTGTTCCCTAGATGCTGCCTGATCTGCTGTGCTGTTCCAGCAATAAAGTTTCAGCTTTGATCTCCAGCATCTGCAGACCTCACTTTCTCCTCGAAGATTTCAACCTACTGCGAATCCTCTTACAAGGATGCCTTCCTTGAAGAAGCTCTCTGCCTCTCCGCCTCCACCCTACTCCGACCTATCACCCTCACCTTGACCTCTTTCCACCTATCACATTTCCAACGCCCCTCCTCCAAGTCCCTCCTCCCTACCTTTTATCTTCTCCTGCTGCATTCCTGAAGAAGGGCATGTGCCCGAAACGTCGAATCTTCTGTTCCCTAGATGCTGCCTGACCTGCTGTGCTGTTCCAGCAATAAAGTTTCAGCTCAGTTAAGGTTAAAGGGGAAAGATTTAAAAGGGACCTGAAGGGCAACATTTTCACACAGAGGGTGGTGCGTGTATGGAATGAGCTGCCAGAGGAAGTGGTGGAGACTGGTGCAATTACAGCATTTAAAAGGCATCTGGATGGGTATATGGATAGGAAGGGTTTAGAGGGGTATGGACCAAATGCTGGCAAATGGAACTAGATTAATTAAGGATATGTGGTTGGCACGGACGAGTTGGACCGAAGGGTGCGTTTCTGTGCTGTATATCTCTATGACTCTATATTTTCCCTCAGGGGTTTGCCTGTTTCTCTTCCAATATTTAGCTTCCTGGGTGTGGGGGGGGGGCTTTAGGGAGGGCTTTCTGGAGGTTAGGGCCCTGTCAGCTGACATCGGGAGTGTGATGGATTACTCCCAAATTGTCTGCACGGGGGCAGCTCCAAGAAGCTCGACACCATCCAAGACAAAAGCCAACCCTTTCATGACAGGCATGCCGTGGTTGTGGGGTGTGGTGTGAGATGTTTGGCGAGGGTGGAGCAGGGGGGGGGGGGTCAATGCAGTGAGGGGGAGGGTAGGTTGAGGGCAGATGTCCTCGTGCTTGAGGGAAGGAAGCTGCCATCCTTACCTGGTCTGGCCTACACGTGACTCCAGACCCACAGCAACGTGGTTGACTCTTAACTGCCCCCTCGATGGGCAATAAATGCTGGGCCTAGCCAGCGACACCCTCATCCCATGAGTGAATTAATGATAAACTAGAGGAGCACATGTCTTTGCTGTCAGAGAGGTCGGTCTCAATTGATCAGACCATCTCTCAGGATCCTCACACTGCCCATAGAACACGCTGTAAAGCCTCGACAAAAGGCCGGATGAGGGAGCTGCTGGTTGGTGATTTTGAAGTGTCAGTAAACGATGACTACAGGAGGTCAAATGTCTGGAAAGTTCTGCCTGTGTGAAGCCGTGAGAGAGACTGCCAGCTTGGCATTGAAATGTCTCTTGGCACCAGACCATTTTGCATTCAGCTCGATGCATCAATACACTGTCATCCTCTACAGCTGGGAAAGTACCCCCTGGCGTCTTACCTCACAGCACGGGTCCTTCGACTTGTTTCTCACATGTTAACCCCCTGAGTCCTGGATGAATTCACTTAGATGTCCTCAGTCTTTCTCAAGGAGCAGCGATTTGTAAAAGAATTCATTCACGGGAAGTGCCCGTCCCAAATTGCCCTCTGGAAAAGGTGGGTGAGCTGCCTTCTTGACACCCACCCAGCGCCGTTAGGGAGGTAGTTCCACGGGTTTTGATCCAGTGACAATGAAGGAATTGCCGAAGTATTTCCAAGTCAGGAGGGTGAGGGGTTCAGCAACTGGAGCAACCTTAGTCAATCAAAAAAAAGATTTAAGGAGTAGACACCACTGTAAACTTGAAAGGGACTGATGTTATGGGTCAAACGCAAGCAAATGGGATTAGCTTAGTTTGGGAAACTTGATCTGCATGGACGAGTTGGGCCGAAGGGTCTGTTTCCGTGCTGTATGACTCAATGACTCAATCCACTACCCTTATCCTTCAAGTTTGTAGAGCTCTGAGGTTTTGAGATGTGGTTAGAAGAGTCTTTGTGAGTTACTGCAGTGCATCTTGTGGGGAAAAGTCCAGTTACCAAAATGTTAATACTGGGAAATGAACATACTGGTCTTACTGGAGTTCTGTATTGAAGTAAAAGAGAAGTGTTTGACCAGTATGTTCCAGTAGCTTGCTTCATCCCTCCTCTACTGCTATTGAGCGTCGGTGGTGGAGGGAGTGGATGTCTGTGGGTGTGGTGCCAATCAAGCCGGGGGGGCTGCATGTCCCTGGATGGCGTTGAGCTTCTCGAGTGTTGTCGGAGCTGCCCCCAGGCAGGGCAAGTGGGGAGCAAGCTCTCACATTCCTCAGTTGTGCATTGTTGATGGTGGGACAGGCTTAGGGGAGTCAGGAGGGGAGTTACTCGCTGCAGGATTCCCAGCCTCTTCCCTGCTCCAGAAGCCTCATGGTTTATATTTCTGAAGAAGAGTCACACCAGACCTGAAATGTCACAGAATATTTGTGCACGTGTCCTTGCATCTGGCTACATTTCCTACAGTCACCTCTTCACAGATTTTTGCAGTCAACTGTATTTGGTCAATATACTGCACCAACTAGATTTCCCACATTTTAACAGTGTCCATACCTTAAGTGTGTTTTTAATTAGCTGAGGTTGCTCAAGGAGCTGTAATTTACCCAGAATAAAACACTTCCTTAAGGTCTATGCCGCAGAACTGTGTTTGGTGAGCGCTGAATTGGAACAATAGAATCCCTACAGTGTGGAAGCAGGCCATTCGGCCCATCGGGATGCAGTAAGGATGTGATGCTAAGCTCTTAACAGTTGGTGGATCGGGAATTCTGATCTCCTTCCTAATGGAAGGATGTTGTGAAACTTGAAAGGGTTCAGAAAAGATTTACAAGGATGTTGCCAGGGTTGGAGGGTTTGAACTACAGGGAGAGGCTGAATACGCTGGGGCTGTTTTCCCTGAAGTGTTGGAGGCTGAGGGGTGACCTTACAGAGGTTTATAAAATCATGAGGGGCATGGATAGGATAAATAGGCAAAGTCTTTTCCCTGGGGTTGGGGAGTCTAGGACTAGAGGGCGTAAGTTCAGAATGAGAGGGGAAAGATATAAAAGGGACCTAAAGGGCAACTTTTTCACACAGAAGGTGGTGTGTGTGTGGAATGAGCTGCCAGAGGAATTGGTTGGAGGCTGGTACAATGACAGCATTTAAAAGGCATCTGAATGGGTATTTGAATCGGAAGGGTTTAGAGGCATTTGGGCCGTGTGTAGGCAAATGGGACTAGATTAGGTTACGATGGCATGAACGAGTCAGACCGAAGGGTCTGCTTCTGTGCTGTACATGTCTATGACTCTATGATTTTTATTGGTCGGGTGATTGAGGTAAATGCAGTGCAGTACCTCCTCAATCTGCACAGGGGGCAGTGGACTCCTGTTCTCTGCACATTTGAACCTTCCAACTCAGAGGGATGTATGTGGCTCAATGAGCCACAGCCAAAAGAAGAAGGATTGACCAAACAGCAGAACAAGGCTACAAGAGCAGGTCAGAGGTTGGAAATCCTCTGGCAAGTAACTCCCTCCTGACTCCCCAAGGCCTGTCCTACCATCGACAAGGCACAGGTCAGGAGTGCGAGGGAATATTCCCTACTTGCCCTGGAATGGGGCAGCTCCAACAGCGCTCAAGGAGCTAGACACCATCCAGGGACAAAGCAGACCCCACTTGATTGACACCGCATCCACTCCCTCGCAGTAGCAGCAGTGTGTACTAGCTACAAATAAAAGCAAATTACTGCGGATGCTGGAATCTGAAACCAAAAGAGAAGATGCTGGAAAATCTCAGCGGGTCTGGCAGTATCTGTAAGGAGAGAAAAGAGCTGACGTTTTGAGTCTAACTGACCCTTTGTACTAGCTACAAGATGCACTGCAGAAACTCACCAAAGCTCCTTAGACAGTACTTTCCAAACGTACAAATAATACCATCTATAAGGACAAGGGGGCAACAGATACATGGTAATACCACCAATTCCTCTCTGAGTCCCCCCCATCCTGACTTGGAAATATATCGGCAGTTCCCTCAGTGTCTCTGGGTCAGAATCCTGGAACTCCCTCCCAGCCCCACCTTCTCAAGGGGGCAACTAGGGCTGAGTAATAATACTGACCCAGCCAGCAACGTCCGTAAGTGAATTAAAAATATATTCAGCATAACCTCGCAAATGTATGAATAAAGGAACCTGACTAGACCATTCAGCCCCTTGAACCTGTTCCTCCATCCAGTAAGATCACGGCTGATCTGACTGGAACCTTAAATCAGTACTGTTTTCTGTCCTGATAACCTCTCACCTCCTTGCTTAGCAAGATGCGATTTACTAGGGTCCGAAAAAATATTCAAGGTCTCTTCTTCCAGGAAAAGACTTCCAAAGATTCAACCCTCAGAAAACTGTCAGCATTGTCTCTGTTTCGAATGGGTGACCCCTGATTGTTAGACAGTGACCCCTAGTTCGAGATTCTCGCTTAGATTTATATAGAACAGAAACAAATCGTTCAGTCCAATTCATCCATGCTGACCAGATATCCAAACTTAACCTAGTCCCATTTGCCAGCATTTGGCCCATATCCCTCTAAACTTTTCTTATTCATGTACTCATCCAGATGCCTTTTAAATGTTGTCATTGTACCAGCCTCCACCACTTCCTCTGGCAGCTCATTCCATACATGTTCCACCCTCTGCATGGAAATATTGTCCCTTAGATCCCTTTTAAATCTTTCCCCTTTCACCTTAAATCTAATCCCTCTAGTTTTGGACTCCCCTATCCTGGAGAATAAGATCTTGTCTATCCACGCCCCTCATGATTTTATAAACTTCTGAAAGGTCACCCCTTAGCCTCTGACGCTCCAGGGAAAACAGCCCCAGCCTGTTCAGCCTCTCCCTGTAGCTCAAATCCTCCAACCCTGGCAACATCCTTGTAAATCTTTTCTGAACGCTTTCAAGTTTCACAACATCCTTCCTATAGTAGAGAGACCAGAACTGCATGCAATATTCCAACAGTAGCCTGACCAATGTCCTGTACAGCTGCAACATGACCTCCCAACTCTTGTATTCAGTACTCTGACCAATAAAGGAAAGCATACCAAACACCTTCTTCACTATCCTATCTACCTACTTCCAAGGAGCTATGAACCTGCACTCCAAGGTCTCTTTGTTTGTTGGAAAACCTCTTCTGGTGTGTACATCATCTGTTTGTTGCGTGCTGTGATGCTAGTCAGTTCAGTATTTCTTTGGATTCTAATACCCATCTTTCCACTCTTCCCTATCCTTGATCTGCCTCCCCCATCTCCCTGAACATTCAAAAACGTCCTCTCCCACATCATTAAAGGCGTTAGGTCAATGCAGATTGTTGTTGCTGCCTTTGTCGCTGGCAATGAACATCTGGTCAGTTCAGGGTGACTCAGTCCTCTTCCCCCCGAAATACCACTGCCAATTTCCTGGAGTTGAGTCAGTTTTCAGCTCATCACTAATTACTGTTTAGGAGGAGCTGTTTCTAAATGAAGAGATTGACTATTAGCAATCTTACAGCTCCCCTTCCCTTGTTTGCTTTCATATATCATGCATCACATCCCCTTTTCCATGCGTTGCTCCATTTTACTAAGAGCGTGCACTGATTATAAAGAACACACAGTCCCTCTCTGTGAACAGAGATAGCACAGGGTTAGATACAGAGTTAGTCTCCCTCTACTCTTTAAAACTGCAAATATAGCACCTTCTACTCTTAATCTGACAGTAAGGCTGATTCGACTTTTTTAAACTGCAAGTAAAGCTGCCTCTACACTGTCCCCTATCAAACGCTCCCAGGGCAGGGAGAGCATGGAGTTAAATACAGCGAAACACTCTCTCTACACTGTCCCCATCAAACACTCACAGGACAGAGACAGTACGGGGTTAAATACAGAGTAAAGCTCTCTCTACACTGTCCCCATCAAACATTCCCAGGACAGGGACAGTACGGGGTTAAATACAGAGTAAAGCTCTGTCTACACTGTCCCCATCAAACACTCCCAGGACAGGGACAGCATGGGGTCAAATACAGAGTAAAGCTCCCTCTACACTGTCCCCATCAAACACTCCTAGGACAGGGTTAGCATGGGGTTAGATACAGAGTAAAGCTCCCTCTACACTGTCCCCATCAAACACTCCTAGGACAGGGTTAGCATGGGGTTGGAAACAGAGTAAAGCTCTCTCTACACTGTCCCCATCAAACACTCCTAGGACAGGGTTAGCATGGGGTTAAATACAGAGTAAAGCTCTCTCTACACTGTCCACATCAAACATTCCCAGGACAGGGACAGCATGGGGTCAAATACAGAATAAAGCTCCCTCTACACTGTCCACATCAAACACTCTCAGGACAGGGTTAGCATGGGGTTAGATTCAGAGTAAAGCTCCCTCTACACTGTCCCCATCAAACACTCCCAGGACAGGGTTAGCATGGGGTTAGGTTCAGAGTAAAGCTCTCTCGACACTGTCCCCGTCAAACACTCCCAAGACAGGGACAGCATGGGGTTAAATACAGAGTAAAGCTCTCTCTACACTGTCCCCATCAAACACTCCTAAGACAGGGACAGCATGGGGTTCGATGCAGAGTAAAGCTCTCTCTACACTGTCCCCATCAAACACTCCCAGGACAGGGACAGCATGAGGTTAAAGACAGAGTAAAGCTTCCTCTACACTGTCCCCCATCAAATATTCCCAGGACAGATACAGCATGGGGTTAAATACAGCGTAATGCTCCCTCTGCTCTGTCCCCATATAACACTTCCAATGCAGGGTTAACATGGGTGCTAGATACAAAGTAAAACTCCCTCTATACTGTTCCTGTGAAACATTCCTCAAACAGGTATGCACAGAGTAAAGCCTCTTCTATATGGTTAAACTGAAAGTAAAGATCCCTCAACTCAGTATGTAGGGACTGCCGACACAGGCCAGCACATATTACATGCCCCTAATTGCCTTCTGAACGGAATGGCTTGCTCATCTATTTCAGAGGGCCACGCCATCTGGGGGCCAGACCAGGTAAGGACGGCAGATTTACTTCCCTAACTGCAGACAGGGTTCTTTTTGATAACAATGACCGACGATGCCTGTCACTGTCACCATTGCTGAGACTCAATTCCAATCCCGGATTTATTCACTGAATTCGAATTCTGTTCAAACCCACATTTCCTTGGCGACTATTCTGGGTGCCTGGAAGATTAGTTGGTGACATTGCCACCATCTCCCCCACCAGTGCCTCTCCTGAAAGCTCTATATAAATGCAGAACCTGTTATCTCTCCTGACTAATTGCTAAATGACTGAATAAAAACTCAGCTATTCTCTATGAATGGTTTCATACCCTGCTATGACACATACAGCAGGTGTGATAATTTGGTAAATGAGGCTACGTCTTTAGTTTTGTCAGATACAACCCAATGACTGGATTCATTTTTCAATGTAGGTTTGATTAACCAAGCTGATTACAACCCCCAGACATAGAAATCGCATTCCCTATTCATCTCAACTGTCACTCCTTCAGTATTTGTGGTTCAGAACTTCTTTCTTATTTTACCCCAGTGACAGCTTTTGGAAAGATGTTTCTGATTCCCATTCATTGAAAAAAAAAGCAGAGATAAACACACAGAGGGAAAGTGAAAGAGTCAGAGAGAGAGAGAGAGGCAGACAGAGAGAGGGGGGCAGATACAGAGAAACGCACAGAGTCAAAGAGAAAGAGAGGGAGAGAGAGAGACCCTCAGAGTCACTGAGAGACGGGGAGACATAGAGACAGAGACATACAGAGAGTAAAAAGAGAGAGGAATAGAGGCACATAAAGTAACAGAGAGAGACAGGCGGAGAGTAGAGAGGAAAAGTCAGACAGAGATATAACCTGATGGAGAGATGTGCCAACAGACATTAAATCTGCAGAAAAAGAAAGGCAGAGCAACAGACACAAAGTACAGAGAAGTACAGACAAAGGGAGGCAGGGAAAGTAAGGGGCAGAGGAAGAAAGGTAGAGTGTTTGAGAGAAACTCGGTGAGAGAGAGAGATATACAGACAGAAAGAGAGAGAGAGATAGACTGAGAGAATCAAAGACGGGTAAGTGTGCAGAATGTTTCTCTTAGAAAGTTGAACAAGCAAATTACCTGCAGAACACATTTTCCACAAGAAGTGAATGGTAACGATTTGTTACCAGTGACACAGACAGAGCTACACTGACAGGTACCTACACTTGCACATGCAATTACATAGACAGTGTGTACTGGCATACAAGTCCATGCACACAAACATTCTCATTCAGAGGCACAGGGAGGTACCTAAAGAAATACACAGGTGCACACAGGTATGCAGATGTACCCTTGTTCACACTGATATGATCACAAACATAGACACTCACTCACTCATTCTCACTGACAGACACTGACTTATACACATGCATTCACTCATACACAACTCACACATGCTCACACACACACAAATTCACACACTTACATTCATTCACACACACTCACATACACACAACACAGACCATTGACATACACACATGCACACACACAATTCACACTCATGAACACACACAGTCACACACACAGACATACACACAAACATACACTCATTCATTCGCACATACTGACATTCACACACACAGACATACATTCACACACAGTCAAACACACACACTTGCACACACACAGACATATACAGTCATATTCACACACATGGGCATACACATTCACACAGTTACACACACACAGTCACACACACACACACAATTCTCACACACATATTCACAAACACATACAGTCACACATACACAACCACACACAGGCATATAAATACAGACATAGACACACAAACGCAGACATACACACACACACATAGTCTCACACTCACACACACAGGTATACACACACAGTCACACTCACAAATAGACAAACACACACACTCAAGGAACCCATGAACTCAAACACACCGGTGCTCACTTTTCTTCAGCTGTTTTGAGATGGGCCCATTGCTCCCCACACTGCCTTCCAGGTTAGACTACCACCTCCTATGGCCACTACCACATTCCATTGTGACAGCTCCCTGCGTAATCAGAGTGAGTGATCAGAGCAGGAACACAGCAATACTAACAGGACAACCCACATCAATGGGCTGTCTCCCAGGTGACATATCGATTGAGACATAGGAAGTCTTACTGCATTAACCACTCGAGGATACAAAGCCTTTGAATCCTTATACAACAAACACATCACACAGATCATTGTGAATGGCAAAGAAGCTGCAAAATTAGTAAAACCATTGTAATTCACCAGCAACTCAGAAGATGTTAATTCTACTCTTGGTGATGTTTGGCCTCTTCCATTCACTTTCCTCCTGGCTTCCTATCTCTACCTTTGATGGTTGGAACCTTAGCTTCTCTGGTTGTAGTTATGGAAAAGCAGATGTGTAAATACATGGGCATTTATATCTCTGCTGTCATGCACAAATCTGTCACGCACAATTTCAACATTTCAGAAAGAACACAGCCAGAGAAAGACACAGTCACATTCTGTAACAAGCACACGTGCACCCCTCTATCTCTCTGTCATGCGCACACATGCACACACACCTCTTCCAGTAGTGAGACAATGATTGACTGACCCCCCCCCCCCCCACTCCCTCTCACAAGGAGAGATATTTATTACTTATAGAATTCCTACAGTGTGAAAGCAGGCCATTCAGCCAATCGAGTATACACTGGCCCTCTGAAGAGCATTCCACCCAGACCCACCTTTTAATCCTGCATTTCCCGTGGCTAATCCACCTGGCCTATACGTCTCTGGAATGAAAAACAGAAATCGCTGAAAAAGCTCAGCATGTCTGTGGAGATGGAATCAGAGTTAACGTTTCAGATCCAGTGACCCTTCCTCAGGGGGGCATGCTGGCTCTGTTGGAGGATATAGCTCCATTCTGGATGGTGGAGGGATATCATGCCTGTGAGAGCATGCAGACAGGATTCTATATGAGACAGTTCTGGGATGAGGGGCTTGAGTCACGTGGAGAGGGTTGAGAGGAGATTTGATCAAGCCGTTCAGAACCAAGAGGGGTCCGGCCAGTATAATGGGGAGAAACTGTTTCCAATGGATTGAGAATGAGAGGGCACAGATTTAAGGTGATTGGTAGAACAAGCAATGGCAACACAAGAAACTGCCACACAGGGGCAGCAGGGAATCAGGAAGGGTCATGGAACATTGCCCTTATTTCGAGGGGGTTGGAGTATAAGAGTAGGGAAGTTTTACAGGAACTGCACAAGGTGCTGGGGAGACCATATCTAGAGTACTGTGAGGAATTCCTTATTTCAGGAAAGATATCATTTCATTGGAGGCAGTTTAGAGGAAAGGGTCATTCGGATGATCCCTGAAGTGGAGGGATTGTCTTCCGAGCAAAAGTGAAACAGACTGGGACTCTACTCCCTGGAGTTGAGAAGAATGAGTGGGTGGTCTCACTGGGACATATTGAATACTTATCCTTCAGTCCTGAGAGGATGCTCCCCTGCATGGGGGGTTCTAGGACTGAGGGCACCGTCTCAGAATAAAGGGCGGGGGGGGCTGATTTCAGACTGAGTTAAGGAGGAATTTACTCCCTCAGAGGGTTGTGAGTCTTTGGAGCTCCTTGCCACAGAGAGATGTAGGTCGGAGTCCTTGTGGATATTCACCGTTGAGATAGAGAGATCAGTCGGGGAATCAAGGGTTACAGGGAAAGGGCAAGAAAGTGAGGAATTTTGGATCAGCCATGATCCTATTGAATGGCCGGGCAGGCTCGAGGGGCCAAATGGCCTCCTCCTGTTCCTATTTCCTATGGTTGTATGCACATGGGGATAAACCCTTCCCCACAATAAATGGTTATGGTCTGGAATGCATTGTCTGAGAGTGTGGGGGAGGCATGTTCACTCGAGTGTTTCAAGTGGAGCAGAGACTAGGAACAATGGTAGCTTTGACAATAAGAGAAACTGAAGGTAACAGATAGCACACAGAACTTTATGAATTAAAAGTCAGGAAGTTTTTTTTTGTACAAACTCACAGTGGCAGAGATCTGTGAGAGGCAGTTTGATAAGTTTGGGAACAGATAGCCCAAAGTTTGTAGTTTAGCAAGGATCAGAGTTATGAGGCCACAGCAGCGGGGAATCTTTAGGTCATTGAATGTTGAGAAATTAAGAAACGCAATCTATACCTAACAATCAGAGATTTGATTGAATTCCTACAGGTAGTGAACAGGAGACCCGCTCCTGTTGGCAATGGCTGCTGAATGATAAAGGGAAAGGTGATAACCTCTAAGGGGCACCAGCTTGAATCAGGGAAAACAAAACATGGCAGTTTCGCAGACTGAATAAGTGAACTTAGATAATGATGAAGACAACTCAAATGAACCTTATGTCCAAGGATAAAGGGGAGAAGTTCAGAGATATCATGTTAAATCTTAGGAATTCAGCCAAGATTCCTATGCTGGGAAAATGATTTCAGTCTTATTAATGGGATGGCATGGTGGGTCAGTGGTTAGCATTGCTGCCTCACGGTGCCAGGGACTCAGGTTCGATCCCAACCTCGGGCGATTTTCTGTGTGGAGTTTGTGCGTTCTACCCCGTGTCTGTGTGGATTTCCTTTGGGTGCTCCGGTTTCCTCCCACACTCCAGGTTAGGGTGGATTGGCCGTGCTAAATTGCCCCATAGTGCCCAGGGATGTGCAGGTTAGGGTGGATTGGCCGTGCTAAATTGCTCATAGTGCCCAGGGATGTGCAGGTTAGGGGGGATTGGCCGTGCTAAATTGCTCATAGTGCCCAGGGATGTGCAGGTTAGGGGGGATTGGCCGTGCTAAATTGCCCATAGTGCCCAGGGATGTGCAGGTTAGGGTGGATTGGCCATGCTAAATTGTCCCATAGTGCCCAGGGATGTGCAGGTTAGGGTGGATTGGCCGTGCTAAATTGCCCATAGTGCCCAGGGATGTGCAGGTTAGGGTGGATTGGCCGTGCTAAATTGTCCTATAGTACCCAGGGATGTGCAGATTAGGGTGGATTGGCTGTGCTAAATTGCCCATAGTGTCCAGAGATGTGCAGGTTAGGGTGGATTGACTGTGCTAAATTGCCCATAATGTTCAGGGATGTATAGGTTTGGTGCATTAGTCAGGGGTAAAATATAGGGTGATAGGGTAGGGGAGTGGGTCTGGGTGGGTTACTCTTCAGAGGGTCAGTGTGGACTTGTTAGGCTGAAGGGCCTGTTTCCACATTGTAGGGATTCTATGACCCTTTGATCTTATTAATGGAACTTTAACAGATGTCTTTTAAGTAAAATAGTATGAAAATAGTTAGAATAGAGACAGTGAATTTCATCTTAGAAGCAGTCTATGTTCAAATGCGACAAGATCTTGACAATTTCCAGGCTTGGGCTGACAAGAGGCAAGCAAAACTGGTGCCATAGAAATGCCAGACTCTGACCATCACCAATAAGAGACAATCTAACCACTGCCCCTTGACATTCATGGTGTTACCGTCACTGAATCCCAGCCCCCACCCACCTCCAGGATTGTGGTGGAATACTCCCCACTTGTCTGGATGAGTACAGCTCCAATATCATTCAGGAAGCTTGACACCACCCAGGGCTCTGTAGCCACTGCTTGTTTGGCACTAATCCCTCCACCACCAAAGCTTAGCAGTAACAGTATGTACCATCTACAAGATGCACTGCAGAAACTCACCAAAGATCCTCAGGCAGTACCTCACAAAGCCATAACCACTTCCATCTAGACACACAAGGGCAGCAGATACATGGGAACATCACCACCTTCAAGTTTCCCTCCAAGCCACTCACCATCCTTTATACTTAACTTTATATTAGAACTTTATATTAGATAAGTGTGAGGTGTTGTATTCTGGAAAGTCAAATCTAGGTGAATGGTGAACGGTGAATGGTAGGGCCTTAAGGAGTATAGTGGAACAGAGGGACCTTGGAGTTCAGATGCACGGTTCTCTGAAAGTGCAGTCCCAGGTAGACAGGGCAATGAGGAAGGCTTTTGGCACACTGGTCTTCATCAGTCAGGGTATTGAGTGTAGAGGTTAGGAAGTTATGTTGCAGTTGTACAGGACGTTGGTGAGACTTGGAGTGTTGTGTTCAGTTTTGGTCACCTTGCTACAGGAAGGATGTTATTAAACTGGAAAGCGTGCAGAGGAAATGTACAAGGATGTTGCCAGAACTCAAGGGTCTGAGTTATAGGGAGAGGTTGGGCAAGCTCGTACTTATATCATTAAAGCGTAGGAGACTGAGGGGGGGGGGGGGGGGGATCTTACAGAAATGTATAAGATCATGAGAGGCATGGATTGGATGAATGCACTCAGTCGTTTTCCCAGGGTTGGGGAATCGAGGACTAGAGGGCATCAGTTTACGGTTGGAGGGGAAAGAATAATAGGGAACCTATGGGGAAACCTTTCTCCACAGAGGGTGGTAACGCATATGGAATGAGCTGCCAGTGGAAGTGGTTGAGGCGGGTGCATTAACAACATAGAGTCATAGAGTCATAGAGATGTACAGCACAGAAACAAACCCTTCAGTCCAACTCGTCCATGCCGACCAGATATCCTAACCCAATCTAGTCCCACTTGTCAGCACCCAGCCCATATACCTCCAATTCATATTCATATACCTAACCAGGTGCCTTTTAAATGTTGTAATTGTACCAGCATCCACCACTTCCTCTGGCAGCTCATTCCATACCCGTACCACCCTCTGAGTGAAAAAGTTGCGCCTTAGGTCCCTTTTATATCTTTCCCCTCTCACCCTAAACCTATGCCCTCTAGTTCTGGACTCCTCTATCTTGGGAAGTCCTTGTTATTCACCCTATCCACACCTCTCATGATTTTATAAACCATTATAAGGTCACCCCTCAGCCTCCGATGCTCCAGGGAAAACAGCCCCAGCCTATTCACCTCTCCCTGTAGCTCAAACTCTCCAACCCTGGCAACATCCTTGTAAATCTTTTCTGAACCCTTTCAAGTTTCACAACATCTTTCCGATAGGATCATGAGAGGCATGGATTGGATGAATGCCTCTAAGCCGTTTTCCCAGGGTTGGGGAATTGAGAACTAGAGGGCATCAGTTTAAGGTTAGAGGGAAAGAATAAAAGGGAACTTCCGATAGGAAG
Organism: Chiloscyllium plagiosum; assembly: GCF_037043375.1. NCBI lineage: Eukaryota > Metazoa > Chordata > Chondrichthyes > Orectolobiformes > Hemiscylliidae > Chiloscyllium > Chiloscyllium plagiosum. Next base: position 7,674,704 of record NW_028270182.1, read on the forward strand.
GAGACCAGAATTGCACACAATATTCCAACAGTGACCTAACCAATGTCCTGTACAGCTGCAACACTACGGGCAATTCAGCATGCCCAATTCACCTAACCTGCACATTTTTGGGATGTGCCATGGGCGGCACGGTGCCACAGTGGTTAGCACTGCTGCCTCACAGCACCAGAGACCCAGGTTCAATTCCCGCCTCAGGCGACTGACTGTGTGGAGTTTGCACGTTCTCCCCGTGTCTGCGTGGGTTTCCTCCGGGTGCTCCGGTTTCCTCCCACAGTCACAAAGATGTGCAGGTCAGGTGAATTGGCCATGCTAAATTGCCCGTAGTGTTAGGTAAGGGGTAAATGTAGGGGTATGGGTGGGTTGCGCTTCGGCGGGGCAGTGTGGACTTGTTGGGCCGAAGGGCCTGTTTCCACACTGTAAGTAATCTAATCTAATACCCACTCAGACACAGGAAGAATGTGCAAACTCAAGGGTGGAATCGAACCTGGGTGTCTGGCACTGTGAGGCTGCAGTGCTAACCACTGAGTCACCATAGGCAAGCACTAACGTCAATGTTACATGTAACCATTGCGTGGAATCCATAAATTTCCTGTACTTTATTGGGATAGTTAGAGTGTCCTGAAGAGCTGCGTCTGATCTGAGCTGTAGTTAAGAAGGCACCTAGGCCCATGTGAAAGCAGGATTCCAGCCTCTCCCATGATTTGTGCTACTAAACACAGAACTCAGACTCCTATTTAAAATCCCTTTCCAACAGCGTCAACTCAAAGGCCCAGGCCAGAGCTTCAGGGACAGGGGTTCAAATCCCACCATGGCTACTTGTTTTTAAAACAATGGTTCAAGAGATTTATCCGTCATGGCATAGATTATAAGACCAGGGAGGCCATGTTGGAATTAGACTGGGCTCTGGTCAGGCCACAGCTAGAAACTGTGTGCGGTTCCTGTAGGAAGGACGGGATTACACAAGAGAGATTCATCAGGATGCTGCCCTGGGATGGAGCAGTTCAGCAATGAACAGCTCAGGTTGTTTTCTTTGGAGTGGAGAAGGTTGAGAGGGGGAACCTGATGGAGATTATGAGGGGCACGGACATGGACGATAATAAAGGGGACATAATTTTAAAATGAAAGGTTTCGAAGGGAATCAAGAAAATTTTTTTCTTCAGGTGGGTTGATGGGGGTCTGGAAAGCACTGTCTGGGAACACGGGAAACCTCGCAACCTTTAAAAAAATACTTGAAAGTGCATTTGACACTCACTCATAACATTCACTCATTTGAAATATTTATGACAATTGGCAGAAGTTCCCTGGTCATCACTGTGCAACGTTTTGTTTCAGGTATTTAATGAATTCAAATTTCACCATTTGCCAATGGCAGGATTCAAACCAATATTCCCAGAGTATTAATCTGGGGTATTTCTTCTGGGAGGGGAAATCTGCTGCCTTTAGACTTGACTCCAGAACCATTGCAATATGGCTGACACATATGGTGGCACGGTTGGTCAGTGGTTAGCACTGCTGCCTCACTACACCAGGCACCCCGGTTCCATCCCACCCTTTGGACTGTCTGTGTGGAGTTTGCACATTCTCTCCGTCTCTGTGGATTTCCTCCGGGTGCTCCCACAGTCCAAAGATGTGCGGGTTAGTGTGAATTGGCCGTGCAAAATTGACCCACAGTGTCCAGTGGATGTGCAGGTTAGGTGGGGTTAGCCCTGGGGAATGCAGGGTTACAGGGATAGAGTAGAAGATGGGTTGCTCTTTGGAGCGTCAGTGTGGACTCAATGGGCCGAATGAAGTGCTCTCACAATGTGGGAATTGTATGATGCTGAACTGCCCTCTGGAATGGCCAAACAGGAGGCTCTAACAACACAGCAAGCTGGGCAGCATCAGGAGGTGGAGAAGACAATGTTTCAGGAATATTGTAGGGGGAGCTACAGATAAAGGGAGAGAAGGAGGGATGGGGGATGGGAGGGGGAGAGTAGCAGAATGATTAAGGTTGTGATAAGTGAACACAGGTACGACTTGATTGGTCAATGGGGGGGATGAATCTGGTTGCTAGCTGGAAGGGAGGGGGTGAGGCTTGAAAGGGAGCTGGGGGATGGGAAGGGAGGGTATTTGAAATTGGAGATCTCAGTGTTGAGTCCTCTGGGCTTTAAGCTGTCCAGGTGGAAGATGAGGTATTGTCCCTTCAATTTGTGTTCTGATTTGCTGTGGCAATGGTGGAGGCCCCCAAGGATGGACATATCGGAAAGGGAGTGGAAAGGGGAGTTGAAAGGGCACTGTGGCTCAGTGGTTTGCACTGCTGTCTCACAGCACCAGGGTCCCAGGTTCGATTCCAGCCTTGGGTGACTGTCTGTGTGGAGTTTGCACATTCTCCTCGTGTCTGCGTGGGTTTCCTCCGGGTGCTCTGGTTCCCTCCCACAGTCCAAAGATGTGCAGGTCAGGTGAATTGGCCACACTAAATTGTCCCATAGTGCTAGTTGCATTAGTCAGAGGGAAATGGGTCTGGGTGGGTTACTCTCCGGCGAGTTGGTTTGGACTTGTTGGGCTGAAGGGCTTGTTTCCACACTGTAGGGAATCTAATCTAAGTGGACGGTGACTGGGAGGTCAATGGGCAATAAATACTGGGCCCAGCCAGTGCCACCCACATCCTTTGACAACAAAGACCATAAAGGGAGGGAGAGTGAGGATGGTGTCGATAGACAAAAATGTGAATTTATTTTATAAAGTGTATTGTGTATACACCTATCCCAAAATATCACCACTTTCACACTCAGCTGAAGGACGATATGAGTTGGAAAGATAAACAACTGAGGGAATGATACAAAGATAAATGGAGGAAACAAGCAGACAGAGATAGGAACGGAGGGAAGGAGTTCAAGATGGTCAGAGGGAGAGAGGAAGTGTGTGTGACTGAGAAATAGGTAGAGTGAAAAGAGATAGAGAGAGAAGGAGAGAGGGAGAAAGGGGTGGGAGAGTCAGAGGGTGAGAGAGATGAGGGAGGGAGAGGGAGAATGAAAACGGGAGAGAGAAAGGACGTGGGAGAGTCAGAGGAGAGAGAAAAGACAGGAGATTTGGCAACAGGAGGAAGTCAGGGTCGGGGGAGAGAAAGAGACAGAAGGAGTCAGTGAAAAAGAGGAGGGAGAAAGAAAAAGGAAAGATAGAGAGTCAGGAGAGGAAGAGAGACAGAGGGAGAGAGTGAGGCAGAGAGATAGAGGGAGAGTCAGAAAGGAGTAGAGAGAGAGGATAGACAAATGAAGTGGGGGGAGTAAGGCAAAGGGGTAAAATGAACAGAGAGACAAAGAGAGCTGAGTTCAGGGAAAAACAGAGGGAGGGTAAACAGGAGGAGAAAGAGAGAGAAGAGAGAGGGTGGGTTTACAAGTCAGGCAGAGACAGAGTGGGAATTCCCAGGGTGCAGTCATCAGTGAAGCTGGAGGGGGGGTGGGGGGAAGGGGGACAGGCTGCAAGAGCAACACAGACATGCCTTTCAGGCTAGGACATTACAGCCCCTCCTCCACCCCCACCTGGACAATCACACCACCCTGTCCCCAATCCCCTTCACTCCCCTCCCGCACCCTCACCTTTCTGTCCCCTCCACTCTCCTCCCCCACTCCCTCCCAGACCCTCACTCCCCCATTCCCTCCACTCACTGCCCCATCCACTCCCAGACCCTAACCCCCACCCCCACCCTACCTCTCCTCCTCTCTCCCTCCAAACCCCTCCTTTCTCCCTCTCCCCTCCTCCAAACCTTCTCCCCGAACCCCACTACACCACTCACCTCTCACTCTTCCTTCCCCATCCCCCTCTCCCCACACCCTCTCTCTCTCTCCCCATCCCTCCTCTGTCTCTCTCCCCACACCCCTTCTCTCTCCCTCTCCCCCCACCCCTCCTCTCTCTCTCTCCCTCTCTCTCTCCCCCACCCCTCCTCTCTCTCTCCCTCTCTCCCCACCCCTCCTCTCTCTCTCTCTCCCTCTCTCCCCCCACCCCTCCACTCTCTCCCTCTCTCCCCTCATCCCTCCTCTTTCTTTCTCTCTCCCCCACCCTTCGTCTCTCTCCCTCCCTCTCCCCCCACCCCTCCTCTCTTTCTCCCTCTCCCCCACCCCTCGTCTCTCTCTCTCCTTCTCTCCCACCCACCCCTCCTCTCTCTCTCCCTCTCTCCCCCACCCCTCCTCTCTCTCTCCCTCTCTCCCCCCACCCCTCCACTCTCTCCCTCTCTCCCCTCATCCCTCCTCTCTCTTTTCCTCCCTCCCCCACCCCTCGTCTCTCTCTCCCCAACACCTCCTCTCTCTCTCTCTCCCCCACCTCTCCTCTCTCTCCCCCCCACTCCTCCACTCTCTCCCTCCCTCCCTTCATCCCTCCTCTCTCTTTTCCTCTCTCCCCCACCCCTCCTCTCCCTCTCCCCAACACCTCCTCTCTCTCTCCCTCTCCCCCACCCCTCGTCTCTCCCTCCCTCTCCCCCCACCCCTCCTCTCTTTCTCCCTCTCCCCCACCCCTTGTCTCTCTCTCTCTCCCTCTCTCCCACCCACCCCTCCTCTCTCTATCCCTCTCTCCCCCCACCCCTCCACTCTCTCCCTCTCCCCCCACCCCTCCTCTCTCTCTCCCTCTCTCCCCCCACCCCTCCACTCTCTCCCTCTCTCCCCTCATCCCTCCACTCTCTTCCTCTCTCCCATCACCCCTCCTCTCTTTCTCCCTCTCCCCCACTCCTCCTCTTTCTCCCTCTTCCCCCACCCCTCGTCTCTCTCTCTCTCCCTCCCTCTCTCTCTCTCTACCCTCACACCCTTCCTTTCTCTCCCCCCTCCCCTCCTCTCGCCCTTCCTCTCTCTCTCTCTCTCTCTCCCTCCCTCTCTCTCTCTCTCTACCCTCACACCCTTCCTTTCTCTCCCCCCTCCCCTCCTCTCGCCCTTCCTCTCTCTCTCTCTCTCTCTCTCCCTCCCTCTATCTCTCCTTCAGCCTTAGTTGCATCCGAGCTGGAGCTGCGAGAGGCGGTGTCCCCAGGATCCCGTCAGAGAGAAAGACAGAGAGAGAGAGAGAAAGAGAAAGAGGAGGCTGGGGTGCGGGAGGAGAGAGAGCGAAAGCGAGAGAGGGAGAAAAAGAGAGAGAGAGAGACAGACAGACAGACTGGGAGAGGGGGGAGCTAGAAAGAGAGCGAAAGAGACAGAGAGAGAAAGTGGGAAAAGAGAGAGAGAAAGGCAAAGAGAGAGAGAACGAGAGAGAGAGAGCGAGACAGGCAGATAAATATCAGACCGGTTGGACCAACGCTGTCTTTAAATCTGAAACTAACCGGACCCTTCAGTTTCACCTCGCGCTGACCGGTCGGTTCTGACCAGTCCGGCCACTCGCCTGTTACTTTCACCCAGAAACTGACCGGACCTTTCCCTTTCATTCCATCTGACCCCGACACCTTGGCAAATCATCCGTGTGACGGACCGGAGACCCGTCCCCAAACCCAGCACTGGAGCAGCTCTTACCCCCAGGGACACGGAGAGGACACAGAGCCACCCCCAGGGACACGGAGAGGTCACACAGCCACCCCCAGGGACACGGAGAGGACACAGAGCCACCCCCAGGGACACAGAGAGGACACAGAGCCACCCCCAGGGACACGGAGAGGACACAGAGCCACCCCCAGGGACACGGAGAGGAGACACAGCCACCCCCAGGGACACGGAGAGGACACAGAGCCACCCCCAGGGACACGGAGAGGAGACAGAGCCACCCCTAGGGACACAAACTCCCATCCCTAGGGACACAGACCCCTACCTCCCAGGGACACAAACCCCCACCCCTAGGGACACAAAGCCCCACCCCTAGGGACACAGACCCCTACCTCCCAGGGACACAAAGCCCCACCCCTAGGGACACAGACCCCTACCTCCCAGGGACACAAACCCCCACCCCTAGGGACACAAAGCCCCACCCCTAGGGACACAGACCCCTACCTCCCAGGGACACAAAGCCCCATCCCTAGGGACACAGACCCCTACCTCCCAGGGACACAGAGAGGAGACAGACCCCCAGGGATGGGGGGAGACTCTGTCTAACCAGGCCGCTGACCCCCCGGTGGGGAGGGACTCAGCCACCACCATGGCTAACGAATCTGCCTTCTCCCGGGACGATCTCCTTCAGCCGGACGGAACCTTCAACGAGTCCACCTTCAGCAACGTCTCCCTGGAGCTGCTGAGGAACCTCATCCACTCGGTCCGGCACAGTACGGGCTCTCAGAGCCTGACGGTCAGGGCATTACTGATCGGCGCTTACACACTCACCATCACCGTCTCCCTATTCGGAAACCTCCTGGTGTGCCAAGTATTGCTGAAGAACAAGAGAGTGAACACAGCAACTGGCCTCTTCATCACCAACCTGGCCATAGCAGACCTGATGATAACCCTGCTCAACACCCCCTTCACTCTGGTAGGTTGGAACTCACCTTCACTCGCTGGATCATGGCTGCCTTGAGGGTGTCCCTACTCCTTACCTCCAACCCTCGCATCCATCCCCTCTACTCCCCAGTCATGGTATCATTGAATTCGTACGACCAGAATTACTCTGTATCTAACTCCGTGCTGTCCCTGCCCTGGGAGTGTTGGTTGGGGGACAGTGTAGAGGAAGCTTTACTCTGTATCTAACCCCGTGCTGTCCCTGTCCTGGGAGTGTTTGATGGGGGACAGTGTAGAGGGAGCCTTACTCTGTATCTAGCCCCATGCTGTCCCTGCCCTGGGAGTGTTTGATGGGGGACAGTGTAGAGGGAATGTTACCCTGTATCTAGCCCCATGCTGTCCCTGCCCTGGGAGTGTTTGATGGGGGACAGTGTAGAGGGAACGTTACCCTGTATCTAGCCCCATGCTGTCCCTGCCCTGGGAGTGTTTGATGGGGGAACAGTGTAGAGGGAGCTTTACTCCGTATCTAGCCCCATGCTGTCCCTGTTCTGGGAGTGTTTGATGGGGGACAGTGTAGAGGGAGCTTTACTCCGTATCTAGCCCCGTGCTGTCCCTGTCCTGGCAGTGTTTGATGGGGTGACAGTGTAGAGGGAGCTTTACTCCGTATCTAGCCCCGTGCTGTCCCTGTCCTGGGAGTGTTTGATGGGGGACAGTGTAGAGGGAGCCTTACTCTGTATCTAGCCCCATGCTGTCCCTGTCCTGGGAGTGTTTGATGGGGGACAGTGTAGAGGGAACGTTACTCTGTATCTAACCCCGTGCTGTCCCTGTTCTGGGAGTGTTTGATGGGGGACAGTGTAGAGGGAGCTTTACTCCGTATCTAACCCCGTGCTGTCCCTGCCCTGGGAGTGTTTGATGGGGGAACAGTGTAGAGGGAACGTTACTCTGTATCTAACCCCGTGCTGTCCCTGTTCTGGGAGTGTTTGATGGGGGACAGTGTAGAGGGAGCTTTACTCCGTATCTAGCCCCGTGCTGTCCCTGTCCTGGCAGTGTTTGATGGGGTGACAGTGTAGAGGGAGCTTTACTCTGTATCTTGCCAATACGGTTCCTCTGACCCTGTTCAAGTGCCACGCTCTGAAGAGGATATTCTTGACCATGTGTTTTGGTCCGTGGCTAGGTTGTGAAGTTTTGCTGTGGTTAACCAGGTGGCACTGCCTCTCTCACCAGCTGGCAAACCCTTTGTATGGCCACTAAGTTGTGGAGCTGCCAGTTTGGAGTCCATCCCCATGCTGTCTCCAAACAGTTTGCTGCAGCCTTTAATTCTTGTCACCAGTCCGGAGAGCATTAGTTCAGAGTTGTCTCAACACCACTCCATGCTCAACCCCACTTATTTTCCAAGTGAGCCCTTCAGCCCCTGCCATCAGTTCAAGGTCCAATCCAGAGCCCTCATAAACCAGGCTGACACTCCCACGGATGACCTGCAGGAGGTGCTGAGCTGTCCTCGAGCCTGGATGTTCAACCCTGCCTTACTCCAAAAGGGAGTATGGATCTCTCCCAGTCACCAAATGGAGGATGGCACCTTCGATACCGCTTGCGGGATCTTGCTGTGTACAGCCTGGCGGCTACAGCCCTCGCATTTGTGCTGGGCTGTGGAGAAGCAATGGGAGGGTCGGAGGTCCTGGAAGGCGCTACCCAACTGCAAAATCTTTCCTATCAATGAATCTCTGCAGTGTGGAAACAGGCCCTTCAGCCCCATAAGTCCACAGCGACCCTCCGAAGAGTAACCCATGCATATCCATTCCCCTGCTACTCTACATTTCCCCTGACTAATGCACCTAACCTGCACATCCCTGAACACCGTGGGCAATTTAGCACGGCCAATCGACCCTAACCTGCACATCCCTGGGCACTATGCGACAATTTAGCATGGTCAATCCACCCTAACCTGCACATCCCTGGGCACTATGGGGCAATTTAGCATGGCCAATCGACCCTAACCTGCACATCCCTGGGCACTATGGGGCAATTTAGCATGGCCAATCCACCCTAACCTGTGCATCTTTGGATTGTGGGAGGAAACCCATGCAGACCAGACAAGGGGAGAATGTACAAACTGCACAAAGGCAGTCACCCGAGGCTGGAATTGAACCCGGGTCCCTGGCGCCGTGAGGCAGCAGCGCTAACCACTGAGCCACCATGCCATCCTATGCACTTCAAGGCAAGCAACGGGTTTACTGGAGACTCCTGCGGTGCTAGTGTCCCAACCTCTGAGCCAGGAGACTCGAGTTCAAGTCTCACCTGCTCCAGAGTATATGCCTTAACATCTCTGAACAGGTTGGTGATAGAAAGTAGATTGACCTCACTTAAAGCAGTTGTTGGCTGGGTATGGGTTGGTGAGGTCTTCTCAAGTCACAAAGGGGACTGTGGCTTGTGGGTGGGTGGGGTGGGTGGAACAGGAAGACAGCATCACCTCCAACGCTGAGCTGTAACGTTCTCCCTTAGGTCCGGTTTGTGAACAGCACCTGGATCTTTGGCAAGACTATGTGCCACGTCAGTCGTTTCGCCCAGTACTGCTCGCTCCACGTCTCCGCACTGACTCTGACCGCCATCGCCCTGGACAGGTACCAGGTAGGTCCACTGCGTGTTCATCCACTGGCTCCCCCGCTCCCCACCACCCCCATCTCCCTTCACCCTTGGAGCCCTTGTATCCAGCCACTCTTTCCCGAACCCAGGCACTGTCCCTGTCCTGCAATCGAGAATTTGAATGGAGGCTCCTCCCCCTCCAGTGATTTCCAACATTCGTCCACGTAACTCCAGCCAAGTTTGGCCTGGGAGCCAGAAACCATAAATGGACGCCACACAGCAGTTATCAAAAAACCAACTATCCTTGACATTCCAGACCCCAACCCACGTCTGAGAGACATGGCTCTCTGATCCCATTCCTACCTCTTCAGTCCAACTGACAAGTAACTCCATTCCCTCCTCACTCTGATCGTTCCCGCGCTTTGTTCACCCAGGGTTATGCAGCACAGAAACAGACACTTCCTCCACTAAATCAATCATCATGTTCCCTACTCCTGCAGCTTCCAGCTTCCACCAGTGGTAATCTATAATGCTCCCCTCAATGTCTCCCCGTGCAAGTGAGATTCACAGTCTCCCCACTGTCCGGGTGAAGACCAATCTCCTCAATACCTGATTGGATTCATTAGTGGTGGTCTCCTAGTTTTCCCCTTCACCACAAGAGGAGACATAGGAACATAGAAAATAGCTGCAGGAGTAGGCCATTCGGCCCTTCAAGCCTGCCCCACCATTCAATATGATCATGGTTGGCTGTGCAATTTCAGAATCCTGCTCTTGCTTTCTCTCCATTACCCTTGATCCCTTTAGCCGCACGTCCAAATCTCTTTTGAATATATCTGCTGAGCTATCCCCAACAGCTTCCTGTGGGAGAGAATTCCACAGGCTCCCTACTCTCTGAGTGAAGAAATTCTTCCTCATCTCCATCCTGAATGGCTTATCCCCTTATTCTTAGACTTTGACCCCTGAGTTCTGGACTTCCCTCAACATCGGGACAATTCATCCAGCATCTAGCCTGTCCAGTCCCATCAGGATTTTATATGTTCCATGAGATTCCTCCTTCTAAATTCCAGCAAGTACAAGCCCAGTCGATCCAGTCTTTCCTCATACATCAGTCCTGCCATCCCGGGAATCAGTCTGGTGTTCCTTCGCTGGAATCGCTCAATAGCAAGAATGTCCTTCCTCTGACTAGGAGACCAAACCTGCACACAATACTCAAGGTGTGGCCTCACCAAAGCCCTGTATAACTGCAGCAAGAGATGTTTCCCCTGTCTCTGATCTCTGAAAAATCTTCCATTGTTTTCCTGACTTTCACTCACCCCTGGGAGAGCCCTTCCTGGTGAAGGGCTTTTGCCCAAAACATCAATTCTCCTGCTCCTTGGATGCTTTTTCAGCCACAATACCTTTGACTCTTAATCACCCCTCAGCCTTCCCTTTTCAAGAGAATAGAGTCCCAGAATGTCTATCTTTTTCTGATATCCTTTCCAGATATATTTCCTGTTATTATAGAGTCATACAGCACAGAAACAGACCCTACAGTCCAACCAGTCCATGCCGACCGTAATCCCAAACTAAACTAGTCCCACCTGCCTGCTCCTGGCCCATCTCCCTCCAAACCTTTCCTATTCATGGACTTATCCAAACGTCTTTTAAACATTGTAACTGTCCCCACATCCACCACTTCCTCAGGACGTTCATTCCACACACAAACCCCTCTCTGTGTAAAATAACTACCCCTCATATCTTTTTAAAATCTTTCTCCTCTCACCTTAAAAATATGCCCTCCCCCCCCTCACTGGGTCTCGAACTCCCCTACCTTAGGAAAAGACACCAGACACCTGTAATTCACCTTATCTATGCCATTCATGATTTTATAAACCTCTATAAGGTCAGCCCTCAACCTCTGACGTGAGTGAAAAATATCCCAGACTATCCAGCGTCTCGTTATAACTCAAACTCTTCTTACCCGGCAACATCCTGGTACATCTCTTCTGGACCCTCTGCAGTTTATATATATATAAATTCTATAACAGGGGCACTAGCACTGGACACGCTATGCCAGGAGAGGCCTTACCAATGTTTTGTACAGCCTCAACATGACGTCCCAACTCCTGTCATCAAAGCAGGAGCAATTTACTGCAGATGCTGGACTCTGTACTGAGAACAAAAAGTGCTGGAGATCAGGCAGCATCCGTGCAGAGAGAGCAAGCTCGTGTTTTGCATCGAGATGATTCATCGTCAGCGCTGACGTGAAGCTCTGAGCGACAGTAATCTAGCCTCGAAACGATAGCTTGCTCTCTCTCCACGGATGCTGCCTGACCCACTGTGATCTGCGGCACTGTTTATTTACAGCCCTGCACTCAAAGGACTGAACAATGAAGGGAGGCAGGCTAAACACTTAACCGGCCTGTGATGCAAACTTCAAATTATCATGTACCTGAACCCCTGTAATACCTCCCATTTATCCAAATTAAACTCTATCTGCCCCTCTTCAGCCCAATGGTCCAATTGATCAAGGTCCCTTTGTAATCTTAGTAACCCTCTTCACTGTCCACAATACTCTGTTGTAAATCTTCTCTGCACTCCTTTCCCTCACCTCTGTATAACCAGCTTTCCATAACAGAATGGTCTGGCAACTCTCTGGCATTTTAACCCCTTTATACCCCCCCCCGTGAGATCACAGTTGCCCCAAGAATGGCAGTGTTTCCAAAGGCGAGAGTGTGGTGCTGGAAAAGCACAGCAGGTCAGGCAGCATCCGAGGAGCAGGAGAATCGACGTTTCGGGCAAAAGCCCTTCATCAGGAATGAGAGGCTCTTGCCTGAAACCCCGATTCTCTGGCTCCTCGGATGCTGCCTGACCTGCTCAGCTTTTCCAGCTCCCCCCCCCCCCCCCCCCCACCCCCCCGACTCTGATCTGCAGTCGTCACTTTCTCCTAGTATTTCAAGGGGATTGAGCCACTTTCTGGGGCCATTGGGAGACCTATGGTGATGTAGTGGTGATGTTGTTCCATTTACTCTCCTGCACACGAAGCAAAGAACTCTTGAAGACTTGAGTACAAATCCCACCCTGAGGCGGTCAGATCTACATTGCATGAAATGTAAAGCCAGTCTCAGTTCACCAAAGAAATCTACGGTCTTTATCTGGTCTGGCCTACATGTGACCCCCAACCCACAGCCAAAGTTTGGGGGGGGTGGGGAGCGGGGGGGGGGTTGTTGTCTGTGAAGTGGCCACCAAGGCAGTTAGAGGTGGACAAATGAATGTTGCCCCATTCCCATTGTATGCCTCAATCCCATTAAAGTAATAAAGTAAATTGGAGCCTAATTTCTACAACAAGACCATAGTCTTTGCAAGGTGAACGTCCTATCCTTATCCTCCATCCTAACCCAGGGTCTTTTGGAGAGTCACGTACAGGAGGCTGTTCAGTCCATCGAATCCATGCCATCTCGCTACGGAATAGCACTCCATGCCCCAGATGGCTCCCTGGGAGTTGATTTCCCTCCAAGTGCCCACCTCTTTCTCTTCTGAAGTCGTTCATTGTCCCATCTTCCATCCCTCACATCGTGGCCAGTGAGGTCTAGGTCATTCCACTCGCAGTGCAACTCCTTCCTCATCACAGCCCTCTCCTGCATCTCAAACCCAAAACCTTACAGCTGTGTCCATGCACCTTTGTAACTGCAAGAGACCCTTCCCGTACACCTATCTAGATGCAACATAATCTTGTATACCACTTCCCCGTCAATCTCTTTTGTTCCAAAGTGGGCCAACTAATCTTGCAACGAGAACCACCTCAAACATCCCACCCCCATGCTCCCCTCTCCAATAATCAGCCCTTTAGACATCCTCTAAACCAGGCCAATTACTGCACTTTAATGATGGTACATGGGGAGGTGATGGCTGTTAATTTATATTTGCCAGGAATTGGTGTTGGAGAGACTGTTAGGTCTGAAGGTTGCTAAGTCCCCGGGGCCTGATGGTCTATATCCCAGGGTACTGAAGGAAGTGGCTCGAGAAATCGTGGATGCGTTGGCGATTATTTTACACAGGATCAGTTCCTGCGGATTGGAGGGTGGCTAATGTTGTACCACTTTTTAAGAAAGGTGGGCGAGTGTAAGCAGGAAATTATAGACCAGTTAGTTTGACTTCAGTGGTGGGAAAGACGCTGGAGTTTATTATAAAGGATGAAATTATGACACATCTGGATAGGTCAGAGTCAGCATGGATTTATGAAGGGGAAATCATACTTGACTAATCTTCTGGAATCTTTTGAGGATGTAACTCTGAAGATGGACGAGGGAGATCCAGTAGATGTAGTGTACCTGGACTTTCAGAAAGCTTTTGATAAAGTCCCACATAGGAGGTTAGTCAGCAAAATTAGGGTGCATGGTATTGGGGGCAAAGTGCTAACTTGGATTGAAAGTTGGTCGGCTGATAGGAAACAAAGAGTAGTGATAAACAGCTCCATTTCGGAATGGCAGGCAGTGACCAGTGGGGTACCACAGGGATCCGTGCTGGGACCGCAGCTTTTTACAATATGTGTTAATGATATAGAAGATGGTATTAGTAATAACATTAGCAAATTTGCTGATAATACTAAGCTGGGTGGCAGGGTGAAATGTGATGAGGATGTTAGGAGATTACAGGGTGACCTGGACAAGTTAGGTGAGTGGTCAGATGCATGGCAGATGCAGTTTAATGTGGATAAATGTATGGTTATCCACTCTGGTGGCAAGAACAGGAAGGCAGATTACTACCTAAATGGAATCAATTTACGTAAAGGGGCAGTACAGAGAGATCTGGGTGTTCTTGTACACCAGTCAATGAAGGTAAGCATGCAGGTACAGCAGGTAGTGAAGAAGGCTAATAGCATGCTGGCCTTCATAACAAGAGGGATTGAGTATAGAAGCAAAGAGGTTCTTCTGCAACTGTACAGGGCCCTGGTGAGACCACACCTGGCGTACTGTGTGCAGTTCTGGTCTCCAAATTTGAGGAAAGACATTCTGGTTATTGAGGGAGTGCCGAAGATTATTAAAGGATTGGACACTCGGGAGGCAGGAAACATGTTTCTGCTGATGGGTGAGTGCCGAACCAGAGGACACAGCTTAAAAATACGGTGTAGGCCACTTAGGACAGAGATGAGGAGAAACTTCTTCACCCAGAGAGTGGTGGCTGTGTGGAATGCTCTGCCCCAGAGGGCAGTGGAGGCCCAGTCTCTGGATTCATTCAAGAAAGAGTTGGATAGAGCTCTCAAGGATTGTGGAATCAAGGATTATGGAGATAAGGCAGGAACAGGATAATGATTAAGGATGATCAGCCATGATCATATTGAATGGTGGTGCAGGCTCGAAGGGCAGAATGGCCCACTCCTGCACCTATTGTCTATTATTATCTATTAAAATCCAGAGATCCTGGTAATGTTCTGGGGACTCAGGTTTGAATCCTGCCACAGCAGATGGTGGAATTTGAATAAAAATCTGGAATTATGTGTTTAAGGACAACCATGAATCCATTGTTGGAAAAACCCATCTGGTTCACTAATGTCCTTTAGGGAAGGACACTGCCATCCTTACCTGGTCTGGCCTACATGTGACTCCAGACCCACAGGAATGTGGTTGACTTTTAATTGCCCTCTGGGCAGTTGGGGATGGGCAATAAATGCTGGGTCTAGCCCTCATCCTGTGAATGAGTAAATGTTTTAAAAATAGCTGATCTGATCCAGGGGAAATGGTGGCAGAGTGGTAATGTTGCCAATTCATTAATGTTCTGGTGGAGCTGGGTTTAAATTTGGTTACTATTCATGGGCTGTGGATGTCACTGGCTGGGCCTACATTTATTTCCCATCCCTAATTGTCCAGAAGACACTTATGTGTCAATCCCATTGCTGTGGGTCTGGAGTCACATGTATCATAGCATTCCTACAGTGTGGAAACAGGCCAATCGGCCCTTTGAGTCCATAATGGCCCTCTGAAGAGAATCCCATCCAATCCCTGTAACCAGACATTTCCCATGGCTAACCCACCCAGTCTGCCCATCCTTAGACCCCATGGTGCAATTCCCCATGACCAATCTACCCTAGCCTGCACATCTTTGGACTGTGGGAGGAAACCGGCGTAAACCCAAGCAGACACAGAAGAATGTGCAAACTCCACACGGCCATATGCCCGAGGGTGGAATTGAACCCGGGTGCTGTGAGGCAGCAGTGCTAACCATTGAGCCACCATGCCACCCAACATGTAGGCCAGACTGGGTAAGGATGGCAGCTCTCTGTCCCTAAAATGAGTCAGAAGGGTTGTTAAGACAATCAATGATGGTCCTTCGTTCCAGATTGTTATCAAATTGCACCATTTGCCAAGATGGGGATTTGAATTTGCATCTCCAAGACCTTAGTGCGGGGCTCTGGTGACATGGCAACGCCTCTCTGCAGCTTAAAATCTTATCTCAAGAAACGCTCTCCCTAATGCCCTTCAGGGAAGGAAATCTGCCGTCCTTACCCAGTCCGGCCTAGACGTGACTCCCCGACCCCTGATGTGGGTGACCCTGAAATGGCTAAATGGGCCACTCAGTTCAAAAGCGCTGAGAGACGGGGCAGTAAACGTTGGCTTCATCTGCATCCCAGACTGACTCAGCCTGGATAACCAGGAAGAACTGAGGAGCCTTTGTCTTTGCTGAGGAAGTTGTTTTGAACATAGGACACGTCAGCAGCTCCACAGACTCATTGAAACACAGAGCGCGGACGGTGTGTCACAGACTGAACTGCGCATGAGTCACTCTGTTCGGTTCAGTGAAAGCTGCAGTGGTAATTACTCGACTGTCGATGCTTGCTTACAGGCGATTGTGCATCCTCTGAAGCCTCGCATGTCGGTTCCCCGGGGTATCATCTGCGTCGCTGGCATCTGGGTCCTGGCCTCCTGCTTCTCGCTGCCTCACGCTATTTACCAGAGGCTCTTCCGCTTTGTGTACAGGTAGGCCAGCCCGCACAGTCCAGGAACGCGGGAGGCGATGGAACACAGAGCCGCGCAGTATACAGCCAGACCCTTTGGCCCTTCTTGGCCGAGCCTAAACCCTCCTCTTTCCAGGCCATGGGCCTTGAGTGTTGGCTGCAAGAAATGATGGGTCCACGGGTCAGGTAGTTGGCTGCCATGGGCGCCTGCTCATTAGGAGCAGGAATAGGCCATTTGGTCAATCTAGCCTGCTCGATGAGAGTGGGGCTGATCTGATCTTAGCCACTGTCCTCACTCCCACCCACCCCTTACAGCCTCTGACACCCAAAAATCTAACTGTCTCCGCCACACCTCTACCCAAACGATTCTCAATAACTCCACATCCACCATTCTCAGGGTGGGTGGAAAGACTCCTGCCCTTCAGAGAGGAAAGAAAATCTGCTCAACTCTACTGTAACACCATATTCTCTTCTATTACCCTGACATAGAATCCCTACAGTGTGGAACCAGGCCATTTGGACCATACCGATCCCCCGAGGAGCAACCCAACCCCAAAACTCTTGCATTTCCCATGGCTAATGCACCTAGCCTGCATTTTATGGGCAATTTAGCATGGCTAATCCACCCTAACCCAATCCTCTTTGGACGGTGGGAGGAAACCCACACAGAGATGGGGGAGAACGTGCAAACTCCAAGGATAGAATCGAACCCAGGTCCCTTCGCTGTAAGGCAGCAGTGCTATCCACTGAGCCACCATTTCTCCCATACCTGAACAGCACGGTGTAAGGTATGATCTGCTTGGACAGCATGCAAAACAATACTGTTCACTGTCTCTCAGTACACGTGAAATAATAAATCAAATCAAATCAAATCAAAAGCTTCAACCTTGAAGTGTAATTACTCAAAAATCATGGCACTCATTTCAAAGTAATGTGTTGGTAGGGGGATAATTACTGACTCAGGGAGAGAAATCTAGGCTGGGACGGTTTTCGCTGGAGTGTCAGAGGCTGAGGCGTGACCTTATAGAGGTTTGTAAAATCATGAGGGGTATGGATAGGATAAATAGACAAGGTCTTTTTTTCCCCAAGGTAGGGGAGTCCAAAATTAGACGGCATAGGTTTAAGGGAGAGGAGAAAGATTTAAAAAGGAACTTTTTCACACAGAAGGTGGTACGCATATGGAATGAGCTGCCTGAGGCAGTGGTGGAGGCTGGTACAATTACAACATTTAAAGGGCATCTGGATGGGTACATGTATCAGAAGGGTTCAGAGAGATATGGGCCAAATGCAGGTAAATGGGACTAGATTAGGTTAGGATATCTGGTCAGCATGGACGAGTTGGACTGAAGGATCTAAATCAAATCAAATGAAATCAAAAGACTAGAGCCATGATCTTTAAGCTACTGACCCCGAGTTTTAGACTCTCTCACAAATGGAAGGAAACTCTTACCTTCAACCCTGAGGACCTCATTAGTCTCAATAAGATCACTGCTCATTCTGGGGGTATCGGCCCAGTCTCTATCCTCTCAGGGTAACTCCTCCTATCCTGGGTGCCAGTCAAACGAAGTTCTCGAAACTGCTTCTAACATCTCCAGGAGCAATCATTGTGATGTCCTTACCTCAATAAAAAAAAACAGGCTTGCATGTAACACTCAGAGATCAATAAAAATGAACTGGGATCTTTCTGTGTAATGTAGTTACAGTGGCCTGTGGGGAAGTGGCTGGAACAGAGGGTAATTAAAAATGGTAGCCCTCAGTTTACAGTTCTCAAGAAGGATCACTGGACCCGAAATGTTGACTTTACTTTCTCTCCATGGACCTGCTGAGTTTGTCCGGCAAGTTCTGGTTTTGTTTGCGATTCCCAGCATCCGCAGTTCTTTGGATTTTTTTGTTAAACTGTCAACCTAGCTCCTCTCCACTCCGATTTCTGAATTTATCTTCTAACTTGCCTCGGGTACTGCAAGCGTTAAGTACACATAGAGGTGAGGCTCCTTGTTCATCTATCCTCCCTCGTTTTCAGCTGAAACCTCAAACCTGAGTTCCTACCACCATCTTGATTCATAGATTTATACAGCACAGAAAAAGCCCTTTGGCCCATCAAGTCTGTACTGACATTACCATTCAAAGTGCGCTAATCCCAATTTCCTGCCTTGTCTCATATCCCTGAATGTTATGATATTTGAAGTACTCATCCAAATAATTTTTAAATGTTGCAAGGTTTCCAGCCTCTACCTGAAGGTTTTACACTTCTTGTGAACCTCCTCTCACCCCAACTCCCCTCCCCTGTCAAGGCCAGTCTATCCATGCTTAGATATGGGGCCCACAACACCTCACAATATTCTGACCAGAACCTCAGCAGTATGTCGCTGCCCTTGCTCTCCAGCCCTCTCGAGATGAATGGCAACATTACATTTGCCTTTGGAACTACCTCCCTCTGCACTGTAACGATGCTGTGGTCCTGATACAGAGGTGGTGGAGTTCAGGGAGGCGGTTCCAGAGCTTGGAAACTAAAAGAACAGCGACCAATGTTGGGAGGATTAGCATTAACGATTCACGTCAGAGGCTGGCATTGGAAGAACATAAAGATCTCTCATTGGTGTTTTGGGCTGGAGGAGATTGCGGAGATAGAGATGACGAGAGCTCGTGGTGACTCGAGTAGGAGGAAAGGTAACGACAAAGACAAGATGGTGCTGGAGGAAGGGTAGGTCATTGGGAGAGGGTTGGTGGTGAGGGGGTGATGGGTGAATGAGATATGCTCCGAGTTGAGATTTTTATGACCTGAAATTCACAGCACGTGGGAAAGAGGGCGTCTATTCAAGATGGCCGTCAACTGAGGTGACACAATATAGGAAATAGGAGCAGGAGGAGGCCAGTCAGCCCTTCCATTCTGACCCACTGTTTGATGAGATCAGATCAGAAAGTGGCTTTAGCCAACTTCCCTCATAGCGTCATAGAATCATACAGAATGGAAACAGACCCTTCTGTCCAACCCAGTTCATGTCGACCGTAATCCCAAACTAAACTAGTTCCACCTGCCTGCTCCTGACCCATATCTCTCCAAACCTTTCCTAGTCATGGACGAATCCAAATGACTTTTAAACATTGTAACTGTATCCCCATCCACCACTTCCTCAAGAAATTCATTCCACACACGAACCACTCTCTCTGTAAAAATGTTGCCCCTCCTGTCATTGTTAAATCTTTCTCCTCTCACCATAAAAATACACCCCCAAGTCTTGATAGCCCCCACTTTAGGGAAAAGACTCTTGCCATTTTCCTTGTCTATGCCCCTCATGGTTTTATAAACCTCAATGTGGTCACCCACCAACCTCCTAGGCTTCAAATAGAAGAAGTCCCAGTCTATCCAGCCTCTCCTTATAACCCCATTCTTGGTAACATCCTCATAAATCGTTTTTGCACCTTTTCCAGTTTAATACCATTCTTCCTACAGCAGGGTGACTAGAATTGTATGCAATGTTCCACATTTAGAATTAGAATTAGAATCCTTACCACGTGGAAACAGGCCATTCGGCCCAACAAGTGCATACCGACCCTCCGAAGAGTAATTCGCCCAGACCCATTCCGCTACATTTACCCCTGAGTCATTCACCTAACCTGCACATCGCTGGGCACTATGGGACAATGTAGCACGGCCAATCCACCCTAACCTGCACATCCCTGGACACTATGGGACAATTTAGCACGGCCAATCCACCCTAACCTGCACATCCCTGGACACTATGGGACAATTTAGCACGGCCAATCCACCCTAACCTGCACATCCCTGGACACTATGGGACAATTTAGCACGGCCAGTCCACCCGAACCTGCACATCCCTGGGCACTATGGGACAATGTAGCACGGCCAATCCACCCTAATCTGCACATCCCTGGACACTATGGGACAATTTAGCACGGCCAGTCCACCCGAACCTGCACATCCCTGGGCACTATGGGACAATGTAGCACGGCCAGTCCACCCTAACCTGCACATCCCTGAGCACTATGGGACAATGTAGCACGGCCAGTCCACCCTAACCTGCACATCCCTGAGCATTATGGGACAATATAGCACGGCCAATCCACCCTAACCTGCACATCCCTGGGCACTATGGGACAATTTAGCACGGCCAATCCACCCCAACCTGCACATCCCTGGGCACTATGGGACAATTTAGCATGGCCAATCCACCCTAACCTGCACATCCCTGGACACTATGGGACAATTTAGCACGGCCAATCCACCCCAACCTGCACATCCCTGGGCACTATGGGACAATTGAGCATGGCCAATCCACCCTAACCTGCACATCCCTGGACACTATGGGACAATTTAGCACAGCCAATCCACTCAAACCTGCACATCCCTGGACACTACGGGACAATTTTGGACAGCCAATCCACCCTAACCTGCACATTCCTGGGCACTATGGGACAATTTAGAACAGCCAATCCACCCTAACCTGCACATCCCTGGGCACTATGGGACAATTTAACACGGCTAATCCACCCTAACCTGCATATCCCTGGACACTATGGGACAATTTAGCACGGCCAATCCACCCTAACCTGCACATCCCTGGACACCATGGGACAATTTAGCACGGCCAATCCACCCGAACCTGCACATCCCTGGGCACTATGGGACAATTTAGCACGGCCAATCCACCCTAACCTGCACATCCCTGGGCACTATGGGACAATTTAGCACGGCCAATCCCCCCTAACCTGCACATCCCTGGGCACTATGGGTCAATTAAGCATTGCCAATCCACCCTAACCTGCACATCCCTGGGCACTATGGGACAATTTAGCACGGCCAATCCACCCTAACCTGCACATCCCTGGACACTATGGGACAATTAAGCATGGCCAACCCACCCTGACCTGCACATCTTTTGGACTGTGGGAGGAAACTGGAGCTCCCTGAGGAAACCAATGCAGTCACGGGGGAGAATGCGCAAACTCCATACAGACAGTCGCCCGAGGCTGGAATTGAACCTGAGTCCCTGGTGCTGGGAGGCAGCTAACCCCATGCCTCCCCCCCAACCCCCTTCACTACTCCCACACATGGTCTTGACTTATATACGCCATCTCTCTTGCAATGGAGGTCAACACTTGCTTTCTTAATTTGTTGCCTGTTAAATGTGATTAATGTACAAAGATGCTCTGCACAGCAGCACTCTCTAAATGTTACATATCAATTGCAACGTGTAAAACCAATATCACCACTGCTGAGAGTGCCTACAGCAACCCTTGCTGACCCATCTCGGTGGACAAATATGCCCACTCCAATTTCGAAATTGCAATGCCCGCAGGCAAATCATTTCCAGTGTAGCCAAAGGAATAACCTCAAAAGCTTTTCTAATTGGTTTCTGAGGTGAAGTCCATACAATCGCTGTGTTACCTATCAGCTGGAGTGTATTGCATATCACTGACTTGAAAATTGTATATTGTAAATAAAGTGCAACTCATGCAGAGGGTGAGTGTTGCATTAGATTGAAGACTGGACTGAAGTGTCTGCTATCCACATTCTGTGCCTGTGACAACAAATACTTTAGTCATGTTTGTGCCTGACCTGGTTTTGATCCTGTTGTAGAGCAGAGAGACCTTGGAGTTCAGGTACATAATTCTTCAAAATTTACATCCCAAAAAGGCAGGGTGGTTAAGAAGGCATTTGGCACACTTACCTTCATTGCCCAGGCCTTTGAGTATAGGAGTTGGGGTGTCATGTTGAGGTTGTACAGGACATTAGTGAGGCCTCCTCTGGAGCACTGTGTCCAGTTCTGGTCACCCTGTTATAGGAAGGATATGATTAAACTGGAGAGGGTTCAGAAGAGATTTACCAGGATGTTGCTGGGTACGGAAGGTTTGAGTTATAAGGAGAGGCTGGGACTGTTTTCCCTGGAGTGTTGGAGGTTGAAAGGTGACCTTATAAAGGTTTTTAAAATCATGAGGGGTATTGAAAAGGGAGCTGTCTTTTCCCTAGGGTGGGGGTACAAGAATAAAGGGCACATTTAAAGGTGAGAGGAGAAAGATTTTAAAAAGACACAAGGTACAACTTTTTTTACACAGAGAGTGGTTCGTGTGTGGAATGAACTTCCTGAGGAAGTGAAGGATGTGGGTACAGTTGCAAAATTTAAAAGACATTTGGGTAAGTCCATAAAGAGGAAAGGTTTGGAGAGATATGGGCCAGGAGCAGGCAGGTGGGGCTAGTTTAGTTTGGGATTACGGTCGGCATGGACTGGTTGGACTGTAGGGTCTGTTTCTGTGCTGTATGACTCTATAATAACAGGAAATATATCTGGAAAGGATATCAGAAAAAGATAGACATTCTGGGACTCTATTCTCTTGAAAAGGGAAGGCTGAGGGGTGATTAAGTGTCAAAGGTATTGTGGCTGAAAAAGCATCCAAGGAGCAGGAGAATTGATGTTTTGGGCAAAAGCCCTTCATCAGGAAGGGCTCTCCCAGGGGTGAGTGAAAGTCAGGAAAACAATGGAAGATTTTTCAGAGATCAGAGACAGGGGGATCATCTCTTGCTGCAGTTATACAGGGCCTTGGTGAGGCCACACCTTGAGTATTGTGTGCAGGTTTGGTCTCCTAGTCAGAGGAAGGACATTCTTGCAATTAAGGGAATTGAGTGAAGGTTCACCGGACTGATTCCCGAGATTTCCCAGGATGTTGCCGGGTATGGAGGGTTTGAGTTATAAGGAGAGGCTGGATAGTGCGGGACATTTTTCACTCGCGTCAGAGGTTGAGGGGTGACCATATAGAGGTTTATAAAATCATGAAAAGCATGAATAAGATGAATGATAGGTGTCTTTTCCTAGGGTGGGGGAGTTCGAGACCGGGGTGGGGGGATGGGGGGGGCTGGCATATTTTTAAGGTGAGAGGAGAAAGATTTTAAAAAGATATGAGGGGTAGTTATTTTACACAGAGAGTGGTTCGTGTGTGGAATGACCTTCCAGAGAGAGTGATGGATGTGGCTACAGTTACAATGTTTAAAAGATATTTGGGTAAGTCCATGAATGGGAAAGGTTCGGAGGGATATGGGATAGGAGCAGGCAGGTGGGACTAGTTTAGTTTGGGATTACGGTCGGCATGGATTGATTGGATTGTACAGTCTGTTTCCGTGCTGTAGGACTGTATAACTGATGAAGGTTTTATGACTGAGCTGTACATTCTGGAGTGTAAGTGTGAACATGCCTGTGATTCTCTGAATGAAGACACTCCCCTTCCTCGCAATCCTTGACTATTGTCCGTTTGGTGATCCTAGGGAGACAACAGTCCGGAGCCTTTGCGTTCCCGCTTTCCCGCAGCCCTCCGACGTGGTCTGGAAGTACTTGGATCTGGCCACCTTCGGCCTGCTGTACGCTCTGCCGCTGTTGGCCATCACCATAGCCTACACCGCGGTGGCCAAGAAACTGTGGCTGAGGAACGCCGTCGGGGACATCACCCTGGAGCAGTATGCTGCCCAGCGCCACAAGAAGAAGAAGACCATTAAGATGATGATGCTGGTGGTGGTGGTCTTTGCCATTTGCTGGTCGCCTCTCAACTGCTACGTGGTACTCATCTCCAGTCAGCTCATCCAGAGCAGCAATGCCCTCTATTTCACCTTCCACTGGCTTGCCACCAGCAGTACCTGCTATAACCCCTTCATCTACTGTTGGCTCAACGACCGCTTTCGCTCCGAGTTGAGGGCGCTGGCCGGCCGGTGCTGCGGGCCGAGGAGCTCGGAAGCCAAGATGGTGGCCCCCATCTCCCACCGGGCAATTCGGAGGGCCTGGCCAGAGGATCAGTGCAGTCCTCCTGACGCACTGATGGGATCCAACCTGCCAGGCCCGTTGGGCAACAGCGGAGGTGTAAGTGTATGTCTTAACCAACGTTCCTCAGTCAATTTGATCCCTTGATGTGCCAAAGAGGCAGGAGAGGGGCTTCAGGAAGTCGCTGCACAGCGCCACCCACTGGCCAGAGCCCGGGACTACACTGTTACTGTTTACATACAAAGGTTCCCATTTTACACAGAGGAGGGTGGGACTTTCCTCTCCTCGGAAGTGGGCAGAGGAGGAAATACTTGGGTGGGTTGCCCCTGGTGAGTTTATTGCCACGAAATTCGAAATGAAAAGCTTCAATTGACCCCCGTGCCCCCCCAACCAATTGTAAGACCCTTAAAAGTGGTCAATCAATGGCCAGTTGAAAGGCCCTATCTCGCCACCTCCTGTACCAATTGCCCCCATTCCTAGTGGGAAAGGAAAACTGGGGAACTATGGTGACCTTCCTGAGTGTTTGGTGAGGCCTCCAAATACCCCATCCCAGGGGGTAATAGCAGGCACAGATGACGGACGAGGCTGTAACCTTGGGAAGTAAACCCCTGCTCTTACCCCCGATGTCCCTGGCCCCGTGTATCTCATCGAGAGAAAAAGAAACATTCCACATCCAGCCATGGGTCCCAACTCAGCAAGGGGTAGGTACCAGGAAGATTCTGTTCAATAGAACAGGGTATCACAACCATTTCCCTACCCAGACCCCTCATCCATCTTAAAAAAAAATCATAGGCTACTGTAATACCATTGAAGTGTGTTCTTTTCTGAAGATGGTTAGTTCATGTGCACAAATGCTCAATCGTTTTACGTTTTAGTTGATGTGAAACTTAGTGCTGTTGAAGAGTGAGTGCCAAAACATTAAGGTAGTCTTGACTAACGTATGCAAAAAAAAAAGTGAAACAGAATAACCAAAAGGTCAACCAATCTAAGAAGAGAGCAAATCTGGGAGGGAAAATCAGCAGCGTGGTTAAGGAGGCATTTGCTGTACTTGCCTTCATCACTCAGCCCTTTGAATATAGGAGTTGGGGTGTCGTGTTGAGCTTGTACAGGAACTTGGTGAGGCCTCTTCTGGAGCACTGTGTCCAGTTCTGGCCGCCCTGTTATAGGAAGGATATTATTAAGCTGCAGAAGGTTCAGAAGGGATTTACCAGGATGTTGCCGGGAATGGAAGGTTTGAGATATAAGGAGAGGCTGGAGCATAGGAGGTTGGAGGGTGACTTTATAGAGATTTATAAAACCATGAGGGGCACAGATAAAGGGAATGGCAGGTGGGGCATTTCAACACTAGGGAGCATATGTTTAGGGTGAGATGCGCTAGATTTAAAAA
This sequence comes from Chiloscyllium plagiosum, assembly GCF_037043375.1. Lineage (NCBI taxonomy): Eukaryota > Metazoa > Chordata > Chondrichthyes > Orectolobiformes > Hemiscylliidae > Chiloscyllium > Chiloscyllium plagiosum. The sequence continues at coordinate 7,699,736 of NW_028270182.1, forward strand.
AAGACATGAGGTGCAACGTTTTTACACAGAGTGTGGTTTGTGGCTGCAATGGACTTCCTGAGGAAGAGGTGGATGCAGGGACAGTTACAACATTTAAAAGACATTTGGATAAGTGCTGAGGGAATGATGCAGCACTGGGAGAGTGATGCAGTGCTGAGGAGTGAGGCAGTGCTGAGGGAGTAGGCAGTGCTGAGGGAGTGAGGCAGTGCTGAGGGAGTGATGCAGTGCTGAGGGAGTGATGCAGTGCTGAGGGAGAGATGCAGTGCTGGGGGAGTGATGCAGTGCTGAGGGGGTGAGGCAGTGCTGAGGGAGTGATGCAGTGCTGAAGGAGAGATGCAGTGCTGAGGGAGTGATGCAGTGTTGAGGGAGTGATGCAGTGCTGAGGGAGTGATGCAGTGTTGAGGGAGAGATGCAGTGCTGAGGAGGTGAGGCAGTGCTGAGGGAGAGATGCAGTGCTGGGAAGTGATGCAGTGCTGGGGGAGTGATGCAGTGCTGAGCCAGTGATGCAGTGTTGAGGGAGAGATGCAGTGCTGAGGAGGTGAGGCAGTGCTGAGGGAGAGATGCAGTGCTGGGAAGTGATGCAGTGCTGGGGGAGTGATGCAGTGCTGAGCCAGTGATGCAGTGCTGGGGGAGTAATGCAGTGTAGAGGGAGTGATGCAGTGCAATGCCTAGTGAGTGCAATGGTTAAACTGATCTGCCCCCACAATGTTTTCTCTCCAGTAGGTATTTGAAGTTGATGAGGCACTACTTATATTAGCTTCTATAACATCAGAAGCAGAGAAGGAGTAACAAAGTATGGAAAGATTTTTCTTCCAGCTCCTGGTATGTTTCCGTAGTACCGTCAGTGGCACTGTCATTCCTGGGCTATCTACCATCTGTTGCAAACAGTAGCACAATCCAACAGCATGCCACGCTTCCAGAGGCCCCAGTTAAGATGGAGTCTGAGATCCTCCTCTCCTCAGGTCACACATTATTGTACAGTGAGGATATCACAATTATCTCAGAGGTGTACCACATACTTGCTTTGAGCCAGTTTGACTTTGGCTGTGCCATCTGTAGGAGGAGCTGTATGTTTGATGTCTTTTAACTACATTGTAAGGAGGAACCACGATGTGCCACCATCAGATGGGCCGAAGGGCTGTCTTTTTTTCTACACTTACCTGATTGTCTTTCTCCTGCAGACCAATCCATCGAGCCCTCGCAATCTGTGACAGCCGTGTGCAAGTGCAATATCGAGGGAACACCTGGAAATAATACCTCCACTCCAGATGGGACAACCTCGATGATTTGCAAACCAAGACCCACTCAAGATTTGAACCTCGTGTTCACCTCTGGGGTTCATTCCAGATATTCAGAGAAGCCTTTTTGTTTCACAATGCTCCACCTTTCACCTCTGGTCGCCAATCTCGGTTCACCACTATCTTTGCTGTTTTTGTTCATACAGCATTTGTCACTGGATATTTCGCCCCTGCCTTCTATCTAATGACCTTGTACAAAATGTTATGGACCAGGCCAGACCCTCTCAAACTATTTAGGTTGCCTGGACCCTAACTTTTTCTTATTTGAAGGAAAATATGAAGTGTCTTTCCCAAATGCAATGGACAAATTCCTTGATGTTAACTAAAGCGCAATTTATTTAAACATTGTGGTTAAAATACAGAAAAAAAGAGAAATTTAGAATAACTTAACTCTATTGGAAAGCTTAACCAAATAGTAGATACAGTGCCCATTATTAATTAACAGTTCCAATACAATAACATCCCATAAGTACACCCCTTGGCAGAAAGGCAAATTCAGACAGAGATTCTCACATGCAGTTCTCCAATCCAGGAGGAAAGAAGATATCAAGAGAAAATTCAGAGAGCAGCTCAGAGACATTCACTGAAGCTTCTAACTGTTTTCAGACCCCAATATTTTCTGATGTGACCCAGAAATCCTGATCTGTCAGAGCTAGCCACATGCATTCAGACTTCATTAAAATGAGCTATTTACCATACCCCAGACAGTTCGGCACCTCTGCCTTTTAAACTCAAAAACACCAGGACATAATAACCTCCCAATGCCACTGCATCATCACAAGAATCTTCTTCTTTACAGCTGTGTTTAAATCGAGATTCTCCTGGATGGTGTCCATATGACGCAGGAACAGAATATGGCCATTTGACCCATCGAATCCGTTCCGTCATTCAATGAGATGATGTGGATTGGAATGGGTTGAGGATAAATTATAACAGAAGGTGACAGATGTGATGCAGGGGTTAGAAGCAGGCTAAAGAGTTGGAATTAGCTTTGTTGTCACAGGTACCCAAATGAGTACAAAGAAACGTACAGTGAAGTGAGGGGAGAGTAATTCTGCAAAGATGAATGACCTATAACGAGGAGAATCCTCCCGAGGCGCGTCATTCTATCCACTTTCCTGAAGGCCTCCCAAGTCTGGATAATAAATAAAGATCTGTGGGAGCAAATAGAGGTCTTTGAATCACAGATGCTAAGTCTTTGCTGCATATTCCTTATGCAGACCATGCAACAATGGAAAAGGTACTTGAAATTGCAAAAGAGGAAAAAAATCTGAAGGAGCAGCATGCAGAGAAGAGAATGCCAGAATTTCAGCGGTTCGATCAGAATCGTAAACCTACAGACCTCCCTCCTGGAGGGAACTTCGGGTGCAGATTCATAGTTCCTTGAGAGTGGAGTTGCAGATAGACAGGATAGTGAAGAAAGCATTTGGTATGCTTGCCTTCATAGGTCAGTGCATTGAGTACAGGAGTTGGGAGGTCATGCTGCGGCTGTACAGGATATTGGTGAGGCCACTTTTGGAGAAATACCTCACACAATTCTGGTCTCCCTGCTGTAGGAAGGATGTTGTGAAACTTGAAAGGGTTCAGAAAAGATTTACAAGGATTTTGCTGGGATTGGAGGATTAGAGGCTTGAATAGGCTGGTGCTGTTTTCCCTGGAGCATCGATGGCTAAGGGGTGACCATACAGAGGTTTATAAAATCATGAGGGGCATGGATAGGGTGAATAGACAAAATCTTCTTCCCCAGGGTTAGGGAAGTCCAGAACTAGAGGGCATAGGGTTAAGATGAGAGGGAAGGATTTAAAAGGGACCTAAGGGACAAACCTTTCAAACAGAGGGTGGTGCATGAATGGAATGAGCTGCCAGAGGAAGTGGTGGAGGCTGGTACAATTGCAACATTTAAAAGGCATCTGGATGGGTATATGAATAGGAAGGGTTTAGAGGGATATGGGTCAAGTGCTGGCAGGTGGGACGAGATTAGTTTAGGATACCTGGTTGGCATGGACAGGTTGGACTGAAGGGCCTGTTTCTGTGCCGTACACCTCTCTGACTCTATGACACGGTCTGCAAATAGTTGGACATCCCTGTGGTACTCCTACAGCCTTCCACTCAAACTAATTATCCTGTCTCTTCTGTTTCCTATCTGCTAAACACAATTTCCCTTTCGTAACTCCAGGCTGGCTTTGTCTAATCCCTATGGTATTTTTCAATGTCCTGTCATCACCTCCTCTATAATACAGTAATTTTCCCTTCAGCTTGTGTTCGGCTAACCAGTCTCTGATTCTGATTTATTCACTGTCTCCTTTTTCAAGCAGTATACAGTAAATTTGTCACCCTCCAGTTTCCCAAGACTGTTTCAGAACATACAGAATTCTGTTGATGACAGCCAATGTATCCAATATTTTCATGGCCACTTTTTCCTTTCGTACCCTAGGATGTAGATTATCAGGCCAGGCAATTGATCAGCTATCAGTCCCCTTAATTTCTCCAGCACCTATCTTGCTTTTAATAGTACTACTTTTCTCCTTTCCTAAAGGTGTGTGCTTCAAGAAATTCCTTTTGTTGGCAGACAGCGAGTCCCTGTGAATGAATGCATGTCGCTTCAAGTTTAGTGTCAACGGATGACATTATGAGCTCAACTCGTTAGCTTAAATCGGTGGTTGGTATAGCTTGGGATTCTTCATCAAGTGTTGCCTTGGGAACCTGTAGTTCCCTGGTTTATTTTCCATGGGAATAACTTGGCCAATCAGGATCAACTTGCCAACCAATCAGCACACCTTTCTCCAGCAATACAATTTGTCTTGCTCATTTGAAATTTGGCATTCTTGAGTTGTGTCCTGACAAGTACCAGGACGAAAAGCATTTGCATAATGCTTCTCTATATAATCGCACAGAAAATTAGATAGCGAGGTGTCAGGACAGATTTTGTCAAGGAGAAATATTTGATCAGCAGGTGAGAAAGGGTTATAGAGAAGGGGTCAGGTGCTAAAGTCCAATTGATCGCTGGCACAGTTGCTGATGGTGTGGAGGAGAAACTGATTCAAACTGGAGGAACACAGAATAATTGGAGAGCTGCAGAAAGTTAAGAAAGGCTGAAGTCATGGAGGGTTTTGAACACAAGAATGTGAATTCTTAAATCTTGGGTGTTTCTAGAGTGGTAACCAATACTTTCTCGTTAATCTTAAATTGAAGACTGAAGTTTGCCAACTTCAAATGTAAATATTAGCTTGTGATGTGATATGTCCCTGTGTCCCTTCCTTTTTTTGTATTCTTGACAGTAATAATTTAAATAAACTTGTGGAAAGTGGTTTATCTTGTCTAAAGTTGTTTTGAAAAATATATTGAAAACTAGTTATGCAGGGGCACATGACGAATCCAAGTTTATTTATCCAGGAGACAGCAACAGAGTGGCAAAATCCTGCAGAAATTAACTACATGATGCCACCTAATGCCTAAAGGCTGTAGTTGCACTGTTACAGTTGACAGGGCAAAATTGGGTGGGAGTCATTGACAGAGGAAGTCACAACAGGAGAAATGCGATCCAGGATCACGGGAGAGCAGAATCGAGCGTAGTTGGAGAGGGAAAGACAGACTGGAGATGGGATTTAATGGGAGTGGTGGCAGTGAGGCTAAACGATGGAACAAGCACAAAAATGTTCCCAGAAATAGAATAAATGCAACAAAATCAAACCGAGACATCACAGGAGAGAGCAGTGATGTAACTGATGGGTATTCTTTGCATCTCCTGACTTAAGCTGCGACTCTGAACAGTGTAAAAAACTTTCCAGAGATAATTAATAGAACTTCAACTCAAGGTTTGCTCATCCTTTCGAGCTAAAGGGTCTGAGTTTGGTCTGATGAGCAAACAGAAGACTTTTCTGACCTATGCTTATGGAGAAATAAGGGTAAAATAAAAGCAAGAGCACATTTTCTGTTTAGTGAAGATAAGATTGAGGAGCCCAGGCCCGGAAATTGCAAGATGTGGGAAATCTGACATTCACCTGGTGGTCTGGATGACCTGGGGCACAGGAGGTATCTCCACGTGGAGAAACTCAAGCTCTGGGGTTTGGAGTTTGAGGGTGCAGCCACACATTCAGAACGCACGTCCAGCTTTCAGGAAGCACAGGAGGAAGAGGGATTAGGTGGCCACCAGAAAGAAGAAAGGGACCAGACAGGCAGTGATGGGAAGGCCAGATCTCACTCACAAATCGTTTCTCAGGCCTTGAAAAATGGTGAAAGTGATGGTTCCTCTGTGGAGGCCAGGCAGAGCTCACTCAAGGAAGGATGTGCAACAGTAATAAAGGTGGGCAATTCATTCGCAAGAGGAGGAGGCAGACTCGTTTGCAACCGTAGATGCGACTGAAGATGGCATGTTGCTTGGCATCATAGAATCCTTATAGTGCAGGTAGAGGCCATTCAGTCCATTGAGCCTGCACCAATCCTCCGAAGATCATCAATCCTGGATTTCCCATGGCTAAACCCCCTAACCTGCACATCCCTGGGCACTATGGGACAATTTAGCACGGCCAATCCACCCTAACCTGCACATCCCTGGGCACTATGGGACAATTTAGCACGGCCAATCCTCCCTAACCTGCACATCCCTGGGCACTATGGGACAATTTAGCACGGCCAAACCACCCTAACCTGCACATCCCTGGGCACTATGGGACAATTTAGCACGGTCAATCCACCCTAACCTGCACATCCCTAGACACTATGGGACAATTTAGCACGGCCAATCCACCCTAACCTGCACATCCCTGGACACTATGGGACAATTTAGCACGGCCAATCCACCCTAACCTGCACATCCCTGGGCACTATGGGACAATTTAGCACGGCCAATCCACTCTAACCTGCACATCCCTGGGCACAATGGGACAATTTAGCACGGCCAATCCACCCTAACCTGCACATCCCTGGGCACTATGGGACAATTTAGCACGGCCAATCCACCCTAACCTGTACATCCGTGGACACAATGGGAAAATTTGGCTTGGCCAATCCATCTGAAAGTGCACATCCCTGGGCACTATGGGACAATTGAGCACTGCCAGCACAACTGACATTGTTTGAATGTGGGAGAAAACCAGAGCACACAGAAAACATGCAAACTCCACACACCCGAGGGGGAAACCAAACTGGGTCCCTGGCACTGTGAGGCAGCAATGCTAACCACTGAGCCACTGTGCTGCCCAAGTGTAGTGTGAGGTGCATTAGGGAGCGCCGACAAGTTCTACTCCCATCATTTAGAAGCACGTCTTCATCCCACATTGGATGCTCGGTTTTGACTTACTCTTATACTGGTGGCTTATGGAGTGGACAGTCCCTGGTCAGTCACTCGCATCAATTACAAAGGCACCCATTTGAATTCCCGATCAGTGAGTCATCTCTCTGGGTGAGCTTCCTAATGCACTCACCTCCTGAGTGACTGGGAAAGGTGAGTGACTGTTTTCTTTTTGAGTGGTCTCAATCAGCTAAGTCGTGATTGCTGATGAGTTGCCAGAGGGATTCACAAAAAGGGCAGTAGTCAAAATGCAGGCTTGTTGCTTTTTGATTGCACCATGTATTGGTGAACATGCAAATTAGGAGCAGGAGTAGGCCATTCGACCCTTCAAGTCTGTTTCTTCGTCAGGGGGCTCTGATGTGATGGTGACCTCAGTTCTGGCCTCCTTCCTGCTATTAGGCAAAAGTAAGGACTGCAGATGCTGGAAACCAGAGTTTAGATCAGAGTGGTGCTGAAAATGCACAGCAGGTCAGGCAGCATCTGAGGAGCAGGAAAATTGACATTTAGGGCAAAAGCCCTCCTTTCTTACTATTGTTTCCTTTGTTAGCCATGAATCTGTCTACTTCAGTCATAAAAATGCCCTTCCCTCCCTTCTGGCATAAATCATTCTAAAGAGTCATGACCCTGTTCGACAAAAACACAGCTCCCCCTCATTCTAGTCTTCTCTTTTGAGAACATCCACCCTGTTCATAATCCTTTAAGATCGCACACATTTCACAAGGCCACTGCTCATTTGTATTGCAACACATAATACCCAGATGGAATATGGAATCATGGTTTCATTTTAATTCCTGGCTATAATCAGTGGCAAATGTGTCTTCAGATATTCCCTAATCAGGGGCACTTTATTGCAAAGAAATATCAAGTATTTGGCTGCATGGGATGACTAGATGATGCTAATATAATCCCGATTCCCCATTTTCCTTATCTCCTGAACTACATCGTTTTCCTTTTAGTTTTTCCCATCTATTGCTCTGCCTTCTTGTCCCATTGGGATGGAACTGCTTGCTGGTGTGCTACTGAGTGTCAATGGAAGAGGGCCTATCCCAGAATGCATTGGGATTATGAAAGGCCTCTATTGAAAAACTGAGGCAGTGAGAAGGGGAGACAGAGGTTTTCAGGGTGAGATCCTCACTCAATTAAGAAGAATTGGTGTCATTGCAGGGGTTTAAAACCCCTCAATCCATACCTTCTCACCCTCTCTCCTCCCCCAAGGCACGGTGACCCTTAGGTTAAACCCATATCTGTCGTCTCTCTCTTAATGACAGTGCAGCCCTATCATTCTCTGAGACTAGGTCTGTACCAATATGACACAAAATACTCCAGCTGTGCCCTAACCAGCATTCTGTACAGTTCCAGCTTAACATATACCATGCCTTAGCTAAAGAGGACAAGCACCTTCTAGGCCTTCCAAAGCCCTTAGCTACCTGCCCTGCTATCTTCAGGATCTATATATATGCACGGCAAGGTCACTCTGATCTCTATACTTTACAAGGTCCTACTATTCAGAGTGTAATACCTTGCCTTGCTAGTCCTCCCTACCTTTCCAAATTGAATTCCATTTACCACTAGTCTGACCTTTTGAGATCCTCCAATTTACAGTGACCATCCTACTTACCACCTTAAAATCCCTACGGTGTGGACACAGGCCATTCAGCCCATTGGTTCACACCAACCCTTCTGAATGGCATCCCATCCAGATTCACCCCCTACCCTATCCCTGTAACCCTGCATTTCCCACGAACAATCCACCCGAACCTGCAGATCTTTGGACTGTGGGAGGAAACCGGAGTTCCTGGAGCAGACCCACGCAGACATGGGGAGAACATGCAAACTCCACACAGACAGTCGCCCAAGGGTGGGATCGAATCTGGGTCCATGGCAGAAGTGAGGCAGAAGTGCTAACCACTGAGCCACCGTGCTGTCCAATTATACGGAAAACAGTCTCAGAGTTGTTCAAGGAGGAGGAATTAGTGAGTTCACACACATACAATAAAAGACTGTGAGCGCTGGAAATTAATGCTGAAACCTAAAATCAGACATTGCTGGGAAAACTCAGTAGGTCTGGCAGCATTTGTGGAGAATAAGCAAAGCTAATGCTTCGGGTCTAGTGAGTTCTGAAGAAGGATGACTGGACCAGGAGCTAAAGCCCTCCTATATCTCTGCAGCCACCTCTTTATCCCCTCCATCCTTCTATTGTTAAACTCACTACTGTGTAGCACTGGGAGCAATCCAGAGATTAAAACCTTTGAAACCCTGCTTTTCAATTCCCTCCCTCACTCCCTAAAGACTGTTTGCATTTCTCTTTCGTGCTACAGCATTGGTCCCAAAAAAGACTGTTCGCCCTCCCCCTTCATTCCAAGACATCTTTGACCATTGGCATTGGCTTAGTGATTAACACTGCTGCCTCACAGTGCCAAGGTCCGATTCCAGCCTTGGTCAACTGTCTATATCGAGGTTGCATGTTCTCCTCGTGTCTGCGTGGGTTTCTTCTGGGTGATCTGGTTTCCTCCCACAGTCTAACGATGTGCAGATTAGGGTGGATTGGCCGTGCTAAATTGCCCCATTGTGCTCAGGGTTGTGCAAGTGAGGGTGGATTGGCCGTGCCAACTTGTACCATAGTGTCCAAGGATGTGCAGTTTAGGGTGGATTGGCCGCGCTAAAATGTCCCATAGTGCCCAGGGATGTGCAAGTTAGCGTGGATTGGCCGTGCTAAATTGTCCCATAGTGTCCAGGGATGTGCAGGTTAGGGTGCATTGGCCGGACTAAATTGTCCCATAGTACCCAGGGATGTGCAAGTGAGGGTGGGTTGGCCGTGCTAAATTGCCCTATAGTGTCCAGGGAAGTGCAGGTTAGAGTGGATTGGCCATGCTTAATTGTCCCATAGTGTCCAGGGATGTGCAGGTTAGTGTGGATTGGCAGTGCTCAATTGTCCCATAGTGCCCAGGGATGTGCAGGTTAGAGTGGATTTGCTGAGCTAAATGGTCCTGTAGTGTCCAGGGATGTGCAGGTTATGGTGGATTGGCCGTGCTAAAATGTCCCATAGTGCCCAGGGATGTGCAAGTTAGCGTGGATTGGCCATGCTAAATTGTCCCATAGTGTCCAGGGATGTGCAGGTTAGTGTGGATTTGCCGTGCTAAATTATCCTGTAGTGTCCAGGAATGTGCAGGTTAGGTTGGATTGGCTGTGCTCAATTGTCCCATAGTGTCCCAGGGATGTGCAGGTTAGGGTGGATTGGCCGTGCTAAATTGTCCCATAGTGCCCAGGGATGTGCAGGTTAGGGTGGATTGGCTGTGCTCAATTGTCCCATAGTGTCCCAGGGATGTGCAGGTTAGGGTGGATTGGCCGTGTTAAATTGTCCCATAGTGCCCAGGGATGTGTAAGTTTGAGTGGATTGGCTGTGCTCAATTGTCCCATAGTGTCCAGGGATGTGCAGGTTAGGGTGGATTGGCTGTGCTAAATTGTCCCATAGTGTCCCAGGGATGTGCAGGTTAGGGTGGATTGGCCATGTTAAATTGTCCCATAGTGCCCAGGGATGTGCAGGTTAGGGTGGACTGGCTGTGCTCAATTGTCCCATAGTGTCCAGGGATGTGCAGGTTAGGGTGGATTGGCCGTGCTAAATTGTCCCATAGTGTCCAGGGATGTGCAGGTTAAGTTGGATTGGCCATGCTTAATTGCCCCACAAATGACTCTTCATATTCTTTTCCCACCTTCCACTTCAACACTGCCCCCCCCAACCCTTTCACATTCTTGCATTTCAAAGGGAGACAGCAACATCATGTGGTAGTCATGGGGTTAAGTAATTCAGCAACTCGAACAAACTAGGAACACAGGTTCAAGAGAGGTAATATAGATAGATAGATAGATAGATAGATAGATAGATATGGAATATAGAGAGGAAATATAGATAGATAGATAGATAGATAGATAGATATGGAATATAGAGAGGAAATATAGATAAATAGAAAGATAGATAGATAGATAGATAGATAGATAGATAGATAGATAGATAGATATGGAATATAGAGAGGAAATATAGATAGATAGATAGATAGATAGATAGATAGATATGGAATATAGAGAGGAAATATAGATAGATAGATAGATAGATAGATAGATAGATAGATAGATATGGAATATAGAGAGGAAATATAGATAGATAGATAGATAGATAGATAGATATGGAATATAGAGAGGAAATATAGATAGATAGATAGACAGACAGATATGGAATATAGAGAGGAAATATAGATAGATAGATAGATAGACAGACAGATAGATAGATAGATATGGAATATAGAGAGGGTAGATAGATAGATAGATATGGAATATAGAGAGGAAATATAGATAGATAGATAGATAGATAGATAGATAGATATGGAATATAGAGAGGAAATATAGATAGATAGATAGATAGATAGATAGATAGATATGGAATATAGAGAGGAAATATAGATAGATAGATAGATAGATAGACAGACAGATATGGAATATAGAGAGGAAATATAGATAGATAGATAGATAGATAGACAGATATGGAATATAGAGAGGAAATATAGATAGATAGATAGATAGATAGATAGACAGATAGATAGATAGATATGGAATATAGAGAGGGTAGATAGATAGATAGATATGGAATATAGAGAGGAAATATAGATAGATAGATAGATAGATAGATAGATAGATAGATAGATAGATAGATAGATAGATAGATAGATAGATAGATAGATAGATAGATATGGAATATAGAGAGGAAATATAGATAGATAGATAGATAGATAGATATGGAATATAGAGAGGAAATATAGATAGATAGATAGATAGATAGACAGACAGATATGGAATATAGAGAGGAAATATAGATAGATAGATAGATAGACAGACAGATAGATAGATAGATATGGAATATAGAGAGGGTAGATAGATAGATAGATATGGAATATAGAGAGGAAATATAGATAGATAGATAGATAGATAGATAGATAGATAGATAGATAGATAGATAGATAGATAGATAGATAGATAGATAGATAGATATGGAATATAGAGAGGAAATATAGATAGATAGATAGATAGATAGACAGATAGATAGATAGATAGATAGATAGATAGATAGATAGATAGATAGATAGATAGATAGATAGATAGATAGATAGATAGATAATATAGAGAAAAAGTAGATAAACTGATAGAGAAGGATAGAAGGCTATACAGAAGAATAAATAGAAAGATAAGGACAAATCAAACTGGATAGATAGGTGCAGAATGGGTTCGTTAAAAATCATGGCAAATCATAGCAGCTTATGATGGGTATAAAACAAAATTAGCTAATAAAATGAGTGATTAAAATTTACAGCGTAGTTCTAGGCAATCATTAACATAAGACCTAATCATAAAATGAGCATTTAAGTACGCTAATAATTACAATCTGTTGCAAAATGCTGATCTGGTTCATTTACAGACTCGAAATGAGACCTTGCCTGCACTCTGCGTTTTGTATTGGAGTGCCAAAGCTACTCTGACACATGTAGAACCAGAATGTGTGTTTCCCTGTGCTGTAAAACAGAGAAAGCTCTGACTGGACTATGTTAGAAAGCCAACAAATCCCACCTCCCATGGCCACTATCTCTTTCCATAACCACATGGAATTAAATGTGCAACGGGGTTAAAGAAACAAAGCATTAATCTCCAGTTGAGATGTAGAATGAATAGAGCACATGATAATCTAATCCCTACTTTATAAAACCTAAAGACATGGTGTCCAAAATTTTAATTTGTCATAACATTGTTTAGGTATATAGTCAGATATCTTGAAATTTTGGAAAGGATGCTTAGCAAAGGAGTTTGACCATGGTAGCAATAATTAAGCTTTTGGAAGGAATAAGCTGCTTTAATGAAGACATTGAGTTTGCAGCATTTTCAGAGTGAGATGACCTGACCCTGGGCGTGAAAAGAAACTGGATTTGAACACAACCAGAGAGATAACTTGCGCACAGCAAAGTTCTAGTGTAATCCCATTAGAAAACCTCATCACCACAGATGGAGGATTCCTGGAAGTGAATTCAGAACCTACACCATTAAAAGTCAATTCAAACAGCCAGAACTGATCTAGGAAGACACTTCAGTACAACCAGCTCATGTGAACATTATCTTTGGTAATGGACTATCATTTGAGACAATCTGTAAATATTTATTTTCCTGCATTGAACAGTTACTTGGTTGAAGAACTCATAAGAGCAGACTTTGTGGTTGATATTTTTTGAAAAGCATAATTGTATATATTTACATCAGTTAAAATGTTGTTGATGATCTTTACATCTTTGCTTCAGTAACACACTGGTATGATATATACAATTAGCAATATCACTGCCCTTTGCAAATTCAAACTTAGTTGTGACAGTGGAAGTGTGGGACTAAGCAAGGAATCTGTTCACCCATCTTAATTTGGCCAGAGTGTCATTAAAATTGTGACAATGCTGTGACTTTAAGAAGTTATTTTGTGCTGGCTTTTTCTTTGAAGAGAGACTGTAAGGCAGAAGTGCTGAGACGTCTCTAAGAAAGTAAGCAATTTGTGAAACGATGATTTTAAATTGAAACAATAGAAGCAGCCTGGCTGGGTGTGGGTTGCTCCCATAGATCAGGCTTTCTAGTTTGTTTTAGTTTTGGGGTTTAGTTTTAAGCAGAAACCTTTGGAATCTCAAAAGATTTAGAAACTTCAGTGAATGTCTCTTAGCTGCCAATTACTCTGAATTTTGTTTTGATGTATTGTTTCCTCCTAGATTAGAGAACTGCAGGGAAGAATCTGTGTCTGGATTTGCCTTTTTGCCAAAGGGGTGTGCTGATGGGACGTTACTGTACCTTAATTAGTATTAGGCACTGCATCTATCATTCGGGTAAGTTTTCCAATAGTTAAGTAATTCTAAATTCCTCTTTCCTTTGTATTTCAACTATAATGTTGAAATGAATTGTGTTTTGCTTAACATCACATCACATTTGGAACAAACACTTTACATCTACCTTTAAAATAATAAAAAACATAAGGGTCTAGGCTACCTTCTTAAAATATTTTGAGGGGTTCTGGCCTGGTCCATATAAAAATGTAGATAATTCTCACAGAAGTTAATGAATTCAACTTGACAGCATATGATCTGTCAGACAACAGAAGGAGATGATGGTGCAAGACTAAAGGAAATGGCAAAAAAGCAAGTGAAAGAAGCAAAAGATGGGTCTCGGGAAGGTGTGAATGGCAACAGCATATCCATGACTGATGGCTGGTGTGTGAGAAACTGGGAGCTGTGGTTACTGTCTGAAATAATGTGGAGTTCAGAACATGTATTCATTTTTAAATTGTCAAACTGCCCACTAGAACCAGTAAATAGTCTGCGAATAAAAGTATTTACCATTTACTGGCCAGCTGTGGAAGAAATAGATAGGTGTTAGCAAGGTTTACAGAGTATCAGGTGAAAACCTACATTTTCAGTACATTTTGGGGGCAGTAACCCATTCCCATTCCCATTGCATGAAACCTCTGTGTGGAGTTTGCACATTCTCCCTGTGTCTGTGTCAGCTTCCTCTGGGTGCTCCGGTTTCCTCCCACAATCCAAAGATGTGCAGGTTAGGTGAATTGTCCATGCTAGATTGCCCATAGTGTTAGGTGCATTAGTCAGGGATAAATATAGGGTAGGGGAATGGGACTGGGTGGGTTACTCTTTGGACGGTCAGTGTGGACTTATTGAGCCAAATGGCCTGTTTCCAAACTTTAGGAATCTAATCTAAAGTGCTCACTTTGGAGTAATGTGCACCGTTCTGGTTGCCCTGCTATGGCAAGGATAGTATTAAATTGGAAAGAGTGCAGATTTACAAGGATGTTACTGGGACTGGAGGGTTTGGGTAGGAGGACAGTCATAGAGTCATAGAGATGTACAGCACGGAAACAGACCCTTCGGTCCAACTCATCCATGCTGATCAGATAACCTAACCTAATCTAGATAAAAACAATGACTACAGATGCTGGAAACCAGATTCTGGATTAGTAGTGCTGGAAGAGCACAGCAGTTCAGGCAGCATCCGAGGAGCAGTAAAATCGATGCTTTGGGCACAAGCCCTTCATCAGGAATCTAACCTAAACTAGTCCCATTGGCCAGCACTTGGCCCATATCCCTCTAAACCCTTCCTATTCATATACCCATTCAGATGTCTTTTAAACGCTGTAACTGTACCAACCTCCACCACTTCCTCTGGCAGCTCATTCCATACACGTACCACCCTCTGCGTGAAAATGTTTGCCCCTTTGGTCCCTTTTAAATTTTTCTCCTCTCAGGCTAAACCTATGCCCTCTAGTCCTGGACTCCCCTACCCTGGGTAAAGACCTTGTCTATTTACTGGATCAGTGGTGCTGGAAGAGCACAGCAATTCAGGCAGCATCCGAGGACAGGCAAAATCGACGTTTCGGGCCAAAGCCCTTCATCAGGAATAAAGGCAGAGAGCCTGAAGCGTGGAGAGATAAGCTAGAGGAGGGTGGGGGTGGGGATAGAGTAGCATAGAGTACAATAGGTCAGTGGGGAAGGAGATGAAGGTGATAGGTCAGGGAGGAGAGGGTGGAGTGGATAGGTGGAAAAGGAGCTGGAGGGGTTGGGTCTGAGGGCGGAGGTGCGGGATGTGGACGAGATGCATTGGAGGGCATCTTTAACCACGTGGGAAGGGAAATTGCGGTCTCTAAAGAAGGAGGCCATCTGGTGTGTTCTATGGTGGAACTGCTCCTCCTGGGAGCAGATACGGTGGAGGCAGAGAAATTGGGACTACGGGATGGCATTTTTGCAAGAGGTAGGGTGGGAAGAGGTGTAATCCAGGTAGCTGTGGGAGTCGTTGGGTTTGTAGAAAATGTCAGTGTCAAGTCGGTCGCCACTGATGGAGATGGAGAGGTCCAGGGAGGGGAGGGAGGTGTCAGAGATGGTCCAGGTAAATTTAAGGTCAGGGTGGAATGTGTTGGTGAAGTTGATGAATTGCTCAATCTCCTCGCGGGAGCATGAGGTGGCACCAATGCAGTCATCAATGTAGCGGATCCAACCGCAACAAGGACAGAACGCCCCTGGTGCTCACCTTCCACCCTACCAACCTTCACATAAACCAAATCATCCGCTGACATTTCCGCCACCTCCAAACAGACCCCACCACCAGGGATATATTTCCCTCCCCACCCCTTTCCGCCTTCCGCAAAGACCGTTCCCTCCGTGACTACCTGGTCAGGTTCACGCCCCCCTACGACCCACCCTCCCATCCTGGCACTTTCCCCTGCCACCGCAGGAACTGTAAAACCTGCGCCCACACCTCCTCCCTCACCTCTATCCAAGGCCCCAAAGGAGCTTTCCACATCCATCAAAGTTTTACCTGCACATCCACCAATGTCATTTATTGTATCTGTTGCTCCCGATGCGGTCTCCTCTACATTGGGGAGACTGGGCGCCTCCTAGCAGAGCGCTTTAGGGAACATCTCCGAGACACCCGCACCAATCAACCAAATCGCCCAGTGGCTCAACATTTCAACTCCCCCTCCCACTCTGCCAAGGATATGGAGGTGCTGGGCCTCCTCCACCGCCGCTCCCTCAACACCAGACGCATGGAAGAAGAACGCCTCATCTTCCGCCTCGGAACACTTCAACCCCAGGGCATCAATGTGGATTTCAACAGCTTCCTCATTTCCCCTTCCCCATCTCATCCTAGTTTCTAACCTCCAGCAACACGATCCCCTGACCTGTCCGGACTTGTCCGACCTGCCCAGCTCCTTTTCCACCTATCCACTCCACCCTCTCCTCCCTGACCTATCACCTTCATCTCCTTCCCCACTGACCTATTGTACTCTATGCTACTCTATCCCCACCCCCACCCTCCTCTAGCTTATCTCTCCACGCTTCAGGCTCTCTGCCTTTATTCCTGATGAAGGGCTTTGGCCCGAAACGTCGATTTTGCCTGTCCTCGGATGCTGCCTGAATTGCTGTGCCCTTCCAGCACCACTGATCCAGAATCTGGTTTCCAGCATCTGCAGTCATTGTTTTTACCTTGTCTATTTACCCTATCCATGCCCCTCAAGATTTTATAAACCTCTATAAGGTCACCCTTCAGCCTCCGACGCTCCAGGGAAAACAGCCCCAGCCTGTTCAGCCTCTCCCTTTAGCTCAAACCCTCCAACCCTGGCAACATCCTTGTAAATCTTTTCTGAACCCTTTCAAGTTTCACAATATCCTTCCGATAGGAAGGAGACCAGAATTGCGCACGATATTCCAAAAGTGGCCTAACCAATATCATGTACAGCCACAACATGACCTCCCAACTTCAATACTCAGTGCTCTGAGGAGAGGCTGGATAGGCTGGGACTTTTTTAATTGGAGTGTAGGAGGCTGAGGGGTGACCTTACAGAGGTTTACAGAATTATGCATAGATAAGGTGAATAGAAAAGGGGTTTTTTTCCCCCCTAGGGTAGGGGAGTTCCAAACTAGAGGGCATAATTTGAAACAAGAACAGAAATTACTGGAAAAGCTCAGCTGATCTGTCAGCATCTGTGGAGAAAAAGCAGAGTTAACATTCTGGGTGAAGTCAAACTTCCTCAGATTGACAGCATCCACAGTTCTTTCGGTTTTTTATTTCGAGCATAATTTCAAGATGAGAGGAGGAAGAATAGATAGGGGCCTGAGGGCTAACGGTTTCACACCGAAGGTGGTTGGTGAATGGAATGAACTGCCAGAGGAAGTGGGAGGTGCAGGTACATTTAAAAAACATTCAGTCAGGTACAAGAATAGGAAAGGTCTACCAGGATACGGGCCAATTGCGGGCAAACGGGACTAGTTTAGTTTAGGACACCTGGTCAGCATGGACGAGTTGGGCCGAAGGGTCTCTTTCCATGTTGTATGACTCGATGACCCCTCTGCCGATGTAGAAGGTGCAGGTCCATAGCTCCTTGAAAGTGGAGTCGCAGGAAGAGAGGATATTGAAGAAGGCGTTTGGTATGCTTTCCTTTATTGGTCAAGAGTATTGAGTACAGGAGTTGGGAGGTCATGTTGTGGCTGTACAGGACATTGGTTCGGCCAATATTGTGAGCAATTCTGGTCTCCCTCCTATCGGAAAGATGTTGTGAAAACTGAAAGGGTTTAGAAAAGATTTACAAGGATGTTGCCAGGGTTGGAGAGTTGAGCTATGGGGAGAGGCTGAATAGGCTGGGGCTGTTTTCCCTGGAGTTTTGGAAGCTGAGGGAACCTTACAGATGTTTATAAAATCATGAAGGGGCATGGATAGGGTAAATAGACAACGTCTTTTCACTGGGGTGGGGGAGTCCAGAACTAGAGGGCATAGGTTTAGGGTGAGAGGGGAAAGATATAAAAGGGACCTAAGGGGCAACATTTTCACACAGAAGGTGGTGCATGTATGGAATGAGCTGCCAGAGGAAGTGGTAGAGACTAGTATAATTGCGACATTTAAAAGGCATTTGGATGGGTATATGAATAGGAAGGGTTTGGAGGGATATGGGCCGGGTGCTGGCAGGTGGGACTAGAATGGGTTGGGATTAGAATGGATTGGGATATCTGGTCAGCATGGACGGGTTGGACCGAAGGGTCTGTTTCCGAGCTGTACATCTCTATGACTCTATGAGTCTATGAGACAGTGAATTTTTTGGGATCAAGCCAAGGGGGTTTGGATGTTACCCAACTTGTACATCTCAATCACCTAACTGATAGGCTTTTTGCTCCCAAAATTGTTCATTATAGAGAGCCAGCAGGCGACGGGAACTAACCAATGTGTTGGAAATCAAACCCCGGCTAAAGTGATTGACTGGTAGTTTCCAAGGTGAGATAAATGCACTTCAGTTGTTACAGACCTGTGTCCACGCTGTGCATGGAATAATGAGTTCCATTAGTAGAAAATAGTAAGACATTTCACTCATCGCGAGCATAATCAAAAAAATAGGGGATTGATTAATGAAGGCTGCATGATGCTGAAATTCAACAGAGATTGGAGCCTAATTTGTTGGGCTGGAGATATTCGTTGCACTAAAGGTTCACTTGTCCTCGGAGAAGTGCTGCTTTGATGTATTCCATTAAGCAACAGTTCAGTTCAGTTCAGAGAAGATTTTCAGAACGGAACGTTTGCAGTAGCAAAGAAATAGCACTATCCATGCTCTGCAGGATATGTTTGAATGCAAGGAGTAGGAACAAGCAGAGGCCATTCAGCCCCACTTTTCCCTCATTAGACAAACCCCTTCAACTGAGAAGGACAGTCAAGGGAACCTTCCGTGAACAGCCGTCAGTACAAGTATACCCATCTTTAAGGAAGGATCCCAAAACAAGGTGCGGTCTCACCCATACAGGTGTAGCAAGACTTGCTCATGATTTCCCTTGGGATAACAAAGTCAGGTATTCCACTTGCCTTTCCAATGGCTTCCTATTCACGTGTGGGGCTGACCTTTTCTGAGTCAAATACAAAGACACTCTGCAGCATTCTGCAGTCATCGAGTCACAGAGATGCACAGCATGGAAACAGACCCTGCAGCTCAACTCATCCATACTGAACAGACATCCTAAATTAATCTAGTCCCGTTTGCCAGCATTTTGCCTTATCCCTCTAAACCCTTTTGATTCATGCACCCTTGAAGATGCCTTTTAAATGCTGTAATTGTACCAGCCTCCCCCACTTCCTCTGGCAGCTCATATCATACACTTACCACCCTCTGTGTGAAAAAGTTGCCCCTTAGGTCCCTTTTAAATCTCTCCCCTCTCACCTTAAACCAATGCACTCTAGCTTTGGACTCCCCTACCCTGGGGAAGAGACCTTGGCTATTCACCTTATCCATGCCCCTCATGATTTTATCAATCTTGAAAATGTTACCCCTCAGCCTCCAATGCTCCAGGGAACACAGCCCCATCCTATTCAACCTCTCCCAAGAGCTCAAATCCTCCAACCCTGGCAACATCCTTGTAAATCTTTTCTGAACCCTTTTAAGTTTCACAACATCCTTCCGATAGGAAGGAGACCAGAACTGCATGTAATATTCCAAAAGTGGCCTCACCAATGTCCTGTACAGCCGCAACAACACCTCCCAACTCCTGTACTCAATACTCTGACCAATAAAGGAAAGCATAGTGGGCGGCACGGTGGCACAGTGGTTAGCACTGCTGCCTGTCAGAGCCAGAGACCCGGGTTCAATTCCTGCCTCAGGTGACTGTCTGTGTGGAGTTTGCCCATTCTCCCCTTGTCTGCGTGGGTTTCCTCCAGGTGCTCTGGTTTCCTCCCACAATCCAAAAATGTGCAGGTTAGGTGAATTGGCCATGCTAAATTGTCCATTGTGTTAGGTGAAGACGGGAATGGGTCTGAGTGGGTTGTGCTTTGGCGGGTCGGTGTGGACTTGTTGGGCCGAAGGGCCTGTTTCCACACTGTAAGTAATCTAATCTAATATACCAAACACATTCTTCACTATCCTATCTACCTATAACTCTACGTTCACAAGGAGCTATGAACCTGCACTGCAAGATCTCTTTGTTCAGCAACACTCCCCAGGACCTTACCATTAAGTGTGTAAGTCCTGCCCTGATTTGCCTTTCCATTTATCTAAATTAAACCCCATCTGCCACTCTCTGATTGGAACCACAGTCTTATTCTTGGCTCCCTGCCCCAACAGTTTTGTCAAGGCATGCCTCAGTCCATGCCGCACAGGAACAGGAGGGGGTCTGGTATGGCTAAGTCAGCAATTCCATCTCTGATCATTGTGAACCCCAACATGAGACTTAAGCGCTGAGTCTAAGCTGACACCCTACAGTGATCTACCTCACTGCCTTTATGCAGAACAATGTCGAACCTCATCCCTTCCAGATCTGCCTGGAACTATTACAAATAAAATCAATAATCTACTTTGTCTACAATATGATTGATAACAATAAGATGAATGAATTGGCACTTCTACTGAGCCAACAGTGGGGAGAGGGATGCAACAAGTTCTAGACAATAACCTGGCTTGGGCCGATAAGTGGCAAAAAACATTCACGCCACACAAATACCAGGCTGTGAACACTCTAACCACTGTCCCTTGACATTCAATGGTGTTACCATCACTGAGTCCCCCATCCTGGGGGTTACCATTGACCAGAAACTCAACTGGACTTTCCACATAAACTCAGTGGCTACAAGAGCAGCTCAGAGACTAGGAATACTGCAGCGAGTAACTCCCCTTCTGGGTCCCCAAAGCTTGTCCACCATCAACAAGGCACAAGTCAGAATTGTGATGGAACATTCCCCACTTGCCCCTAGATAGAGGCAGCCCCAACAACACTCGAGAAGCTCGACACCATCCAGGGACAAAGTAGCCCCCCGCTTGATTGACACCACATCCACAAACATCCCCTCCCTCCACCACCGACGCTCAGTAGCAACAGTGTGTACCAGCTACAAGATGCACTGCAGCAATTTACCAAAGGTCCTCAGGCAGCACCTTCCAAATCCATGGCCACTTCTATCTAGGAGGATGAGGGCAGCAGATATATGGGAATACCACCCTCTGCAAGTTCCCCCAACCAAGCCACTCACCATCCTGTCTGGGAAATACATCGCCGCTCCTTCACTGTTGCTGGATTGGAATCCTGGAACTCCCTCCCTAACAGCATTGTGGGTCAACCCTCAGCAGGTGGTCTGCAGTGGTTCAAGAAGGCAGCTCACCTCCCACATTCTCAAGGGGCAACTAGGGACGAGCAATAAATGCTGGCCTAGCCAGCGGCGCTACTATCCTGTGGGTGGATGAGAAAAAAGAGAGACACATCGATTCAACATTTCAATCTTCTTCGGAACTGAGTAAGTATCATTGTGTCGAACTGTCATCTCCAGACAGAGGCTATCACAGACAGTGATGGGCTGAAAGGGACGCTGTTGGGCCGTGTGTGTGTGTGTGTAGAGAAAGCTTTACTCTGTATCTAACCTTGTGCTGCCTCTGTCCTGGCGTGTTTGATGGGGTCAGTGGAGAGAGAGCTTTAATTTCAGTTTAACAGAGTAGAGAGAGCTTTACTCTGTATCTAATCCCAGCTGTCCTGGGATAGCACTGGGAGTGCCACCTTTGAACAAACATTAAGCTGGAGTCAAAATCACACCAGCTGTTTTCAAAAAGAGATACATCATTCTTACCAGTACCTAATAGTAATAAAAAAATCAATTAACATAATGAGGAGAAAATAGTTTTGCTCTTGGCTAGTACTCTATTCATTAAGAATCCAATTTGTCTCCTCACTGTAGCAATTCAATTAAAGTACTCATCTGAAATAAGTAGCCTGGCAATCCAAAAACACTTAATTCGAGCAGCTGCTCCCACCTCCTTTGGAAGGGAGAACTACAGCAGTTTTGAAATATTAGATACAGAGTGTTTGATGGGGACAGTGTAGAGGGAGCTTTACTCTGTATCTAGCCCCGTGCTGTCCCTGTCCTGGGAGTGTTTGATGGGAGGTAGTGTAGAGAAAGCTTTACTCTGCATCTGGCCCCATGCTGTCCCTGTCCTGGGAGAGTTTGATGGAAGATAGTGTAGAGGAAGCTTTACTCTGCATCTAGCCCCATGCTGTCCCTGTCCTGGGAGTGTTTGATGGGAGATAGTGTAGAGGGTATAACTGTCAGACAGTTCCTGGTAAATATTATTTAGTTTATTTATTCATCTCAGGCCATAGAATTGCCCAGGTCAGTGTAACAGTCGAGCAGAGGATGCTGCAATGGTCAGTTCTGGAGGCCCTGGAAGATTGTGCTGTCAGCTCCCGGTAGGGGAATGAAGCCTGGGACAGGGTGTTCTCATCCACCACTTGTCGCGCAGGTTCAGAGGGAATGTCCCTTCCCGGGATGTAGGGTTTTCCGGCCTCGTCCGCCATCGTCTCCAGCCAGTCCAGGTAATTGGCAAGCAGGGTGTACACGCCTGGACTGCGAGACTGCCCACACCCGCTCCCCCAGCTCACGATGCCAACCTGGATCCAAGACTCGGAGTTCATGCCTTGACACATCAGTGGACCCCCGCTGTCTCCCTACAAAGCAAACACAAACTACTCAGCACCATCGGAAATCTCTCCGGAGTGGAGTGTAAGAACAAAGCCCTTCAGTTAGAGTGTGATACTCATTTCCCCAGAGAACTGTCGAGGTCATGGTCAAGGGGGTGATAGGAGGAGGTGTCTTTGACTTGGCGCCTGGCTCGACCATGACCTCACTCCCCTCCACCCCCCCCATCAGCAAACCATCATCTCCCAGACCATACAGAACCTCATCACCTCAGGAGATCTCCCACCCACAGCTTCCAACCTCATAGTCCGGGAACCCCGCACCACCCGCTTCCACCTCCTTCCCAAGACCCACAAGCCTGACCACCCTGGCCAACCCATTGTCTCAGCATGCTCCTGCCCCACTGAACCCATCTCCACCTACCTCGATATTGTCCTATCCCCCCTAGTCCAGGAACTCCCCACAGATATTCAGGACACCACCCACGCCCAAGACTTCCGTTTCCCCGGCCCCCAACACCTCATCTTCACCATGGATATCCAATCCCTCTACACCTCCATCCGCCATGACCAGGGCCTCCAAGCCCTCCGTTGTTTCCTCTCCAGATGTCCCCAACAGTACCCTTCCACCAACACTCTCGTTCATTTGGCCGAACTGGTCCTCACCCTTAACAATTTCTCCTTCGAATCCTCCCACTTCCTCCAGACCAAAGGGGTAGCCATGGGCACCCGTATGGGCCCTAGCTATGCCTGTCTCTTTGTTGGCTACGTAGAACAGTCCATCTTCCGTAGTTACACCGGCACCACTCCTCACCTCTTCCCCCGCTACATTGATGACTGCATTGGCGCCACCTCGTGCTCCCGCGAGGAGGTTGAGCAATTCATCAACTTCACCAACACATTCCACCCTGACCTTAAATTTCCCTGGACCATCTCTGACACCTCCCTCCCCTTCCTGGACCTCTCCATCTCCATCAATGATGACCGACTCGACACTGACATTTTTTACAAACCCACCGACTCCCACAGCTACCTGGATTACACCTCTTCCCACCCTATCTCCTGCAAAAATACCATCCCGCATTCCCAATTCCTCCGCCTCCGCCGTATCTGCTCCCAGGAGGACCAGTTCCATCACAGAACATACCAGATGGCTCTTTCTTTAGAGACCGCAATTTCCCTTCCCACGTGGTTGAAGATGCCCTCCAACGTGTCTCGTCCACATCTCGTCCCTCCGCCCTCAAACCCCACCCCTCCAACAAGGACAGAACGCTCCTGGTGCTCACCTTACACCCTACCAACCTTTGCATAAACCGCATCATCCGCTGACATTTATCGCCATCTCCAAACAGACCCCACCACCAGGGATATATTTCCCTCCCCACCCCTTTCCACCTTCCGCAAAGACCGTTCCCTCTGTCACAACCTGGCCAGGACCCTCCAACAACCCACCCTCCCATCCTGGCACCTTCCCCTGCCACCGCAGGAATTGTAAAACCTGTGCCCACACCTCCTCCCTCACCTCCATCCAAGGCCCTAAAGGAGCCTTCCACATCCATCAAAGTTTTACCTGCACATCCACCAATATCATTTACTGTATCTGTTGCTCCCGATGCGGTCTCCTCTACTCTGGGGAGACTGGACGCCTCCTAGCAGAGCGCTTTAGGGAACACCTCTGGGACACCCGCACCAATCAACCACACCGCCCTATGGCCCAACATTTCAACTCCCCCTCCCACTCTGCTGAGGACATGCAGGTCCAGGGCCTCCTCCACCGCCGCTCCCTCACCTGACGCCTGGAGGAAGAATGCCTCATCTTCCGCCTCGGAACACTTCAACCCCAGGGCATCAATGTGGACTTCACCAGTTTCCTCATTTCCCCTTCCCCCAGCCTCACCCCAGTTCCAACCTTCCAGCTCAGCACCACCCTCATGACCTGTCCCACCTGCCAATCTTCCTTCCCACCTATCAGCTCCACCCTCCTCTCTGACCAACACAGACAGTCGCCCAAGGCTGGAATTGAACTTAGGACCCTGGCGCTGGGAGGCATCAGTGCCAACAAAATAGTTTCTCTTTATCTACCCTGAAGCTAATGCTTTCTCGGGGGGGAAATCCGCTGTCCTTACCCGGTCCGGGCCTCCCTGTGACTCCAGACCCACAGCCAATGTGCTTGACCCTTAATCGCTCTCTGAGCTGAGTCTGTCAGTGGCAAAGGGCAATTAGAGATGGATATCAAACAACGGCCCTGCACACCAATGCCCACACCCTGGGCAAAGGAAAGAAGGACTGGCCTGTGTCTTATTGAGGGGCCGAATGATCTCTCCTGCTCATTCCATCAGCACCACTGCAACAAATAAGACAGGATTTACCTGACAAGCATCTCGTCCACCTTCCTCGTAGCCAGCGCACAGCATGTTCCGCGTCAGATCTTTCACCCACTTCTGGCAGCTGTGCCAGTCAATGAGCTCCACTTCCACCTCTTGGAGAATCATTGGTCTCTTCTCTAAAGGGAGGTGATAGACACAGGATTCAGCATGGCCTTTCCTACCCACGCTGACCAAACCCGTAGAGTAGGCGTTCCACCGGGACCGGGGAAGGGGGGAGCTGGTGCGCCATGGTGGTGCTAGCCAGCGTCAGGGAGGGGACATAGCCGGGAGAGAACTGAAGAGGGGATGGATGATGTTGGAGCTACGGGAGGGGGAAGTGATAATGAGGAGACAACAGACAGGGACCAAGGAGAAAGGAGAGGGAATACAGTCAGTAAGTACAACAAAGAGAAGGGTGAGGGTTACAGCGACTCTCTTTATAACAGATACCCAGAGGTTCATGGTTACAGACAAGAATCTAATTGAGGAGTTCAGTGTAGTTCATATATAAAATAACAGATTTGTGAGAGTGAGTTACAGTCTGAGATATGTGTGTGTGCGAGTGTGTGTGTGACTGTGTGTGTGTGAGATGAAGGAGTGAAGAGTATTGTAGGGTAAGCTGTAGCACAGGGTGGGGTAGCAGGTTGAGGTGTTCCATGGAGTGGGGTGGACGGCGGGTGTATATGGGTGGGGAAGTGTTTTACAGTGGACCTCCCGTGGGCCCAATCTCTCCACCTGGTACTGAGTGACTGTGTATGAGGGTCCCCCTACTTTTGGAGACCGTCCATTGTGCTAACTCCCCCTGAGCCACCTAGGCTGGCACACAGAAAGCCCTCTGCCCCACCTCTCACTGGGACTTCATACCCGCGGTGATGGGATGAAGTCTTTAAACATTCATCCATCGGTTCCTGGTGGGTGCTGATATATCATGAGGGTGCTGCCCCCTCCTCCCTGGCCAACATCCTGTCCGTTAAAATTCTCGCCCTGTCACCAAAATCTCACGGCGAAGGAAGTGGGGGAGGGGCGGGGCAGAGATCCCACTCCAGTGTAACCTACCCAAGGCCCGTTTATACCTCAGGGTCCCCGCGCCTCACCGTGTTGGGTTATACCCCATCCAATGACAAAACAGGGTTTCCACTCCTCGATGTCGAACTGGTCACTGAGGGGAAGCAGAACAGGCAACTGGTCTTCACTGAAGGCGATGGGGGTCTGCAGCTCCACCATGGCGATGTCATTGTCCAGGCTCGAGTGATCGTAGTCCTGGTGAATGATGACTCCAGCCACCCTGAACGCCTGCGCCTTGTGGTGCCCCAGTTCAATGGAGCCTGTCTCCACCGAGAGCTGCTCTGCCCTGCACAGAAACCGATCTGTCAGTACCAACCCTTTGGTCTTCCCACCACCTCCACTCTTCCACTCTCCCTCCCCTAGGGCTCCGACATCCCTTTCCAATTGCTCAAACTCCATTTGGAAGCCTTGACCTACAGGCCTAAATTTAAACAGGCCCTGGCCTACCAGAGATGGTTGTTTACGATGGCTGCTACGATGGGTGGTGGGAGGAGAGGGCAGCCAGGGGCGAGTTTGCTGTTGCGGGATTGGAAATCCTCTCAGCCCCATCCCAACACCAGCTTCGGAAAGGGCCATGTCAGGATGACCAGCTCCCTCCCAAGAGAGACCTTGAGGAGGTCAGTAGGCCGAGCACAGGTGAGAGGGGGTTACCTCAGAAAGGTGTTTGCCAAAAGCGTGTGGTGTTGAAGGGCTTATGCTTGAAGTGTCGATTCTCCAGCTCCTCAGATGGTGTCTGGCCTGCTGTGCTTTTCCAACACCACACTCTCGACTCTGATCCCCAGCATCTGCAGTCTGCACTTTCTCCTCAGAAAGGCATTTGTCAGACCAAATGGAAAATTGGTTGGGTTAGTGTACAGGGGAGTGAGAGACACCAATCAGTGTACAGATATCTCCCTGAGACAGAGAGAGGGGACTGTGAGACACCAGTCAGTGTACAGATATCTCCCTGAGACAGAGAGAGGGGACTGTGAGACACCAGTCAGTGTACAGATATCTCCCTGAGACAGAGAGAGGGGACTGTGAGACACTAGTCAGTGTACAGATATCTCCCTTAGAGAGAGAGAGAGAGAGAGTGAGATACCAGTCAGTGTACAGATATCTCCCTGAGAGAAAGGGACCTAAGGGACACCAGTCAGTGTACAGATATCTCCCTGAGGGAGAGGGGACTGAGAGACACCAGTCAGTGTACAGATATTTCCCTGAGAGAGAGGAGACTGAGAGACACCAGTCAGTGTACAGATATCTCCCTGAGAGAGAGGGGACTGAGAGACACCAGTCAGTGTAAAGATATCTCCCTGAGAGAGAGGGGACTGAGAGACACCAGTCAGTGTACACATATCACCCTGAGAGAGAGGGGACAAAGAGACACCAGTCAGTGCACAGATATCTCCCTGAGAGAGCGGGGACAGAGAGATACCAGTCAGTGTACAGATATCTCCCTGAGAGAGCGGGGACAGAGAGATACCAGTCAGTATACAGATATCTCCCTGAGGGAGCGGGGACAGAGAGATACCAGTCAGTGTACAGATATCTCCCTGAGAGAGCGGGGACAGAGAGATACCAGTCAGTGTACAGATATCTCCCTGAGAGAGCGGGGACAGAGAGATACCAGTCAGTGTAGAGATATCTCCCTGAGAGAGCGGGGACAGAGAGAGACCAGTCAGTGTACAGATATCTCCCTGAGAGAGCGGGGACAGAGAGATACCAGTCAGTGTACAGATATCTCCCTGAGAGAGCGGGGACAGAGAGATACCAGTCAGTGTACAGATATCTCCCTGAGAGAGCGGGGACAGAGAGATACCAGTCAGTGTACAGATATCTCCCTGAGAGAGCGGGGACAGAGAGATACCAGTCAGTGTACAGATATCTCCCTGAGAGAGCGGGGACAGAGAGATACCAGTCAGTGTACAGATATCTCCATGAGAGAGAGGGACAGAGAGATACCAGTCAGTGTACAGATATCTCCCTGAGAGAGAGGGGACTGAGAGACACCAGTCAGTGTACAGATATCTCCCTGAGAGAGCGGGGACAGAGAGATACCAGTCAGTATACAGATATCTCCCTGAGAGAGCGGGGACAGAGAGATACCAGTCAGTGTACAGATATCTCCCTGAGAGAGCGGGGACAGAGAGATACCAGTCAGTGTACAGATATCTCCATGAGAGAGAGGGGACTGAGAGACACCAGTCAGTGTACAGATATCTCCCTGAGAGAGCGGGGACAGAGAGATACCAGTCAGTATACAGATATCTCTCTGAGAGAGCGGGGACAGAGAGATACCAGTCAGTATACAGATATCTCCCTGAGAGAGCGGGGACAGAGAGATACCAGTCAGTATACAGATATCTCCCTGAGAGAGCGGGGACAGAGAGATACCAGTCAGTATACAGATATCTCCCTGAGAGAGTGGGGACAGAGAGATACCAGTCAGTATACAGATATCTCCCTGAGAGAGCGGGGACAGAGAGATACCAGTCAGTATACAGATATCTCCCTGAGAGAGCGGGGACAGAGAGATACCAGTCAGTGTACAGATATCTCCCTGAGAGAGCGGGGACAGAGAGACACCAGTCAGTGTACAGATATCTCCCAGAGAGAGAGGGGACTGAGAGATACCAGTCAGTGTACAGATATCTCCCTGAGAGAGCGGGGACAGAGAGATACCAGTCAGTGTACAGATATCTCCCTGAGAGAGCGGGGACAGAGAGATACCAGTCAGTGTACAGATATCTCCCTGAGAGAGTGGGGACAGAGAGATACCAGTCAGTGTACAGATATCACCCTGAGAGAGCGGGGACAGAGAGATACCAGTCAGTGTACAGATATCTCCCTGAGAGAGCGGGGACAGAGAGATACCAGTCAGTGTACAGATATCTCCCTGAGAGAGAGGGGACAGAGAGATACCAGTCAGTGTACAGATATCTCCCTGAGAACTGTTTCACTCGTTTTGGACTGCACTCTTGCGCTGCGCCGTATTCACCTGAACTTTTTCAGACAATGAGCTGCTGTCAACACCCACCACATGTTGAGGATGGAGCCTCCGCAGATGTGCATGCTGTATTTCCGAAGGCTGACCTGCCAGGGCCAATCGCCTGGCTTAGTGTCACTCCCTCCAATAATCTGGGAGTCCAGGCGCCTCTGCCTGTGATGGGATCGACCTCTGTAACCTGTAACAACACGAGCCAAGCGAACTCAGCTACAATCCTCTCGCTCAGTACTTTTAACACGTCGCTAATGTGGGCGAGGCGGGTGGAACCTAATACCAGGCCTCAGTGGCTCGTTCCGAAGGGGAGATTTCCGAAGATTGGCTCAAAGAGCGGGAGGGTGGATGGAGGCGAGTTTGAAAGGTGGAGAGGTCCAGGGAGGGAAGTCCAGACCCAATGGAACACAAATGGGAAGCAACTAAAATTGGGAATTGAGTTTTTTCATTTCATGGTCGTGTCCTGGGGAGTTTTGCTGAACAATGAGACCTTGGAGTGCAAGTTCATAGTTCCTGGAAATGGAGTTGCAGGTAGATAGGATAGTAAAGAAGGCATTTGGTATGCTTGCCTTTATTAGTCAGAGCATTGAGTATAGGCGTTGGGAAGTCATGTTGCGACTGTCCAGGACATTGGTTAGGCCAATTTTGGAATACTGTGTTCAATTCTGGCCTCCCTGTAACAGCAAAGATGTTGCTAAACTAGAAAGGATGCTGAAAACATCTTATCAAAACCGGAGGAGATGCAGGGACTTTTTCCTCAGACCGTCGGAGGCTGAGGGGTGGCCTTATACAGGTTTATAACATCACGAGGGGCATGGTAAATAGACAAGGTCTTTTCCCCATGATGCCTGCATCGAATGAATAAAATGTCAGGTAAATTTGGGAACTGTGTTTACTTATTTGGAAATCTTTTGTGAAAGTTCCCTGGAACATCAGGGTAACAAGGACCTCTACGTCAGACTCTGAGTTACTGACTGGAGCTTCAACACCATAGTTCCAACCAAACTCACCTTCAACCTCCGAGACACAGGACTCTGCAGCTGGATCCTCGACTTCCTGACAGGCAAGCTACAATCGGTCAGGGTAGGTGACAACACCTCCTCTACGATAATCCTCAACACAGCAAGGCTGCGTACTCAGGCCCTTACTGTACTCCTTATACCCTCACGACGGTGTGGCCACATTAAGCTCAAACTCCATTTACACATTTGCTGATGACACCGCTGTACTGGGTCATAACTCAAACATCAACGAGACATTGTACAGGAAGGAGACAGAGAGCTTCGCAGCTCAGTGATAAAACAACAACCTCTCCCTCAATGTCAGCAAAATCAAGGAGCTGGGGTATCAACTTCAGGAAGTGGAGTGGAGGACATGCCTGGGATGGAGGCGATCAAGAGCGACAAGTTCCTGGGAGGAGATATCACCAGTAATCCGTCCTGGTGCACCCACATTGACGTTACAGTCAAGAAAGCACACCAACGCCTCTCCTTTCTCAGGAGGCTAAGGAAATTCAGCACGTCCACAATGACACTTCCCAATGTTTATAGGTGCACCATGGAAAGCACTCTATCTGGATGCATCACACTTCAGTACGGCAACTGCTCTGCCCAGGACTGCAAGAAACTACAGAGAGCTGTGAACACAGCCCAGTCCATCACCCAAACCAACCAACATTGATACTGTCTACACTTCCTGTAATCAAAGACCCTTCCCGCCCTGGTTACACTCTCTTCACCCTCTTCCATTGAGCAGATGGTACAAAAGTTTGAAAACATGTACCAACTGATTGAAGAACAGCTTTTTCCCCTCTGTTACCGGACTTCTGAGCAGACCTCTCATATGTTAGAGCTGATTTCTCTCTGCACCTTCTCTGTAGCTGCAACTCTACATTCTGCATTTCTGTTCTGTTACCCTGATGTACTTGCGTAAGGTATGATTTGCCTGTAGAGCACACAAAACAATTCTTTTCACTGTATCTCGGTACATGTGACAATAGTAAATCAAATCAAATCAAAAGATTCTGGAAGTGGTGGGTTTTGATTTCCAGGGTACTACCCCAGTGAGGTATAACAGCATGTAGGGGTAAGGAGCTCACTGGATTTGGTTGGAGCAGCCAATGGGAGTTTTTAAGACCACCTAGACCACCCAGTGCTCCTACTCATAGGTCTGCCTTTCTCATCCCATCCTTTAGTCTCCCCAATGCATTGTGACCTCGACTGACACTCCCAGTGCCAGCACTGAGGTGGTGTTGCAGTATCGGAGGTGCCATATTTTGTGTGTGGCAGAGAACAGAGACTTGATCTAACCCCATAGGTTAAATGTACAAGATTGTCTCAAACTATTTAACGGAATGGCAGGGGAGCTCTCTATCCCACCTCCTGATGGTCCCAGGGCCAACATTTAACCATCACTAAAACAAGAGATCCTGACAGTTGCCATGGTATGCTGCGAAGGGAACATTTTCCAAACTAATGTCAACCAACACTGTCTTAGATATGATGTGCCAGTCCCATGACTTGCAGCTAATCTGCAAATTAGTTGCTGAGGTCCCTGTGCTTCCCAGTCCCCTAGTGAGCATTATTTGGGAGACAGGCAATATAGATCCCATGGTATTCTTTGCTCCTGATCCCTGTGTGTGATTGGTACATGGATGCGAAAAGAAAGGGAGAGTGCGACGTTGTCACATCACTGCTTGTGGGATCCTCCTGTGCACCAACCAATAACGGCATAGCAAAAAAAATACTTGATGGCGTTACCACACCACGGCGAATCCTTCTTTTAATTCAACCAAACAGCCAGAAAGGCTCACCTCGCCTCGTAATCTGTTAAAATATAAGTGACAGAGAACTCCCAAATTCCTCTATTTAAAGAAAATAACATCAATTTATACTTTAACTCTAAAAGTGAACATTAAACAACAACTATTCATAACTCTAAGCCTCCTTTCTCTTAACTGTTTATTATCTGCCTCCAACTCTATAGCAATATGCTGTTCCATTAAGACACTTACTAAAATTACATCAAATTAATTTCAAAACCACACAGCCATTGTAGTCTTCGGTGTCTGTCTTCTTCCAGCTGAAGATCTCCCTGGGTCGTCTTCTTTCTTTTTATTGTCAATATGCTTCATATGAAAAGGTACCTTTGATAGAGAGTGTTTCCTAATTTCTTGGATCTGTGTCGATGGCAGTTGCTCTGCCTCCAATTTTCAAAATGCCTGCCTTTTTTAGAACTCCAATATTGGATTGTCTCATTGGTTAAATGTTGGCAAAACAATCAATTCAAACTCGATTGGGTTTTAGTACCCTGGGGCATAATTTAAACTGATTGGTTAAATTGGAATTGTTGTCAAAACAGCAACCAACTCAGGCATCCACTCCACAGCCAAATGTTATGTATTTTCCATTTTCCAGTACACTCTGGGACTGCCATCGAGTCATATCACACAGCTCTCAGTTCAGAACAGCATTCACTCTCTCTTACAAGCCTTCAACTTCATAACAATTGGCCCTGAAGTGCTTTGGGATGCTCTGAGGTTGTGAGAGGCCGCTACACAAATGCAAAGTTTCTCTTAATATTGTAGAGTTGTTATGGTACTGAAGAAGGCCTTTCAGCCCATTGTGCCTGTCCTGGCTCTGTTACCCAGTGCCCATCTCACCCCATCTCCCTGCAGGCCATTTCTATCCAATTAACCATCTGATGCCCCTCTTGGAAGTCTCAATGGAACCTGCCTCCACCACATTTCCAGGCAGTGCACTCCTGACCCTAAGTAATCACTGGGTGAAACACTGTGTTCCTCACATTGGTTTGCTAAATTCACACATCACTTTAATTCTTAAGTTTTTATTGCAAATTCAGTTATTGGATGTGTGTGTTGCTGGCTGGGCCATCCCTAGTTGCACCTTCAGAAGGTGGGGGTGAGCTATCTTTTTGAACAGCTGCAGTCCCATGCGGTGTAGGGATACCCACACAGCGCCCATTAGGGAGGGAGTTCCAGGATTCTGGATCAGAGTGGTGCTGGAAAAGCACAGCAGGTCAGACAGCATCCGAGGAGTAGGAACATTGATGTTTCGGGCAAACACCCTTCAGGACTGAAGGCAGGGAGCCTCCAGGGTGGAGAGATAAATGGGAGGAGGGGTGGGGCTGGGGAGAAGGTAGCTAAGAGTGCAATAAGTGAATGGGGGTGGGGATGAAGGTGATAGGTCAGAGAGGAGGGTGGAGTGGATAGATGGGAAGGGAGATTGGCAGGTGGGACAGGTCATGAGGACAGTGCTGAGCTGGAAGGTTGGCACTGGGGTGAGGTGGGGCAAAAGGAAATGAGGAAACTGTTGAAATCCACATTGATGCCCTGGGGTTGAAGTGTTCCGAGGCGGAAGATGAGGCGTTCTTCCTCCAGGTGTCGGGTGGTGAGGGACCGGCGGTGGAGGAGGCCCAGGACCAGCATGTCCTCGGCAGAGTGGGAGGGGGAGTTGAAATGTTGGGCCATGGGGTGGTGGGGTTGATGGGTGCGGGTGTCCCGGAGATGTTCCCTAAAGCACTTCTGACCCAGCGACACTGAAGGCACGGCCGATTTATTTCCAAGTCAGGATGATGAGTGGCTGGGAGGGGAACTTACAGGGGGTGGGGTTCCCATGTCTCTGCTGCTCTTGTCCTTCTAGATGGTTGAGGTCGCAAGTTTGGAAGGTGCTGTCTGAGGATCTCTGGTGAGTTTCTGCAGTGCATCTTGTGGATGGTACACACTGCTGCTACTGAGCATGGGTGGTGGAGCGAGTGGACGTTTGTAGATAGGATGCCAATCAAGCAGGGGGTTGCTTTGTCCCTGGATGGTGTCGAGCTTCTCGAGTGTTGTTGGAGCTGCCCCCATCCAGGGGCAACTGGGGAGTATTCACTCGCACTCCTGACTTGTGCCTTGATGATGGAGGACAGGCTTTGGGGAGTCAGGAGGGGAGTTACTCACTCCAGGATTCCCAGCCTCTGACCTGCTCTTGTTGCCACTGTGTTTATGTAGGTGGTCCACTTCAGTTTCCGATCAATGGTAAACCCTAGGGATGTTGCTCGTTGGGGGGACGATCATTCTTAGTTTGATATTTAAATTCAGTACTGGAGGTTGGTGAATAATCCCCACCGTGTGTCCAGGACAAGCGGCTGGAATTTCCGGTGTGACTGTTCATATTTTGGGAAACTGCGGAATATCAGAAATGCATCTGTGCCCATTCAGTGAGTGAGATGTATTCGGTGACAGTCTGCTTCCACCTGCTGGTAAAAACGAGAACTGTGGCTGGATTCCACTGCCTACACTGACATCGCTGCCTCTTCGTAAAACTGACCAAAAATTTCCTTCCCTCCCCTATGCCTTTGTTTTTCACGGGATGTGGGCATCACTGGGCAAGAATGGCACTTCATGCCCAGTCCCTAATGGCTTTAAGCTTAATTGGTCATTTCAGTGGGCGGACAAGAGCCAACCACATTGGCGGTGGGTCTGGAGTCATGTGTAGGTCAGACTGGGTAAGGGAGGGCAGAGTTCCGTCCCTAAAGGACATTTGTGTGTTTTTTTAAAGGAATATTTTCTAACCAACCAGGTCAGAGATGTTATGACTCAGCTCTGGAGCAGGTAGGTTAGATCCTCCTGACTCAGAGATACGGGCACTACCACAGCAGCGCTCCAGGTATGATGCCATTTAATGCCTATCCACAATTAAGATTAATTCCAGGTACTTTCACTGAATGTAAATTGCACCAACTGGGAAGGGGTTGACTGTAAAATCTTAGTCTGCCACTACTTCCCCCAGATGAATTTGTCCCCCTCTTCCTGCTCTTCCCCACAGCCTTGTGGGCTCCCTCCCCTCAGATCATTGACCCAAGTATTTGCCGAAGGCTTGGATTACATCTGCCTCCACCCTACATGTGACTCCTGACCTATTGCAATGTTGCTGGCTCCTAACTACCCCTCTGAAATGGCTACCATGTGTTCAAGGGAGGGGCAGTTAGGGATGGGCAATAAATGTTGGCCTTTCCTGAAATGTCTGAAGTCCCCTATAGGCCAGAGGTCCCTCCCTGAAGGCCATCAGTAAGTCTGATCTACCTTAACGTCTCCTTGGTCACACTGACATCATTTTAAACATCTATCATACAGCACAGAAACAGGCCCTTCAGTCCAACTTAGCCATGCCGACTAGATATCCTAAATTAATCTAGCCCCATTTGCCAGCTTTTGGCCCAATCCCTCTAAACCTTTCCTATTTATATACCCATCCAGATGGCTGTTAAATGCTGTAAATGTACCAGCCTCCATCACATCCTCTGGCAGTTCATTCCATACACACACCACCCTCTCTGTGAAAAGTTGCCCCTCACGTCCCTTTTATATCTTTCCCCCTCACCTTAAACCTATGCCGTCTAGTATTGGACTCCCCTACCTGGGGAAAAGACCTTGACTATTCACTCAGTCCATGCCCCTTATGATTTTATAAACCTCTTTAAGGTCACCCCCTCAGCCTCCTGTTCTCCAGGGAATAAAAGCCCCAGCCTATCTAACCTGTCTTTATAAGTCATAGAGTCATACAGATATACAGCGCAGAAACAGACCGAATTCGTCCATGCTGATCAGATATCTAAACCTAATCTGGTCCCATTTGCCAACACTTGGCCCATATCCCCTAAACCCTTCCTATTCTATACCCAACCAGATGCCTTTTAAATGTTGTCATTGTACCAGCCTCCACCACTTCCTCTGGCAGCTCATTCCGTACACGCACCACCCTCTGCGTGAAAGAGTTGCCCCTTAGGTCCCATTTACACTTTGTCCCTCTCACCCTACACCTATGGCGTGTAGTTTTGGACTCCCCCACCCCAGGGAAAAAACCTTGTCTATTTACCCTATCCATGCCCCTCATGATTCTATAAACCTTTATAGGGTCACCCCTCAACCTCCGACGCTCCAGGGAAAACAACCCCAGCCTGTTCAGCCTCTCTCTTTAGCTCAACCCTGGCAACATCCTTGTAAATCTTTTCTGAACCCTTTCAAGTTTCACAACATTCTTCCAATAGGAAGGAGACCAGAATTGCACACAATATTCCAAAAGTGGCCTAACCAATGTCCTGTATAGCTGCAACATGACCTCCCAACTCCTGTACTCAATGCACTGATCAATAAAGGTCAATCCCTCCATTCCCAGCAATTTCCTGAACCATCTCCAGCTTAATATTATCCTTCTTATAACAGGGTGACCAGAACTGAACACAGTGCTCCAGAACAGGCCTCACTAATGCCTTGTACAACCTCAATGTAACATCCCAACTCCTATGCTCAAGTCTGAGCAATAAAGGCAAGCGTGCTAAAGACCTTCTTAACCACCCTGTTTATATGTGATGCAAACTTCTAAGAATTATGTACCTGAACCCCTAGCTCTCTCTGTTGTACAGCACTATCCAGGGCCCAATGTTTGTGTAAGTTTTGCCCTTGTTTGTTTCAAAAGCAAAATGCGACACCTCGCATTTATGCAAATTAAACTCCATCTGCCCGTTGCCCCAATTGATCAAGATCCCTTTGTAATCTTAGATAACCTTCTATGCTGTCCACAATGCCACCAATCTTGGTGTCATCTGCAAACTTACTAACCATCCTCAACCAAATCATTTCTATAAACGACTCACCAAAGTGGACCCAGCACTGATCCCTGTGGAACACCGCTGGAGCAACCTGTCACCACAGTCTCTGTCTCCTGCTCATTTGAATCCAATTGGCAAGCTCTTTTCTTTTTCGGGTTAGCTCCACCAGGGAAGCGGGGCGGGGGGCTTTGAGGAGGGGGATGTGGGGGAAATTGGTGCTGGGGTTTGAACTCAATTGAACTTTCCGTTTGACAGATGGCACACCAATAGTTTCCTCAGGAACCGCTGATCCCTCTTAATAAGCGAAATAAAAGGCCGAGGGAGCCAAAAGTCAGAGTCATGAATAATAAAGAAAGGGCCTTCTGTTTTCTTTCAAGCTATCTGTAAGTAAAATGTCAATAATTAATGCTTAAATACCATCCAACAGTTTCCAAGCCTGGGCAGCTCTGTTCCCTCAAAGGCAATGTGTCCATAGTTACTGTGCTGACATTAATCATCGGCTTGCTGTAATTAAACCTAACCTCCTCATTAAAGGGCAAGGGGTCCACCAGAGGAATCATTGCCTCTGAATGGGAAGTCTGGGCTCTAAATCATAGAATCCCAGTGTGGAAGCATACCATTCAGCCCATTGAGTCCACAACAACTGTCTGCAGAGCATTCCACCCAGACACCAGCCCCCACCCATCCCATCCTGGTTCTGTAAACTCCCATGGCTAACCCACCCTCACCTGCACATCCCTGGGCACTATGGGACAATTTAACACGCCCAATCCATCCTAACCTGCACATCCCTGGACACTATGGGACAATTCAGCACGGCCAGTCCACCCTAACTTGCACATCCCTGGACAATATGGGACAATTTAGCACAGTCAATCCATCCTAATCTGTAGCACAGTGGTTAGCACTGCTGTCTCACAGCACTAGAGATGCAGGTTCAATTCCCACCTCAGGCAACTGTCTGTGTGGAGTGTGCACGTTCTCCCCATGTCTGCATGGGTTTCCTCCGGGTGCTCCGGTTTCCTCCCACAGACCAAAAATGTGCAGGTTAGGTGAATTGGCCACGCTAAATTGCCCGTAGTGTTAGGTGAAGGGGTACATGTAGGGGAATGGGTCTGGGTGGGTTATTCTTCAGAGGGTCGGTGTGGACTTGTTGGGCCGAAGAGCCTGTTTCCACACTGTAAGTAATCTAATCTAACCTGCACATCCCTGGACACGATGGGACAATTTAGCACGGCCAGTCCACCCTAACCTGCACATCCCTGGGCATTATGGGACAATTTAGCACGGCCAATCCACCCTAACCTGCACATCCCTGGGCACTATGGGACAATTTAGCACGGCCAATCCACCCTAACCTGCACATCCCTGGGCACTATGGGACAATTTAGCACGGCCAATCCACCCTAACCTGCATATCCCTGGGCACTATGGGACAATTTAGCATGGCCAGTCCAACCTAACCTGCACATCTTTGGACAGTGGGAGGATACCGGGGCACCTGAATGAAACGCACGAAGACATGAGGAAGAACTTACAAACTCCATGCAGACAGTCACCCGAGGGTGGGACCAAACGTGGATGCCCTTTGGAGGGGTTGGTGAGGACTCAATGGGTCAAATGGCCTGTTTCCTCATTGTTGGAATTCTATGATTCTATAATTTCCTTGGGGATTTGTCAGTCTTTAATTATAATAATTTTCTTATTAACCTTTCCCTAACAATTGTAACTGTTTAATTTCCTACCTCCCTTTCACCTCTGTGATTATTTCTGAGATAATAATTCTATCCCCTACAGTGAAGGCAGACACAAGATCTCCGGTTAGTTGATCTGACAATTCCTAGTTCTCCATTAATGGTTCCTCAGATTCACTGTCTGGAATAGAGACCACCACTACCTGTGGGTTATTCTCCAAGTTGCTCACCATTCTGACTTGGAAATACAGACTCACTGATGTTGATAGCCCTGAAGTATGCCATTCGGCCCATCGTGCCCACCTTGTCTAATCAGATCTGAACACACACGAATCCAATTTCCCAGCTTTGATCCCACAACTATGGCAGTGCAAGTGACTGGTGAAAGACACGCTGAAATGTTTTGCAAATTACCCACTCAGGCACTGAGATACCCATGACCATGTGAATGGAAAATACTTCTTCTCAACTTTCCTCAGGCTTCTATGTTCTACCTTAAATATACACCCCCTTTGTATTAACCCTTCATGTTAAAAGTGCCTTTCCATCCACCTTGTTGTTATAATATGTATCTTTATAGGTTTCCCCACCCCCTCAATCTTTGCAGTTCGCAGGAAAACAACCCCAGAGTATCCAATCTCTCTTCATAACTAAAACTCTCCAGCCCACGTGGCGTCCTATAAAATCTCCTCTGTACACTCTCAGATGCATTCACACCTTGCCTATAGTGCACGACCAGAA
Organism: Chiloscyllium plagiosum; assembly: GCF_037043375.1. NCBI lineage: Eukaryota > Metazoa > Chordata > Chondrichthyes > Orectolobiformes > Hemiscylliidae > Chiloscyllium > Chiloscyllium plagiosum. The sequence goes on from NW_028270182.1 coordinate 7,738,782, forward strand.
CTATAATCAGTATCAAACAGCAGGCCAGTCTCCCTAAAAACATTTTAAGGTAGCCTAGACCCTAACTTTGTCTTATTTTAGAGGCAGATATGAAATGGATATTCCACTCAACTACAACATGGTGGCATGATGGTTCAGTGGTTAGTTCAGCTGCCTCATCAGCGCCAAGGACCCGGGTTCGATTCCAACCTCAGGCAACTATCTGTGAGGAGATTGCACATTCTCCCCATGTCTGCGTGGATTTGCTCTGGTTTCTCTGCCAAAGATGTGCATGCTGAACTGCCCCCATAGTGTTCAGTGATGTGTAGGTTCGGTAAATTAATCAGGGGAAATGTAGAGTAATAGGGGAGGGGAATGGGTCTGGGCGGGTTACTCTTCAGAAGGTCGGGGTAGACTTGTTGGGCCTGTTTCCACACTGTAGGGATTCTATGATGAGAATTTATTAAAACACTACAGTTTAAACATGAACAGAAGAAAACTGAATTTAGAATAACTAGTGGAAAAGGTAACTGATGTGATACAGTAACTATTACTAATTAACTGTTCCAGTTCAGTAGCATCCCACAAACACATCTCTTGTCAAAAAGGTAAATTCAAACACAGATTCCCACAGGCAGGAGGGAAGAACATGCACATGGATAGCATTTAGTTGAGGGGTGCGTAGGTTAAGTTACTATATTTTACATTAGGATTAAATCTCGGCACAACATCGTGGGCCAAAGGGTCTGTTCTGTGCTGTGAATTTCTATAAAAGATTTCAGGAGACAGTCAGAGGAGTTCTTTACTGAAGGTTGCAACTCCCCTGGACTCCCACATCTTGTGACTGCTCCAGCTAAACCAAACTAGAAGAAACCTGAACTGGGAGAACTGGCCACTCCCCTGACATCGTTAAACTCGACACTTTTTTACCTCTGTTGCAAAAAACCAAGGACCAACTAACCTTCTTAAGGTAGCAACATCATTACAAAAGTCCACCAATCATGTCCTAACCAGTGTTTTATACAATTTCAGAATAACTCCCTTTTACTTTTATTTGATGCCTCGGCTAATGGAACAGTGGCTCAGCGGTTTGTGTCACTGTCTCATAGCGCCATGGTTTGGGTTCGATCGCACGTCCGGGTGACTGTGTGGAGTTTGCATGTTCTCCTTGTGTACGCATGGGTTTCCGCCCGAAGTCCAAGGATGTACAGGTTAGGTGCTAAATTGCCCCACGGCATCCAGGGATTTGCAGGCTATGTGGGAAGTACAGAGATCGGGTAGAGAGGTGGGTCTGGGTAGGATGCTCTTCGGAAGCTTGGTTTAGACTTAATGGGCCGAATAGCCTGCTTCTATACTGTAGGGATTCTATGACTCCAATGGAGTCATGTATTCCATATGCCTTCCTACCAACCTGCCCAGGAGTCTTTGGGTGTTCAACCATGGTCCCTCTGCTTCCCATCGTCTGATCATTCTCAATGTCATCTCTTGCCTTTTTGGATTGAATTCCATTTGCCACTGTTCTACTCAGCTGACCAGTCCATTGCTATCCTCCTGCAGTTTATGGCTGTCCTCACTATTTACCACCTAACTAATTTTCATCTCATCAGTGAACTTCTCGATCATAGCACGTTACAATTAAGTCCAGTTCATTTACGTACACACAACAAACAGCCAGGTCATAGAAACATCCCTCTAGAATCATCACCTATGGGTGCAGGAACATGATTCTTTGAGGTTTGTGACACATATAGGCAGGGCAGTTAAAAAGATGCTTGGCACACTTGCTTTCATTGCTCAGTCCTTTGAGTATAGGAGTTGGGACGTCATGTTGAAGTTGTACAGGATGTTGGTGAGGCCTGTTCTGGAGAACTGTGTCCAGTTCTGGTCACCCTGTTATAGGAAGGATGTTATCAAGGTGGAGAGGACTCAGAAGAGATTTACCAGGTTGTTGCTGGGTATGGAGGGTTTGAGTTATAAAGAAAGGCTGGATACGTTGTGACTTTTTTCACTTGAGTGTAGGACGTTGAGAGGCGACGTGATAGAAGATTATAAAATAATGAGAGGTGTGGGAAAAGATCTGCCACCCTGCCTACCCATATAGCAGGCCCACACTGAACACAGGAAACTTGGCCAAACTATACCAGAAATGCCCAGAATGCCTCAGCAGTGACCAAACAGGCTGACAAGCGAAACCAGACAGCACTCGCAGACACTTCCCAACACCCACTAACAATGCCAGATCAACACAGCTGTCCCAAAGTCCCGAGGACAGTCTCATAACACAGCAATACCAACGCCACACAAAGAACAGATGGAGAGACACCATCATACCTTGCACCCAGGACAGGAACAATGGAATTCTCACCGACCTGCAAAGAGAGCTAGAATCTCCTGATCCCATCAAGAACTCATGGATACTGTCCAGGATGGTACATTGTATCGTCAATCAGGACATTCTTCCGATAACTGCTTCTCAATTATCACCATTGTAGCTGGATTACTCCATTTCCAAATACATTGTATCTTTCCCCATTTCTAATCAACCTTATTGTATAAGATTATTATAAAACCTGGCTTCTTCCTCAGCTCGAGGAAGAGAACCCTTGATCTACCTGCACAGACCGTCGGTTCTGTGTCAGCCCAGTCAATTTCTCTTCCAGCGATCTTGCTTGTAATAAGCAGCTTGTCAATTTCACCTGATCTGGTTTGTGCGGCCTCTGCTTCATTGGGCTAATTTCTCCGACAAGGGGTATAGATAGAGTTGATGATACTTGTCTTTTCCCTAGGGTGGGGGTACAAGACTAGGGGGCACATTTTTACGGCGAGAGGAGAAAGATGTAAAAAAGATACAACGTGCAACGTTTTTACACAGAGAGAGTAGTTTGTGTGTGGAATAAACTTCTGGAGGAAGTGGTGGATGTGGGTACAGTTACAACATTTAAAAGACATTTGGATAAGTACATGAGTAGGAAAGGTTTAGAGGGATATGAGTCAGGAGCAGGTAGGTGGGGCTAGTTTAGTTTGGGAACATGGGCCAACATGGACTGGTTGGACTGAAGTGTCTGCGTCCATGCTGTGAGACTGTATGACTCTATGACTCTGCTACCATCCTCTGATTACTGCCTCTCATCAGCTTTGGATCTAATATGCCACTTTTCCTCAGATCTCACAGGCTCTTGTCTTCTCAGCTATTCTGTAAGTGTCATTGGGTCAAAATCCTGCGACTCCCCCCGCTATTGGAACACTATGGGTGAATGTACAACAGGGTCTACAATTTTGGGAAGTCAAATCAGGGCAGGACTTATGCTGAATGGTAAGGTCCTGGGGAGTGTTGCTGAACAATGAGACCTTGGAGTGCAGGTTCATAGCTCCTTGAAAGTAGAGTCACAGGTGGATAGGATAGTGAAGAAGGCATTTGGTATGCTTACCTTTCTTGATCAATGCATTGAGTATAGGAGTTGGGAGACTATGTTGTGGCTGTACAGGACATTGGTTAGGCCACTATTGGAATACTCTGTGTAATTCTGGTCTCCCTGCTATAGAAAAGATGTTGTGAAACTTGAAAGGGTTCAGAAAAGATTTGCAAGGATGTTTCCAGGGTTGGAGGGTTTGAGCTACAGGGAAAGGCTGAATGGACTGGGGTGTCATCGGCTGACGAGTGACCTTATAGAGATTTATAAAATCACGAGGAGCATGGAAAGGATCTTTTTCCTAGGGTGGGGTAGTCCAAAACTAGAGGGACATAGGTTAAGGTGAGAGGGGAAAGATTTGAAATGGACCCAAGGGACAACATTTTCATGTAGAGAGTGGTGCGTATATGGAATGAGCTGCCAGAAGAAGTGGTGGAGGCTGGTACAATTACAGCATTTAAAAAAGCATTTGGATGGGTATATGAATAGGAAGGGTTTAGAGGGATATGGGCCAAATGCAGGCAAATGGGACTAGATTCATTTAGGATATCTGGTCAGCATGAACAAGGTGGGCTGAAGGGTCTGTTTCTGTGCTGTATATTTCTAAGTCTCTATGACTAGTCGATGGCCAGAACCTACATGTGACTCCAGGCCCTTGGAATGTGGTTGACACTTATTAGCCCTCTGGGCAATTAGGGATGGGCAATACATGCTGATCCCATGCACATCCCATGAATGAATAAGGGAAAAGGATAAACATGAGAGCCACAACTATTGAATATCTTGAGGAGAATGGATATTGGAAGAGACTGAGGCACATGGTTTAAGACAGAGATGAAGAGACTTTTTTTTTCTCTCAGACAATCATGAAATCTCTCCCCCAGAGAGCATTGGAGGCCTGATCACAAAATACGTTCAAGGCCCAATTAGACAGAGTTTTAATAAACAACAGATTTGATGGTTGTGGGTGAACAGGCAGAAAAGAGTGATCACAACCAGATCAGCAATGATCTTAATGAATGGTGGAGGAGGCTCAAAGGATCAACTATAGGAGCGAGGAGCAGCAAGAGGCCATTCAGCCCCTCGAGCCTGCTGTGCCATTCAATAAGATCATGGCTGATGTGATATATATGCATGACTGCATACTCGCCCCCAATAACCTTTCACCCTCTTGTTTATCAAGAACCTACCTGCCCCTATCTTAAGAAATATTCAAAGACTCTGCTTCCACAGGATGAGAGTTCCACAGAGTCATGGCTCTCTGAGCGAAAAGAATTCTCTTCAACTCAGTCTTAAATGGATGGAGCTTTATTTTCAAACAGTAACCCTTAGTTCTTGACGCCCCTCTATGAAACAACACTTTCACCACATCAACCCTGTCAAGACACCTCGGGATCTTATTTATTTCAGTCAAGCCACCCCTTACTATTTCAAATTCCAATGAATGCAAGCCCAGTCTGTCCAACTTTCCTCACAAGGGAACCCATCCATTCAAGGGGTTAGTCTGGTAAACCCTCTCTGAACTGCTTTTCATGAATTTGCAACCTTCCTTAAATAAGGAGACCTGTACTCTCTATAATTGCTGCATACCCACTCTATTTTTGTACTCAATCCCCTCCACAAACAGTAGCATTCTGTTAGCAACTGTGATGCTCTATTAGAAACAGTAGCATTTCATTTAAAATTACCGTATATACTTATGTAAACGTTGAATTTTTTAGGCTATTTTTAAAGGTTCAATTTATAGGGTCGACTATTACACGGGCACTAGTTTTGAGGGGCTGAAATTCATGCTGCAGTTCGAAATACCATATTATTAGCAGAAGTCGATTTGATCACTCAACTAATCTCGGGTAAAGAAGAAAAACACAACAAATTATGTTAAAAGCCAGAAGAAGGTAATTACCAAATGAAAGCGAGAGTAACAAGAATGAATTACTGGTAGGAAATTTTATTTTTACATACCGGTACGAAAATTTAACATGTCAAAGATTTATTGAAATCCTGCAAAGTCACACTGTTCAACATCATCATTGCCTGGTATAGTGTCACACTTAAAATGAAACATTTATTCAATTCTTCAATTTTCCTCCCATTTACTCTCGGATGTAATGAACCTCAGCAACATTAACAAATTTGTCAAAGAACTAAAGATATATGTAGCTAATATATCTCGCTTTTAGTCAGATATAATGGCACAATTAAAATAATTAACTTTTTAATGATATTAACTTTTGGAAGTATAGCGAACAAAGGATAATAAGCTCTGATGGACTTAGTATCAGTCTGAATGAATGAATGAATGAATCAAAACATTCTGTGGTAAACCAAGTGGGCTAAGTAGACTCATGAATGACTGAATAGAGACGCAATACAGTAAACAAAGAGCGATGAGTAGAGATACTGGTATGAATGAATGAATGCAATTTTGTTTAAGTGGGTTAATGGGAACATGCAATTTCCTTTTTAAGAGGTTTATAATGTGATATAGTTGGGTCAACTTTTACACAAGCTGCTATTTATGGAAAATACAAGATTTCTTGGCCAAAGTAAGGGGTCGACTTTTACATGAGGTTGACTTTGACACAAGTATACATGGTCGTAACCTTCTAATAGAAATAATAACATTCTATTAGAAACAGTAACATTTCATTAGAAACAAGAACATTTCAATAGAATTAGTACCCTTCTATTAGAAATAATAACATTATCAGAAAGAGTGACATTATATTAGAAACAATAACATTCATAGAGCCATAGAGATGTACAGCACGGAAACAGACCCTTCAGTCCAACCCGTCCATGCTGACCAGGTATCCCAACCCAATCTAGTCCCACCTGTCAGCACCTGGCCCATATCCCTCCAAATCCATCCTATTCATATACCCGTCCAGATGCCTTTTAAATGTTGCAATTATACTAGCCTCCACCACTTCCTCGGGCAGCTTATTCCATACACGTGCCACCCTCTGCGTAAAAACGTTGCCTCTTAGGTCTCTTTTATATCTTTCCCCTCTCACCCTAAATCTATGCCCGCTAGTTCTAGACTCCCCCACCCCAGGGAAAAGACTTTGTCTATCTATAAAAGGTCAGTTAGACTCGAAACGTCAGCTCTTTTCTCTCCTTACAGATGCTGCCAGACCTGCTGAGATTTTCCAGCATTTTCTTTTTTTGTTTCAGATTCCAGCATCCGCAGTAATTTGCTTTTATACTTTGTCTACTTATCCTATCCATACTCCTCATGATTTTACAAACTTCTATAAGGTCACCCCTCAGCCTCCGACATTCCAGGGAATACAGCCCTAGCCTATTCAACCTTTCCCTATAGCTCAAATCCTCCAACCCTGGCAACTTCCTCATAAATCTTTTCTGAACCATTCTACTAGAAACAGTAATAATCTATTAGAAATAATGACATTATCTTCGAAACAGTAACTTTTTTTTAGATTACTTACAGTGTGGAAATGGACCCTTCGGCCCAACAAGTCCACACTAACCCGCCGAAGCGCAACCCACCCAGACCCATTCCCCTACATTTACTCCTGCCCCTAACACTACGGGCAATTTAGCACAGCCAATTCGCCTGACCTGCACATTTTTGGACTGTGGGAGGAAACCGGAGCACCCGGACACAGGGAGCAACGTGCAACCTCCACACAGTCAGTCGCCTGAGGCGGGAATTGAACCCGGGTCTCTAGCGCTGTGAGGCAGCAGTGCTAACCACTGTGCCACCGTGCCGCCCACAAATAATAATTAGTAACATTCTATTTGAAACAATAACAATCTGTTATAACTAGTGAGCTACTTCAAGGGATGATAGTGTACAGGCAATGCCAAACGTTTAAGAAATGCACGGGAGGACAGCAATAACTGCTTATTCCTGTCCAGCACAAAAATAAAATGAGTAAGAGTGCCAATCCATGTCTGACAAAGGAAATTAGAGGTAGTATCTGATCCAAGGAAGAAGCATACAGATTGGCCAAGAAAAACAATAGGTCTCAGGATTGGGAACAGTTTAGAATTCAGCAAAGAAGGATCAAGGGATTGATGAAGAAGGAGAAAATACAATACAAAAATAAGCTTGAGGGAGCATGAAGACTGGCATCTCTATCAGTATGTGAAGAGAAAGAGATGGGGACAAAGAAATGACTGAGCAATTAAATATATATTTTGGTTCTGTCTTCACAAAAGGGAACACAAATCAGATACCAGAAATGTTGGAGAACATAAGATTTAGTGAGAGGTAGGAACTGAGGGAGGTCAATATTAGTAGAGAAATGGTGTGGGAAAATATGATGAGATTGAAAGTAGATAAATCCCCAAGTCCTGATAATCTACATCTCAGAAAGTGGCTCTCAAAATAACGGATGCATTGGTGGTCATTTTCCAGGATTCGATAGACTCCGGAATAGTCCCTGTAGATTGGAAGATAGCTAATGTCATTCCAATATTTAAAAAGGGAGGTAGAAAGAAACCAGGTAATTATAGACCAGTGTTATGAAGTTGAAGGCTAATATAAAGTTAAAAATCACACAACACCAGGTTATAATCCAACAGGTTTAATTGGAAGCACACTAGCTTTCGGAGCTCCGCTCCTTCATCAGGCGGCGCTCCGAAAGCTAGTGTGCTTCCAATTAAACCTGGTGGATTATAACCTGGTGTTGTGTGATTTTTAACTTTGTACAACTCAGTCCAACACCGACATCTCCAAATGAAGACTAATGCTGTACCTTTAAGAGAAGGTGAAAGCTGTTTTGCACTGAGAGCTTGCAGGCACCTGACATGTAACTGACTAGCAGTCTCAGAGTGTACTGGAAAATTAAAAATATGCAACATTTGGCTGTGAAACAAAGACATGAGTTTTGGTTGCTTTGTTTACAACCATTCAATTTTAACCAATCAGTTTAAATTATGCCCCAGGATACTAAAACCCAATCAATTTTACATTTATTGTTTTGCCAACATTGAACCAATGAGACAATCCAATGTTTGGGGTATAAAGAAACAGACATTTTGAGAGTTTGATTAGATTAGATTCCCTACAATGTTGAAACAGGTCCTTCGGCCCAACAAGTCCACACCAACCCTCCGAAGAGCGACCCACCCAGACCCATTCCCCTACATTTACCACTGACTAATGCACCTAATACTACGGATAATTTAGCATGGCCAATTCACCTAACCTGCACATCTTCGGACTGTGGGAGGAAACCAGAGCACCTTGAGGAAACCCATGCAGACACGGGGAGAATATGCAAACTCCACACAGACAGTCACCCGAGGCTGGATTCAAACCTGGGACCTTGGTGCTGTGAGGCAGCAGTGCTAACCACTGAGCCACCGTGGCGCCCCTAAAATCAGATTCTACCATGGTGGGATTTGAACCCAAGTCCCCAAAACATGCGCCGAGTTTCTGGATTAATAGCCCAGGAATAATACCACTAGGCCATACTGCCCTATACATTTGTGAGAGAGTTAGTGAGAGAGAACAACTGCCATTGTCAGAGTAACTGCCAGCAACACACTCTCTATCAAAGGTAACTTTTTCATATGAAACATCTTAGCAACAAAAGACCAAAGACAACCCAGACAGCAAGAGGAAGACATACACCGGAGACGACAGCTGCTGTCTGGTTTTGAAATTAAGTTGATGTAATTTTAGTATGAGTGGTTATTGGAACAGTATGTAGTTATAGAAGTGGAGGCAGATAACAAGCAGTTAAGAGAAAGGAAGCTTAGAGTTGTGAATAGTTATTGTTTAATGTCCACTTTTAGAGTTAAAGAATAAATTAATATTTTTTCTTTAAATAGTGGAATTTGGGAGTTCTCTGTCACTCAGACTTTAACAGATTATGAGGCGAGGTGAGCTTTTCTGGGTGTTTGGTTTAATTAGCAGAGAGTTAACCGCCATGTCGTAACACTCGTAAGTCTAAAATCGGTGGTGAGGAAAATTCTTGAATCCATTATCAAGGACCTTATGGTGAAGCATATAGAAAGCAGTGGCAAGGTCAGACAGAGTCAGTGTAGATTTATGAAGGGGAAATCATGCTTGACAAATCTGTTGGAAGTCTATGAAGATGTAATGAGTAGAGTTGAAAGGGAGAGCTAGTCAATGTGGTACATTTGGACTTTCAGAAAACGTTTGACAAAGTCCCACATAAGAGACTGCTGTGCAAGATTACAGTGTATGGGATTGGGGAAAGTCTACTGAGATAGCTAGGAAACTGGTTGGTAGAGGGGAAAAGACAAAGAGTAGGAATTTATGGATCCTTTTCAAATCAGCAGGCACTAACTAGTGGGGTGCCACAGGGATCAGTGCTTGGACCCCAACTATTCACAATATGTAGTAATGATTTGGATGAGGGAACAAAATGCAACATGTCAAAGCTTGCAGATGATACCAAGTTGGGTGGGAGGGTGAACTGTGACAAGGATGCAGAGATCCTTCAGCACGATCTGGATAGGTTGGGTGAGTGGGCAAGCCATTGGCAGATGCAGTATAATTTGGATAAATGTGAGGTTATTCACTTTGAAAGCAGAAACAAGAGGGCGGATTAGTACCTGAATGGCTGCAAATTGGGAGGGGGAATGCGCAGAGGGACCTGGGTGTCCTTGTGCACCAGTTGCTGAAGGTGAGCATGCAGGAGAGCAGGTGGTAAAGAAGGCAAATGGCATATAGGCCTTCATTGCGAGAGGATTCGAGTACAGAAGCAGGGATGTGTTGCTGCAGTTATACAGGGGCTTAGTAAGGCCACACCTAGAATATTGAGAGCAGTTTTGGTCTCCTTTTCTGAGGAAGGATGCTCTTGCTCCCAAGGGAGGGCAGTGAAGGTTTCCCAGGCTGATTCCAGGGGATGGCAGAACTGAAGCATGAGGAGAGATTGACTAGGTTAGGATTGTTTTCACTGGAGTTCAGACAAGTGAGGGGGAATCTCATATTAGAAAATTCTAACAGGGCTATATAGGGAGGATGTTCCCAATGGTGGGTGTGTCCAGTACCGGGGGTCACAGTTTGAGGATTCAGGGTAGACCATTTAGGACAAAGAAGAGGAGACATTTCTTCACCAACAGAGCGGCGAGCCTGTGGAATTCATTACCACAGGAAGGAGTTGGTGCCAAAACATTCAACACATTCAAGAGGAGGCTAGATGTAACATTTGGGGAGAATGGGATCAAAGGTTATGGGGAGAAAGCAGGATTAGACTCTTGAATTGGACGATCAGCCATGATCGTGATGAATGCTGAAGCAGGCTTGAAGGGCTGAACGGCCTCCGTCTGCTCCTTTCTTCAATGTCTCTATGTTTCTAAATGGTGACATGTTATTAGAAATATTGACATTCCATTAGAATTAGTAACATTCTATTGGAATCAGCAACATTCTATTAGAAACAGTGGCATTCTGTTAGCTTCACTAATTACTTTTAGAATATCAGTGTTACGCAGAGCATGCATCCGTAATAGATACTGCCAAACCTCTGATCTTGACAGCACTGCAAATCTCCCACTGGTCAGACAATCGGTTTCTCTTTTATTCTTCCTGCCAAAATGGACAACTTGGTTTGCCACATCTGTGCCCACACGCACAGTCCGTGATGCTCCTTTCTTAGCCTCCTCACGTCCACATCACGATCTAACGTTCCTGCCTATCTTTGCGCCTACCGTTTATATGCAAAGTGCAAAAGGCTGAAGCGCTTGTTCTGGATCCTGTGGCACACCACTCATTGCATCTTGCCAACCAGAAAATGACCCACTTATATCAACTTGCTGCTTCGTGTTTACCAACAGGTAACTAAAATTCGGTGTAACTGGGTCATAACTGGTCCACTTCTGCTCCAAAGTCCTAAGTCCTGATCATTTACTTATTAATGGCTTAGATGATCGCATAGAGAGAGAGACAACTATCAAACTTGTTAATGTCTCAATGATTAGTGACATTTTAGCCAGTGTAGAATGTTCAGAGCAATTAACTGAGTGTATTTGGAGGGGTGCAATGTGTATTCATTGTGTAGAAAAGATGGCATGCACAGAAAAATTCTAACTCTACCATAGATGGAATCCATGTCAAACATAATATCATGACCACACAAGGGTGTATCAACCCTTTAAGACCATAAGATGTAGGACTGAACTGCCCCATCCGCGATTCTTTCCTTCTGTGAGCTTCCGAGAAAGAGTTGCGAGCTGTGAGGAATGCGTGCTTGTTGAGCTTCCTTACTTGGCTGCAATTGTCCACGTTTCATACTGATTCACGAACAGGCCACTGAGACCTCAGGCTCCAACAGCAGGTGTCTTCACCTTACGCATCAGCTCAATACTACTCCCTGCACGTCCCGTGAGTTTGCCAAAGGTGTGTGGCTCAGAGAGAAACTTGCATCTGGTGCCCTTGCAGACGGCAGAGGTTGCATGCTTGTATGGAGTCTTGGTGAGTTGCCGCAGTACATCATACTGTGGCACAATGGCTCACGGTGGCTCAGTGGTTAGCACTGCTGCCTCATAGCGTCTTAGACCCAGGTTCGATTCCCATCTCGGGCGATTGTCTGTGTGGAGTTTGCACATTCTCTCTGAGTCTGTGTCGATTTCCTCCCACAGTCCAAAGATGTGCAGGTTAGGGTGGGTTGGCTATGCTAAATTGTCCCATAATGTTAGATGCATTAGTCAGGGTAGGGGAATGGGTCTGGGTGGGTTACTCTTTGGAGGGTGTGAACTTGCTGGACTAAATGGCCTGTTCCATACTGTAGGGAATCTAATCAAATCGTGTGGAAAGTACACACTGCTGCTCCTGAGTGTCAGTGGTGGGGGGAGTGGATGTGATGCCAGTCGATTGGGCTACTTTGTCCCTGGATGGAGTCAAGCTTTTTGAGTGTTGTTGGAGCTGCCCCCATCCAGGGGCAAATGGGGAGTATTCCATCACACTCCTGAGTTGTGCCTTGTCGCTAGTGGACTGGCTTTTGGGGAGTCAGGAGGTGAGTTACTCCCCGCAGTATTCCAAGCCTCTGATCTGCTCTTGTAGCCACAGTGGTTATACAATGAGCCCAGTTGGTACAATGGTAACCCCCTAGGATGTTGATAATGGAGGACTTCGGTGATGGCAATACATTGAGTGTCAAGGGGGTGATGGTTTGATTCTTTCTCTTGTTGGAGATGATCATTGCTTGGCATTTGTGTGTGATGTGAATGTTAGTTATCACACTTTGAGTACTGTGAGCAATTCAAAACACCTTAACAAGGACATTTCCCTAGGACAAAGTGCAGTGTAGATTCTGAAAATTGTTGTTTTGACTCCATGGATTAAATTACAAGGGAAACTGACAAAATGGTCATCAACCTACAACTTCAACTTTGTTTTGCTCTCCCCAGATGCTGCCCGACCTGCTGAATTTCTCCAGCACTCTCAATTTTATTACACAAACTACACAAAATGGATTATGCTTCTGGCAATTTAGAACATTGAGCATCGAATTGAGTAAACTTGTCTATCTGTTAATGTGTGTCTGTGTGTACACATGCAAGCGTGTTTGTGTGTATCTCTCTCTGTTACTGTATCTCTCTGTTACTGTGTGTGTATATGTGTGTGTCTGCTACTGTGTGTTTGTGTCTGTCTCTCTGTTGCTATGTGCGTGTCTGTGTTATTGTGTGTGCGCCTGTGTGTGTCTATGTTACTGTGTCTGTCTCTCTGCTACTGTGTATATCTGTAACTGTGTGTGTGTGTGTGCGCCTGTGTGTGTCTCTGTCACTGTGTGCATCTGTTACTCTGTGTGTGTATATCTCTGTAACTGTGTGTGTCTCTCTCTGTTGCTGTGGTATCTCTGTAACTGTGTGTGTGTCTCTCTGTTATTGTGTATGTGTCTCTGTTACTGTGTGTATGTTCATGTATGTGGCTCTGTTATTATGTGTGTGTCTATTTCTCTGTGTGTGTAATTGAGTGTTTCTCTGTTACTCAGTATGTATCTCTGTTACTGTGATTGTCTTAGTGTCTCTCTGTTACTCTGTGTATGTATGCATGTGTATTTGAATGTCTGTCTGGTTTTGTGTATGTCTCTGTCTGAATGACTCTCTCCATTGCTGTGCATGTCTCAATGTCTTTCTGGTGGTATCTGTTGGTCTGTGTGTATGTGTGCCTCTGTCACTATAGGTGTGTGTGTGTGTGTATCTGTCTGTTAGTGTGTGTGTGTATCTGAGTGTCTCTGTTACTGTGTGCATCTCAGTGTCTCTCTGACTGTGTCTGTGGGTGTGTGTATGTGTGTCTCTGTCGCTATGTGCGTGTATGTGTCTGTATCTCTATGTTATTCTGTGTATGTATCTGAGTGTTTCTGTTACTGTGTGTGTCTCAGTGTCTCTCTGACTGTGTCTGTGGGTGTGTGTATGTGTGTCTCTGTCACTATGTGCGTGTATGTGTCTGTATCTCTATGTTATTCTGTGTGTGTCTGAGTGTCTCTCTGTTAGCCTGTGTTTGTCTGTGTCTCCACGTTATGCTCTTTGTGCATGTTGCTCTGTTATTTTGAGTACGTGCGTGTGTGTGATTCCCTGTTAGTGTGTGTGTGTGTGTATGTGTGCGGGCGCGCTTCTCTGGATTGAGGATTCAGATTATCATCACAAACTCATGGTTTGCAGAGTAGATTTGATGGGCTGAATGGCCTATTTCTGCTCTCTGTCTGATGGCCTTGTTGCCTTGCTTATCTGTGAGCGCATCTGTGACCTTGACTAACACACAGATCACCCCTGATTTCCCCCCAAAACCCATTCAAGTGAGAGCGCTGACCTGTTGGACTGGTCTCGATGAAGAAGAGGACCAGCAGGAGGTAGACTAGGAACATCTCTCCAGCTGTTAATGCTCTGTGAGGCGCCACATTTTCAATCGGTAGAGGAGGAAGGGACCTGAACCAGAGCAGGACAAGAAAAGGCAACATAACCTTAAAGAGACATCTCGTTAGATGGGTGAGAGGGATTGCTATCGGGGAAGGACCAGCACTGAGGACCAGTCGCTGTGATGTTACCCCCCACACCCTCCACGTCCATTCCACACCATTACCTCATAATCACCAGCTAGCATCATAATCATCATCCCACCAATAGGGGCCCAGAGTGACCTCTGCACCAGGTATAATAGGTCAATGGCAATTGGTACTGTCACAAAACACTGCAGCTGGACATGCAATGATGATTGAGCATAGAGTCATAGAGATGTACAGCACGGAAACAGACCCTTCGGTCCAACTCGTCCATGCCAACCAGATATCCTCAACTAATCTACTCCCACTTGCCATCATTTGGCCCATATTCCTCTAAACCCTTCCTATTCATATACCCATCCAGGTGCCTTTTAAATGCTGTAATTGTGCCAGCCTCCACCACTTCCTCACCACTTCATGCACCACCCTCGTGTGAAAAAGTTGCCCCTCAGGTCCCTTTTAAATCTTTCCCCTCTCACCTTAAGCCTATGCCTTCTGGTTTTGGGCTCCCCTACCCTATCCATGCACCTCATGTAGATTGGATCAACTGGATTACTGCTGGATGATGGTGCCTCCTGCGTCGTAGATCACTGGGCCACGTCATGTCAGGAGGGGTGCATCTGTTCCACAGATTTGGCCCATTTCCGAACATCTAGTCCAGAAAATTGCTGACCTGTGTTGCCGTGTACTATTTGACACTTGCTTCCACTAGGATTTCACTGGCTCACTCCAGGGTACACTGAGGTATGATGACTCACATTGGAATTTCACAGATTCTCACTGGGGTAAACAGGTTCCCACTGGTATGCATTTGTTCTGACTGGGATTTCACTGGCTCACACTGGGATGCGCGGACTCAGAGTGGGATATGCTGACTGTCACTAGGGCACACTGACTCCCACTGAGATTTTGCTGGCCCACACTGGGATATACTGATCCACACTGGAGTGCACGATTACACTGGCTCACACTGGAGTATGATACATGCTGGGATACACAGACTCACACTGGGCACACCAACTCACACTGGAGTATACTGGCTCACACTGGGGTACACTAGTTCACACTGGGGTACACTGGCTCAACCTGGGGTACATTGACCCACACTGGTGAACACTGACCCATACAAGAATACACCGACACACACTGGGGTACACTGACCTACAGTGGGACACATTGACCAGGACTAGTGTACACTGCCCCCCACTGAGGTACACTGATCCACACTGGTACTCATTGACCCACACTGGGGAATACTGACCCACACTGGGGTACACTGATCCACACTGGTACTCACTGATCCACACTGGGGAATACTGACCCACACTGGGAAACACTGACTCACACTGGGGTGCACTGACCCACACTGGGGTGCACTGACCCACACTGGGGTGCACTGACACACACTGGAACACACTGACCCACACTGGGGTACACTGACCCACACTGGGATGCACTGACCCACACTGGGATGCACTGACCCACACTATGAAACACTGACTCACACTGGGGTGCACTGACCCACACTGGGGAACATTGACACACACTGGAACACACTGACCCACACTGGGGTGCACTGATCCCCACTGGAACACACTGACCCACACTGGGGTACACTGACCCACACTGGGGTGCACTGACCCACACTGGGGTGCACTGATCCCCACTGGAACACACTGACCCACACTGGGGTACACTGACCCACACTGGGGTGCACTGACCCACACTGGGGTGCACTGACCCACACTGGGGAACACTGATCCCCACTGGAACACACTGACCCACACTGGGGTACACTGACCCACACTGGGGTGCACTGACACACTGGGATACACTAACCCACACTGGCGTGCACTGACACACACTGGGGTGCACTGACCCACACTGGGATACACTAACTCACACTGGGGAATACTGACCCACATTGGGGTGCATTGACCCACACTGGGGAACACTGAGCCATGCAGAAGTGCACTGTCACACACTAGGACACATTGACACACACTGGGGTGCATTGACCCACACTGGGGACACACTTGCCCACACTGGAGTACACTGACCCACACTGGGGACACACTGACCCAGACTGGGGTACACTGACCCACACTGGGGACACACTGACCCACACTGGGGTACACTGACCCACACTGGGGACATACTGACCCACACTGGGGAGACACTGACCCACACTGAGGACACACTGACCCACACTGGGGTACACTTACCCACACTGGGGACACACTGACCCACACTGGGGACACACTGACCCACACTGGGGAGACACTGACACACACTGTGGGCATACTGACCCACACTGGGGAACACTGACCCACACTGGGGAACACTGACCCACACTGGGGAACACTGACCCACTCTGTGGGCACACTGACCCACACGGGTGTGAGTGACATACACTGAGGTTCCTTAATCAGACTGAGGTACACTGACATACACTGGGGAACACTGATCCACACAGGGGTACACTGACCCACACTGGGGAACACTGACCCACACTGGGGACACACTGACCCATACTGGGGACACACTGACCCACACTGGGGTACATTGACCCACACTGTGGGCACACTGACCCACACTGGGGACACACTGACCCACACTGGGGACACACTGACCCACACTGGGGACACACTGACTCACACTGGGATACACTGACCCACACTGGGATACACTGACCCACACTGGGATACACTGACCCACACTGGGGAACATTGACCCACACTGGGGTACACTGACCCACACTGGGGAAGACTGACCCACACTGGGGACACACTGACCCACACTGGGGTACACTGACCCACACTGGGGAACACTGACCCACACTTGGGACACACTGACCCACAGTGTGGACCTCTGACCCACACTGGGAAACACTAACCCACACTGGGGAACATTGACCAGACTGAGGTACACTGACCCACACTGGGGACACACTGACCCACACTGGACACACTGACCGACACTGGGGATCCACTTACCCACACTGTGGACCACTGACCCACACTGGGATACAGTAACCCACACTGGGGAACATTGACCAGACTGAGGTACACTGACCCACACTGGGGAACACTGATCCACACAGGGGTACACTGACCCACACTGGGGAACACTGACCCACACTGATGAACACTGACCCACACTGGTGACACACTGACCCAGACTGGGACACACTGACCTACACTGGGGACACACTGACCCATACTGTGGAACACTGACACACACTGGGGTACACTGACACACACTGGGGTACACTGACACACACTGGGGGCACACTGACCCACACTGTGATGACTAACACACACTGGGGAACACTGACCCACACTGGGGACACACTGACCCACACTGGGGACACACTGACCCACGCTGGGGACACACTGACCCACGCTGGGGACACACTGACCCACGCTGGGGACACACTGACCCACACTGGGGACACACTGACCTGGACTGGAGTGCACTGACACACACTGGGGAACACTGACCCACACTGGGGAACACTGACCCACACTGTGGGCACACTGACCCACACTGTGGGCACACTGACCCACACTGTGGTGACAGACATACACTGGGGTACACTGACTCACACTGGGGACACACTGACTCACACTGGGGACACACTGACCCACACTGGGGACACACTGACCAACACTGGGGTACACTGACCCACACTGGGGACACACTGACCCACACTGGGGAACACTGACCCACACTGGGGAACACTGACCCACACTGGGGAACACTGACCCACACTGGGGACACATTGACCCACACTGGGGTACACTGACCCACACTGGGAAACACTAACCCACACTGGGGAACATTGACCAGACTGAGGTACACTGACCCACACAGGGGAACACTGATCCACACAGGGGTACACTGACCCACACTGGTGACACACTGACCCACACTGGGGAACATTGACCAGACTGAGGTACACTGACCCACACTGGGGTACACTGACCCACACTGGGGACACACTGACCCACACTGGGGTACACTGACCCACATGGGGTACACTGACCCACATGGGGTACACTGACCCACACTGGGGACCCACTGACCCACACTGGGGAACACTTACCCACACTGGGAAACACTAACCCACACTGGGGAACACTAACCCACACTGGGGAACACTAACCCACACTGGGGAACATTGACCAGACTGAGGTACACTGACCCACACTGGGGAACACTGATCCACACAGGGGTACACTGACCCACACTGGTGACGCACTGACCCACACTGGGGAACACTGACCCACACTGGGGAACACTGACCCAGACTGGGGACACACTGACCCAGACTGGGGACACACTGACCCAGACTGGGGACACACTGACCCACACTGGCGACACACTGACCCATACTGTGGAACACTGACCCACATCGTGGAACACTGACCCGGACTGGAGTGCACTGACACACACTGGGGGCACACTGACCCACACTGTGGGCACACTTACCCACACTGTGATGACTATCATACACTGGGGTACACTGGCACACACTGGGGAACACTGACCCACACTAGGGACACACTGACCCACACTGGGGAACACTGATCCACACTGGGGAACACTGACCCACGCTGGGGAACACTGATCCACGCTGGGGAACACTGATCCACGCTGGGGAACACTGACCCACACTGGGGACACACTGACCCACGCTGGGGACACACTGACCCACGCTGGGGACACACTGACCCACACTGGGGACACACTGACCCACACTGGGGACACACTGACCTGGACTGGAGTGCACTGACACACACTGGGGAACACTGACCCACACTGGGGAACACTGACCCACACTGGGGAACACTGACCCACACTGGGGACACACTGACCCAGACTGGGGTATACTGACCCAGACTGGAGCGCACTGACACACACTGGGTAACACTGACCCACACTGTGGGCACACTGACCCACACTGTGGTGACTGACATACACTGGGGACACACTGACACACACTGGGGAACACTGACCCACACTGGGGAACACTGACCCACACTGGGGACACACTGACCCAGACTGGGGTATACTGACCCAGACTGGAGCGCACTGACACACACTGGGTAACACTGACCCACACTGTGGGCACACTGACCCACACTGTGGTGACTGACATACACTGGGGACACACTGACACACACTGGGGAACACTGACACACACTGGAGACACACTGACCACACTGGGGACACACTGCCCCACACTGTGGTGACTGACATACACTGGGGTACACTGACACACACTGGGGAACACTGACACACACTGGGGAACACTGACCCACACTGGGGACACACTGACCCACACTGGGGTACACTGACCCACACTGGGGAACACTGACCCACACTGGGGACACATTGACCCACACTGGGGTACACTGACCCACACTGGGGTACACTGACCCACACTGGGAAACACTAACCCACACTGGGGAACATTGACCAGACTGAGGTACACTGACCCACACTGGGGAACACTGATCCACACAGGGGTACACTGACCCACACTGGTGACACACTGACCCACACTGGGGTACACTGACCCACACTGGGGACACACTGATCCACACTGGGGTACACTGACCCACACTGGGGAACACTGACCCACACTGGGGACACACTGACCCACACTGGGGACACACTGACCCACACTGGGGACACACTGACCCCACTGACACACACTGGGGACACACTGACCCACACTGGGGTATACTGACCCACACTGGGGACACACTGACCCATACTGGAGCGCACTGACACTCACGGGGGACACACTGACCCACACTGGAGTGCACTGACACACACTGGGGACACACTGACCCACACTGGGGTACACTGACCCACACTGGGGACACACTGACCCACACTGGGGTACACTGACCCACACTGGGGACACACTGACCCACACTGGGGTACACTGACCCACACTGGGGACACACTGACCCACACTGGGGAACACTGACCCACACTGGGAAACACTAACCCACACTGGGAAACATTGACCAGACTGAGGTACACTGACCCACACTGGGGAACACTGACCCACACTGGGATACACTAACCCACACTGGGGAACATTGACCAGACTAAGGTACACTGACCCACACTGGTGACACACTGACCCACACTGGAGCGCACTGACACACACTGGGGACACACTGACCCACACTGGGGTATACTGACCCACACTGGGGACACACTGACCCATACTGGAGCGCACTGACACACACGGGGTCACACTGACCCACACTGGAGTGCACTGACACACACTGGGGACACACTGACCCACACTGGGGACACACTGACCCACACTGGGGTACACTGACCCACACTGGGGACACACTGACCCACACTGGGGTACACTGACCCACACTGGAGCACACTAACACACACTGGGGTACACTGACCCATACTGGGGACACACTGACCCATACTGTGGAACGCTGACCCACACTGGTGACCCACTGACCCACACTGTGGACACACTGACCCACACTGGGGACACACTGACCCACACTGTGGAATGCTGACCCACACTGGGGACACACTGACCCACACTGGGGACACACTGACCCACACTGGGGACACACTGACCCACACTGGGGTACACTGACCCACACTGGGGACACACTGACCCACACTGGGGAACACTGACCCACACTGTGGACACACTGACCCACACTGGGGTACACTGACCCACACTGGGAAACACTAACCCACACTGGGTAACATTGACCAGACTGAGGTACACTGACCCACACTGGGGAACACTGACCCACACTGGGATACACTAACCCACACTGGGGAACATTGACCAGACTAAGGTACACTGACCCACACTGGTGACACACTGACCCACACTGGAGCGCACTGACACACACTGGGGACACACTGACCCACACTGGGGTATACTGACCCACACTGGGGACACACTGACCCATACTGGAGCGCACTGACACACACGGGGGACACACTGACCCACACTGGAGTGCACTGACACACACTGGGGACACACTGACCCACACTGGGGACACACTGACCCACACTGGGATACACTGACTCACACTGGGGACACACTGACCCACACTGGGGACACACTGACCCACACTGGAGCACACTAACACACACTGGGGTACACTGACCCATACTGGGGACACACTGACCCATACTGTGGAACGCTGACCCACACTGGTGACCCACTGACCCACACTGTGGACACACTGACCCACACTGGGGACACACTGACCCACTGACCCACACTGGGGACACACTGACCCATACTGTGGAATGCTGACCCACACTGGGGACACACTGACCCATACTGTGGAACGCTAACCCACACTGGTAACCCACACTGGGGTGACTGACCCACACTGGGGGACACTGATCCACACTGGGGGACACTGACCCACACTGGGGGACACTGATCCACACTGGGGGACACTGATCCACACTGGGGACACACTGACCCATACTGTGGAACACTGACCCACACTGAGGACACACTGGCCCACACTGGGGACACACTGGCCCATACTGTGGAACACACTGGCCCACTCTGGGGACACACTGACCCACACTGGGGACACACTGACCCACACTGGGGGACACACTGACCCACACTGGGGGACACTGATCCACACTGGGGACACACTGACCCATACTGGGGACACACTGACCCACACTGGGGACCCACTGACCCACACTGGGGACACAGTCACCCACACTGGCTGCACTGGCTTCCCCTTGACGGTTTATTCTCTCTCAGCGCACGCACTCCCCTGCCGTGTTATACGGCAGTTCTGTCACTGTCGGTGAGTGATTTTAATTCGGTTCCCTTCTCCGTCTGGGCGGCCCTCCCTATTAACGTTGACAGTCTGGTCCGGTCACCTCTCAGCCTCTGGTTAAATGCTGCCATTGACTTGGCCACTTGCAACAACTGCCTTGTCGACTTTGATGCAAAGACCTCTCGCCCCACCACCGGCCTGACCCGCCCTTCAGTCTCCTTGTTCTGTCGTGGTGACTCTTGAGCATTAACCCTGCTTTCCCTCCACAGACCTGCTGAGTTCCTCCAGCGATTTATCAGCCCCATATCTCTCGCCCCATCTGTTTGTCCCTGTCTGGCCTGTCAGTCTATTTCTATATATAACCACATAGAAGCCTGTCTTTGTCTGTTTATACGTGACTCAGTCTATTTATAAGACTGGATCTTGTCCACTCTCACGTACACACAGCCTGTGAATTGGGAAAGTTGCCTGCTACGTTTCGCCACCCAGTGCTACATTTGGAACCCCCCCACCCCCCCAACCACTCACCACTCATTCAAATCCCGCAGCTTCTGTTCTCTCGCTCGCACTTCCTGACGGATTTATCACATGCAGCCTTCCCCCAGCACCGTCCGGGGACTACAGACGTACCTAAAACTTTCAAACATTAAGACGTCAGGTAAGACACGAATGTCTATGAAGATTTGTCCTGAGGGTCTCCCAGCAGGGTAAGGGCTGAGGGGTCGGTGGGGAAGGGGGAGCCCAGAAGCGAGGTACCACCCTTTTGATATGTGGGAAAGAGGTGGGTGGGGGTGGTGGTGTGGTTAAACGTGTTTTTAAAAAGATACACCCCCCTTCCTCACATCTCCCCCTCCTCATCCCTCTGTCACTGGGAGACAGAGCTTGGGAGAGGACTCTCTCTCTCTCCCCCTTACACACAGACACACACACACAGACATAGACGCACACACAGATACACACACTCAGACACACACAAACCGGTCTATTGAACGTGGCAGGGAGAAGGGTGGGAGGATTTAGTTCTCGTGAGGAAATTGTCTGATTTCAAGCTACACTTGGTTTTTGGGGATGTGGAGATGTAGAGACGGTTGCTAAGCGACTGCATCACGTCATTAGATGCACTGGGCCCTACAGGAGCAGACAAGAGACAGAGAGAAAGAGAGAGTGGAAATAATTAGGAAAACAGTTTAATTTCACAGTGGGCAGATAAAGCTCCTGATCCTCTCTTGTCTGCACCAGGCGTGGATTTGGTTAATTCTGGGGTGGAAGAGGAGGGGGGGTTGGGGTGGGGTGTATTGGAGGAGAGGAGGCATTCAGTATTCCTTTCAGAGAACAGGGCCTCCACCCTAGGAATATTTTTTCTTGTCTTATATATATATTTCTAAAAAAAAACAAAGACGAGGGAGAGATCTGGGAGCATGAGAGAGCGGACAAAAGAAACCAGCACCGCGTCTGTTCCCCCAGCAGCTACGTCGGTAAGTCGGAGACTCGGCGCGAAATGTCTTTTCCTCTTGCTATTTTTTTTTTGTTTGTTTTTGGCAATAAAACAAGCAAGGTAAACAGCCCAAGTGTGCGAGCCCGCTTCGCCCTCCCCCGCTCCAAGGGTGAGTTTGTGCTCTCTTGTTCGCTCCCAGCCCTCTTTGTGTCGTTATCCTTGTCTTCCAGGTTTCGTGGGAGTGGTCTGTGGGCGAGGGCCATTGTCGAGGGAGAGCCCCACATCCCACTTCGGAGAAAGGGGAATT
The DNA here is from genome assembly GCF_037043375.1 of Chiloscyllium plagiosum. NCBI lineage: Eukaryota > Metazoa > Chordata > Chondrichthyes > Orectolobiformes > Hemiscylliidae > Chiloscyllium > Chiloscyllium plagiosum. The sequence continues at coordinate 7,762,691 of NW_028270182.1, forward strand.
CTCGGTGAGCTAGGCTTCTCTGAGGTTGGCTCGGGAGACAAAGACGGAGGACCACAGAGAGAGAGAGAGAGAGAGAGATAACGTGGAGGGGGACAAGGAAGGGGAAGTGTCCAGAGGCCAGGATTATGTATGTGAGCTCTTTACTTTTGTTACTTGTGGCTCGAGGACTAGCAAGGAGCTGTCCAGCCCCTTGTAGCTGCTGGAATAAGGTGTCGGACTGCAGCGATAAGGAATTGGTCGCCCCGCCTTTCGGCTTGCCCTTGCACACCACCAACCTCAGCCTGGCTCACAACAAAGTTCTCGCCCTGCCCCCGGGCTACTTCTCCTGCTACACCGACCTGATGGTGCTCGACCTCCGCAACAACTCGCTGACCGAGCTGCCGGCCGGCCTGTTCCGGCCGCTGGTCAAGCTGACCCACCTGGACCTGAGCTACAACAACCTGAGCCGCCTCACCCGGGAGCTGCTGAGGCCGGCCCGCAACTTGGTGCACCTCCTGCTCAGCCACAACCCCGGGCTGTCGGTGATCGCTCCGCGGGCCCTCTCCGGACTGCCGCGCCTCCAGCACCTGGACCTCAGCTTCGACGGCCTGACCGGGGTCAGCCAGGACCTGCTGGACGGCCTGCCCGCCACCGTCTCCGTGCGCCTGGCCGGCAACCCTTGGCTGTGCGGCTGCTCCATGGAACCCCTCCTCAAATGGGTGGCCAGGAATCTCCACCAGTGCAACTCCGGTGAGTTGGGGGGGGGGGCGAAGGGGGGTGGGGTTCATCACCGAGTTGCCCTAAACAAAAAAACGCGGGACCGACCCCACCACAACATGGACCTGGTCAACTCTGTCCACAGCCGGTGGCCCGGCGTCGACCCCAGTTTGCTGCCAGATGAGAGAGAGAGTTTTGTGAGCTCTTCGACTAGGGCAGGCAGCACGGGGCTCCCCCACCCCCAACAAGTGCCTGCCTCACGGGGGAGCTTGTTTCAATAGAGGTGGCCTGATACAAGTTCATAAAGTAATGAGGGGGGTAGATAGAGTAGCTGTCTTTTCCATAGGATGGGGGATTTCAGGACTAGGGGGCACATTTTTCAGGTGAGAGGAGAGGGATTTTTAAAAAAAGGACACCAGGGGCAACTCTTTTACACAGAGGGTGGTTGGTGTATGGAATGAACTTCCAGCGGAAGTGGTGGATGAGAGCACAGTTACAACATTTTAAAGGATGGATACATGAAAAGGAAAGGTTTGGAGGGATATGGGATAGGAGCAGGCAGGAGGGACTAGGTTAGTTTGCAATTATGCTCAGCATGTACAGGTTGGACCTGTTTCTATGCTGTTTGACTCTGAATAGGAAAGGTTTGGAGGGATATGGGGTAGGAGCAGGCAGGTGGGACTAGGTTAGTTTGCAATTATGCTCGGCATGTACAGGTTGGACCTGTTTCTATACTGTTTGACTCTGAATAGGAAAGGTTTGGAGGGATATGGGGGTAGGAGCAGGCAGGTGGGACTAGTTCAGTTTGAGATTATGCTCGGCATGGACAGGTTGGACCTATCTCCATGCTGTATGATTCTATAATGGGGGCAGCGGCCAGTCATTTAACCTTGTGAACTTGCACGTGCATTCCTAGAAATCATGAGTCTGCCATTCTGCCCTTTGAGAAAGTGAGAACCGCAGATGCTGGAGATCAGAGTGTGGCACTGGAAAAGCACAGTAGGTCAGGCAGCACCAAGGAGCAGGAGAATCGATGTTTCAGTCATAAGCCCTTCACCAGGAATGATGAAGGGCTTTTGCCCAAAACATTAATTCTCCTGCTCCTGGGATGCTGCCTGACCTGCTGTGCGTTTCCAGCACCACACTGTCCATTCTGCCCTTTGAGCCTGCTCCACCATTCAATATGACCATCCAAGGCATTTCCTGCTCCCACTTAGAGTCGTAGAATTGTACAGCATGGAAACAATCCTTCGGTCCAACTCATCTGTAGCAGGGCCACAGGGAAAGTAGAGAGGACATAAATTAATTGGATAATCTTAACAAAGCTGTAACAGCAGACGTGTAGTGGGCTGAATGACTGCTTTCTGATTTGAGTGTTTCCATGATTCTACCTAAGGTCACCTGTGTCATAGAGCTGTACAGCACGGAAACAAAGCCTTTGGTCCAACTCATCCATGCCGACCAGATATCATCAATTAATCTAGTCCCATTTGTCAACATTTGGTCAGTATTCCTCTAAAAACCCTTCTTATTCATATACCTATCCAGATGCCTTTTAAATGTTGTCATTGTACCAGCCTCCACCACTTCCTCTGGCAGCTCATTCATACACGCACCACCCTCTGTGTGAAAAAGTTGCCCCTTCGATCCCTTTTAAATCTTTCCTCTCTCACCTTATACTAATGTTTAGTTTTTGACTCCCCTAGCCTGGGGTAAAGATTTTGGCTATTCACCCTATCCATGCCCCTCATGATTTTATAAACCTCTAAAAGGTCACCCCTCAGCCTTCGACACTCCTGGGAAATTAACCCCAGCCTATTCAGCCTTTCTCTATAGCTCAGAGTCTTCAACCCTGGCAACATCCTTGTAAATCTTTTCTACACACTTACAAGTTTCACAACATCTTTGCTCCCCTTTACCCTTTGATCCCTTTGGGCCTGAAAATGATATCTAACTTCAACAGGAAGGATGTTGATTAAGATAATTGGTGAAAAAGCCAAATTTGACATGAGGCAATGTTTTATCACTTGACATAGTGAGTTCTTGTCCCACCTGAAGGGAGCAGACTCAATCCAACTTTCGGGAGGGAATTAGATTAATACTTTGAAAAGGAAAATAAAATATAAATGGTAGGGGTATGAGGAAAGTAGAAATGATAGGAATCAATTGGATTATTTTAACACCGCTGTAGATATGTGTGGAATGAACTTCCAGAGGAAGTGGTGCAGGCAGGTACACTACAATTATTAATAGATATTCAGATAAGTAGGTGAATAGGAAAGGATTGGAAGAATATGTGCCAAAACTGGGCACGTGAGACTAGGTTAATTTGGGATTATGGTTGGCATGGACTGGTTGGACCAAAGGATCTCTTTCCATGCTGCATGTATTATAGAGATACAGAGTTATGTAACACGGAAACAGACCCTTCAGTCCAACTCATCCATACCAACCAGATACCCTAAATTAATCTAGTCGCATTTGCCAGCATTTGGCCCATATCCCTCTACACCCTTCCTATTCAAGTAGCTATCCAGATGCCTTTTGAATGTTATCATTGTACCAGCCTCCACCACTTCCTCCAGCAGCTCATTCCATGCACACACCACCTTCTGTGTGAAAAAAGTTGCCCCTTAGGTGTCTTTTAAATCTTGCCCCTCTCACCCTAAATCTGTAACCTCCAGTTTTGGACTCCCCCACCCTGGGAAAAGGACCTTCGGTGTTCACCCTATCCATGCCCCTTGTGATTTTATAAACCCCTAGAAGATCAGCCCTCAGCCTCCAATACTCCAGGGAAAATAACCCCATCCTTTTCAGCCTCTCCATATAGCTCAAAGCCTCCAAACTTGGCAACATCCTTGTGAATCTTTTCTGCACCCTTTCAAGTTTAATAACATCTTTCTTATAGCAAGGAGATCAGAACTGAAACCAGTATTCCAAAAGTGGCCTAACAAATGTCCTGTACAGCAGTAACATGGCCTCCCAACTGCTATACTCAATGCACCAGTCAATAATGGCAAGTGTACCAAACACCTTCATCACTAGCCTGTCTACCTGCAATTCCACCTTCAAGGAGGTGATGTTCTTTTTAAAAACAATTATGGAATTTCACGGTTCCATAATCTCTTATGGGTGGTACAGTGGCTCAGTCGTTAGCATTGCTGCCTCACAGTATCATGGACCTGGGTTCGATTCCAGCCTCAATGACTGTCTGTGTGGAGTTTACACATTCTCACTGCATCTGTGTGAGTTTCCTCCAGGTGTTCCAATTTCCTCCTACAATCCAAAGATGTGCAGGTTAGGTGATTTGGCCATGCTAAATTGCCCCATAGTGCCCAGGGATGTGTGGGTTAGGTGCATTAGTCAGGGTAAATGTAGAGAAACAGGGTAGGGGGATGTGTCTGGGTGGATTACTCTTCGGAGTGTCATTGTGGATTTGTTTCCACATTGTAGCGGATTCTATGAAATAATTAGAGTTCATATTGTATTGAGTTCCGCCAGCACAGAAATAGGTCACTACAGGTCAATATTTACTGGCCACATTTGCCACTCTCTTCCCCTCGTACTGACTTTGAGTGGTGGGACCATGTGGAGTACAAATTATTCTGGAGGACTCAAGGGAAACTGTAGCACAGAATTGGAACAAGAGACAGCTATTGAAGTTCTTTGGTCTTGCACTCATCAGGACAGAATGGCAAGAATGCCAACTCTTGAACAACAATTTATACTTCATGGGAAGAGGGTGCCAACAGATTGGCACTTTCATGGAGAACGCACCAGGGAACAGTAATGGACAAATTTCAGTTCAAAGCAGGCAAGTTGTCTCTTGTTTATAGAAATATAGAAAATAGGTGCAGGAGCTGGCTATTCAGCCCCTTGAGCCTGTAGCACTAGTCAATATGATCATGGCTGATCATGCAATTTCAGTATCCCAGTCCTGCTTTCTCTCCACCCCCCTTGGTCCCTTTAGCTGTAAGAGCTATATTCAGCTCCCTCATGAATATATCTAATGAACTGGTTCCAATAGCTTCCTGTGGGAGAGAATTCCACAGGTTCCCAACTCTCTGAGGGAAGAAATTCTTCCTCATCTCCGTTCTGAATGGCTTCTCCCTTATTCTTAGACTGTGAGCCCTAGTTATGGATGCCCCCTACATTGGGAACATTCTTCCTGCATCCAGCCTGTCTGGTCCCATCAGGATTTTATATGTTTCTATGAGATCCCCTCTCATTCTTCTAAATTCTGGCAAACACAAGCCTAGCCGATCCAGTCTTTCCTTATATGTCAGTCCTGCCATTCTGGGAATCAGTCTGGTGAACCTTCGCTGGACTCCCTCAATAGCAAGAATGTCCTTCCTCAGACTAGGAGACCAAACCTGCACACAATATTCAAGGTGTGGCCTCACCAAAGCCCTTTATATAAATATAGCAAGTCATCCCTACTTTGATACACCAATCATCTCACTATGAAGGAGAGCATGCCATTAGCTTTCTTCACCACCTGCTGCGCCTGCATGCCAACCGTCAGTGACCGCTCCACCATGACTCCAGGGTATCGTTGCACCTCACCTTTTCCTAAACTGCCACCAATCAGATAACAATCTGCCTTCCTGGTTTTGCCACCAAAGTCAATACCCTCCATTTATCCACATTATTATCAAGGATTTTCAATGGGTAAATACGCCAGGCTGCTCCCCCCACTCCAAGCTTTCATTCAGCTGCTGTCTGCCAAGGACAGGGTGTGTGAAGATTGGTGGTTTCTGGTATGTTGTCAGCCAGCTATGCTGCAATCAACTTAAGTGGCAGTACCTCTACCAATCTGGGTCCACTTGCCCAACCAATCGCTGCCCCTTTTCTCATGTGGACTACATTGCTGCCCCTTTTGAGGTTTGGCATTCTTGCCATCAGGACGATTTAAAAAAAGCCCCAACAGCATGACTTCAGCAACAGTTAGGAATCGAGATAAGTCAATGAGGGAGACAGTTATATAAAGCAACATTGACAGGATTGGATTTAATCAGAATGAATGGATGCATTCCATTTGCATGAGGTGCTCAAAATAGTGCTTAGTGGAATCTTTGGTTTGTTGTTGACAGGGCATCAAGGCATTGATAGTTGCCATGTGAAATAGGAGGGTGGTGTAATGGTAGTGTTGTAGTGGACTAGTAAGAGGGGGACATGGCTTCAAATTCCACCAGTGCAGATGGTGGAGTTTGAATTCAATTTGGAATTAAAATTGGACCAAATGGTGACTATCTCACCGTCAAACCCATCTAGCTGACCGAGCCACAGATACAAGGGCAAGCTAGCTTTTGGTAAACTGAGAAGGGGATAGATGCAACTCATCACCCAACCTGTTTATGTTTAGCGTCCAAACTGTTGAAGACTTGACTTGCCAGACCGAAGTGTAAGGGTCAGGATCCACCTAACCTCCAGCTTGTATCTTGAAGTTATTCGAGCAAGTGGGGGAGATTCTGCGTCTGAAATCAAAGGGCTCTGCCAAGATTAAGAACAGACAGTTCTGCAGCCTGAAGTTTTCTCAATCCACCTATAAATACATGTGTTTATCTCACGGCCCAGACATCTGAGAGAATGTGTGACTGAGTGACAGAAGATTATTTTTGGAAGCAGCCAGATGTTTTGCATTTCTTTCCATTGCTGGATTCTTGTCATCTGGTGTAATTTCAATTCCCACTATCTGTCTCTGTCTATCTTCAGCTGCCTATTTCTCTCTGTCTCTTTCATTCTGTCTGTCTCTTTCATTTTGTCTGTCTCCCTCTGTCTGCTTCTCTTGGTCTCTTTCCCTCACCCTGTCCTTCTCTGTCTATGTTTGTCTGACATACTTGCTCTCCATTCCTCTCTTTGTTGAAAATGTGTTGCTGGAAAGGCGCAGCAGGTCAGGCAGCATCGAAGGAACAGGAGAATCGACGTTTCGGGTATAAGCCCTTCTTCAGGAATCTTCGGGCTTATGCGCTTTTCCAGCAACACATTTTCAGCTCTGATCTCCAGCATCTGCAGTCCTCAATTTCTCTCTTTGTGTCTCTCACCTGTTCTTTCTCATTTTGCCCATCTGTCTCTTTCCCTCTCTGTTCTTTCATTCTGACTCTGTCTCTCTGTCTCTGTGTCTGTCTCTGTTTCTTTCTCCCTGTCTCTGTTTCTTTCTCCCTGTCTCTGTTTCTTTCTCCCTGTCTCTGTTTCTTTATCCCTGTCTCTTTTCTCTGACTCTTGCATTGTTAATCTCCCTACGTCTCTTTCATTCTGACTCTTTCTCTGTCTTTCACAGTCATTCTCTTTGTCTCTCTCACTGTCTGTTTGTCTCTCTCTATCTACTTCCCTGTCTCTTTCAATCATTCATTCTCTCTTTCTATCTATGTCTGTTTGTCTCTTTGTCTGTCTGTCCCTCTGTCTGCCTGTCTCTCTCTCTCTTTCACTCTGTCTCTCACAGCTATTTGCTCTCTCTCTGTCTGTCTCTCTGTCTTTCACCCTGACTCTGTCTCTCACAATCATTTGCTTTCTCTCTTTTTCTCTCTCTCTGTCTGTCTCTTTCACTCTGTCTCTCTCTCTGACTCACACTGCCAATCTCTCTGTTCCCTGCTTCTCTCAGTGTAGCCAATTCTCTCTGCCTCAATCTCTTGATATTTCTTTCTCTGTCTTTTACTTTGTGTCTATCTCTCACTTTCTATCTGCCTCACTTTACCATTCTTGCCCTTCTATCTCAGTCATTATCTTCACCTCACTGTACTTTCCTCTCCATATCTCTCTTTCTTTCTGTCAGTTTCTATTTTCTCTCTCTTCAAGCATCTGTTTCTCTCTCTTTCTCCATTTCCTCTGAGCTTCTCAATGCACCCTTCACTCTTTCTCTCCCTCTGCTACTTTCTGTATGTCCCTGTCCATTTCTCACTGTCTCACTTTCTCCCGCACACGTAAAATGTATGAGCTATACTCATATGAATATTCAAAGATAGAACTTTGACCCACATAGGTTGGAAATACTTACATTTATTTTTGTGTTGACAATCCAGTTTGATAGTCCCCAGCTTCTGTTATAATCTCCTGTTCTGTAGTGGATGCACTGACCCCAATAGTTTCCTGTAATTGACCTTAATTAAGACGGAGTAACTGTGCAAAGATCATTAATCTCTCAGTAGTGGGGTTGTGACACAGAAGAAAATGAGGACAGTATAACTTAATTGCGGGTACTGGGTGTGAATATTCCCAGTTTAAGGGGTGGGGGAATGGACAGAACTGAATTGTACTGCTAGTCATAGATTGTTGCTGAACAATGGGAGCCAATTATGCAATGAACATATAGGGTTAAGAATTAGTTAGTAACTGTCTTCAGGTTGTCAATGGGCGAAGGTGCAGGCCTCAGAATTCAGGATATTATTTAATTGGAGAGAGTGCAGAAAAGATTGACAAGGGTGTTACAGCAATTGGAGGGCTTGAGTTATAAGGAGATGCTGGGACTTTTCTCCCTGGAGTGTAGGGGGTTGAGGGCTGACCTTAAAGGTTTATAAAAATCATAAGGGGCATGGATAGGGTGAATGATAAAGGTCTTTTCCCCCTGAGTAGGGGAGCCTGAAACTAGAGGACATGGCTTTAAGGTGGGGAGGGAAAGATTTAAAAGGGACATAAAGGGCAATTTTTTCACACAGAGGGTGGTTCATAAGTGTAATGAATGCCAGAGGAAGTGGTAGCTGCAGGAACAATTACATTTAAAAGACATTTGGATAGGTACATGAATAGGAAAGGTTTAGAAGGATGTGGACCAAACACAGGCAAATGGGACTAATATGGTCAGAGTGGATGAATTGGGCCCAAGGGTCTGTTTCCATGCTGTATGACTCTATGACTCTATTGACTGAAGGACTGGTCATGTCTTTGACCAGAGACTGCTACCTTGATCCAACTATTTCCTCAAGGTGGGGCCAACTCCGCAAGGGGAAGACTATCTCCTTGCTTTGAGGTACCTCCATGGGATGAGGCCTTTGAAATGAAATTCCGACCTTTTGATGATGCAATTCCCCTCCAACTGAGGCAGTTCAATTGAGATTAGAGTCATAGAGCTGTACAGCACAGAAACAGACCCTTTGGTCTAACTCATCCATGCTGACCAGAAATCCTAAATCAAAAGAATCCCATTTGTCAGCACTTGGCCCATATCCCTCAAAACCCTTCCTATTGATGTACTATCCAGATGCCTTTAAATACTGTAATTGTACCAGCCTCCACCACTTATTCTGACAGCTCATTCCATATACAGACAGACTCTGCGTGAAAAAATTACTCCTTATGTCCCTTCTAAATCTTTACCCTGTCACCCTAAACCTGTGCCCCCTAGTTCTGGACTTCCCTATGCCAGGGGAAAGACCTTGTCTACTCATCTTGTCCATGCCCCTCATGAATTTATAAACCTCTTTAAGGTCACCCCTCAGCATCCCATGCCTCAGGGAAAACAGCCGCAGCCTATTTAGCCTCTCCCTATAGCTCAAACCCTCCAACCCTGGCAACATCCTTGTAAATCTTTCTCAACCCTTTCAAGATTCACAACATCCTTCCTGTCGGAGAGAGGCCAGAATTGCACAAAATATTCCAAATGTAGCCTAACCAATGTCCTGTACAGCTGCAACATGACCTCCCAACTCATACACTCCATACTCTGACCAATAAAGGAAAACAGACTGACGTCTGTGAAGTTAAAGGATTTCCCTGAGGGTTGGAAGTGATGACTTGAGAAAGCATGACCTTTTGAGATGGTCCAGCACCATCGGAGATAGGACCTCGCTATTTGAGGTGGTACCTCATTGGTTGAGGTGATACTCACCATCTGAGGTTGTATCTCACTGTTTGAGCTTGTACATCACTGTCTGGGGGTGGCAGCCCATGGTCTGAGATGGCACATAATTATCTGAGGTGGTACATCACAGCATATGATCTTTTGCAGTTTCAGGCAAAATCCAAGCAGAAGCCCTTGGGATTGAACTGAACCCTCTGTTAATGCCCACTCTCCCCCTACCAATTCCCCCATCCTACCCTCTCCATTCCCTCAAATCTCGGTAGGCGCTGCAAAGAATGGGATGACCTTGAGGGCATTGCGGAGGCAATATAAAGCAAAAATAAAGTATTGAACCACAGCCAGTTCTCAAAAAGAAATATTTGAGGGCCTGCTACTGAGATCAAGTCAAACAGTAGCCCAGTGCTTGAGAGAAGCCTGCATTAATCAACGAGAGAATGTATTCGCAACTAGGTCACTGAGCGCAAAGATAAACTCACAACATGGCACAGGGGACCAGGGAAGCTTGCCAGCTCAAAGGAACATAACCAGCCCCTTCCATATTCAATTTGTGCCTCATTGACAAGTTGAACAGTAGAAGACAAATGAACAGAAGTATACAGACCTGTTTCCAGACAGTCATAAATCTCAGTGATGAGGCAGCTCCGACACCTCTTGGAGCAATGGTGGAACAAATAAATAAATTCCACTCTCACCACCTCCCCCACACCCTCCACCCCACCATTCCCAGAGATTTCTTCCGATTCATATCGCAGCCGGAGGCAGAGAATTAATCCCAAAGAAAGGCTCATAATCTATCAGGTCCCAGTCCAAACCTTGCTACTAGGAAACTACAACTCAAACCTAATTGGAATCATTATACATTTAGCCCCGACTCTGCTGTCTACCCAGGTCATGATCTTTCGGACTCAAGGTAATTTTTCTGCACTGTTCCCTTAATTCATAGAATTCCTCCAGTGTGGAAAGAGTCATTCAGCCCATCGAGTCAACTCTAACCCTCCCACCCAAACCCACCACCCTACACTACAACCCTCCATTTCCCAAGGCTAATCCACCTAGCCTACATATCCCTGGACACTACAAGGGCAATTTAGCCTGGCCAATCCACTTGGCCTGCATAGCTTTAGACTGTGGGAGGGAACCCACACAGATACAGGGAGAATGTGCAAACTCCACACAGACAGCCCCCACGTGGGGAATTGAACCTGAGTTCCTGGCACTGTGAAGCAGCAGTACTAACCACTGAGCCACCATGCTGCCCCACGTGGCCTCTGCACACCATTTATATCTAGCAATCAGCCTATGTCATCTTGAATGCCTCAACTGAACCTGTCTTCTCATATACATTCAAGACTCTCACTGACAGACAGTAAAAGACTCATTGGGGATTCTTCATCAGCTTGAGCTAATTCAAACTTCTGCCAAGTCCAATTCTCCCACTGCACACCTGCCCTTTTACCCACTGCCTGACTGCTCAATAACCTATCTCAGTAGCAGGCCCTCAAATATTTCTTTTTGAGAACTGGTTGTGGCTCAATACTTTATTTTGGCTTTATATTGCCTCCGCAATGCCCTCAAGATCATCCCATTCTTTGCAGTGCCTACCGAGATTTGAGGGAATGGAGAGGGTAGGATGGGGGAATTGGTAGGGGGAGAGTGGGCATCAACAGAGGGTTCAGTTCAATCCCAAGGGCTTCTGCTTGGATTTTGCCTGAAACTGCAAGCTGATGAAGAATCCCCAATGAGTCTTTTACTGTCTGTCAGTGAGAGTCTTGAATGTATTTGAGAAGGCAGGTTCAGTTGAGGCATTCAAGATGACATAGGCTGATTGCTAGATATAAATGGTGTGCAGAGGCCATGTGGGGCAGCATGGTGGCTCAGTGGTTAGTACTGCTGCTTCACAGTGCCAGGAACTCAGGTTCAATTCCCCCCTTGGGGGCTGTCTGTGTGGAGTTTGCAAATTCTCCCTGTATCTGTGTGGGTTTCTTCCCACAGGTTATTAACTTGTATCGCATGATATAGAACATTGTGCAATGTATTTACGATACAGAAATTCCTCTCTATTTTCAACCTAATCTGTGCTACATAAAGTTTGGTACCGCCAGCTGGTTTTGGGACTGGAGAACTTGTACTTTTGTGTCAATAAGCAATTGCCCAGTTGAGATGACCAGAAGACAGAGGAGCATCAAGCCCACTCTGATATTAAATGAGGATCATGGCTGATCTATTTATCCTCAGCTCCACTTTCCTGCCTTTCCCCTTGGCTCACCTTCCTGATTAAAAATACCTCTCTCTCTCAGCCTTGTATATCCTTATTGACACAGCCGCATCTTATCTTCCCTTCATTGCTCAGACCTTTGAGTACAGGAGTTGGGAGGTCATGTGATGAGGTTCTACAGCACGTTGGTGAGGCCTCTTCTGGAGTACTGTGCATTAAGTTCTGGTCACCCTGGTATGGGAAGGATATTTTTGGGCTGGACAGAGTTCAGAGGATATTTACCAGGGCGTTGACGGGAATGGAGAGTTTGAGTTTTATGGATAGGCTGGGACTTCTTTCTCTGGAGCATGGGAGGTTGAGGGGTGATCTTACAGAGATTTATAAAATCATGAGGGGCATAGATAAGGTGAATGGCAGGTGTCTTTTCCCTCTGGTGGGGGTGGGGGTGGGATGGGGTTCAAGACTAGGTTACATTTCTAGGGTGAAAGGAGAAAGATTTCTTTTTTAAATGAGGGGCAATTGTTTTTAAACAGTAGTTCGTGTGTGTAATGAACATCTAGAGGAAGTGGTGAATGAGGGTACAGTTACAAGGTTTAAAATACATTTGGATACATACATGAATAGGAATGATTTGGAGGGATATGGGCCAAGCGCAGGCAGTGGGACTACCTTGGTTTGGGATTATGCTTAGCATGGACTGGTTGGACCAAAGAGGTAAAAACAATGACTGCAGATGCTGGAAACCAGATTCTGGATTAGTGGTGCTGGAAGAGCACAGCAGTTCAGGCAGCATCTGAGGACAGGCAAAATCGACGTTTCGGGCCAAAGCCCTTCATCAGGAATAAAGGCAGAGAGCCTGAAGCATGGAGAGATAAGCTAGAGGAGGGTGGGGGTGGGGAAAGAGTAGCATAGAGTACAATAGGTCAGTGGGGGAGGAGATGAAGGTGATAGGTCAGGGAGGAGAGGGTGGAGTGGATAGGTGGAAAAGGAGCTGGGCAGGTCGGACAAGTCCGGACAAGTCAAGGGGACAGTGTTGAGCTGGAGGTTAGGACATTGTTGAAGAGCTTCAGGGCAGAGGAAATGACCTGGGAGTTGCAGTGGGAGAGAGACTCCCTGAGATTCTTGTAGCGAGAGGAGGAAAACTTCAAACTTCTTCAAGGTTGGACCAAAGGGTCTGTTTCTGTGCTGTATGACTCTATGAGCTCTTTACCCAACAATGCATCAAATTAGAAATTCTCACCCCATTTTCAAATGCATTCCAATTTTAACTCCTTTGCCAAGGCCTGGCCCTCAGCTCTGCCCAAGACACAACAGTCTTCACCCACTTCATTAATGACCTTCCATCCATTGCAAGGTTATTGATGATTGCATAATGTTCAGCACCATTACTGCCTCCTCAGACACTGAAGTGTTGATGTGCAATAAATTCTGGAAACCTTTCAGGCTTGGAATAAAGAGTGACACTTGACATTCATGGCAACTAAGACCCAGGCAGTAAACATTCCCAAAAAACAGAAAGTCTTAACTATTGCCCCTTGACATTTAGTGGCATTCCCATCACTGGAGTGTTCTGGATTATTGCTTATCCATGGAAGTGGAGAGTATTTCATTAGACTTGTGCCTTGTAGATTGTGGACAATGCATTAAATAGTACCACTGTTTTTAACTATCTCCAGAATTGATTGCTGCCTAGAGTTGTTGACAACTTCACACAGAAAGTGTGGGACTGGAGTTATGTGGAGGCTCAAACTAGGCATCTTTTAAAAAAATCATTAATGGGATGTGTGTGTCGCTAGCTAGGCTGAATTTATTGCCCTGAAGAATGTGATGGCATGCTTGAACTACTTCAGTCCTCGAGCTGTAGAACCACCTGCACTGTTGTTAAAACCTAAAGCAGGGCAGAAACAGCATGATTGTTCAGAGATGGCGTAGTAGTCCAGGCAGGAGATCACTGAGAGCCATGTTAGGGAGGTTGCACAAGTGAAGTGTTAAGGCTTGAGAGTGTGTTTCATCAAACAGTGTAGAGAGAGCTTTACTGTACATCTAATCCTGTGCTGTCCCTGTCCTGGGAGTGTTTGATGGGGGACAGTATAGAGAGGGCTTGACTCTGTATCCAACTCCATTCTGTCCCAGTCCTGGGAGTGTTTGATAGGGGACAGTATAGAGGCAGCTTTACTCTGTATCTAACCCTGTGCTGTCCCTCTCCTGGGAATGTTTGATGGGGGGACAGTGTAGATGGAGATTTACTTTGTATCTAATCCTGTGCTGTTCCAGTCCTGGGGAATGTTTGATGGGGGACAGTGTAGAGGAAGCTTTACTCTCTATCTAACCCTGTGCTGTCCCAGTCCTGGGAGTGTCTGATGGGGGACAGTACAGAGGGAGCTGTACTTTGTATCTAACCCCATGCTGAACTTGTCCTGGGAGTGTTTGATGGGGGACAATGTAGAGATAGCTTTACTCTGCAATTTTGTGCTGTCCCTGTTCTGGGGAGTATTGGCTGACTCAGGCTAGAGGGAGCTTTGTACTCAGTATTGCATTCAGAAACATTTATTATACATTGTGCCAATATTCATCCATTCTCCAAGTATCTAATTACTGTCTGCTGGTGTCAAATGCAGAGTTCATTAGATCAGTAACCTGTTGTGAGTCTTTGATTTGACTTTGCAGAGGAAGTGGATGATGAAACATTTGTATCACTGTGAATTCAGATTGGCTGTAACGTCCTGGTGGTGTTTGTGACTTTAGATTAAGGAGTGACTCACAGAAATGAATGAGCTGCAGTTCCCTCTTATTGTAGCTTGTCTATCTCAAAGCTGACACCACACTTACTCCAATTCAACTCTTGATCTTTGTCTGGTTCGAATGTGTCTCAGTTGGAATGTATTGTTTCCAAGTTTTGCCTGTGTGCAGTCAGTCCCACTGTAGGAGTTCTTTCACTTCATATCAAAGATTCCATAGAATCTGAATTCATTGCACAGCAGGTAAATATTTAGGAGAAACTGGCATCACCATTTTCTCCCCATAGCCTTGTGTCAATCCCAAGCTAATTCCAATCCCCGTTCTATCTCCACTCCCCTGTATCAACCCTCAAACCATTCCCACTGTCCTGTGCTCTCCCCACAGCCTGAGTCAATCCCAAATTAATTACACTGCCCCACTCTATCTCCATCCCCCTGTATCAATCCTCAAACTAACCCCACTGCCCCACTCTCTCCCCATAGCCCTGGATTAATCTCCAAACTAATCCCACTAACCCATTCAGTCTCCCTTGCCCTGTGTCAATCCCACTGACCCACTGTCTCCCCACAACCCTGTATCAATCCCAAACTAATCCCACTGCCCTGCTCTAACCCTACTGTCCCCTGTATCAATTTCCAAACTAATCCTACTGCCCCGCTCTATCCCCATTGTCCTGTATCAATTCCCAAATTAATCCTATTGCCTCATTCAGTCCCTGTTCCCTAGATCAATCCCTAAATCAATCCCACTGTTACCCCCCAGCCCTGTATCAATCCCCAAACTAATCCCACTGTCCCACTCTTTCTTCATTGTCCTGTATCAATTTCCAAACTAATTCCACTGTCCCACTTTCTTCATTGTCCTGTATCAATTTCCAAACTAATCTCACTGCCCCATTCTCTCCCCATAGCTCTGTATCAATCCCAAACTACTCCCACTGCCCTGCGCTATCCCCATTGCCTTTTGTCAATCCTAAACCAATCCCACTGCCTGCTCCCTCCCCATGGCCCTGTATCAATCCCAAACTACTCCTACAGCCTTGCTCCATCCCCATGGCCCTGTGTCATTCACATACCAATCCCACTGCCCGGTCCCTCCCTGTGGCTCTATATCAATCCCAAACTAACCCCTGCTGTCTCCTCCATATCAATTTTAAACCAATTTAAAATTGCTACAATCCCAAAGATATTGGGTGGGGTCAATCAATCTTGAATGAGAGAGCAGTTAAATATGCAACATGGTGACCTCATCCAGATCTCACCACAGTTACGGTCAGCGGCATATGGTTGCTGAACAACTCTCAACAAGTCTTGTCACATGGGTCCCCTGCTCATGAATACCGATCTGGTGAAAATTTGGTTGAAAATCTAACCATGTTGGTCACTGAAGAGCTGAAGGTGAGCCAGGAGAAGCCTAAAGGGAGAACGATTGATATATTAGACTGAGGAACATGGGCCTTTCATCTCAGAACTGAGGGCATTCAGTGGGGAAGTTTATAAAGATTAAATATTATCGGAAAGATAAATGTGGGGGATTTATTTTCAGTTAATCTGTGAGGGTAGAATAAAGGACACAAGATCTAATCAACAGTAAAGAAAATTTAACATATCTAGCAGGAAATCTTTCTCTGTCCAGAGAGAGGTGGCTCAGCAGTTAGCACTGCTGCCTCACAGCACAGGGACCCAGGTTCAATTCCACTCTCAAGCTGTGTGGAGTTTGCACATTCTCCCTGTATCTGTATGGGTTTCCTCCAGGTGCTCTGGTTTCCTCCCTCAGATCAAAGATGTGCAGGTCGGGGGGATTGGCCATGCCTAAATTGCCCAATAGCATCCAGAGATGTGCAGGCTGAGTGGGTTGGCCATAGGAAATGCAGGGATAGGGTGGGGAGATGGGTCTGGGTGTCATGATCTTTGGTGGATTGGTGTGGACTCGATGGGCCAAATGGCCTGCTTCCACACTGCAGAGATTCTAGAACTAGATTGATGTTAAAAATTGGAATAAAGACACTCAATGCAGACATGCAAAGCTTAAATCCACTTGTATATTGGAATATGCAAGGCCTTTGACAATTCTGTGCTTCTTGAAATTCACTGATGCCATCAATGAGACACAAAGCAGGTCATCTTATCATGACCTCATTGCGAATTGTGCCATCTTGCTGTACACAAAATGGCAGCTGCATATATATGACAACAGTGATGTCGCTTCATGTGGGTGAAAGGTTATTGGGGTAGATGGGAATATGAGGCAATGAGATCTTATTGAATGGTGGGGCAGGCTTGAGGGGCTGAGTGGCCTACTCCTAAACCCTATGCCCATTCATTTCAGTGTGCATTGGGTTGACCTGAAAATATGAAAGCTGCTACAGAAATGCAGCATTTATGCTTGTTGTAAGCATATTTTTTACATGTAGGTGGCGCTTAATCAACACAATACAGTAGAAGGTAATTTTGAACTTGAGGACCTCACTGAAAAGAGAAGACATCTTGCCATCTGGAACTATCATCAGGACAAATGCACGAATGTCAAATTCTAGACGGTTCCAATTTATACCACAGAAGGGAGCTGATTGGTTGGCAAGTTGACTCTGATTTGCCACATTGTTGCTATGGTGAAGACAATGTGGAGCTATAGGCTTTCGTAATTTGGCTGTTGGAAATTTGGCATCATTGGATTTGTCCTGATGAAGGCTCAACAAGAAAGTTTGGCAACATGTCTATATTTTCAACAATGTTGAAAATGCTCTTTAATATCATGATAGACCTCATCCAAAAAAAAAGGTTATCTAAGTGTGCAATGCAATCATGATCAGCTGGACCAATGGGCTGAGGAGTGACAGATTGAATTTACTTTAGATAAATGCAAGGTGTTGTATTTTGGAAAGACAAACAAGGGCAGGACTTGCTCAGTTAATGGGAGAGCCCTGGGGAAGGTTGCTTAACAGAGAGACTTAGGAGTCCAGGCACATAGTTCATTTAAAGTGGTGTCACAGTTAGATAGGGTGGTGAAGAAGGCATTTTGCATGTCTGTCTTCATTGGACAGAGCACTGAGTATATGAGTTGGGACGTCATGTTGTGGCTTCACAGAACATTGATGAGGCCACTGAATACTGGACCACAGTTCTGGTCACCCTACTATAGAAAGGATACTATTGAACTGGAAAGGGGGAAGAAAAGATTTGCAATGATGTTACCAGGACTGGAGGGTTTGAGTTATAAGGAGAGGCTAGATAGGCTGGGACTTTTATTTTTCCTGGACCATAGGAGGTTGAGGGGTGGACTTATAGAAGTTTATAAGTTTACTTATAGAAGTAAATCATGGGGGGCATAGATACGGTGAATAGCAAAGCTCTTAATGTTAAGGGCATAATGTTAAGGTGAGAGGAGAAAGATTTAAAATGGAGCTGAAGGACAACTCTTTCACACAGAGAGTAATATATACTGTATGTGAAAGGAACTTCCAGAGGAAATGCTAGATGTTGGCACAGTTACAAACTTTAAAACACATTTGTCAAGTACATTAATAGGAAAGATTTAGAGGGATATGAGCCAAAGGCAGCAAATGAGACTAGTTTAGTTTGGGAAACTTCATCGGCATGGACAAGTCGGACCAAAATATCTGTTTCTGTGCTGCATGACTCTATGACTTTATTACACTTATGACATTTGGAAGGTTCATGACTAGTAGAGGTTTAGAGGGATATAGGCCAAACACAGGCAAATGGGACTAGTTCAGTTTGGGATTTTGGTTGGCATGGTCGAGTAGATCTTAAGGATCTATTTCTGTGCTGTATTACTCTATGACCTTTGGACTGGCACATGAATAGGAAAGGTTCAGAGGGATATGGTACAAATGGGACTAGTTCAGTTTGAGATACCTGGTTGGCATGGACAAGTTGGTATGAAGGGTCTGTTTCCATGCTGTATAACTCTAAGACTATATGGCATTTGAACAGGTACATGATTAAGAAAGGTTTAGAAGGATATGGCCTGGATGTAGGCAAATGGGACTAGTTTAGTTGGGAAATTGGTCAGCATGGAAGGGATGGACTGAGAGGTGTTTCCATGCTGTGTGAATCTGGATAAAATTGAGTTCTTTTGTTCTGTCATAACTTTCTGAGGCTTTTTGTGTCAGATTCCAGGGAAGTGGAGTGCGCTGGTCCACCAGAGGTCAAAGGTATTCCACTCTTCACCCTGACCGAAGAGAGCTTTAAGGCATGCCACTTCTCGTTGACCCTGGATGACTATCTCTTCATTGCCTTTGTTGGCTTCATTGTGTCCATTGCATCAGTCGCCACAAACTTCCTTCTGGGAATTACTGCCAACTGCTGCCATCGCTGGAACAAGGCAAATGAAGAGGAAGAGATGTGACACCTCCCTCCCCAACTTTGGTGGACGAACCAATCGCAAAGCTGCAAGGTTTGACCGGTATTTTGGCTCCTTACATTCAGCCCATGTGAGGAAAGAGTGAGGGAGGAGAAATGGGGATGAGATCATGACGAAGACAACATGTCTTGTCAAGGGAAGAGCTTGGCGTTCACGAAGAAACCCACTTTTCCTTTTATATTCTTTCTGTCTCCGGTAGTGAGAGGCAACCAAGGAAGATACAGATTTGATTCCACCAGCCATGACCCTCTGAGCAAGGCTAGTGAGGAAAAAAGGGCATTTTTCGGTGCCGTTGTACCGAACGATTTGGAGAAGCTGAATTTGCTCTGAGACTCGAAAGCTACTTCTATGGGAGTCTTTGATGACATTGGAGAGGATGATCTTGAAAAGAGAATTCAAGTTTCTTGATGTTATAGCCATCGGAACTGGAGAGTTAAGCCTTATTCTTTATGCTGTTTGTACGATTGAAGATCAGAGTTGACTCCAAATCATTCAACTGTAATCATCACCTCAGTTGTCAAGCAATGGAGGATGCAGTTGAATCTACTCATTTACTAAGTTTTAACTGAGATTGTAATGGTGGAAAGTGACTGAGACTTTGCAACTTTGAAATTCAGATGAGAAGGAAAACTTTGAAATGTTCATTCACTTTTACAATCCGATGTGAGGAAGATCCGATTGAAGATGATCTGATAAGTGAAGACCAGAACTCTAAGCACTGTTTGAAGAAAAATAAAGCTTAAAAAGAAACAAACAAGTTCTTCATTTGTCCTTAATGCTGAGAGGGAGAGGACAGACAGAGTTCAATTCCAGCCTAATTGGTATCAATCTAATTGGCCTTTGGAACTTAGTTGAGTATTCAATGGACAAGAAGCAAAGGACTGTGATTGCAAATAGTTTTGACATGTTTCTCAGCTAGGGTCAAATGTAATTACCTCCAATTACTTAGCGCAGAACCAGGCCATTTGGCCCAACAGGCCAGTGCTGATGTGTCAAGCCTCCTCCCAGTCCCTACTTCATCTCACCTTAGCAACATAACAGATGGTGAGGAAATGTACTGTGCTGTATGGGAGGCTTTCAAAGGTATGGACATCTTGCACATAGCTAACTGTGGGCGATTCAGCGCTTGCTATAAATATTTCACAATAGTCCTAAACTGAATTTGAACTTTGTGAAACTGACGGAAGGAAAAGGCAATTTGTCAATATCATTATCTTCAAATAAATGTTTGGGGAGCCTTGATGAGCAAGGATATGACAATATTAAGACCAATTTTAACAGGATATATCTTGGTGATGCAAACTGTGCAGGCATCTGCTCATTAAAAGCTGACTAGGTCTGACAGTTCCTGATAAACACCTGATTTATGAGTGTGGATACAAAATACAGAGAGCTTCATATCCGTTGGGCTATTTAAAGACAGAAGCAAAATGAGATTGAGAGGCTGCCTTCCCCTCCAAAAAAAATAAATCGGGTAAGGACAATGTTGGCAGGCCTGCCTCAGGAATTCTAACCAGCCTGAG
Source organism: Chiloscyllium plagiosum (assembly GCF_037043375.1). Lineage (NCBI taxonomy): Eukaryota > Metazoa > Chordata > Chondrichthyes > Orectolobiformes > Hemiscylliidae > Chiloscyllium > Chiloscyllium plagiosum. The sequence goes on from NW_028270182.1 coordinate 7,783,044, forward strand.
AATATGTGTGTGTGAGAGAGAGAGAGAGAGAGAGAGATAGAGAGAAGGCTGGTTAATATGTCCACTATGGAACCAGGTCACTCAGCATCCTGGAGCAATTTGCCTTTAGGTAGCAGCAGTTTTTATGAGGAGAATGTTCCCTAGCCAATTCATGGGGAGGGGGCATTTGTCAGGTGAAGAATCGCATGCAAGCAAGTTTGGGGCGGTAGCAGAGGTGAACAAAGGAGTAACTTTTAAGCAGCATCTTACCAGAGCAGAGAGAGAGATGGCAATGCTGAGAGAGGGAATTCTTTCAGACTCCAGGCAGCTGAAAGGACGGGTGCCCCAAAGGTGTGACTAAAATTGGGGCTATTTTGGCAGTCAAAATTGTAGTTTACTCTCCTGATCAGTTATACGCTCGGCAGACCTCTGACGTCTTCAAGTAAGGCTGGAATTTATTGTGTGACTTCTGATGCCCAAATCATGGAAAGGATTAAGAGCCACCCTAAGGTGACCTTCCTTTGAAGGTTGTTAGAAAACTATTCAGTGTTTGCAGCAATTTCCGGTGGTGATTTCAAGGTTCCAGATTTATTGGACTGTGTCCAGTAGCAGAATCAGGACTCGTGCCCTGTAGGTGCCATCATTTCAGCCCAGCCTTATCCACACGTGATAATTTGTTGCTTGAAAACTATACCGTGGTTTATCGAAAGGCCTCTCATTGCTCTTTGACCTCATTCAGTTTATCTATCTAAATGGCCTTTGAGCCATTTATACTATTTAAACACCCTTTCACTCCCATTCAGATGATTTGCCTTTGCTTTTATATTCATTCTTGGGATGTGTGCATTGCTGGCTGGGCCAGCATTTATTGCATGTACCTAAATATCCTTGAGAAGGTGATGGTGGGGGGAGTGGATGTGGTGCCAATCAAGTGGGGCTGCTTTGACCTGAATTGCTTAACACTGTACAGGACTTTGGTTAGGCCACAGTTGGAGTACTGTGTGCAGTTCTGGTCGCCTCACTTTAGGAAAGATGTGGAAGCTTTGGAGAGGGTGCAGAGAAGATTTACCAGGATGTTGCCTGGAATGGAGAGGAAGTCATACGAGGATAGGTTGAGAGTTCTCGGCCTTTTCTCGTTGGAACGGCGAAGGATGAGGGGTGACTTGATAGAGGTTTATAAGATGATCAGAGGAATAGATAGAGTAGACAGTCAGAAACTTTTTCCCCGGGTACAATAGAGTGTTACAAGGGGACATAAATTTAAGGTGAAGGGTGGAAGGTATAGGGGAGATGTCAGGGGTGGGTTCTTTACCCAGAGAGTGGTGGGGGCATGGAATGCGCTGCCCGTGGGAGTGGTAGAGTCGGAATCATTGGCGACCTTTAAGCGGCATTTGGATAGGTACATGGATGGGTACTTAATCTAGGTTAGAAGTTCGGCACAACATCGTGGGCCGAAGGGCCTGTTCTGTGCTGTATTGTTCTATGTTCTATGAATGGTGTTGACCTTCTTGAGTCTTGTTAGAGCTTGAATACCATTTGACCCTGTTTCTCCTCAGAACATTCTGACCCCAGTTATCTGTCTAGATGTCCTTCGACCCCCATTAGTTTTAACTGCCTTGATTTTCTTCCCTGGCAACAGATTGCTTAACACTCAAATCTACAAGGAATGTCGCAATATGAGGAACATGAGGCCATTCTGACCCATTGTGCATATGGCCATTTTGCAGCTCAACTCCTGTAGCCTCACCTTTCCCATACAATTCATGAATCTGTGCTCTCCACCCTCTACCCCACCATTGCTTGGCTACATCCAAAGACATTTTAACCCTCTAGTGAAAGGAATAATTTCCAAGGAGTGGAGGAATGCATGATGGAAGAAGAAAATAATAAACTGAGGAAACCTATGAAGAAGGGGGTGAAATTAGGGAAGACAACTGGGATTGAGAATGCTAGTGCAGTTGGGGAAGTGAGGTAAGCATTTCAGGTCCTTTTCCAGCCTCATGTCACCTTGACTTGAAACTACATTGGCTGTCGGTCCCTTCAAAATCCTGGGACTTCCTTCCAAATGGCACTGTGTGGGTGTTCCCTACACTACACAAACTGCAGTTGTTCAAGAATAGGCCTCTCCACCTCCTCAAGCGGCAATTAGACTTGGACACAAATTCTGGTCTGGCCCACCATGCCCCACATCCCAAACAATAGCTTTCAAAAGACACTTCACTTGAACCCATTTTCTTGTCAATTTCTATTTTGGTTTGATGTTGAATTTTTCTTCACAGTCCTTGGAACTCAAAAAGCAGCAACGTCCCAGAAACAAGCCATGTTTATGAGATCCTTGGCTAAATAGCGGATGGTTCGGACACTGAGGATTTTCTTTTTCCTTTCAAAGAATCCTACAGTATGGAAAGAGGCCATTTGGCCCAACAAGTCCACACAAACCCTCTGAAGAGCCTCCCACCTTATCCCCATAACCTCACATTTCCCATAGCTAATCCACCTAGCCTGCACATCGCTGCACACAATGGGGTGATTTAGCGTGGCCAATCCACCCTAACCTGCACATCTTTGGGTTGTGTGAGGAAATCAGAGCACCTGGAGGAAATCAGAGCACCCAGAGGAAACCCACACTGACTGCAAACTCCACACAATCGCCTGAGGTTGGAATTGAACCTGGATCCATGGTGTCGTGAGGCAGGAGTGCTAACCACTAAGCTACTGTGCTGCCCTCGGACTCCAGGGAATTGAGGGACACAGGAATGGGCAGGATCAGTGACCATCTTATGGAATTGCAAACCACCTTGAGGGACCAAATGGCCTATCCTTTATCCTATTTCTGGTACCCACAACTGCTCTTTAAAAAAAAAACAATTTTTTTGGGATATGAGGATTGATTGCAAAGCCAATTCATGTAGCATGGGAGAGAGGGGTTGGGTGGGTGAGTGTGGAGGTAGGCAAGGAAAAGGCTGAATTCTGGAATCAATTTGGGGAAAAGTAGGGTAAATGCCAACAGGTTATTAGCCATTCAGACTTCCCCCACAACTCCCTCTCCCTTAGAAACATAAAATCCCTACAGTGCTGAAGCAGGCCATTCGGCCCATTGAGTCCACACCAACCCTCCGAATAGTATCCCACCCTATCCCTGTAACCCCAGACTTCCCATGGCTAGCTCACCTATCCCTGGACACTACAAGGCAATTTAGAGTCATAGAGATGTACAGCGTGGAAACAGACCAACTAGTCCATGCCGACCAGATAGCCTAAATTTATCTAGTCCCATTTGCCAGCACATGGCCCATTACCCTCTAAACCCTATCTATTCATGTACCCATCCAGATGCCTTTATGATTTTATAAAGCACTAATAAAGTCACCACCAGCCTTTGACGCTCCAAGGAAAACAGCATCAGCCTACTCAGCCTCTCCCTATAGCTCAAACCCTTCAACCCTGGCAAAATCCTTGTAAATCTTTTCTGAACCATTTCAAGTTTCACACCATCCTTCCAATAGGAGGGAGACCAGAATTTCTCACTATATTCCAAAAGTGGCCTAACCAATGTCCTGCACAGCCACAACATGTTCCCAACTCCTCTACTCAATGCTCTTACCATTAAAGGAAAGCATACTAAATGCTTTCTTCATTATCCTATCTACTTGAGACTTACTTTCAAGGAACTATGAACCTGCATTCCAAGATCTCTTTGTTTAGCAACACTGCCCAGGACCTTACTATTATTGTATAATTCCTGCCCTGATTTGCCTTTCCAAAATGCAGTACCTCACATTTATCTAAATTAAACTCCATCAGCCACTCCACCCATTGGTCCATCTGATCAAGATCCTACTGTATTCTGAGGTAACCTTCTTTGCTATCCAATTGCCAATCCACCCTAACCTGCACATCTTTGGACTGTGGAAAGAATCCTGAGCACCTGGGGGAAACCCACACAGGCACGGGGAGAATGTGCAAACTCCAGGCTGGAATCGAACCAGGATTCCTTGTATCGTGAGGCAGAAGTACTAATCACTGAGCCACTTTCTTCTCACCCAAATGTTCTGGAGTGCAACGGGTGAAATGCGATTGTGAAACCTTGAAGGGCAGGAGCACTACAGGAGATGGCTACAATCAGCATCAGCGCCATCGCAACCTCTGAAGCAGGTCTATTAGTGCCCGGACTCCAGCCTGGTTATCATGCTGTCTGACATTTCACATGGTGAGATGGCCTCACTGGGATTTTTCCCTAAGCCATTGCCTCCTCCTTGAGTGCAGGCAATTAGCATCTCCATAGGAGCATCCTGAAAGCTGTTTGTTCTCAGTTCTTTTAAAAACTATTTTTCCCTCCTTAATGTACCAAGGCCTCCCTCCACTGCTCCCCGCAAACCCTCCCCTCCCCCCACCACCCCACACTGGCAGCGAAACTGTGGGAGAAAGGCTTTTCAAATTTGTAGATTAGCTTTTCCTGCCTGCGCTCGAAAAAGAAGTAATTGAATTTGCACTTTGATATATTTACACTGTGTACACATTGTATGGTAGCATTTATAGAATCATATGGCACAGAAACAGATCCTTCAGTCCAACTCGTCCAAACTGACCAGATGTCCTAAATTAATCTAGTCCCATCTGCCAGCATTTGGACCACATTCCTCTGAACCCTTCTTATTCATGTACCCATCAAGATGTCTTTTAAATGTTATAATAGTACCAGCCCCCACCATTACTTCTGGCAGCTCATTGCATACATGCACCACCCACTGCTTGGAAAAGGTTACCCTTTTTAAATTTTTCCCCTTTCACCTTAAGCCTATAACCTCTACATTTGGACTCCCCTACCCTTGAGTCAAGGCCCTGGCTATTCGCCTAATCCATATCCCTCATGATTTTATAAACTTCTAGAAGGTCACCCCTCAGCCTCCAATGCTCCAGGGAAAATAGCTCCAGCCCATTCAGCCTCTCCGGCTAACTCATATCCTCCAATTGTGGCAACATCCTTGTAAGTTTTTCTTGCACCCACTCAAGTTAAACAATATTTTTTTCTAAATCAGGAAGACCAGAATTGAATACAGTATTGTAAAAGTGGCCTAGCCAATGTAGCCACAACATGACATCCCAACTTCTACACTCACTGCCTGAACAGACAGGACCATGGATTTGTTTGGAGGCTGGAGGAGGCCATTTGGGCTGCTGTGTCTGTACCGGCTGTCTGAGTGTAAGCATCAAACTCCTACCTTTCTTCCCGTTACCATTGCAGCATTGCATTCTAACACAAATTAATATTCAGTGGGCTCTTGGTCGAATGATCATATGATGTCTGAGGGAGGATACTGGAAGTCTGGGAGAAGTCTGGGCGGCACGGTGGCACAGTGGTTAGCACTGCTGCCTCGCAGCGCCAGAGATCCGGGTTCAATTCCCGCCTCAGGCGACTGACTGTGTGGAGTTTGCACATTCTCCCCGTGTCTGCGTGGGTTTCCTCCGGGTGCTCCGGTTTCCTCCCACAGTCCAAAGGTGTGCAGGTCAGGTGAATTGGCCATGTTAAATTGGCCGTAGTGTTAGGTAAGGGGTAAATGTAGGGGTATGGGTAGGTTGCGCTTCGGCGGGTCGGTGTGGACTTGTTGGGCTGAAGGGCCTGTTTCCACACTGTAAAGTAATCTAATCTAATCTAAAAGCACAGAGCTCTGAACGCGACATCTCCTGAATTCGGGCAAATTTTACAAAATATCGTTCCCTCCTTGACATCGCCATCCAATTCTTTCTGCATGAAACAACTCCCAGAAAACATCAAATGTACCTTCGTTCCGGCTGAATTTAACTTTGTTTCTCCCTCATTTGCAACTTTAGATGGTTTCCTTACCTGCTATTTTAGAGGACTGTCACAATACTAAAGGAGGCTTTTCAGTCCATTCTATCCCTGCTGGCATCTGAACAGGCAATTCATAAAAGTGAATCCTAGTGTTGTTGATAGACCTAGAGATGTAGGTACAGAGTTCCTTGAAAGGGGCATCACAGGTCGACAGGCTGTTGAAGAAAACTTTTGGAACACTTGTTTTCATCGGTCAGAGAACTGAGTATAGGATTTGGGATATAATGTTACAGCTGTACAAGACATTGGTAAGGCCACATTTGGAGTACTGCATACAATTCTGGTCACCTTGCTATAGGAAGGACATTATTAAACTGGAAAGAGTGCAGAAAATATTTACCAGGATGTTACCAAAACTGGAGGAATTCAGGTATAAGGACAGGCTGGATAGGGCCAGGATCTTGTTTCATTCTGGAGCAGAGGAGGTTGAGGGGTCCCTGGTGCTGTGAGGCAGCAGTGCTAACCACTGAGCCACCATACCACCCATGTCTCACTCCTTCTTCATCTGCCCCAAAATATCCTTCTACTCTTCTGCCCTCATATGTTGAGCTAGTATTGCTGTTATTCATCTCAACTGATGCCTCTGGTAGTGGATTCCAAGTGCTCACTACCCTTTGGGGATTAGTGATTGGCAAACATATGGTTCCTCCATTCTGGGCTTACCCATATTGTCTCTTTGTCAACCTTATCAAACCCTCCCATGTTCCTAAGACCTCAAATGGTCACCTCTTAGCCTCTCTTCAAAATGAAAAGACCCTCCAGCCTGTTCAGATCTTCCTAATTATGATTTTACAGTTCAGGTAGAGAACAGAGTTATAGAGTCATACAACACAGAAACAGAAGCTTCGGTCCAAACTGTCCATGCCGAACATAATCCCAAACTAAAGTAGTCCCATTGCCTGCACTTGTCCCATATCCCTCCAACCCTTCCTATTCATGTATATATCCAAATGTCTTTTAAATATTGTAACTGCACCGCCATTCACCAATTCCTCACCACACGAACCATTGTTTAAACAATTGCCCCATATTTTAAAAAAAATCTTTCTTTCACCCTAAAAATGTGACCTAGTCTTGAAAATCCCCACCCGAGGGAAAAGACACCTGTCATTCACCTTATCTATGCCCCATGTAATTTTATAAATATCTGTAAGATCACCCCTCAACCTCCTGTGCTCCAGTGAAAGAAGTCCCAGCCTATCCATAAAACTCAAATTCTCCATTCCTGGCAACATGGAACATAGAAAAGTACAGCACACAACAGGCCCTTTGGCCCACGATGTTGTGCCGAGATTTAATCCTAATGTAAAATATAGTAACTTAACCTACGCTTCCCTCAACTCACTGCTATCCATGTGCATATCCAGCAGTCACTTTAACGTCCCCAATGATTCTGCAACATCACGGTAAATCTCTTCTGAACTCTGTCTAGCATAATAATAACTTTTCTATAACAGGATGACCAGAATTTAGTGCATAGTACTCTAGAAGAAGCCTCATCATCCTGTAGAACCTCAACACACGACGTCCCAACTCCTGTACTCAAAAGGTCTGAACAATGAAGGGAAAATGAGATGAGGCTGGATCAATAAGGATATACAAGGCTAAGAGAGACAGATTTTTTTTTAATCAGGAAGGGGAGTTAAGGGGAAAGACAGGAAAGTGGAGCTGAGGATTAGTAGATCAGCCATGATCATCATATCAGAGTGGATTCGATGGGCTGAATGGCCCACTTCTGCTCCTCTGTCTTCTGGTCATCTCAACTGTGCAATTGTTTATTGACATGAAAGTACAAATACTCCTGTCCCAAAACAAACCGAAGGTACCAAACTTCATGTAGCACAGATTAGATTGAAAATAGGTGAATTTCTGTATCATAAATACATTGCACAATGTTCTATATCATGTGATATACATTAATAATCTAGCTTCAGAGTTTCATATGTGTTTAGATGGCATGATTATTGGCACAACTTCATTCAAGGGATGGAAACACTGAATGAACTCTGCTTCCTCCTAATCCGTATGTCAGTCAATAAATTGGTGATTCCCGGTTTTATTTCAGGGGGTCTCCAAATCTGTCAACAATGGCAAAGCACGCAGTCTCCTGGGTGAGCCAGTATAATTTCTTCAGCCACTGCAGTGAGTGGAGGCTAGCTGAATGATGTTACATAAAGCGCGTGATTTCCAAATCTCTTCAAGACGTGATGGGCAGGGAAGAAATTACTCAATCATTGCTGTCCTGACTGAGACTAGATTTGTGATGCTCAATGCACTCTTTTCAAGACCCATACATCAATGCAGCTGTCAATATATATCAGCTGGTCCCAGGGATATGCTTTCCGGTGACAGACCCCCGCCTGATCCTGCTAAAACAAGTCACTCACAAAATACTAATAACTCGTACAGGATCTGCAAGTGTAGAGTGCAACACCTTTACAAATGTCTATGCACTTAAAGCCCCATTGTGTCTTTGAATAGGCTCTATCCATGGGTGATAGAAGGTCTGCAATATTTGGGGCAGAGCTATCCACAAAGTCATTGTTCTATTCAGTTACAGTTGCTTTTGACATAGATCACTAGCACCAACCCCTCTCTGTCCAACAGACCATCCCTTTCATTTGGAAAGTTAGCCAAATACATTTCAGATTTTTGTTTTCAGTGTATAAACATTGGCATCATCTTGTGGGTCTTTTTCACGCTGCCATTTCCATGTAATTAACTTGTAAATAAATCTCATGGTTTTTGCCTGAAAATAATGTGCGTGATGTTGCCACCTTACAAAGGTAAACCAGATAGGGGCAGATGTTATGGCCTTTGCTGAGGAGTCCCACTGAGGCCAGTCTTCATCAAGAGAATTCACACCACACTGTTCTCATTCCCATCACTGTATGAGATGATGAAGTTTCTCCTGATTTCCCCATCGGGATTCTTGGTGACAATGTTACAAAGATGGCCTTTGGATCTTCTCTTCCTTACTGTAGGACACATCTCTGCATTCAGTCAATTCCAAACTGGGGCTTTCTAACCTTTTCAAACGGGTGGGGGCACATTTTAGTTTATTTCTCACTCGATAGGGGGCAGGAGGGAAGAAGAGGTGGTGTGCAAATTTCACACATCCCCCTCTATCCCTCTCCCCCCCCCCTTAGAATTAGTGGCCCAATCCTCACTTCCCATTCTACCCAACATGAACTAACTCTTCTGTTCTAGTCCCCCAGCATCTTTGAAGATTTTGTTTAAAACAATCAAAAACAGCCGGGGAATTGGCAGTGTCCTTACCTCTGAGCCAGGAGACCTGAGTTCAAGACCCACCTAATCAAGGAGGTGCATAATAGCATTTCTGAACAGGTTGATTAGAAAACAAAAAGGTGCATTAGGAGATCTTTCAGTCCTCGAATTGCTCCTCTCCATCTGGATCATACCCCGTTCCAATTTAAAGCCCTTTCGTCAAGCAATTGATGTTGAGGCATTTTAGACAGCAAGGTGGTGCTGATTGGTTCGATGATTGTTGACATGGGAGATGCAACAAGAGCAGTTAACTGTCAATCTTCACTCACAGTTGGTAAGCAGATTCTGATTTGTCATGGTGCTGCCAAGGGCATGCAGCAGAGGGCTTTCAGAAAAGGTGCACCGTATGCTTATATTTAGCTTCCTGCACGCGCAAATGCATCACTCTACAAACCTAGCTGATTTGACATTTGTTTCTGTTGTAAACCTTAGCAGAGTCTGGATTGTTTAATAAATGATACACAATCACAGATTCACATCAAATGTGGAACCTTCTTCAAGTCTGTTTCTTGTGTTGCAGCTCTGATGAGTACAAGATAAAAAGCTTCTTGTCTCCTTTTTATGACAAATTCTGTACTAACGAGCATTTAATTTTGTTATTAACACATCACCATCAATTCTTTCCCGTTCCATTTCTTCTCATGGCTGATCATCCAATTCAGTTCCACGTTCCTGCTTTCTCCTCCATGCCCTTTCATCCCTTTAGCCCTACGAACTACTGTATATTCTCAAAGTAAAATCTGAAAAATTTGATTTTTATGTAAGGTTACATTTATGGGGTTGACCACTACATGGATACTACTTCTGAGGGAATGAAATTCACGCTACTGTCCAAAATACCGTATCCTGAGCAAAAGCCTTCCTTCTGCCGATTTCTGATTACAAACTGGCAAAACTGTAATATCTTACCTTCTAGCTCAGCAGGCAGTTTTTCTGCGAGCTTAGTTCTCTGCCGAAGTGTTAAGTTATGCCTTCTGATGTGTTGTGGTCTCTGCTGAGCAGTACTATTGAAGCCTGCCTTCATCGAAGGAATTCACAGCACGCTGTTCCTGTCTGGATACTATCCCATTCTGTTCACTTCAGTTCAGAGGAGAGTAGACCTGCACTCTTCAGAACAGCATAGAAACAGGCCATACGGCCCAACTAATTCATCCCATCTAATTCTACCTTCCTAACCCTCGACTCGTTTCACCCTCACGTGCCAGTCGGTTTTCCCAGAAAACGCATACAGATGTTTTCCTTCCATCACTTCCGTGGGAACCTTGTGAACCATCCAGACCTTGCCTTAAAATCTGAAATTCCATCCTTCTTTCATTCGTTTCATGCTTGAATTCAGATGGCTTCACAACTAACATTTTCCATTTTAATGATTTTCAAGGATCCACTCTAACTTTTTTCTCCAACTGTGGCCGCTTGAGAGGTTTATCTCTGTTGGCACACTTGTGTTTTAGTATTTTCTGAAGTTGGTTCGATATCAGTCTTCAGCCTAACCATTAACCTCAACTAGGTATAGGACTGTATTCCATGAATGCTACGGGGAACCTGAGCTCAGCTGAACTGCAGACAAATGGAGGTTGTCACCTGATTCTGACTTGATGCAGCTTGAACTTTTGTCAAATTGGTATGAATTATACATAAAAACATACACAATAGCACAAAAACATTAATTTCCTGATCATAACACTTATGTACAGGATAATACCTTGACTCACAAATGTTGATCTGTTATCCATGAAGAACTAGGGTTGACTTTTACAAAGGATATGTGGAAAATTCCAGACTTTTTGGCCAAAAATAGGGTTGACTTTTACATGAGATCGACTTTTACTGGAGTATACACTATATATCTACTTAAGAGTCATGGAGTCATAGAGATGTACAGCATGGAAACAGACACTTTGGTCCAACTCGTCCATGCCAACCAGACATCCCAACCCAATCTAGTCTCACCTGCCAGCACCTGGCCCATATCCCACCAAACCCTTCCTAATCAAATACCCATCCAGATGCCTTTTAAATGTTGCAATTGTACCAGCCTCCACCACTTCCTCTGGCAGCTCATTCCATACATGTACCACCCTCTGCGTGAAAAATTTGCCCCTTAGGTCTCTTTTATCCAAAACAATGCAATAGCATATAAAACAGCAATTGCTGCTCCAGGAATTCGAGGAAATCACCTCCAACACCTAAAATACCTCTTTTAAAAAAAAAGGAACAGCTGTTACAGCCAGAAGTTTTTCCCGTCCTCCATCTTGCTTCTTGAAATCATTCAATGTTTTGGTCTCAATCACTTTGTGTGGCAGAGAATTCCACAGGCTCCCCACTCTCTGGGTGAAGACATTCCTCCTCATCTCAGTCCTACCCGGTCTCCTTTCGACTGTGACTCCCTGGTTCTGGACTCTCTGGTCATCGGGAACATCCTTCATCCGTTTACCCCTGTCTCCTCCTGTTAGAATATTATGGGTTTCTATGAGATTCCCTCTTCATTCTTCGAAACTCCAGCAAATATAATCCTAACCGATCTCAATCTCTCTCTTCATTCACCTGTCCTGCCATCCCAGGAATCATCTGGTATACCTTTCATTTCACTCTCTCTATAGACAGAGATATCTTCCTCAGATAAAGAGGCCACAACTACACACAGTATTCCAGGTGAGGTCTCACCAAAGCCCTGTACAATTCCAACAATATATGCCTGTTACTGTATCGATAATATAATGATAGCCCCTTCAGAAACTGCTTTGCTGACACCAAAGCATTTGGGGATGTCCTGAAGTCATAACAGGTGTTGAAAGGAACATGACATTTAAACATTAATCTTCTCCTTTCAGTCCTCTGCTAAGGAACAGGAGCCAAAGTTTTATCCAGTGAGTGTTACCAGTGGCCTAATTGCTAAAAGGTATCCCTGTGGTCCCTTAGCCTTGGCCAGGTCAACAGTCTTTCTTCAGCTTGTCATTAAAGATCCTCTGGGATCTCAAGAGGAGCTTATTAATTAGAGTTTGGGAATGCCAGGATATCAATAACTCACTTTAACTTCTCATTAGAGGTTTGAGCAAACGTTACCAAGTAACAAAGGCCTGTCAATTAATTACCGCTCATATTAATGAGAAAATCAAATGCGGATTGCCTCTGGAAATAGTGACCCACTGGCGATTGCACAACCCATACACACAACTAATCCGGTGCTGATACACAATAAAATGTGTTCGGGTTGAGTAATGGCATTTACACAGATGAAAACCTCATCCCTTTTTAAAAAAAAAAAAAGATGTTGGGGGGTGGGTGTTTCCCATGAGCCTCTCAGATCATGCAGACCAGATATCCTTTATAGATCTCGTCCCATTTGCCAGGATTTGGCCCACATCCATCTAAAACCCTTTGTATACATATATCCATCTGAATGCCTTTAAAATGTTGTATTCATACCAGCTTCCACCACTTCCTCTGGCAGCTTACTCCATGCATGCGCCACCCTCGGCGTGAAAAAGGTGCCCCTTAGATCCCTTTTAAAGTGCTCCCCTCTCACTTTCAACCTATACCATCTAGGTTTGCACTTCCCTTTCGCCAGGGAAGACACCTTGTCTATTTATCTAACCATGCCCCTCATGATTTTATAAACCTTATAAGGTCACCCCTCAGTCTCCTACACTTCCGGGAAAACAGCCCTGGTTTATTCAGCCCCTCCCTATAGCTCAAAACCTCCAACTCTGGCTATTTCCTTGTAAATCTTTTCTGTACCTTTCCAAGTTTCACAGCATCCTTCCTGCAGCAGGAGGATCAGAATAGCCCATATTATTACAAAAGTAGCCAAACCACTATCCTCTACAACCACAACATGACCACCCAACTCTTATACTCAATGTACAGACCAATTAAGGCCAGCATACTAAATGCCTTCTTCATTATCCAGCCTACCTGAGGCTCCACATTCGAGGAATTATGAACCTGCACTCCAAGGTCTCTTTGCTCAGCAACACTCCCCGGGACCTTAACGTTAAGTGTAAGTCCTGCTCTGAAACTCCATCTGCCACTTCTCAGCCCATTAGCCTATCTGATCGAAAACCCACAGTTGTCGAAGGTAACCTTCTTCGCTGTCCACTACACCACGGATTTTGGTGTCATCTGCAAACTTAATAACCATACTTCCTATGTTCACATGCAAATCATTTATATAAATGATGAAACACAGTGGACTCAGCACTGATCCTTGAGGCACACTGGTCAGTCCTCCATTCTGAAAAGCAATCCTCCGTCACCACATACTGTGTTCTACCTTTGGACCAGCTTTTTATCCTAATGGCTTGTTCTCCCTGTATTACATGTGATTCAACATTGTTAACCAGTCGACCATGAGTAATCTTGTCAAAAGCGTTATTTTGTCCACACAGATCACATCCACTGCTCTGCCCTCATCAATCCTCTTCATTAGTTCTTCAGAAAACTCAATCAAGTTAGTGAGACAATTTCCCAGACACAGTCATGTTGACTTTCCCCAATCAGGCCTTGCCTTTCTAAGTACATGTAAATCCTTTCCCTCAGGATTCCCTCTAACAGCTTGCCCACCACCGATGTCAGGCTCACCCGGTCTATAGTTCCCTGGCTTTTAGAGGTTTATAAAATTATAAAGGGCATGGATAGAGTGCATAGCAAAGTCTTTTTCCCAGGGTTGGGGAGGTCAAATCTACAGGGCAGAGGTTTGAGGTGAGAGGGGAAAGATTTAAAATGGATCTGCATTTCTCATGCAGAGGGTGGTGCGTGGATGGAATGAGCTGCGAAACAAAGTGGTGGAGGCTGGTACAATTACAACATTTGAGGCATCTGGATGGGTACATGAATAGGAAGGATTTGGAGGGGTAAGGGCCAAATGCTGGCAAACTGGACTAGATCAATGTCTGGTCAGCATGGATAAGTTGGACCGAAGGGTCTGTTTTTCTGCTGTACATCTCTGACTCATGACATTTCGATGGTACATGAATAGAAAATGCTTAGAGGGATATGGGCCAAAATCAGACAAACATGACTAGTTTAGTTTGGCACTATTGTCAGCAGGGACTGGATAGACCAAAGGGTCTGTTTCCATACTGCGGGACTCTAAGAATGGTTGGACAGACAAAGGACTGGCTAAAAAGGTGATTAGCTATTAATGGCGACTGTGGCTAAAAATCAATTGCGTAGTAGCAAACTGTGTGAAAACAAGGCCTACTGTGTGGGGTTTGGGACGTGGGAGAGCTCAAGTCCTCAACTTATTGAACTCTCAGAATATAGACATAAACAGAAGTTGCTGGAAAAGCTCAGCAGGTCTGGCAGCATCTGGCAAGAGAAATCTGAGCTAACGTTTCGGGTCCTGTGACCCTTCCTCATAGAACAGTACAGCACAGGAACTGCTCTTTGACCCACTATGTTGTGCTGAACATGACGCCAAATTAAACTAATTTCTTCTGCCTGCCCTTGGTCCATATCCCCCCATTCCTTGCATGTTCATGTGCTGATCTAAAAGTTCCTTAAACACCCCGATCATGTCTGCCTCCATCACCACGCCTGGCTGCATGATCCAGACTCCTCCCACACTCTAGGAGAAAGTGAGGACTGCACCAACCAACCCAACCACCCCGTGGCTCAACACTTCAACTTCCCCTCCCACTCCAACAAGGACATGCAGGTCCTTGGACTCCTCCATCGCCAGACCATAGCAACACAACGGCTGGAGGAACAGCGCCTCATCTTCCGCCTAGGAACCCTCCAACTACAAGGGATGAACTCAGATTTCTCCAGTTTCCTCATTTCCCCTCCCCCCACCTCGTCTCAGTCCCAACCCTCGAACTCAGCACCACCTTCCTAACCTGCAATGTTCTTCCTGACCTCTCCGCCCCCACCCCCATTCCAGCCTATCACCCTCACCTTAACCTCCTTCCACCTATCGCATTCCCAATGCCCCTCCCCCAAGTCCCTCCTCCCTACCTTTTATCTTAGCCTGCTTGGCACACTCTCCTCATTCCTGAAGAAGGGTGCATGCCCGAAACGTCGATTCTCCTGATCCTTGGATGCTGCCTGACCTGCTGCGCTTTTCCAGCAACACATTTTCAGCTCCTCCCACACTCTGCAAACCTGACCCTCCTTTGGACATCTTAAATGCATGCCCCTCGTATTACACATTTCAGCTATCTGGACCATCAAACCAATCTCAATTTTACAGACTTCTCCTCTCAGCCTCCGCCACGGAGTTTCTTTTGAGCTTCTCCTTAAAGTGCACACCCTGTCATCTATTTTTGAGTTAAGTTTTCAATTACATTACACTGTAAACTTTTGCTATAAATTCTGTGTCTTACAATCTTATTCTCCACGGCCGCCTGAAGCAGCAGCAGCAGCACTCAGAAAGCTAGTCTTCCAGATAAACCTGTTGGACTATAACCTGGTGTTGGGTGATTTTTAACTTTGTACACCCTGTCATTTGCGCAGCCACCTGGTAAACCCCTTCTGCAGCCTCTGAAAAGCCTCCACATCCTTCCTGTAATGCAGCAACCTGAGCTGAACGCGATACTCTTTTTTCCCTCCCACCCCCCAGTGTGGCCTAACCCAAGGCCGACGTCTGAACGGAAACCCTGTGCGCGCGCGCGCAAGTACCACTCAAGGGAGGCCAGGCCCAGTCTCACCGAGCGCCCGTGAAGGGGGCGAGGGCCAGGCGCCAGAGCTCTGCCGCGCGGGGTCACGTGCCGGAGACGGGCCACGTGCCGCAGCGGGGGGCCGCACTGGAGCAGCTTCAGGCACGTGCTGAGGGAAAGGAGAAGGGTCACGTACCGAAGGGGGTGACGCACTGGAGAAGGTCACGTGATGGAGGTCTCGCGCTGGAGCAGAGCCACGTGCTGGGGAAAAGAGTCTCGCGCTGCAGCAGCGGTGGAGGAGGAGAGCCACGAGCCGGGCTGTTGCCGCGCCCTGGAGGCCGATTCCCCGGATGTGATGGACATCTCGAGAGATGCCCGCGGCGGCCTCGGCCACCTGCCCGCCCGTTACCGCGCCTGGGTCAGGGGCCCCGGATCGAAGAGCCATCCCTGCGGAAAAAACAAAAGGGAAAGTAGTGAGTGTGACCTCTCCACCAGTTTCCAACCCCCGCCATGCCGAACTAATACCGCCGCCTCCCCCGCGGGCTCTTTCCGGCCTCGGGGGCTCATTATTTAATTTCTCAGGCACTAATCTGGCCCCGACACTCACTCCTGACCCAAGTCTAACTCCTCTCCCTCACCCCCTTTCGAGTTGCCTTCCCACATAGCCTGCTTTGACGCTCCAGCTCCAAGCCCCACCTCCCACCTCCACCCTCCATTAGCTCCAGCTCCAAGCCCCACCTCCACCCTCCATTAGCTCCAGCTCCAAACCCCACCTCCACCCTCCATTAGCTCCAGCTCCAAGCCCCACCTTTGTCCTCCATTAGCTCCATCCAACCTCCAAACCCCATCTTTGCCCTCTATTAGCTCCTCCACTAACCTCCAAACCCAACCTTCATCCTCCATTGGCCCCTTCCCTAACCTTGAATTCACATTTTTCACCCTCAGTTAGCTGCTTCCCTAACCTCAACTTTCTCCTCCATTCACCCCACCCTGCTGGTCTCCATCCCCATCTCCTGTGTCTATCCCGATCTTTAGTGTGGTCTACTTTGAGTCAAACCAGATGTTAAGGTGGCAATATCCTCCTGTCTGGCCTCCTCATGGTGTGCATGAGATCAAGGGTCTCTCTTTCGAAGGAGATGTCTCACTGCCTCAATGGTCCTCCACTCTGTACTGCTTTCCATGGCCCCACCCTTTCACTCAGTGAGTAGTATTGTGGTTTGACTGGTAATTCAAGGTTCAGTTCCCAGGGGCATTGGTTCCCAATTGATGTTAATTCAATCCAGTTAATGATGATCATTGGGAGAGTGTAGACATGGCAGTGGCTCTAGAAGGTGGCCATTCTGCCCAGTTTGATGATGGCCTGCATCTTCAGAGTGGCAAGATGGTCTTCTAATTAATTTCCTTTCACAAATTTTCTCTGCCATCTCGTCATGAGAGTTGATCTAACCTTTTTTTGACTCACTAATGGGATGTCTCCAGCGAGGCCTAGCATTTATTGTCCATCTCTAATTGCCCAGAGGGCAGTTAGGAATCAACCTCATTTTAGTGGCAGCATGGTGGCTCAGTGGTTAGCACTGCTGCCTCACAGTGCCAGGGACCCTGGTTCAATTCCATCCTCAGGCAACTGTCTGTGTGGAGTTTGCATATTCTCCCTGTGTCTGTGTGGGTTTGCTCTGGGTGCCCTGGTTTCCTCCCATAGTCTAAAGGCATGCAGGCTAAGTAGAATAGCCATGGTAAATGCAGGGTGATGGGGTGGATCTGGGTGGCTTGCTTTTCAGCTGGGTTTTTGGGGATTCGATGGGACAAATTGCCTGCGTCCACATTATAGGAATTCTTTATTTTTTTTAAAATACATTCATTGCATGAGGGCATCACTGGCTGGGCCAGCATTTATTACCCATCCTTAATTGCTCAGAGAGCAGTTAAGAGTCAGCTACATTGCTGTGAGTCATATGTTAGCCAGACCAGGTAATGACAGCAGATTTCCTTCCCTAAAGGACATCACTGAACCAGCTGGGGTTCCCGGGCAATCCAAAATGGATCCATGATCATTAGACTCTTAATTCCAGATTTTCATAAACTGAAATTCCAACATCTTGAATTTGAAGGGTCCTCTCTGCCTCTCGCCCTCTTCCTTTCAGCCGCTCCGTAAAATCTTTGACTGAAGTCTCGCACTGAATGCCCCCTCTCGCGGCCTGGGGTCGAACCTTCTGCTGGATTTGCCTCTCCTTCACGGGATGAAGGCATCACTGTCTTGGCCTAGCATTTATTGTCCATTCCTAATTGCCAAAGGGCAGTCAAGAGTCCAAACACATTTTGTGTGGAGTTACGTGTAGGCCAGACCAGGTAAGGATGGGAGTTTTCCTTCCCTAAAGAATATTAGTGAACCAGATGGGTTTTCCAACATTCAAACCATGTCCATCATTGGAATCTTAATTCCAAACTTTTACCAATTTCAAACTATCATCTATCATTACATTGTCCCCAAGAACATTACCAGTATCTCTGGATTAGCAGACCTGCCAATAAGCCATCACCTACCCTTTACCTGAGTATCTTAGACAGGAGGGGCGATTTCCAGTTTACTGATGTTGGACGCCAAACAAATGCACATCATTGTGTTATGGACTAGGCGAGACCACTCAAAATATTCTTAAGCAGAAACCCCAGATCATAACTTTACAATTTGTTTCATAACTGTACAGTGAGAATTAGCTGGAGTAAGCTAGCTCGGTTGACTACTAGGTTTTAAAACAGACAGAAATTTATTCTCAAAATTACACAATGAAACACAGAGAACAGAATAAAGAACCCCTACAGAACTCAATCTATCCAAACTTGACTTAATTATGCTGTTCTGAATATACACAACAGTCCCAATAAACAAACCCCCTTAAAACACAGTTTTAAAATGGAACAGAAGGAGCTTATTCAAGGAAAAGCTCCTGTGTGTCCTAGATAAGTATGTACCTGTCAGGCAGGGAGGAAGCTGTAGAGCACAGGAGCCGTGGCTTACGAAGGAAGTGGAATCTCTGGTCAAGAGGAAGAAGAAGACTTATGTTAGGATGAGATGTCAAGGCTCAGTTAGGGCGCTTGAGGATTACAAGGTAGCCAGGAAAGACCTAAAGAGAGAGCTCAGAAGAGCCAGGAGGAGACATGAGAAGTTGTTGGTGGATAGGATCAGGGTAAACCCTAAGGCTTTCTATAAGTATTTAAGGAATAAAAGAATGACGAGAGTAAGATTAGGGCCAATCAAGGATAGTAGTGGGAAGTTGTGTGTGGAGTCAGAGGAGATAGGGGAAGCACTAAATGAATATTTTTCGACAGTATCACTCTAGAAAACGACAATGTTGTCGAGGAGAATACTGAGATACAGACTACTGGACTAGGTAGGATTGAGGTTCACAGGAAGAGATATTAGAAATCCTGCAGAGTGTGAAAGTAGATAAGTCCCCTGGGCCGAATGGGATTTATCCTCGGATCCTCTGGGAAGCCAGGGAGGAGATTGCCGATCCTTTGGCATTGATCTTTAAATCGTCATTGTCTACAAGAATAGTGCCAGAAGACTGGAGGATAGCAAATGTGGTTCCCCTGTTCAAAAAAGGGGAGTAAAGATAACCCTGGTAATTATAGACCAGTGAGCCTTACTTAGGTTGTTGGTAAAGTGTTGGAAGAGGTTATAAGAGAGAGGATTTATAATCATCTAGAAAAGAATAATTTGATTAGGGATAGTCAGCACGGTTTTGTGAAGGGTAGGTCGTGCCTCACAAACCTTATTGAGTTATTTGAGAAAGTGACCAAACAGGTAGATGAGAGTAAACCGGTTGATGTGGTGTATATGGATTTCAGCAAGGCATTCGATAAGGTTCCCCACAGTAGGCTATTGTACAAAATGCAGAGGAATGGGATTGTGGGAGATGTAGCAGTTTGGATCAGTAATTGGCTTGCTGAAAGAAGACAGAGGGTGGTGGTTGATGGGAAATGTTCATCCTGGAGTCCAGTTACCAGTGGTGTACCGCAAGAGTCGGTGTTGGGTCCACTGCTGTTCGTCATTTTTATAAACGACCTGGATGAGGGTGTAGAAGGGTGGGTTAGTAAATTTGCAGACGACACTAAGGTCGGTGGAATTGTGGACAGTGACGAAGGATGTGAAACTTGAAAGGGTTCAGAAAAGATTTACAAGGATGTTGCCAGGGTTGAAGGATTTGAGCTATAAGGAGAGGCTGAACAGGCTGCGGCTGTTTTCCCTGGAGCGTCAGAGGCTGAGGGGTGACCTTCCAGAGGTTTACAAAATTGAGGGGCATGGATAGGATAAATAGGCAAAGTCTTTTCCCTGGGGTTGGGGAGTCCAGAACTAGAGGACATAGGTTTAGGGTGAAGGGCAAAGATGTGAAAAAGTTGCCCCTTAGCTCTTTTTTATATAGAGAGTGGTGCGCGTATGGAATGAACTGCTAGAGGAAATGGTGGAAGCTGGTACAATTGCAACATTTAAGAGGCATTTGGATGGGTATATGAATAGGAAGGGTTTGGAGGGACATGGGCCAGGTGCTGACAGGTGAGACTAGATTGAGTTGGGATATCTGGTCGGCATGGACGGGTTGGACCGAAGGGTCTGTTTCCATGCTGTACATCTGAGTTGCTTACAGGTTGAAGTTAGAAGGGCAGAAAGAGAGAGAGTTTCCACACAGCTCACTGTTGCACTCCCTACTAGTTCTGGACTGAACTGCTCAGCTAGAGACCTGACCACTCCCCTTTCATTATACAGGTCACTCCTAAAACATGACCACTTTGGCCTGAAGTCACATCTGTTTATAAATAAACAAAAAGGCCTCTCATTACCCTTTAATCTCTGTAACAAACCAGTCTAATCGGCACGAGGAGCATTTCTGACCCCTCTGAATAAAACCAAGGACACAGTATCCTTGAAAAAAGGGACACCTTTTAGAAAAAAGGGACCAGCTTTGTGACAATTGTTGTTGGCAGGTAGCCTTTGCTTCAGTGAACATTGTGGATGATGGGCACACTGCGGTGGTGGAAGGGTTGAGGGTGGCACCGCAAGAGAGAGGCAAAGGAATCGCTAAGGTCTTCCAGCACTACTGCATCAATCTGCTCAGGGCTCAGTTCCCAGAGGTGAAAGTGTGTCACCACACCAGAGCCAGACCCCTGACATTTGAGACTCTCATCAAGTTCCGACTGATATGTACACAGGTAACGTCACGTGCGTGGCCGTGAATAAGCGATACATGGGTTCGTCCAGGCTGTTGCCCTGCTGCCATGTTGCTATAGTGACCAGTCTTGACCTTCGATGGCAATGGCGGGAGTAGGGGGGTGATTGTGAGTGTGTCACGTTGGCTAAGAGGTTGTGCCAAGAATTATCCCACAGGATTGAAACCTGAGTAAGCCATTCAGCTCCTCGTGGGATAGGAATACATGAGCAGGAATAGGCCATTCAGCCTCTTGGGCCTGCGCAATGAGATCATGTTTCATGAAAGTATGAAAAGAAATCTCCTTGGAGACGAGAAAATTGAGAGAAGATTTGATTGAAGTGTGAAAAATCCTAAGGGGGGGTAGGGGGAATTCCAGGCAGTGCTGATAGATACAAACCTCTCCCATAGGAAAAGTATGTAGAATCATTGGGCACTGAAATATGGTGATTGATGAAAGAAGCAATGGTTACATGGGGAAACACACGGTGTGTGGTTAGGGTCTGAAATGACTTGCCTAAGACTGTGATAGAGGTATAGGAACGTAGGAATTAGTAGCAGGAGTAGGCAATTCAGCCCTTTGAGGATGCTCTGCGATTTAACATGATCATGGCTGATTTTATCCTGGTCTCAACTCACTTTCCTGCCCGTCCTCATAGCCCTTTATTCCAATTTTCATCAGAAACATATTTATTTATTTCTTGAATTGTTGATTTGATTCTGCTTCCTCTGCACTCTGGGCCTGTGAGTTCCACAGATTCACAACCCTCTGAAATTCTAGTTTCTCATTTCACTTTTGAACCTAGCTCCTCTCACTGTATATCTATGATCTCTTGTTTGAGGCTGTCCCATAGTATTTAGCATCTGTTCAATGTCCACCATATCAATTGCCTTTAGCATTTTATATGGGGTGACTCAGTGGTTAGCACTGCTGCATCATAGCAGCAGGGACCCAGGTTCAATTCCAGCCTCTTTCATAATGTTATAAACCTCTAGAAGGTCAGCCCTCGGCTTCCTTTGCTCCAGGGAAAAGAGTCCCAGACTATCCAGCTTCACCTTGTAACTCAATACCCTGCAATCCTGGCAACATCCTGGGAAATCCTTTCTGCACTCTATCCAGCTAGTTCTGTTGATGACCGTGATGAAATTCTATCAGACTTACCACAACCCAATGAGTAAATTGCACTGTCTTTATGAATTTTGGATTTCAGATATTTAAGTTTGAGTAGATGTATGTGTGTTGAGTTTTGATGAGTATTTCAGACACTGTTGCAGATTCACGTCACCGGTACCCCTCATTCATGGAGGTCAGTTATTTCAGTTGGCTGGAAGGCTGGTTTGCAACGCAGCATGATGCTCATAGTATGGATTCAATTCCTGCATCAGCTGAGGTTATCTTGAAGGTCCGACCTTCTCAACCTCTCCCCTTGCCTGATGGTATGGGCCAGACCAACTCCCCTTAATATGGCAAGGAGATAGAATTGGACAGTCTAGGCTATTTTATTTAAAGGCAAATCTTTCAGATGTGTTTCAGCTGGTGAAATTACTAGGTTTGAAAAACAAACTTTATTCTTACAACAAAGTTAAAATATGAATACAAGAAAGGAGAACTGGTAAAACCTCATTGAAATACTTGATAAAGAAATATGTTACTTAACTACTAATCATCAACTATTCCAACGTAGCAGCATCCTATAAACACACCCTTGGCAAAGGTAGATTCAGAAAAACTGATGTTGCTCACATGCGAACACCCTTCCTGTCCAGGAGAATGGAACACTGTCAGAAACAATATAGCAGCTGAGAGAGACAACTCAGGCTTTCTGCTGCAGCAGCCAGAGCTGTATCTAACAGCTTCAACTGCAAAAGTCCCGACTGAAAACAGCTTCCACTTCTTCAGGCCCACAACAGCAACTGCTGAAAGCTCATACCTAAAATCCCTGGTTCTGTGGGTGGGAGGTTGACCACACCCATTCAGACTGCTTCTGTTGTTCCAGTTTTGCTAGAAAAGAAAACCCAAGGCTTCACAAGTTGTTTGTCTTCCCAGAGACTGCTCTTTCACCTGTCCCCCAATCTCTCTCTCTCGCTCTCTAACAGAAACCAGGACAAAACAAATCTTTTAAAGCCACAGTATCGTCACACTGGGAATCTTCATCAATGCTTTCATTCTTCCAGAAAATCTTCATTGTGCAGTTTAAGACAGAAACTAACATTCAGTGGCTGGAAGCTGCCATCAACCAGCTGAAGGAGAGTGTGGCAGGATGGGAAGATCGAATCTTTCTCGGAGCCACGGATGTCAGGCGGGTGTTCCTTAGCCCCAAGCAGTGGATGAGGTGCTGCCTGGGAAGACCATTATTCAAGACTGGGCTCCGTACAAGCCATTGGAGAGCAACCCAGAGAACTTAATGAGGCAAGAGCTCATCTGGATGGTCGACGACAAAGAAGAGCCCAGGGTCGTCAGCCTAGGCACTGCCCCCTACAGGGTACCCTTTGGGACTGGCTAACACCTGCTGAACATTGATATATTTGGGAAGCATTTCCCCAGGGTCAGGAAACAGTTCCTCTCTCAGATCTAGCAAAGGATCAGCACCTTGAAGGGCCCAGTATACTGTGTTTAGAGCTTTGAATCATCCGTGTGGCATGACATGTTATCCTTCTGCCAGACTGCATTAGGACTCCACATGGATAGAGACATTGAGGAGCAAAGCTTGCTGGAGACAGATATGTAGACCTGTAAGAGAAAGAGCCCCCAATGCTGCTATTGCCAGTCCTTTGTTGCTTCTGGGCTCAGTAGTTTATCCGTTGTCTCCTCCTGTCATGCTATCACCTCAGAATCAAGGGTATTGTAGATTCAAGTCCCACTCCAGGGCTTTGAAAACCAACAAGCCCAATGGCAGACGAGTGTTGAATTGTTCAGTGTTTGCTTACACAGGTCTTGACTACTTGAGCTTGGATGTGGACTCAGTGAAGCAAACAGACACCAATTTCAAAAGACTCTTGTAAATAAACCTGTTACATGTTCTGAAACTTGTCACCCCTGCATTTCTGTGAAATTCACAGTAAGAACTGCAGACAGTAGAGTGGGATGTTAAGGTAAGAATGCCTACTCAGGCCTGATTGTCTTTTCTTATGGCAATGTGAGCAAACCATTATTGGTGTTTGAAAAGGAACATGGGATGAGAAAGCTTGTAGCCCAGATGAGAAAGCACGTCGCTGTATGAAGTGCACTAACAAACTGAAAGGATTCAACATTAACATTGTCCCACTGTTAGAATGGTGCATTAAAAGAACTTCCTGTACCCACGACATGGGGCAAGTGAAGCACGTACTATGTAGAAATGTCATAAAAGACACTGCTCGTACTACTCTCCAGCTGCTAATACACCTGGATAACCGAATTTTTGCTAACACCTACTGTTTACAAGATTCGGCCCTTGCTTTGAGTGGACTCATCATTTCTCACAGAAGTCCGCCCTCAGAACTCCATTTAGCCTTCATTGGCTATGCGAAAACAAGGCCTACCCATATTTATCCAATGACTGGTATGGATATTTTGCCTTAGTGCACACCTTACCATTTTTTACCCTCCACCATAAAATACTTAAGATAGATGATGAATGGAAAGCCCACCAATATGTGAATAGCTACGGGACACAAATTAGAGGGAAAACAAAATGAGACTTGCACGACTTCTTCCATCAACAAACCTGGTGGTCTAGGTTGATGGGATGCCTTATTCCTGGCTGGGGTGTTGAGATAGCCCTAGATAAGATAAGTGACCTTGCATACAACGTTAGAAAACTTGCCAACTCAACTGCCCATGCGTTGAAACTAATGAAAAAGAACTATAGGAGACCTGGATGCTGACGTTTTAGAATCGATTAGTGCTAGATTTCCTCCTTGCTAAAGAAGGAGGTGCTTGTTCTGTCATTGGCCCACAATGTTGCACCTACGTAGACGACTTCTCTAAAGGCATTGTATATGGCACAGATGTCATCAACAAAACAGGTCAAGATACAGGGAAGATACCTGCCCCACCGACACATGTGGATGGAGTCCTATCTGCTGGCTATGGCCACTGTGCAGATGGTTTGTGTGGGATGCATTAATACTCCTTGGTCTCATTCTAGGAATATACATTGTCGTTTGCTTATTCATGAAATGGACTGTGCATTGCGTTTCGCCTAAGCCAAAGAAGAATCTCGTTAATCGACTTTTGTTTACTCCTGTACTTTCATGTCCAAGCTTTTATGCTGAAATCAGGTATCGTTCTGACTCTGCTCCTCCGGATGATGACTTGCCAGAAGGAGGCGCTCAACTTGTTGAACATACAAATGGACTGAATGGACTAATTATACTCGTATATGCTGTATTGTTATCGTGAAATGATAAAAGGGGGGAATTAGAAAGCTTGTAGCCTTCCATCCACTACAGGATATGCGGAAAGCACTTGACCCACGGCTGGGGTGGGGGGGGGGGGGGGTGCATTTGTTCAGAAGCATTAAGGATATCTATTCCTAGTGTCAATGGCTCGGTGTAAATAAGGTGATAACATTTGTTCACTTCTGGAATGTGTGGCAGTACTTCATTTTGAGAGAAAGTGAGGGCTGCAGATGCTGGAGATCAGAGCTGAAAATGTGTTGCTGGAAAAGCGCAGCAGGTCAGGCAGCATCCAAGGAACAGGAGAATCAACGTTTCGGGCATAAGCCTTCCTGAAGAAGGGCTTATGCCCGAAACGTCGATTCTCCTGTTCCTTGGATGCTGCCTGACCTGCTGCGCTTTTCCAGCAACACATTTTCAGTACTTCCTTTTGACTCAGGGCTGGAAGGTGCGCATATTTTATAGTTGGAGGTTGGATAACTGAATTTCTGGTTTATATTGAAGACTCTTAGCAAAAGTCATACTCAATAGGAAAAGAAATTTAATAAGCTGAGTGCAATATGTACCTAATAGAACTACCCTGATACACTTTCATGTATACGCCATTGAGCAGATTTAAATTTATGAAGCTCAACTCCGTAATCTTGACTGTTCTGGAATGCGAATGTCTCATTACCCTTACAAGCTAGGAAAACACAGGCTGAAACTGAGATGGTAAGAAAATTGGAAGATGCTCATTGGTGAGAGAGAGGGAGAGACAGGACGGAAGCTAGTGGAAAGGTTCACTTTTGTGGCGTGATTTGGGTGTACATTTGCTTGTCTTGGATTGAATATTTGTGTATTGCTGCCTGGAGCTCGCGATACAGGAATGTTATGAATTTAATTTCCATTTTAGGAATCTTAAGATGATTTTTTTTTTAAAAAGCCATTTTGTGGACAATGGTACTGGGCATGTTAGCTGAGTGAAGTTACCTCGTGACCTTTTCCACATAGTTTAAACAAGTCTCTCATTATGATGTACTGTTAAAAAGGAAGCTTATCTAGCTAAGGCAATTGGCCATTTGGCCTGGCCCAATCAGTGTTTCCCTCTTTGAGCATGGAGCTTAATTAGTCACGCGTATTCAGACCTGTCAATGAGTTTCTCTTCCTCTACAAACTTTTTCCATTTTATTGCTGTTTATCTGATTAAAGACAGGTTTTTGTCAGCTCAGTACCAATTTCTGTATAAAGACAGCTTGTTTGCAGCAATAGAGGGAGTAGTCTGAGAGAGCTCTTAGGACTAAGAGCTGGCACCGCTACTCTGCTAATGGCTTTAAAACCTTAGCTCAAGTCTGGCTTGTAGATATCTATATTATATTGTAACATTGATGCTATTGGTAAATAAAGGTAATAATTTAAAATAAACTGTGTGTAAGAGTTTTATATTCCAGAGTACAATCTCCAGGAAAAACCAAGAGAGGCTTACAGGTCCAGTCCATTAGGGATTACCTGAGCCATCTCGAATAGGTACTTTAACAGGGAGAGACTGGATAAAGACTCTAACGTGTCCATCAGTCCCATCAAGTCCCTGCCACAGCACCAGGAACGGACGAATAGGCTGAACAGCCAAACCATTATTATTTGTGGGATCTTGCTGCGCTTTATGATCCCAGCTGCCTATACACACTGGATAATTGAACGCTTACCACACTATAAAACTATATCACATATTACAGTACGACTAGATAGCCACTGAACAAAACAGATCCCAGATCGAAGTGTGAATGATAGACCGTGCTTGTTTTTGATAGTTAGGTACCGTGGTGATCGGTCATCAAAATACAAGGCTGCTGATGTTCTTTAACAGAGTATAAAGTTATTAGCTGAAAGGAAAAAAAACAAGGTTATATATTTGTGACCGTTAAAAATGTCTTAACGCAAACAGCAAAAAACAGTCAAATGTTTTCCAATATCGGTTGGAAGCTGACGCAATTACAATATTTAAGAGTCATCTGGATGTATATATGAATAGGAATGGTTTAGGGATATATGGGCCAAGTGCTGGCAAATGGGACTAGTTAAATTTAGGATCTCTGGTTGGCATAGACAAGTTGGACTGAAAGGTCAGTTTACATGTGGTACATTCAATTATAGAGTCATAGAGATATAAGAGGATGTCATGTGAGAGCTGTACAGGACATTGGTTAGGCCACTTTTGGAATACTGTGATCAATTCTGGTCTCCCTGCTATTGAAAAGGTGTTGTTAAACTTGAGAGGGTACAGAAAACAAATTAAAAGTATGTTCCTGGGGTTAGAGGATTTGAGCTAAAGGGAGAGGCTGGATAGGCAAGTCTATTTTCACTGGAGCATCAGAATGTGAGGGGTGACCTTATAGAGGTTTATAAAATCATGAAGGGCATGGATAGAGTGAATAGTCTTTTTTCCTAGGGGAGAGGTGTTCAAAGCTAGAGGGCATAGGTTTAAGGTGAGAGGGAAAAGATTTGAAAGGGACCTAAGGGACAAATTTTTTCACGTGGGGGTGGTGCGTGTATGGAACGAGCTGCCAGCAAAAGTGGTGGATGCTGGTACAACTATAACATATAAAAGGTATCTGGATGACTACATGAATAGGAAAGGTTTAGAGGGATATGGACCAAATGTTGGCAAATGGGACAAGATTTATTTAATATATCTGATTGGCGAGGATGATTTGGACTGAAGGATCTGTTTCTGTGCTGTATAACTCTTGAGTCTATGATTATACTTTTACTGGTAACCAGCTCCAGAGTTATTTCACTCCTCTTCATTCTGTATAATTTTAATATCTAAAGAAAAATCTATACCTTTCTTGAAAACGTTCAGTGACATGGCCTCCACGGACCTCTGTGGTAGAGAATTCCATACGTTGACACTATATGAGTGAAGAAACTATTCCTCATCTAAGTCCGAAAAGCCTAGCCAGATGTAACAGGATAAATATAGAAAGGATGTTCCCAAGGCCTATGAACCAGGGGTTACAATCTAAGAATACGTTGAGAAGAAATGTCTTCATCCAGCGAGTGGGGAGTCTGTGCAATTCTCTGCCACAGAAAACTGTTGACTCCAAAACATTGAATGTTTTCAACGAGGAGTTAGATCTAACTCCTGGGACTAAAGAGATCAATGGGTATAGGGGAGAAAGTGGGAAAAGGGGACTAAGTTGGATGATCAGCCATGACCCCGTTGAATAGGGTAGCAGGCACGAGCGGCCGAATGGCCTACACCTGCTGCTATTTTCCCACCACCTAACCCGAGCACAGGGCCCCCTCCCATTCCAATGGGACACAGTGGGCCATTTCTCTCTCCTCAAGCCAGACCCTTGCAGCACTCCACGTTCCCCCTCCCAATAGGGGCACGGTTGCGTTTGAATGAGGCGTTGGTTCAGCTGTGGGTTCTTAGCCTGTGAGGCCTACCTCAAGCCTCACGACCGTCCCACGAGGAGGGCAGCAGCTGTTGCCTGAGAAATGGCGGGTGACATGTTGTTCACTTGTCCCTCTTTCCATTTCTCTTTCTCTGTCCATTTCCTGCCCTTGTCTTCCTGTAAGGCTTTGACACCAATTTTGATGTCAGTGGCCATTTTTATCACGGTTGTACCTCATCTGCTTCTGATTTGTTGACGTTAATTTCAAAAGGAGGTTTCGAGAGATTGTCATCAAGTCATATAGCATGGCAACAGACCCAGTGGTCCAACCAGTCCATGCCCACCAGAATACCAAACTAAACTGGTCCCACCTGCCTGTGCTTGGTCCATATCCCTCCAAATCTGTCCTAGTCATGAACTTATCGAAAGTGTTTTACATATTGTAACAGTACCTGCTTCCAGTACTTCCTCTGGAAGTTCATTCCATGTATGAATCACTCTGATTAAAAACAATTGAAAGAGGACTCGAGGGACAATCTTTTTTCTCTCACCTTAAAAATATGCCTCTAGTTTTGAACTCCCCACCTCCCAATCCTTGGGGAAAGATCTTTGTCATTCACCTCATGATTTTATATAACTTTTCAGGTCATCCCTCAACCTCATACTCTCCAGCTAAAATAGCCTTTCCAGTCTATTTTTGTGTCTCAAACCCTCCATTCCCAGCAACACACTGGCAAATCTTTTCTGAACCCTTCGAAATGTTCCATTTGCCCCATTCTCCCACATTCTCCCCCCACCCACTGTGAATGGACTACCTGGCATAGCTCTGTATGGGCTACTAACTTGGACAGTCTAGAGAAGGGCATTCTGACGATGTCATGTTCCTATCTGCCAAAGCGATTTGGCCACGGTGTCCATATATAGACAAAAAGAGTCGCGCAATTTCTTCCAAAGTGGGACAAAGTTCTCTGAGGAAATGATGGATGGAGTTATTTTACGTATGGTATTGTGAATATGGCAAATGGGTTTCTTGATGATGACGAATTGGTTCGTTGTTAATGACCCCAGTGGGGAATTCAGCCTCTTTACCCAGACAGCGGGGAGAATATGAAACGCTCTCCCAGAGGGAGTTGTTGAAAAGGAGTGCTGCGAATCATCAGACAGCGGCAAGGCAGAATGAGGCCATTCACCCTGTCAGTCGTGCGCTGGCTTGCTGCCAGACCATGAGTTATAGGAGCAGAATTACATTCTTTGGCCCATCGAGGCTGCCGCACCATTTGATCACGACTGATATGTTTCTTAGCCCCGTTCTCTTGCCTTCTGCCCATAGACCTTGATCCCAAGTGATCTCAATCACTTGGCCTACACAGCATGGGGAGGCACTGAACTCCACAGATTCACCACCCTCTGGAGAAATTCTTCCTCATCTCAATTAGAGTCATAGAGTCAGACAGATGTAAAACACGGAAACAGACCTTTTAGTCCAACCTGATCATGCCGACCAGATATCCCAACCCAATCTAGTCCCATCTGCCAGCACCTGGCCCATATCCCTCCAAACCCTTTATATTCAAATACCCATCCAAATGCATTTTAAATGTTGCAAATGTACCACTTCCGCTGGCAGCTCATTCCATAAACGTACCATCCTCTGCGTGAAAAAGCTGCTCCTTCGGTCTCTTTTATATCTTTTCTCTCTCACTCTAAACCAATGCCCTCTAGTTCTGGACTCCCGACCCCAGGGAAAAGACTTTGTCTATTTATCCTGTACATGCCCCTCATAGTTTTGTCATGTCACCTCTATAATGTCACCCCTCAGCCTCCGACGCTCCAGGGAAAACAGCCCCAGCCTATTCAGCCTCTCCTTATAGCTCTAATCCTCAAACCCTGGCAACATCCTTGTAAATCTTTTCTGAACCCTTTCAAGTTTCACCTTTCCGATAGGAAGGAGACTAGAATTGCACGCTATATTCCAATAGTGGTCAAACCAATGTCCTGTACGGCCGCAACATGACCTCCCAACTCCTGTACTCAGTAGTCTGACCAATAAAAGAAAGTATACCAAATGCCTTTTTCACTATCCTACCTACCCATCTCCGACCCTTTGGCACTCCACTGGTCACAGGCCTCCAGTCTGAAAAACAATCCTCCACCATCACCCTCTGTCTTCTACCTTTGAGCCAGTTCTGTATCCAAATGGCTATTTCTCCCTGTATTCAGTGCGATCTAACCTTGCTAACCAGTCTCCCATAGGGAACCTTGTAGAATGCCTTACTGAAGTCCATATAGATCACATTTACCACTCTGCCCTCATCAAACCTCTTTGTTACTTCTTCAAAAAACTCAATCAATTTTGCGAGACATGATTTCCCCCACACAAAGCCATGTTGACTATCTGTAATAAGTCCTTGCCTTTCCAAATACACCCTCAGGGTTCCCTCCAACAATGTGCCCACCACCGACGTCAGGCTCACTGGCCTATAGTTCCCTGGCTTATCCTTACCACCCTTCTTAAACAGTGGCACCACGTTAGCCAACCTCCAGTCTTCCAGCATTTCACCTATGACTATTGATATAAATATCTCAGCAAGAGGCCCAGCACTCACTTCTCTAGCTTCCCAGAGTTGTAGGGAACGGCTGATCAGGTCCCTCTGACCAATTTTCAAAGTGTCTCAATCTTTATACCCTCCAACAGCCGATTGTCTCATTGGTGCAATGTTGGCAAAACTATAAATTCAAATTCAATTGGGTTTTAGTATACTGGAGCATAATTTAAATTGATTGGTTAAGTTTGAATGGTTGTCAAACCCAGCAACCAAAACTCAGGTATCCATTTCTCAGCCATGTTACGTAAGTTAGCATGGTGGGTCAGTGGTTAGCACTGCTGCCTCACAGCACCAACGACCCAGGTTGGATTCCAGCATTGGGGCAACTGTCAGTGTGGAGTTTGCACATTCTCCCTGTGTCTATGTGGGTTTCCTCCCACAATCCAAAGATGTGCGTGATGGGTGACTTGGCCATGCTAAATTTCACATAGTGTTCAGGGCTGTGTAGGCTAGATGAGTTAGTCAGGGGAAATATTGAAAAGAATGGACTTGTTGGGCCAAAAGGCCTGTTCCCACACTGTATGGATTCAATCATATTTTCAATTTTCCTGTACACTCTGGAACTGCCATGTAGTCATATACAAAGGTTTTTGTAATCTCTCAGTTCAGAACAGCATTCTCTCTCTATCTTAAAGGTACAGTACACACCTTCAACTTCATAACTGTATGCTGTAAATTTCAATTAGATGCCTCCCCCCTTCCTTCTAAACTCCATCAAGTACAGACCTAGATGCTCAACAACGCCTCATATGAGCAACTCAGCCGGTCCCACACCTCCCATCTCCTCCCTGTGATCCAACACGTTCTTCTTTTCCAGATCATGGTCCAATTCCCTCTCAAAATGTCAGCTTTGATGAATTGGTCTGAAGGGTCTGTTTCTGTGCTGTACATCTCTTTGACTCTACAAAATGACATTCCAACCTCTACACTCAATTGTTGGGATACTTATTCAGACTGTTTTTTACTGTTTGCATTAAGACATTTCTAACTGTCACAGATATATAACCTTGTTTTCTTTTTCTTTTGGCTGACAAAGTCATACTCTGTTGTTAAAGAACACCAGCAACTTTGTGTTTTGGTGACTAATCACCATGGTAACCAATTGCAAAAATTAAGCACAACCTATCAAGCCAGTTTTCATTCTGTAATCTGATTTGTGGGTATCTAGTCTGTATTCTAATATACAGACGTGTGGTGAGCTCCCAACTATCCAGCTTGTATCGGCAGCTGGGAATCATAAAGCACAGCAAAATCCCACAAACACCAACAGGTTGTCTGTTCAGTCTATTTGTCCTTTCCCAGTGCTGTTGGTTGTGGCCAGGGAATAGATGGGTCTGACACACACCTTAGATTGTTTATCCAGCCTCTCCCATGTTCCTTTTCAAACAACAATCATCATTTGCAACACTGACCTAACAAAAAAACAATCAGGCCTGAGCAGGCATTCTCAGATTATGTTTGCAGTTCAGAGAAATGCAGGGGCGATATGAGTTTCAGAGCATGTGATGTTTATTTACAAGAGCATTTTGAAATTGGTGTCTGTTTGCTTGGCTCTGAGTCCATATCCAAGCTCAAGCAATCAAGTATACTGGGCATAGATCAGTGGTCAGACTCACACAATCAAACACCAGACAATTCAACACTACTCTGTCATTGGACTTGTCAGATCTCAAAGCCCTGGAATGGGACTTGAATCTACAATGCTTTTGATTCTGAGGTGGTGGTATGAGAGATAGGGAGTGGACAATCTACTGAGCCCATAGGCAGAAAGGGGCTCGCAATAACAGGGTAGCGGACTCTTTCCCTCACAGACCTACATATCTGCCTCCAGCAAGTTTTGCACCTTCAAATCGAACGCAGTCTGGCAGAAAGAAAGCATGTCTTGCCACAGGGATGGCTCAAAGTACAAGATGCAGTATACTGGGCCCTCCAAGGTGCTGGTCCTTTGCTGGACTTGAGCGAGGAACTGGTTCCTGACCCTGGCGAAATGCTTCCCAAATATATCAATGTTCAGCTGGTGGTAGCTGGTCCCCAAGGGTACTCTGGAGGGGGAAGTGCCTCGGCTGATGACCCTGGGTTCTTCTTTGTCATCAGCCATCCAGATAATACCTTGCCTCACTAACCTCTTGAGGTTACTCTCCAATGGCTTGTAAGGAGCCCAGTCTTGAATAATGGTCTTCCCAGGCAGCACCCCATCCACCACCTTGGGGCTCAGCAACACCCACTTGGCATCTCCGTGGCCTCGAGCAAGATGGGATCTTTCCATTCTGCCCTGCTCTTCTTCAGCTGAGTGATGGCAGCTTCCAACTTTGGATGGATACATTCTGCCTTGAATTGTGCACAGAGAATTTCCTGGAAAATGGAAGCACTGATGAAGATTCTCAGTGTGTCAATACTGTGGATTTAAGAGGTGTGTTTAGCCCTGGTTTCTTTGAGAGGGAGAGAAACATTGAGGAACATGTGCAGAGCAGTTATTGGGAAGATAAGCAACTACTTAAGAGAGGTCTCTTCTATGCTGTGTCTCTTACAGGGAGGTATGGCCACATTGGTGGCAGAATATCTGCTTCAGAAGCTGTGAGGGAACAGCTTTGAACTCCCTGAGTGTTTTTTTATTTTAAATTTTGACTAAAGAAATTATGAGTGGATGGACACACAGATCAAAGGTTTTTCATTTGGCTTTCAGTTGGGTTGTTGCAATCGAAGCTGATAGGTACAGCTCTCTCTTTGCTGCAAAAAAAAACTGGAGTTCCCTCTTTGCTGCAAGATTCATTTTGGCGGTGTTTCTTATCCTGGATTTGGAGGAGATAGCTCATGAGGAAAGTTGGTTTTGCAGAATCTGCCTTTGCCAAGGGTGTGTTTATGGGATGCTACTAGATTAGAAGAGTTCATGATTGTAGAGGCACAGAGTCATAGACAAGTACAGCACGGAATCAGACCCTTCGGTCCAACTTGTCCATGCTGATCAGATATTCTAACTTAATCTAGTCCCATTTGCCAGCACTTGGCCCATTTACCTCCAAATCCTTCCTATTCATGTACCCATCCAGATGCCTTTTAAATGCTATAACTGTAGCAGCCTCCACCACTTCTTCTGGTAGCTCATTCCATACACACACCACCCTCTGTGTAAAAGCCTCTTAGGATCCTTTTAAACTTTTCCCTCTCACCCGAAACCTATGCCCCCTAGTTCTGGACTCTCCCACCCCAGGGAAAATACCTTATCTATTTACCTATCTGTGCCCCTCATGATTTCATAAACCTGTAAAAGGTCACCCCTCAGACTCCAATGCCCCAGGGAAAACAGCCTCAGCCTAATCAGCCTCTCCCTGTAGCTCAAATCCTCCACACCTGGCAACATCCTTTTAAATCTTTACTGAACCCTCTTAAGTTTCACAATATCTTTCCAATAGGAGGGAGACCAGATTTGCATACACTATTCCATAAGTGGCCTAACCAATGTCCTGTACAGCCGCAACATGACCTCCCAACCGCTATACTCAGTGCTCTGTCCAATAAAGGAAAGCATACCAAACACCTTCTTTACTATCCTATCTACCTGTAACTCCATTTTCAAGGAACTATGAACCTGCACTCCAAGATCTCTGTTCAGCAAAACTCCTCATGACCTTAACATTAGGCATATAAATCCTGCTCTGATTTGCCTTTCCAAAATTAAGCACTTCACTAATTTATCTAAATTAACAGTTAAATAATATGTTCGTTTATAATGTATTTGAATAAAGTTATGTCGATTCTCTTGTTTGTATTTTAACTTTGATGTAAGAATAAAGTTTGTATTTAAAGCCTGTTAGTTGGCCAATCAAATCACATCTCTGCCTTTAAATAAAACAAAACGACAGTCGATTCTATCTCCTTGATATATCTTGAGGGGTTTTGGTCTGGTCCATAACATCAGACAGGGGAAAGGTTGAGAAAGTGAGACCTTCGTGGTAACCTCAGCCAATTCAGGAATAGAACCCACACAGTTGGCATCATTCTGCATAGCAAACCAGCCTTCCAGCCAACCGAACCAACCGATCTCAACGAATGAAGGGTACTGGTTACATGAATCTGCAGTAGCCTTTGAAATAATCATCAAAACTCAACCGCACTATTCTTTAAATTAAAAAAAAATCTGAAATCTAAACATTACAAGGTTCGTGTAATTTCCTTCTTGGGTTGTAGAAACTCTGATAGCATTGCATCGCGGTCATCAATAGAACTAGCTCTTGCTTGTTCCAGCCTCCAGCCAGTCTACTTGCTTCTTGAGTAGCAGCTAAGATTGAATATTGCGGAGATGGTGATATAAATCATCTTGAATTTTTTTTATATCTACCTGCTTGCATGCTTTTCTTCTCCTGTATAAAAATCGGGAATGTTGAGTGAATTGCCTCACAGGTTCAGCCATGAGGCAGCCAAAGACAGGAAAGATTATATTTTGTAGAAGAGTCTCTAGACTGGAACCATTAACTCTACTTTCTTCCCAAAGATGCTGTCAGACCCTGTTGCGTTTCTCCAGCAATTTCTTTTTGTTTTAGAGCTCCAGCATCAGTTCTTTGTTTTACATTCAGGCAGGACAGATACTTCACTGGGATTGAGTATCTATAAAGGATATTGCTGGGAAGAGTTGAACGGTCTGTTTGCTGTTTATGTTAAGATATTTTTAAATGGTCTTAAATATGTGTATCGTTTTGTTTTTATTTTACCTTTGTGCAATAAGTTTGGCTGTTTGCTTAATGGAACAATTGTAGCCTGATTATGGTGATCTTGAGTGGCAGATATACTCTGGTAACCAAACAGCAAAAAGTAAAACTTATGGTCTATCAAGCCAGGTTTCACACTGGGACGAGTGGTATAACCGACTGCTGGTTCAAAACCTTAATGCTCCATTGAATTAATGTCAAGAAATAGGGATGAAAACCTAATCCCAGTGGAATATATCAGCAGAAAGCTTCTACAAGTACATTAAGGGCAAAAGAGTAGAATGGGAAATCATTTGGATGAGAATATAGGAAACATGGTTTGTAAGTTTGCTTATGACATCAAAATGTGATGTAGTGGACAGTGAAGAAGGTTATCTAAGAGTACAATGAGATTTTGATTAGCTGTGCGCAGAGGAGTGGCAAGTAGAGTTTAATTTGGATAAGTATTGCATTTTGGTAAGACAATGCAGGGCAGGACTTTCTACAGTTAATGTAGGGTCCTGCGGAGTGTTATTGAACAGAGAGACCTAGGGGTAGAGGTACATAGTTCCTTGAAGGTGGAGTCACAGGTAGTCAGGGTAGTGAAGAAGGTCTTTGGCATCCGAGCCTTTATCAGTCAGAGCAGTGAGTATAGGAGTTGGAATGTCATGTTACAGCTGTACAAGACATCCATGAGGCCACATTTACAATTCTGGTCAGCCTGCTGCAGGAAGTTTGTTGCTGGAAAGGGTGCAGAAAAGATTTACAAGGTTGCTGCTGGGATTGGAGGGTTTGAGTGATAAGGAGAGGCTCCATAGCCTGGGACTTGTTTCCTTGGAGCACAAGAGGTTGAGGGGTGACATAGAGGTTTATAAAATCATGAGGGGCATAGATAAGGTTCAAGACAAGTGTCTTCTCCCCAGGATGGGGGACATATTTTCAGGTGGAGGAGAAAGATTTAAAAAAGACATGGGGGAAAATGTTTTTTGACAGAGAATGGTTCATGTGTTGAATGAACTTCCAGAGAAAGTGGTGGATGCGGTTACATCATTTACAAGCCATTGGGATAATTATATAAATAGGAAATGCTTGGAGGGATACGAGCCAAGCGCAGGCAGGTGGGACTAGTTTAGTTTGGAATTATGATTGGCATGGACTGGTTGGACTGAAGGGTCTGTTTCCATGCTGTATGAACTCATCACTCAAAGTATTTTCTTCATTACCCTGCAACATTTTTCTCTCCCAGTCTAATTCTCCTGGTCTTAATTGAGGAAGGATGTGATGGCACTGGAGGCAGTTGAGAGGGCATTCACCAGATTGATTCCAGGGATGAAAGGGCTGTCAGATGAGGAGTGGTGGAATAGCTTGGGCTTGTACTTGCTGGAGTTCAGAAGAATGAGGGGGGTAATATGACAGAGGTAAATTAAATAATAAAAGGGATTGGGAAGATGCACATTGAATAGATGCTGCCACTTGTGGGACCGTCTCGAACAAGTGGTCATAGGTAGAGTAAGAAGTCACACCCTATCCATATAACTCAAACCCTCCATTCCTGGCAATCTCCTGATAAATCTCTACTGAACTTTGTCCAGCTTAATAATATTCCTCCTATACCAGGGTGACCAGAACCTAGCGCACAGTAATCCAGAAGAGGCCTCACCAACATCTGTGCAACCTCAACATGACGTCCCAACTCCTGTACTCAAAAGGTCTGAGCAATAAAGGGAAGATGAGGTGAGGCTGGGTCAATAAAGGATATACAAGGCTGAGATGGACAGATTTTCTTAATCAGCAAGGGGTGTTAAGGGTAAAAGCAGGAAGGTGGAGTTGAGGATTAGTCGATCAGCCATGATCCTCATTGAATATCAGAGTGGAATCAATGCGCTGATTGGCCCACTTCTGCTCCTATTTCTTCTGGTCATCTCAACTGGGCAATTGCTTAT
This sequence comes from Chiloscyllium plagiosum, assembly GCF_037043375.1. NCBI lineage: Eukaryota > Metazoa > Chordata > Chondrichthyes > Orectolobiformes > Hemiscylliidae > Chiloscyllium > Chiloscyllium plagiosum. The sequence continues at coordinate 7,820,959 of NW_028270182.1, forward strand.
TGACATAAAAGTATAAGTATTCCTGTCCCAAAACCAGCTGGAGGTACCAAACTTTTTGTCACACAGATTAGGCTGAAAATAGAGGGGAATTTCTGTTTCGTAAATACATTGCACAATGTTCTATGTCATGTGATTTATCATTCAAGGGATGGAAACACTGAATGACGTCTGCTTCTTCCTAATCCGAACGCCAGTCAATGAATTGGTGAATCCTGGTTTTATTTCAGGGGTCTCCAAACCTGTGAACAACAGCAAAGCAAGCAGTGTCCTGGGTAAGCCAATATCATTTTTCCAGTCAGCTAAAGTGAGTGAAGGCTAGCTGAATTATGTTAAATAAAGTGTGTCATATAAATCTCTTGGAGTGGGGCCGACGTGATAGGCAGGGAAGAAATTATAGGTGACAGTGGGTACTGCAGATGCTGGATATTAGAGTCAAGATTAGAGTTGTGCTGGAAAAGCACAGCAGAGTAGGCAGCATCCAAGAAGCATGAAAATTGATGTTTTGGGCTAAAGCCCTTCATCAGGAATTATGCTCCATCATTACTGTCCTGACTGAGACTAGACTTGTGATGCTCAATGCACTCTTTTCAAGGCCCATACACCAATGCAGCCGCCAATATATATCAGGTTGTCCCTGGGATATGCTTTCCGGTGACAGACTCCTGCCAAAACAAGTCAACGTGATTAACTCACAAAGCATTAATAACTCGTGCAGGATCTGCAAGTGTAGCGTGCAACACCCTTGACAAATGTCTATGCAGCTTAAAGCACTGTTGTGTCTTTGAACAGACTCTTTATCCACGGGGCGTACAAGGTCTGCAATATCTGGGCAGAACTATCCACAAAGTCATTGTTTCACTTGGTTACAGTTGTTTCTGACAGAGGTCACTAGCACCAACCCCTCTTTGTCCAACAGACTGTCCCTTTCATTCGGAAAGTTGGCTGAATAAATTACAGCTTGAATTCTACCTTGTGATTTTTGTTTTCTGTGTGTAAATATTGGAATCATCTTGTGGGTCTTATTCACACTGCCATTTCCATGTAATTAACTTGTAAATAAATATAGTGCTTTTAGCCTGAAAATAATGTGTGTGATGTTGGCCAACTTACGAGGGTAAACCAGACAGGGGCTGATGTTGTGGTCTCTGCTGAGCAGTTCCACTGAGGCCAGTTCTTCATCAAGGGAATTCACAGCACACTATTCCCATTCCCATCACTGTATAGGATGACTAAGTTTCTCCTGATTTCCCCACTGGGGGACAAGGTTACATTGTCCTTTGGATCTTCTCTTCCTTACTGTAAGACATATCTCTGCACGCAGTCAATTCCAAACTGTGGTTTTCTAATCTTTTCAAATGGATGGGGGCATATTTTAGTTTTTTCTTCTCACTTGGTGGGGAGGCAGGAGGGAAGGAGAGGTGATGTGCAAATTTCACGCCTCCTTTCTACCCCTTCCCCCCCCCCCCCCTCCCCCCACCATTGCTGGTCCAATCTTCACTTCCCATTCCATCCAACAGGGACCAACTCTTCTATCCCAATCCCCCAGTATCTTTGAAGAGATCGTTTAAAACAAATCAGAAAAGCCAAGGTAATGAGACTGCTGTGGTGTGGGTGCCCTGACCTCTGAGCCAGGAGACCTGAGTTCAAGATCCACAGACTCCAGAGGTTGCATGATAGCATCTCTGAACAGGTTGCTTAGAAAACAAAAAGGTGCATTAGGAGATCTTTCAGTCCGAGAATAATATACCAAAGTAAGCAAATCTCCTGAAGCCTGCTTGATGTTGCGGCTGTTAGCTGGGTTAGTAGGTATCTACTAATTGCTCCTCTCCATCTGGATCATACCTTGTCCCCATTTAAAGCCCTTTACTCACGCAATTGATGTTGAGGCATTTTAGATAGTGGGGTGGTGCTGATAGGTTGGGTCATCAATGACATGGGAGATACAACAAGAGCAGTTAACTGTCAATCTTCAATCTCATAGTCAGCAAGCAGATTCTGATTTGTCATGGTGCTGCCATGGGCATGCAGCAGAGGTCTTTCAGAAAAGGTGCAATGTGTCCACAAATTACTCCTTTCCTACATAAAACTGAGCCTCGTGCTAAAATGTAGCTTCCTGCACAGGCAATGCATCTCTCTACAAACCTCGCTGATTTGACGTTTGTTTCAGTTGTTAACTTTAGCAGAATCTGGATTGTTTAATAAATGAGAGCCAATCACAGATTCACATTAAATGTGGAACCTTCTTCAAGTCTGTTTCTTGTGTTGCAGTTATGATGAGTACAAGACAAAAAGCTTCTTGTTGCCTTTTAACGTTATTTAAATTTGCACTAACGAGCATTTAATTTTGTTATTAACGTATCACCATCAACTCTTTCCAGTTCCATTTCCTCTCATGGCTGATCATTCAACTCAGTTCCCTGTTCCGGATTTCTCCTCCATGCCCTTTGATCCCTTTAGCCCTAAGAACTACTGTATATTCTCAAAATAAAATCTAAAAATTTTGATTTTTATATAAGGTTAAATTTATGGGGTTGACCACTACGTGGATACTACTTCTGAGGGAATGAAATTCACACTACTGTCCAAAATACCGTATCCTGAGCAAAAGCCTTCCTTCTGCCGATTTCTGATTACAAACTGGCAAAACTAATATCTTTTCTTCTAGCTCAGCAGGCAGCTATTCTGCAAGCTTAGTTCTCTATCAAAGTGCTAAGTCATGCCTTCTGATATGTTGTGGTCTCTGTTGAGCAGTACCACTGAGGCCCGCCTTCATCGAGAGAATTCACAGCACGCTGTTCCTGTCTGGATACTATCCCATTATGTTCACTTCAGTTCAGAGAGTAGAGCTGCACTCTTCAGAACAGCATAGAAACAGGCCATTCGGACCAACTAATTCATCCCATCTCGATCTACCTTCCTAACCCTTGACTCGTTTCACCCTCGTGCTGGTCCGTTTTCCCAGAAAACGCATCCAGCTGTTATCCTTCCATCACTTCTGTGCAAACCTTGTGAACCATCCAGAACTTGCCTTAAAATCTGAAATTGCATCCTGCTTTCATTCATTTCGTGCATGGATTCAGATGGCTTCACGACTAACACGTTTTCCATTTTGATGATTTTCAAGGACCCACCCTGCAACTTTTTTTCCCCAGTTGTGGTGACTTGCGAGGTTTATCTCTGTTGGCAAACTTGCGTTTTAGCATTTTCTGAACTTGGTTTGATATCCTTCTCCAGCCTAACCTTTAACATCATCTAGGTATATGACGTAATTCTATGAATGCTACGGAGACCTGAGCTCAGCTGAAATGCAGATAAAGGGAGGTTTGTCACCTGACTCTGACTTGATGTGGTTTGAACTTGTGTCAAATTGGTGTGAACTGTACATCAAAACACACAATAGTACTAAAACTTTAATTTCCTGATCATAACATTTATGTACAGGATAATACCTTGACTCAGAAATGTTGATCTGTTATCCGTGAAGAACTAGGGTTGGCTTTTACAAAAAATATATGGAAAATTCCAGACTTCTTGGCCAAAAAGAGGAAGTTGACTTTTACTCGAGTATATACACTATATCGATCTCCTTCTTGAAAATATTCAATGTTTTGGCCTCAATCACTTTTTGTGGCAGAGAATTCCATAGGCTCCCCACTCTCTGGGGGAAGACATTCCTCCTCATCTCAGTCCTACCTAGTCTTCTTTCGACTGTGACTCCCTGGTTCCGGACTGTCTGGTCATCAGGTCATCAATTTACCCCTGACTAGTCCTGTTAGAATTTTATAGGTTTATATGAGATTCCCTCTTCATTCTTCGAAACTCCGACAAATATAATCCGAATCAAGCCAATCTCTCTTCATACACCTGTCCTGCCATCCCAGAAATCATCTGGTATACTCTTCATTTCAGTCCCTCTATAGACAGATCATATCTTCCTCAGATAAGGAGACCACAACTACACACAGTACACAAGGTGAGGTCTCACCAAAGCCCTGTACAATTCCAGCAATACTGTTACTGTATTGATGATATAATAGCCCCTTTCGAAAGTGCTTTGCTGATCCCAAAGCATTTGGGGATGCCCTGAAGTCATAAAAGATGTTGAAAAGAACATGCAATTTAAACAATAATCTTCTCCTTTCAGTCCTCTGCTGAGGAATAGGGGCCAAGGTTTTATCCAGTGAGTGTTACCAGCAGCCTAATTGCTAAAAGGTATCCCTGTGGTCCCTTAGCCCCAGCTAGGTCAACAGTGTTTCTTCAGCTTGTCACCAAAGATCCTCTGGGATCTCAAGAGGAGCGTATTCATTAGAGTTTGGGAATGCCAGGATATCAATAACTCACTTTAGCTTCTCATTAGGGGCTTGAACGAGCGTTACCAAGCAACAAAGGCCTGTCAATTAATTACCGCTCATATTAATGAGAAAATCAAATGTGGATTGTCTCTGGAAATAGTGACCCTCTAGCAATTGCACAGCCCACACACACAACTAATCCTCCGCTGATAAGTAAGAAATTGTGTTCGGGCTGAACAATTGCATTTACACAGCTGATATTTTCATGCATTTTCCAAGAAAAGGTGTTGGGGGCTTTGGTGGAGGGGGTGGGGGGGTGGGTGGTGGTATTTCACGTGAGCCTCTCAGATCATGCAGACCAGATATCCTTTATAGATCTCATCCCATTTGCCAGCATTTGGCCCATATCCCTCTAAAACCCTACCTATGCATATATCCGTCTTGATGCCTTTAAAATGTTGTATTCATACCAGCTTCCACCACTCCCTCTGGCAGCTTATTCCATACATGCACCACCCTCAGCATGAAAAAGGTGCCCCTTAGGTCCCTTTTAAATCTCTCCCTTCTCACTTTCAACCCATGTCCTCTAGTTTTGGACTTCCCTCTTGCCAGGGAAGACACCTTGTCTATTTATCCTATCCATGCCCCTCATGTTTTTATAAACCTCTATAAGGTCACCCCTCAGATTCCTACACTTCAGGGAAAACAGCCCCAGCTTATTGAGCCTCTCCCTGTAGCTCAGAATCTCCAACTCTGGCAATTTCTTTGTAAATTTTTTCTGAATCTTTCCATGTTTCACAGCAACCTTCCTATAGTAGGGGAACCAGAATGGCATATATTATTCCAAAAGTAGCCAAACCAATTCCTGCACAGCCACAACACGACCACTCAACTCTTATATTCAATGTACAGATCAATTAAGGCAAGCCTTCTTCACTATCCAGTCTACCTGAAGGTCCACTTTCAAGGAACTATGAACCTGCATTCCAAGGTCTCTTTGTTCAGTAACATTCCCCGGGACCTTACTGTTAAGTGTATAAGTCCTTCTCTGAAACTCCACCTTCCATTCCTCAGCCAATTGGCCTATCTGATCAAAATCCCATAGTTGTCTGAGGTAACCTTCAAGTCCACTACACCATGAATTTTGGTGTCATCTGCAAACTTACTAACCATACCTCCTATATAAATGAGGAAACACAGTGGACTCAGCACAGGTTCTTGTGGTACATCACTGGTCACAGTCCTCCAGTTTGTAAAGCAATCCTCCATCACCACCATCTGTCTTCTACCTTTGGGCCAGCTTCTTATCCTAATGGCTAGTTCTCCCTGTATTACATGTGATTTAACATTGTTAACCAGTCGACTGTGAGGAATCTTGCAAATGCCATATTTTGTCCATACAGGTCATATCCACTACTCTGCCCTCATCAATCCTCTTTCTTAGTTCTTCAGAAAACTCAATCAAGTTAGTGAGACAATTTCCCAGACACAGTCATGTTGACTTTCCTGAATCAGCCCTTGACTTTCTAAATACATGTAAATCCTTTCCCTCAGGATTCCCTCCAACAGCTTGCCCATCACTGCCATCAGGCTCACCAGTCTACAGTTCCCTGGCTTTTAGAGGTTTATAAAATTAGAAGGGGCATGGATAGGTTGCATAGCAAAGTATTTTTCCCAGGGTTAGCAGGCCAAATCTAGAGGACATAGGTTTTAGGAATTCTATGCTTTTTTAAATTCATTCAAGGGGATGAGGGCACCACTGGCTGGGCCAGCATTTGTTGCCCATTCCTAATTGCTCAGAGAGCAGTTAAGAGTCAGCTACATTATTGTGAGTCATATGTCGGCCAGACCAGGGTTGGACAGCAAATTTCCTTCCCTAAAAGGCACCAGTGAACTAGCTGGGGTTTTCTACCAATCCAAAATGGATTCATGATCATCATTTGGCTCTTAATTCCAGATTTTCATAATCCAACATCTGTTGGATGCTGTTCCCAACATCTTGAACTTGAACCCATGTCTCCATCATCCTGAGTCTCTGGATTGATAGTCTGGTGATAATACCACTAGGGGAAAGTGAGGACTGCAGATGCTGGAGATCAGAGCTGAAAATGTGTTGCTGGAAAAGCGCAGCATCCAAGGAGCAGGAGAATCAATGATTCGGGCATGAGCCTTCCCTGTTATATATAGTTCCTAAGGCAAATTAAATTGTATCTTGCTATAAAAGACGAGCTACTCAGCTCCTGAGACCTAACTGTGGTCCATTGTCGAGAGTGTGTTGCTGTGGTCTATTATCCATAAGTGACTACTGAACAGCTCATTAGACAGACATAGGAAGGAGGAAACCTATCATTCATACCTTAGCAGTGATAACTATCATTGATTGTTGTGAAAAACCTACCCTGTTCACTAATGCCCCCTCCTTGCATGGACTCTACATGATGCCAGACTCCCCCCAGTTTTACTTCTAACTGCCCTCTTAAAATGCCAGGTGACATTCAAGGAGACATGTGACAAATACTGGGCATAGCCTGGAAATACCCATGCCCTCCCTCTCCCCCCCCCCCCCCGCCTCTTGCCTTCTTCCTTTCAGCCGCTCTGTAAAATCTTTGACTGAAGTCTCACTATGAATGTCCCCTTCAGCAGCGTGGGGTCAAACCTTCTGCTCGTTTTGCCTCTCATTCACAGGATGAGGGTGTCACTGGTTCAGCCCAGTATTTATTGCCCATCCCTTATTGCCTGAGGGCAGTCAAGAGTCCAAAATCATTTTCTGGAGTTCCATGTAAGCCAGACCAGGTAAGGGTGGGAGTTTTCCTTCCCTAAAGAATATTAGTGAACCAAGTGGGGTTTTCCAACATTCAAACCATGTCCATCATTGGAATCTTAATTACAAACTTTTACCAATTTTGAACTAGCACCTATCATTACATTGTCCCCAAGAACATTACCAGCATCTCTGGATTAGCAGACCAGCCAATAAGCCATCACCTCCCCTTTACCTGAGCATCTTCAGACAGGAGGGGTGATTTCCATTTTACTGACTGTCAGGTGCCAAACAAATGTGCATCATTGTTGTTGGCAGGTAGCCTTTGTTTCAGTGAATGTTGTGGATGACGGGCACACTGCGGTGGTGGAAGGGTTGAGGGTTGCATCGCTGGAGAGAGGCAAAGGAATCGGACAGGTCGTCCAGTACTACTGCGCCGATCTGCTCAGGGCCCAGTTCCCAGAGGTCAAAGTGTGTCGCTACACCAAAGCCGGACACCTGACACTCAAGACTATTGCCAGGTTCCGATTGATATGTAAACAGGTAATGCCACATGCGTAGCCATGAATGAGCAGCACATGGGTACATCCAGACCGTTGCCCCGCTGTCATATGGCAACCAGTCTTGACTGGTCTTAAATTTGAGTAGGGTGTATGTGTGTTGAGTTTTGATGAGTACTTCAGAAACTGCTACAGATTCACGTCACCGGTACACCTTATTCATGGAGGTTGGTTAGTTCAGTTGGCTGGAAGGCTGGTTTGCAATGCAGTGTGATACTAACACGGATTCAATTTCCTGCACCAACTGAGATTATCATGAAGGTCCCACCTTCTCAACCTCTCCCCTTGCCTGGTCTTATGGGCCAGACCAACCCCCGTCAAAATATGTCAAGGAGATAGCCTAGACTGTCTATTTCTGTTTAATTTAAAAGCACATCTTCAGATTTGGTGAAACTACTTGGTTTTAAAAACAAACATTATTTTTACAACAAAGTTAAAATATAAACACAAGAAAGGGGAACTGGGATAACTTAATTGAAATACTTGATAAACATAAAATATTATTTAACTACTAATCATCAACTATTCCAACGTAGCAGCATCCCATAAACACACCCTTGGCAAAGGTAGATTCAGCAAAATGGATGTTGCTCACATGTGATCACCCTTCCTGTCCAGGAGAAAGGAACACTGTCAGAAACAACCTAGAAGTTGAGAGAGACAACTCAGGCTTTTTGTTGCAGCAGACAGAGAGCTGTATCTAACAGCTTCAACCGCAAAAGCCCCAGCTGAAAATAGCTTCCACTTCTTCAAGCCCACAACAACAACTGTTGAAAGCTCATACCTGAAATCCCTGGTTCTGTGGGTGGGAGGTTGACCACACCCACTCAGGCTGCTTCTGTTGTTCTAGTTTCTCTAAAAAAGAAAACCCAAGGCTTCACAAGTTGTTTGTCTTCTCATCGACTGCTAGGCATCTGTCCCCCAATCTCTCTCTCTCTCTCTCTCTCTCTCTCAAAGAAACCAGGACAAAACATACGTCTTAAAGCCACAGTATCATCACACTGAGAATCTTCATCAATGCTTTCATTTTTCCAGGAAATCTTCACTGTGCAGTTCGAGACGGAAGATATCCTTCCGAAGCTGGAAGCTACGATTGTCCAGCTGAAGAAGAGCGGGTCAGAATGGGAAGATCCCATCCTGCTCGGAGCCACTGATGTCAAGCGGGTGTTCCTTAGCCCCAAGGTGGTGGATGAGGTGCTGCCTGGGAAGACCATTATTCAAGACTGGGCTCCGTACAAGCCATTGGAGAGCAACCTAGAGAAGTTAATGAGGCAAGACCTCATCTGGATGGCCGACAACAAAGAACAGGCCAGGGTTGTCAGCCTAGGCACTGCGCCCTACAGGGTATCCTTGGGTACTGGCTACCACCGGCTGAACATTGATATATTTGGGAAGCATTTCCCCAGGGTCAGGAACCAGTTTCTTGCTCAGGTCCAGCAAAAAGTCAGCACCTTGGAGGGCCCAGTATACTGTCTTTTGAGCTTTGAGCCATCCATGTGGCAGGACATGTTATTCTTCTGCCAAACTGCCTTAGGACTCCACATGGATAGAGATATTGAGGGGCAAAGCTTGCTGGAGACAGATGTATAGACCTGTAAGGGAAAGAGCCCCCTACCCTGCTATTGCCAGTCCTTTGCTGCTTCTGGGCTCAGTAGTTTGTCCGCTGTCTCTCCTTCTGCCATGCTATTACATCAGAATCCAGAGTGTTGTAGATTCAAGTCCCACTCCTGGGTTTTGAAAGCCAACAAGCCTAATGGCAGACTCGTGTTGAATTGTTTGGTGTTTGATTGCACTGGTCTGATTATTGACCTCGCCCAGTGTACTTGACTATTTGAGCTTGGATGCAGACTCAGGATGAAGCAAACAGACACTGATTTCAAAAGGCTTTTGTAAATAAACCTGTTGCATGTTCTGAAACTTGTGTCACCCTTGCATTTCTGTGAAATTCAGAGTGAGAACTACAGACAGTGGAGTGGGATGTTAAGGTAAGAATGCCTGCTCAAGCCTGATTGTCTTTTCTTCGGGCAATGTGAGCAAACCATTATTGTTATTTGAAACGGAACATGGGAGAGGCTGGATAAGGACTCTAAGGTGCCCATCAGTCCCATCCATTCCCCTGCCACAGCACCAGGAAAGGACAAATAGGCTGAACAGCCAAACCATCATTATTTGTGGGATCTTGCTGTGCTTTATGACCCCAACTGCCCATACACGCTGGATAATTGAACGCTTACTACTCTACAAAACTACATCACATATTACAATACAGACTAGATAGCCACTGAACAATTCAGATTGAAGTCTGAGTGATAGACAGTGCTTATATTTTACAGTTGGTTACCGTGGTGATCAGTCATCAAAACACCAGGTTGCTGGTGTTCTTTAATAGAATTTAACGTTATTAGCCGAAAGGAAAAAGCAAACAAGGTTATATATCTGTGACAGTTAAAAATGTCTTAACGCAAAAAACAGTCTGAATGTTTTCCAACTACTGGTGGAGGCTGGCACAATTACAATACTTAAAGTCATCTGGATGTATATATGAATAGGAACAGTTTAGGGGGATATGGACCAAGTGCTGGCAAATGGGACTAGATTAATTTAGGATATCTGGTCAATAAGGACAGATTGCACCGAAAGATCAGTTTCATTGCCATACATTCCTATGACTCTATAATTGAATGTAAGAGTTAGTACGTCTTGTTATAGCTGTGCAAGACATTGGTTAGGCCACTTTTGGAATACTGCATTCAATTCTGGTTCTCCCTGCTATAGGAAAGATGTTGAACCTGAGAGAGTACAGAAAAAATTTATCAGGATGTTGCTAGGGTTAGAGGGTTTGAGCTATAGGGAGAGGCTGGATATACTACAGCTATTTTCGCTGGAGCATCAGAGTCTGAGCGGTGACCTTTATAGAGGTTTATAAAATCATGAGGGGCATGGATAGTGTGAATAGCCAAAGTCTTCTCCCCAGGGTAGAGGTGTCCAAAGCTAGAGGGCATACGTTTAAGATGAGAGGGAAAAGATTTGAAAGGGACCTAAGGGACAACTTTTTCACATGGGGGTGGTGCGTGTATGGAATGAGCTGCCAGCGGAAGTGGTGGATGCTGGTACAATTATAACATCTAAAAGGCATCTGGATGGCTACACGAATAGGAAGGGTTTAGAGGGATATGGGCCAAATGTTGGCAAACAGGACGAGATTAATTTAGTATATCTGGTCAGCACGGATGAGTTGGACCGAAGGGTCTGTTTCTGTGCTATACAACTCTGAGTCTTTGATTATACTTTTGCTGATAACCAGCTCCAGAGCTATTTCACTCCTCTTCATTCTTTATGTTTTTAGTATCTAAAGAAAAATCGATACCTTTCTTGAAAATGTTCAGTCACAGGGCTTCCACGGACCTCTGTGGAATTCCATACGTTGACACTATATGAGTGAAGAAATTACTCCTCATCTAAGTCCTAAGTAGCCTAGCCAGATGTAACAGGACCAGACATGGATAAATATAGAAATGTTCCCAAGGCCTGGAACCAGGGGTTACAATCTAAGGATACGTTGAGAAGAAATGTCTTCATCCAGGGCGTAGGGAGTCTGTGCCATTCTCTGACACAGAAAATGGTTGACGCCAAAACATTGAATGTTTTCAACGAGGAGTTAGATCTAACTCTGGGTCTAAATGGATCAATGGGTATAGGGGAGAAAGCGGGAAAAGGGGACTAAGTTGGATGATCAGCCACGATCCCATTGAATGGGGTAGCAAGCACAAGGGGCCCAATGGCCTACACCTGCTGCTATTTTCCCTCCACCTAACCTGGCACAGGGCCCCCTCCCATTCCAACAGGACCCCTTTCTCTCTCCTCAAGCCAGACCCTTGCAGCACTCCTCATCCCCCTACCAATAGAGATACAGTTGGGTTTGAACAAGGCGTTGGTTCAGCTGTGGGTTCAGCCTGTGAGGCCTATCTCAAGCCTCACACACCGTCCCACGGGGAGGGCAGCAGCTGTTGCCGGAGAGATTGCGGGTGAATGTTGTTGATTCCCCCCTCTTTCCATCTCTCTCTCTCTGTCTGTCCATTCCCTCTCAGCACCTGCCCTTGTCTTCCTATAAGGCCTTGACACCGCTTTTGATGGCAGTGGCCATTTTTATGGTTATACCTCATTTGCTTCTGATTTGTTGACGTTAATTTCAAGAGGAGACTTTGAGAGATTGTCATCAAGTCATGGAAACAGACCCTTTGGTCCAACCAGTCCATGCCCACCAGAGACTGGTCCCACCTGCCTGTGCTTGGTCCATATCCCTCCAAACCTGTCCTCGTCATGAACTTATCCAAAGAGTTTTAAACATTGTAACTGTACCTGTATCTAATACTTCTTCTGGAAGTTCATTCCACGTATGAATCACTCTCTGTGTAAAAACAATTGTCCTTTGTGTCCTTTTCAGTCTTTTTCCTTTCACCTAAAAAATATGCCCTTAGTTTTGAAATCTCCCATCTCTGGGGTCACCCCTCAACCTCCTACTCTCCAGCTAAAAATAGCCTTTCCAGTCTATTTTCGTATCTCAAACCCTCCATTCCCAGCAACATGCTGGTAAACCTTTTCTGAACCCTGTCCAACTCAATCATATTCTTCCTGTAACAGGGAGATCAGAACTGCCACAGTACTCCAGAACAGGCCTCACCAACATCCTGCACAACTTCAACATGATGTCCCTACTCCTATACTCAAAAGTCTGAGGAATTAATGTCTTTGAAAAGTTCCCTTTGCCCCATCCCCCCACCTCCCCCACTGTGGAAGGACTACCTGGTACAGCTCTGTATGGGGTACTCACTAGGACAGTCTGGAGTTGGGCATTCTGACGATGGGGAGAAAGTGAGGTCTGCAGATGCTGGAGATCAGAGCTGAAAATGTGTTGCTGGAAAAGCGCAGCAGGTCAGGCAGCATCCAGGGAACAGGAGAATCGACGTTTCGGGCATAAGCCCTTCTTCAGGAATGAGGAAAGTTTGTCCAGCAGGCTAAGATAAAAGGTAGGGAGGAGGGACTTGGGGGAGGGGCGTCGGAAATGTGATAGGTGGAAAGAGGTCAAGGTGAGGGTGATAGGTCAGACTGGGGTGGGGGCGGAGAGGTCGGGAAGAAGATTGCAGGTTAGGAAGGCGGTGCTGAATTTGATGGATTAGACTGAGACAAGGTGGGGGGAGGGGAAATGAAACTGGTGAAATCCGAGTTCATCCCTTGTGGTTGGAGGGTTCCTAGGCGGAAGATGAGGCGCTCTTCCTCCAACCGTCGTTTTGTTGTGATCTGGCGATGGAGGAGTCCAAAGACCTGCATATCCTTGGTGGAGTGGGAGGGGGAATTGAAATGTTGAGCCACAGGGTGGTTGGGTTGGTTGGTCCGGGTGTCCCAGAGGTGTTCTCTGAAACGCTCCGCAAGTAGCCGGCCTGTCTCCCCAATATAGAGGAGGCCACATCGGGTGCAGAGGATGCAATAGATGATGTGTGTGGAGGTGCAGGTGAATCTGTGGCGGATATGGAAGTTTCCTTTGGGGCCTTGGAAGGGAGATGCCACATTACTCTTGACCGAAGCGATTTGGTTGCGGTGTCCATATAGCGACAAAAAAGTTGCGCAATTTCTTGCAAAGTGGGACAAAGTTCTCTGAGGAAATGATGGATGGAATTATTTTACGCACGGTACTGTGAATATGGCAAATTGGTTTCTTGACGATGACAAATTAGTGCGTCGTTAATGACCCCAGTGGGGAATTCAGCCTCTTTACCCAGACAGCGGGGAGAATGTGAAACACTCTCCCAGGGGGAGTTGTTGAAATGGAGTGCTGCGAATCATCAGACAGCGGCAAGGCAGAACGAGGCATTTCAGCCAGTCAGGCATGTACTGGCTTGCTGCCAGACCATGAGATATAGCAGCAGAATTACACTAGCTCACCCATTGAGGCTGCTGTTCCATTCAATCATGGCTGTTATGTTTCTCAGCCCAATTCTCCTGCCTTCTCCCTGTAACCCTTGATCCCCTTTACCAATTGCGAATGTATTTATTTCTGTCCTAAATACACTCAATCACTTGGCTTCCATAGCCTTCTGTAGCAATGAACTCCAAAGATTCACCACCCTCTAGCTGGAGAAATACCTCCTCATCTCAATTCAAAAGGGTCATCCCTTCACTCGGAGGATGTGCCATTGGCTCCTAGTCTCTCCTACTATTCAAAACATCTTCTCCATGCTCACTGTATCCAAGCTTCTCAGTATTCTTACAACACAGAGGTGAACCCCTCTGTTAATTAAACCAGACACCCAGAAAAGCTCACCTTGCCTCGTAATGTTAAAATATGAGTGACAGGGAACTCCCAAGTTCCACTATATAAAGAAAATAACATCAATTTGGTTTTTATTTAAGTCTAAAAAGTGAACATTAAACAACAACTGCCTAGGGACCTCAATTATCCGAATATCGCATTATCTGAAGGAGATCTCAAGGTCCCGATAGAAACATTACATCAAAGAGCTTTTCAACTCTGATTGCGTCTTTTGTTTACATTGATTAAAAACTATCTCAGCTGACTGAAATGCTGCTGAGAACAGTCCTGGACATCAAGACCAGGTACCATCTCCAAATAATGACTGACCCCTCACCCTCTCCCCACACTTTCCCTGGAGTTCTACACAGGGCTGTACCTGAAACCCCCCATTCCCCAGAAATTCTCTCGAATATTGTCCTGTACAGGGCAGAGGTGGAATCTGTCAAAGGTTGTGTGCGTGTGTGTGTGTGTGTGCGCCCCCAAAGGCAGCAGCTATCTTACTGTTGGTGTCCACTCCGGATGCCCAGGAGGGGGAGGGGGGTGATGGTGAGGGACACAGGACAGCCGGGGGCAGGGGCGCAGATGTGGGTGGGGCAGGCAGGGGGCGATGTTGGATGGGTTTCGGGTCAGGTGGAGAGTGATGTTGGATGGGTTTGGGGGCGGGCCGGGGGCGATGTTGGGGGGTGGGTGGCGGCAGTGTTGGATGGGTTTGGGGGCGGGCTGAGGGTGACGTTGGATGGATTTGGGGGGCGGGTGGAGAGCGGTTTTGGATGGGTTTGGGGGGGTGGGTGGGGGAGCGAGTTTGGATGGGTTTGGGGTGTGGGCGGGGGCGATGTTGGACAGGTTTGGGGTGCAGGTTGGGGGCGGGAGCTCGCGTGTGGTTTGCTGCTGCGTAGTCTCGTGAACGGGGAGCAGCAGAGCCCCAGAGGAGAGGCATTGAATCGATTAACCAAATAATCAATTAGCTGAATGAAATAGTACCTGCCCATCTCGTACAAATAATTAAGGTTCCTCTGTATTCACAACTCTAAGCCCCTCCTTTCTCTTAACTGCTTACTATCTGCCTCCAACCTTATAATATGCTGTTCCAATAAGATATTTATTAACATTACATCAACTTAATTTCAAAACCACACAGTCACTATCTTCTTCTGTGTTTTCACTCTTCCAGGTGAGGGTCTCCCTGGGTCATCTTCTTTCTTTTTATGTGGGTATGTTTCACCTTTGATAGAGAGTGTTTTCTAATTTCTTGGAGAGCAAGATATTAGATGGGCAATTAGCTCTCCCTCTACAGCAGTTGCTCTCTGACCAATTTTCAAATTGTCTACATTCTTATACTCCCCAACATCAGATCGTCTCATTGGTTTGATGTTGGCAAAACTATAAATTCAAACTCGATTGGGTTTTAGTATAAGGGAGCATAATTTAAACTGATTGGTTAAGTTTGAATGGTTGTCAAACCAGCAACCAAAACTCAGGTAACCACTTCACAGCCAAATATTACATAGGGTGACGTGGTGGATCACTAGTTAGTGCTGCTGACTCACAACACCAAAGACTCGGGTTTGATTCCAGCATCCGGGCAACTGTCAATGTGGACTTTGCACATTCTCCCTGTGTCTGCTTGGGTTTCCTCCAAGTGCTCTGGTTAACTCCCACAATCCAAAGATGTGTGGGTTAGGTGATTTGCCCATGATAAATTGCCCATAGTGTTCCGGGTGTGTAGGCTAGGTGCATTAGTCAGGGGGAAATGTTGAGTAATGTGGACTTGTTGGGCCATATGGCCTGTTCCCACACTGTACGGATTCTATGATATTTTCAATTTTCCTGTACACTCTGGAACTGCCATGTAGTCATACGCAAAGGTGTTTGTAATCTCTCAGTTCAGAACAGATTTCTCTCTCTATTTTAAAGGTACAGTACACACCTTCAACTTCATAACTGTATGCTGTAAATTTCAATCAGATGCCTCCCCCCATCCTTCTAAACTCCATCAAGTACAGACCTAGATGCTCAACAACGCCTCATATGAGCAACTTAGCCAGTCCCACACCTCCCATCTCCTCCCTGTGATCCAACACGTTCTTCTTTTCCAGATCATACTCCGATTCCCTCTCAAAATGTAAGCTTTGATGAATTGGTCTGAAGGGTCTGTTTCCGTGTTGTACATCTCTATGACTCTACAAAATGACATTCCAACCTCTACACTCAATTGTTGGGAAACTTATTCAGACTGTTTTTTACTGTTTGCATTAAGACATTTCTAACTGTCACAGATATATAACCTTGATTTATTTTTCTTTCGCTGAAAAAGTTATGCTCTGTTGTTAAAGAACACCAGCAACTTGTATGTTGGTGACTAATCACCATGGTAACCAATTGCAAAAATTAAGCGCAACTATCAAGCCAGTTTTTATTCTGTAATCTGATATGTGGGTATCTAGACTGTATTCTAATATGTGATGCAGTGTGGTGAGCTCCCAATTATCCAGCTTGTATCAGCAGTTAGAAATCATAAAGCACAGCAAAATCCCACAAATACCAACAGGTTGGCTGTTCAGTTTATTTGTCCTTTCCCAGTGCTGTTGGTTGTGGCCAGGGAATAGATGGGTCTGACACGCAACTTAGATTGTTTATCCAGCCTCTCCCATGTTCCTTTTCAAACAACAATCATCATTTGCTACACTGACCTAACAAAAAAACAATCAGGCCTGAGCAGGCGTTTTCAGGTTAACATCCCATTCTACTCTTTGCAGTTCTTACTGTGAATTTCAGAGAAATACTGAGACGAAATGGTTTTCAGAGCATGTTATGTTTATTGACGAGCATTTTGAAATCAGTGTCTGTTTGCTTGGCTCTGAGTCCGTATCCAAGCTTAAGCAATCAAGTACAGTAGACATAGATCAGTGGTCAGACTAACACAATCAAACACCGGAGAATTCCACACTATTCTGGCATTGGGTTTGTCAGATCTCAAAGCACTGGAATGGGACTTGAATCTACAAGCTTTTGATTCTGAGGTAGCGTGTGAGAGATAGAGAGTGGACAACCTACTGAGCCCATAGGCAGAAAGGGACTGGCAATAGCAGGTTGGAGGACTCTTTCCCTCACAGGTCTACATATCTGCCTCCAGTAAATTTTGCATCCTCAACTCTCTATCCACATGTAGCCCTAAGGCAGTCTGGCAGAAAGAAAGCATGTCTTGCCACATGGGTGGCTCAAAGTACAAGATGCAGTATACTGGGCCCTCCAAGGTGCTGATCCTTTGCTGGACTTGAGCGAGGAACTGGTTCCTGACCCTGGGGAAATGCTTCCCAAATATATCAATGTTCAGCAGGTGGTAGCCGGTCCCCAAGGGTACCCTGTAGGGGGCAGTGCTTAGGCTGACGACCCTGGGGTCTTCTTTGTCATCAGCCATCCAGATGATACCTTGCCTCACTAACTTCTCTAGATTACTCTCCAATGGCTTGTACGGAGCCCAGTCTTGAATAATGGTCTTCCCAGGCAGCACCCCATCCACCACGTTGGGGCTGAGGAACACCCGCTTGACATCCGTAGCTCCGAGCAGGATGGGATCTTTCCATTCCGCCCCACTCTCCTTCAGCTGGGCAATGGCAGCTTCCAGCTTCGGAAGGATATATTCTGCCTTGAATTGTGTACAGAGAATTTCCTGGAAAATGGAAGCATTGATGAAGATTCTCAGTGTGTCAATACTATGGGTTTAAGAAGTGTGTTTAGTGCTGGTTTCTTTGAGAGAGAGAGAGAGAGAGACATTGAGGAACAGGTGCAGAGCAGTCTATGGGAAGATGACCAACTCTTTAAGAGAGGTCTGTTCTGTGCTGTGTCTCTTGCAGGGAGGAATGGCCACAGTGGTGGAAGAATGTCTGCTTCAGAAGCCGTGAGGAAACAGCTTGAACTCCCTGAGTGTTTTTTATTTTAAATTTGACAAAAGAAATTATGAGTGGGTAGACTCAGGCACACACAGACCAAAGGGTTTTCATTTGGCTTTCAGTTGAGGTTTGGCAATCGACGCTGATCGATGCAGCTCTCTCTCTGCTGCTGCTGCAAAAAGAGTTCTCTCTTTGCTGCAAGATTGATTCTGCTGGTGTTCCTTATCTTGGATTTGGAGGAGATATCTCATGAGGAAAGTTGGTTTTGCTGAATCTGCCTTTGCCAAGGGTGTGTTTATGGGATGCTGCTATATTAGAAGAGTTCATGATTAGTAGAGTCATAGAGATGTACAGCACGGAAACAGACCCTTCGGTCCAACTCATCCATGCAGACCAGATATTCTAAACTAATCTGATCCCATTTGCCAGCATTTGGCCTATATTCCACTAAACCCTTTCTATTCATGTACCATCCAGATGCCTTTTAAATGCTGTCATTGTACCAGCCTCCACCACTTCCTCTGGCAGCGCATTCCATACATGCACAATCCTCTGTGTGAAAGCATTGCCTCTTATGTCCCTTTTAAATTTTTCCCCTCTCACCCTAAATCTGTGTCCTCTAGTTCTGGACTCTCCCACCCGAGGGAAAAGACCTTGTCTATTTACCTATCCATGCTCCTCATGATTTTATAAACCTCTATAAGGGGTTTTACAAATATATTAAAGACAAAAGGGTAACTAGGGAGAGAATAGGGCCTCTCAAAGATCAGCAAAGTGGCCTTTATGTGGAGCCACAGAAAATGGGGGAGATACTAAATGAATATTTTGCATCAGTATTTACTGTGGAAAAGGACATGGAAGATATAGACTGTAAGGAAATAGATGGTGACATCTTGCAAAATGTCCAGATTACAGAGGAGGAAGTGCTGGATGTCTTGAAATGGTTAAAAGTGGATAAATCCCCAGGACCTGATCAGATGTACCCGAGAACTCTGTGGGAAGCTAGAGAAGTGATTGCTGGGCCTCTTGCTGAGATATTTGTATCATTGATAGTCACAGGTGAGGTGCCGGAAGACTGGAGGTTTGGTAAGGACGGTAAAGACAAGCCAGGGAACTATAGACCGGTGAGCCTGACCTTGGTGGGGGGCAAGTTGTTGGAGGGAATCCTGAGGGACAGGATGTACATGTATTTGGAAAGGCAAGGACTGATTCGGGATGGTCAACATGGCTTTGTGCATGGGAAATCATGTCTCACAAACTTGGTTGAGTTTTTTGAAGAAGTAACAAAGAGGATTGATGAGGGCAGAGCAGTAGATGTGATCTGTATGGACTTCAGTAAGGCGTTCGACAAGGTTCCCCATGGGAGACTGATTAGCAAGGTAAGATCTCATGGAATACAGGGAGAACTAGCCATTTGGATACAGAACTGGCTCAAAGGTAGAAGACAGAGGGTGGTGGTGGAGGGTTGTTTTTCTGACTGGAGGCCTGTGACCAGTGGAGTGCCACAAGGATCGGTGCTGGGCCCTCTACGTTTTGTCATTTACATAAATTATTTGAATGTGAGCATAAGAGGTACAGTTAGTAAGTTTGCAGATGACACCAAAATTGGAGGTGTAGTGGACAGTGTAGGTCACCTAAGATTACAACAGGATCTTGATCAGATGGGCCAATGGGCTAAGAAGTGGCAGAAGGAATTTAATCTAGGTAAATATGAGGTGCTGCATTTTGGGAAAGCAAATCTTAGCAGGACTTATACATTAATGGTAAGGTCCTAGGGAGTGTTGCTGAACAAAGAGACCTTGGAGTGCAGGTTCATAGCTCCTTGAAAGTGGAGTCGCTGGTAGATAGGATAGTGAAGAAGGCGTTTGGTATGCTTTCCTTTATTGGTCAGAGTATTGAGCACAGGAATTGGGAGGTCATGTTGTGGCTGTACAGGACATTGGTTAGGCTACTGTTGGAATTTGCGTGCAGTTCTGGTCTCCTTCCTATCGGAAAGATGTTGTGAAACTTGAAAGGGTTCATAAAAGATTTACAAGGATGTTGCCATGCTTGGAGGATCTGAGCTACAGGGAGAGGCTGAACAGGCTGGGGCTGTTTTCCCTGGAGCGTTGGAGCCTGATGGGTGATCTTATAGAGTCATAGAGATGTACAGCATGGAAACAGACCCTTCGGTCCAACCCGTCCACACCGACCAGATATCCCAACCCATGCACCCCGTTTTCAAAGAGCTACGAACCTGCAAGGTCTCTTTGTTCAGCACAGGTCCTCATGAGCTTTCCATTAGGCGTATATGTCCTGCTCTGATTTGCCTTACCAAAATTCAGCACCTCACATTTAACTAAATTAATAGTTAAATAATATGTTTGTTTATTATGTATTGCAATAAAGTTATGCCAAATCGCTCTTCTTTTGTTTGTATTTTAACTTTGTTGTAAGAATAAAGTTTGGTTTTAAAGCCTGTTAGTTGGCCAGTCAAATCACATCTCTGGAACACTTGCCTTTAAATAAAATTGAAACAAAGGCAGTCTATGCTATCTCCTTGATATATCTTGAGGGGGTTTGGTCTCATCATAACATCAGGCAAGGGAAAAGGTTGAGAAAGTGAGACCTTCATGGTAATCTCAATCAATGCAGAAATTGAACTCACACAATTGGCATCATTCTGGATGGCAAACCAGCCTCCCAGCCAACTGAACCAACTGATCTCAATGAATTAAGGGTACTGGTTGCATGAGTCTGCAGTAGCCTTTGAAATACTCATCAAAACTCAACCCTACTATTTTTTAAATTAAAAAAAATCAAAATCAAAACAAGGATAGTGCAGTTTACTTGTTGAGTTGTGGAAACTCTGACAGCATTGCATTACGGTCGAAACAGAACTAGCTCTTGCTTGTTCCAGCTTCCTACCTATGTACTTGCTTCTTGAGTAGCAGCTAATGTTGATTGGAGGGTTTGATTTATAAGGAGAGGCTCCATAGCCTGGGACTTGTTCCCTGGAGCACAGAAGGTTGAGGGGTGACATAGAGGTTTATAAAATCATGAGGGGCATAGATAAGGTTCAAGACAAGTGTCTTCTCCCCAGGGTGGAGGACATATTTTAAGGTGGAGGAGAAAGATTTAGAAAAGACATGAGGGAAAACGTTTTTAGACAGAGAATGGTTCATGTGTGGAATGAACTTCCAGAGAAAGTGGTGGATGCAGGCACATCGTTTACAAGCCATTGGGATAATTATATAAATAGGAAATGCTTGGAGGGATACCAGCCAAGCGCAGGCAGGTGGGACTAGTTTGGAATTATGATTGGTTGGACTGAAGGGTCTGTTTCCATGCTCCATGAACCCATCACTCAAAGTCTTTTCTCCATTACCCTGCAACATTTTTCATTCCCAGCCTAATTCTCCTGGTGTCCTTTCTTGAGGAAAGATGTGATGGCACTGGAGGCAGTTGAGAGGGCATTCACCAGATTGATTCCAGGGATGAAAGGGCTGTCGGACGAGGAGCGGTGAAATAGCTTGGGCTTGTACTTGCTGGAGTTCAGAAGATTGAGGGAGGAATGTGACGGAGGTATAATACTAAAAGGGATTGATAAGGTGGATAGTGAACTGGATGCTCCCCGTTATGGGACTGTCTTGAACAAGAGGTCATAAATATAGAGTACGAGGAGGTAAGTTCAAAACTGAGATGAAGAGACTCTATTTCTCTCAGAAGGTTAGAAATCTATGGAGTTCTCAGGCCCAGAGTACAGTGAAGGCAAAATCAATCAACAAATTCAAGTAATAAATAAATATGTTTCTGATGAAAAGTGGGATAAAGGGCTATGGGGAGCAGGCAGGAAAGTGCAGTTGAGACCAGGATAAAATCAGCCATGATCATGTTAAATCGCAGAGCGCATTCAAAGGGCTGAATTGCGTATTCAGGCTCCTAATTCTGATGTTTCTATACCTCTGCCATAGTCTCAGGCAGTGCATTCCAAACCTTAATTGTACGCCGTGTATATCTTCATGTAACCATCGCTTCTTTCATCAATCACTATAGTTCAGTGCCATCTGGTTCTACATCCTTTGCCGATGGGAGAGGTTTATACATATCAGCACCACCTGGAACACTCCCCCCCCCCCCCCCCCCCCGCCCCCAACTTAGGAGTTTTCACCCTTCTATCAAATCTCCTCTCAATTTTCTCCTCTCTAAGGAGATTTCTTTTCATTCTTTCATAGAGCGTTGTCTCATTGAATGGCGAGTGCAGGCTCGAGGGGCTGAATGGCCCACCCCTGCTCTATATTCCTATCCCATGAAGGGCTGAATGGCCTACTCATGTTATTAATCCTGCAGGACAATTGTTGGCAGGACCTCTCAGCCCACTTGACATGATTCCAACTGTCCCCCTGCCACTGCCCTCAAAGAACAAGACTGGTTGCTATAGCAACGTGGAATGGTCTGGACAGAACCCATGTGCCGCTTATTCACAGCCACACGTGCGATGTTACCTGTTTACATATCAGTCGGAACTTGGCGAGAGTCTCAGGTGCCAATTGGCCGGCTCTGGTGTAGCGCCGCACTTTGACATCTGGGAACTGGGCCATGGCCAGATCAAGGCAGTAGCTCTGGATGAACCCAGCAATTCCTTTGCCTCTCTCTCGCGGCGCCACCCTCAACCCTTCCATCACCGCTGTGTGTCCGTCATCCACAACGTTCGCAGAAACGAGGGCTACCTGCCAACAACAATGGTGTGCATTTATATGGCACCAGTAAAGCGGAAGCCACCCCTCCTGTCCGAAGTTGCTCAGGCAAGGTGGAAGCGATGGCCAGGTGTATTATTGGCTGGTCTGCTAATCCAGAGACCTCCAGGTAATGTTCTTGGAAACCCAGGTCCAAATCCCATCACAGTAGACAGTAGAGTTTGAAACTGATAAAAATCTGAAATTAAGATTCTAATGATGGACGTGATTTGATTGTTGGAAAAACCCATCTAGTTCACTAATGCCCTTTAGGGAAGGAAATCTGCCGTCCTTACCTGGTCTGGCCTACACATAACACCAGACCCACACCAGTGTGATTGGACTCTTGACTTCCCTCTGGGCAATTAGGGATGGGCAATAAATGCTGGGCCGAGCCTGGGATGCCCTCATCCCGTGAATGAGGCAAAACCAGCCCAAGGTTTGACCCCGGGCCACTAAAGGAGACATTCAGAATGAGACTTATGTAAAGATTTCACAGAACGGCTGAAAAGAAGAGGGTGAGAGGCGGAGAGGATCCTTCTTTGGAGAGGCATGGGTACTGTCAGACTAGACCCAGCACTTGTCGCCCATCTCCTTGAAATGTCACGCAGGATTTTCGGAGGGCAGATAGGAGTAAAACCACAGGGTCTGGAGTCACGTGGATTCCAGGCAAGGAGGGTTATTAGTGAACAGGGTAACAAGCGATGTTGGTAATCACTGCTAAGGTATGATGGATGGATTGATTGGCCATCAATCCTTTTTCCTATGTCCATCTAATGAGCTGTTCAGTAGTTGCTGGTAGACAATAGACCACAATTAAGTCTCAGGAGCTGAGTAGCTCTTCTTTCATAGCTGGGTACAATTTAACGTGCCTTACGAACAATATACAAGGTAGGAGGTGATGGCCTAGTGGTATTATTGCAAGTCGAGTGTGGTGCTGGAAAAGAACAGACGGTTGGGCAGCATCCGAGGAGCAGGAGAATCAACGTTTCGAGCATAAGCTCTTCATCAGGAAATGTCGATTCTTCTGCTCCTCGGATGCTACCTGATCAGCTGCGCTTTTCCTGCACCACACTCTCGACTCTGATCTCCAGTACCTGCAGTCCTCACTTTCTCCTGGTATTATCAATCCAGAGACTTGGTGTACCAGGGACCTGGGTTCGAATTCAAGATGCTGGAATATGAGTTTATGAAAATCTGGAATTAAGACTCTAATGATGATTGTGAATCCATTATGGATTGTTGGAAAAACCCAATTGGTTCACTGATGCCTTTCTGTCTTTACCTGGTCTGGTGTACGTGTGAGTCCAGACCGACAGCAATGTGGTTAACTTTTAACAACTCTCTGGGATGTGCAATCAGTGTTGCCCTCATTCCGTGATTGAATTTAAAAAACATATATACCCTAAAGTGTGGAAGCAGGCCACTTGGCCAATTGATTGCACACCAAGCCCTCCGAAGACCATCCCACCCAACCCCCCACCTACCCTAACCCTGCATTTTTCATGGCTAATCCACCTAACCTGCACATCTTTGGACTGTTGGAGGAAACCGGAGCATCCAGAGGAAACCTACACAGACACGGGGGAGAATGTGCAAACTCCAGACAGACAGTCACCCGAGTCTGGAATCGAACCAGGGTCCCTGGCGCTGAGCTACCATGCCACCCCTAAAATGAGATTGATTCCTAACTGCCCTCTGGGCAATTAGAGATGGACAATAAATGCTGGGCCTAGTTGGAGCCATCTACATCCTGTGAAAAATTTTTAAAAATAGGTTACATCAACTCTCATGAAGAAATGGCAGAGAGAGTTTGTGAGAGGAAATTAATTAGGAGACTGTCTTGCCATCCAGAAGATGCAGGCTATCATCAAACTGGACAGAATGGTCTCCTTCTAGAGCCACTGCCACATTTACACCCTCTCCATGAGCATCGTTAACTGGATTGAATTAATGTCAATTGGGAACCAGTGCCCTTGGGCACCAGCCCAGCGACCACACCAGTCACTGAGGATAAGGGTGGAAATTCCAGATCTTGCTCCCTCACCATGACGCCAATGGTGGGGCCATGGAAAGCAGTGTAGGGCTGGGGACTGTTGAGGGAGTGAGACAACTTATTTGAAAGTATGAGCCTTAAAATCATGTATGCCAACCCAAGCCAGCTTAACGTCATGTTTGACCCAAAGTAGGACACATGGGAGATGGGGATGGAGACTGGGGCGGGGAGGGGGTTGGGGGGGTGATGGTGATGTCGTGGTTGAGTGAAATGGAGTTTGAGGGAGGAGGAAATTTAGGTTGGGGGAGAGGCTAATGAAGGGTGCTGGAGGGATTTGGAGGTTAGGGGAGGGGCAATGGAGGGTGAAGGAGGGGTTTGGAGTTTGGGAGGGGTTTGGAACTTAGGGGAGGGGCAATGGAGTGTAGGGAGGGGGTAAGCAGACCATGTTGGAGGCAGCTGGAAAGCAACGGGGGAAGAGGGGTGAGGGTGAAAAGTTAGAGGTCTTTCAAAAGTGAGTGACCACTGTTGGCTGGGGACTTAATTGGCCAGATAGTGCCTGAGAAATTAGCTAGTAGGCCCCAAGGCTGGACTGAGTTCAGAAAGAGCTGGTGATGGGCGCGGATGGGAGCCTGGCCAATTACATTGACAGGGAGCAAGAGGTCACACTCACTATTTGCCCTTTCTTTTTCGCCAGGATCACCCTTCGAGCCGGATCCCGGATCCAGGCATGGTAACGGACAGGCAGGTAATCAAGGCCCCCGTAGATGTCTCCCGAGATGGACATCACTTCCTCAAAATCGGCCTCCTTGGCGAGGCAGAACTCCAGCGCGTGGCCCTCAACCGCCATCTTGGACACTTCGTAAGACTGTGCTTGGCGTAACCTGTGGAAGCGACAGACTGTCATGTCGATCAAGTTTGGGGAGGGTGGGGTGATCAGATAATGTTTTTTACTCATGAACCTCGAGCTGATGCCAACCCAGCATCAAGGTTGAGTTCAACCTACAAACCCCAGGGGGCCCTCTCGCTCTACTGCACGGTAAGAGGCTCAAACCCAAACAGCCTGGAGTGGGAGCTGGTTGGCGGGTGTCACTTCATGAGGAATCTTCCTGCATTTGGAGGATGATGTGGAATTTGAGGTGTAGGTACCTGTCCAGGTCTACGAGCAGCCATTTTGAGGCCTGAGAGAGCCTGGAGTGTGGGAGGAATCTGGGAATACCAGAACCCAAGGGCACAGCCTCAGAGAGAAGGGACAATCCTCTTAGAGCTATCCCGGCCTACAAGCAGCCATTTTGAGACCCAGCATCAAGGTCAGGATGCTAACATTCGTTAACTCCGTCTTGGGACAAGGGGTGGCAACAGAGAGCCAGCACTTATTGCTCATCCCTAATTGCTCCTCGAACTGAACCTTTTGGGGATTAACTACTTTGGCTGTGGGTCTGGAGTCACGTGTAGGCCCAGATTGGCCGATTTTCCTTCCCGAAGAGGAACCAACTGGCTCTTTGTGCCAATCAATGGCAGTTGTGTCAAGGTCATTGACACTAGCTTTTGATCTTATTAATCAAGGTCAAATTCTGCTGTGGTAGGTGTTCAAACAGTGTTCCCCTCCTGAGCATTAGGAATTGGAACAATGACATTACCACCACACCATCATTGCTTCCTCCCCCCAACGCAAATTTAGGAGCAGAATTAGGCCATTAGATCGTGGCCGGTATATTTCTCAACATTCATTCTCTTGCTGTCTACCCATGACCCTGGACCCTCCCCGTAACAATCATGAACCTATCTATCTCTGTCTTAAAGGCACTCATTGATGTGTCCTCCACAGCCCTCTGCGGCAATGAGTTCCACAGATTCACCACCCTCTGGCTGAAGAAATTCATTCCCATCTCAGTTTATCCCTTCACTCGGAGGCTGTGCCCTCGGCTCCTAGTCTTCCCAAGATTCTTCTCACACCCGTGGCTTCCTCAGGCCTCGAGACCTGAGGCCTGTCATGCATGCTCCCTAGCCCTCAGGCAGCTCCACCAACTAGGGCAGTCAAAGCATTGAGACACTGCCTAGAGAGGAAGGTTGCCCCTTAACCCGAGCCCACACTTGAATGGTTTTCATGGTGGTTACACCCTTCAAAGTGAAGACTTACTTGTCACTGGCAGCTGAAAGGCTCCTAAATGAAGTAGGCCTCAGGCCGCAAAATCTTGGCAGAAAATAGGCATCTGGCCTCCTGATATAATTTATCACTTAGCAATAGCCTCTCCAAGAGTCTTGGATCCAGGAACTGATGCCTTTAAAATAACAGGTGTGGGAGGCAGAGTAAACTTTAAAGGGCGAAAGTTGAAAAAGGACTTTCACAATAGAAAAGGAGGGTTTTCGAAGGAGAATCACTTGGCAATGGCAAGTACAGGAAATTCAGAAGGAGGTTTCACCTCCCCCCAATTGGCTGTGAATGATGTATTTTTCCAGCAATCTGTAAGATATTGGGCATTTGTTCACTGACTCATCTACCCAACACTGACCCCTCTTCCTCCCACACCCACCCAAACCGCACTGTACTGCTTTCACCACAACACTACGCCTCTTCCGACCTCTCTCCTTCTGTTTCTCTCTCGCCCTCCCCCCTCTCCCTCTGTCTCTCTCTTCCTCCACCCGTCTCTCTCTCTCTCTGTCTCTCTCTCCTACTTTCTCTCCCTCTTCCACCGTGAACCTCCCTTTCCCCCCGCCTCTCTCCCTCTGTCTCTCTGCCTCTCCCTCCTTTTTCCATCCTGAACCCCCCTCTCTCTCCGCTTCTCTCACCCTGTCCCCACCTCTCCTCTGTTTTTCTCTCTCTCTTTCTCCATCTCTCCGTCTGTCCCTCTCTCCATCTCTTGTTCTTTCATTCTGTCGCTCATTCTCCCTCGTCTTCTCTTCCTCTCTCTATACCTCTGTCTCTTGCTCTCACTCCCTCCCCACTTTCTCTCTATCTCTCTCCCTCTGTCGCTATTGCTGTCACATACTCTCCCTCCCTGTTACTCTCTCTTCCCCCCCACCCTCTAACTCTCTCTTCCTCTATCTCTCTTTTTCCCTTTCTTTCTCTCTCTCTCTCTCTGTCTCACACTCCCTTTCTCTCTTTTTGCCTTTCTCTCTGGCTGTCTCTTTGTCTTTCCTCTCTTTCTGTCTGTCTCTGTCCGTTGTTTTCTTTCCATCTGTGTGTCTCTCTCCTTCTTTCTCTCTGTCTTCCTGTCTCCACCTACCCCTCTGTCTCCCTCTATCTCTCTCTGTGCCTCTGTCTCCATCTCTCTCTCTCTATCTCCCTCTCTCTCTCTGTCTCTCTCTGTCCGTTGCTCTTTTACTGTCTGTCTGTCTCTCTCTATCTATCTGCCTGTCTGTCTGTCTGTCTGTCTCTCTCTCTCTCCACCACTCTCTCTCTCTCCCTCTGTCTCTCTCTGTCCCTTTGTCTCCATCTCTGTCTGTCTCCCTCTTCCTCTGCCCCTCTCTCTCTCTCTGTCTCTTTTCTGTCTCTCTTTCTCCCTCCCCCTCTCTCTCTCCCTCCCTTTCTCTCCTTCTTTCACCCAGTCGCCCTCTCTCTCCCTATCACCCTGTCTCTCACTCTGTCCCTTTCTCTGTCCCCTGTGATTCTCTCTCACACTGTCCCGCTAACTCTCCCTCTCTTTCTCTCCCTCTTACTCTGTCTCTCTCTCACTCTGTCCCCCGTCCCTCTCTCTCTCTCCCTGTCCCTCTCTCTTCTTCTCTCATCCTGTCATCCCACCTTTCCCTCTGTCTCACTCCCTGTTTTTCTCTACCTTTCTCTTTCTCCCCTATCTTTCTCTCTCTCTCTTTCTGCTTCTATCTCAACCCCTCTCCCTGTCTACCCCCTTCTCTCTCTCTCTGTCTTTTTCTATTTCTCTGTCTCCCTCTCTCTCTCCCCCCATTTCTTTCTCCCCCTCTCTCTGTCTCTCTCCTTCTCCTGTCTTTCTCTTTCTCTCTACCCACCTTGCCCTCTCCCTGTCTTTGACCCCTGTCTCTCTTTCTCCCTCTCTCTTTGCCTCTCTTTCCTTCTGTCTGTCTGTCTCTTTATCTCTCGCTCTATCTCTCTCCGCCCCTCCCTCTCTTTCTCTCTCTATCTGTCCTGAAGGCTGCTTCCTTCGACTGCCCCTCCCCCCTTTAATCTTCCACAGTAACGAGTTTAACAACACTGGAAAGAAATTTTGAGTAAAGGCCCCAGCGCTAAATTTACCTGTGGATGAAAATGTGCAGTGCCGGAGCTTGAGAGAGGCTTGCTTTTTGAAAGCTCCCCTGTTCTGTCTAATCTTTTAACGTGCTTCCCGTCCACCCATGACCCCATTCCACGTTCTAAAGTGCATTGGCAGATATGCTGTAATTGTCACTCTAGACTCTTGGCAGGAGGGATGTGAGAAGATAAACTAATTAAATTACCTCCCCTTTCTCACCTTCACCTTGCAACCTCCCCACAACCCTACCCTCAGTGTGATTTCCCTTCCCCCTCCTTACTCCCACAATTCCTGCTTGAAGCCTTGAAATGGTGTCCTGTTCGGGATGGGGGGAGTGCCTCCTGGTGTCCTGAGGTAAATACTCCCCCCCTCCTCTCCATTGCCCACCCCCACCGTGCCCAAAACAACAACTGCACCTTGAGGTGTTTAATTTCTATCTCACGGTTATAGGATCTCATTGTGCACAGATAGGCTGCTGTCTTCCCCTCTCTTCCCCTCCTGCAGCAATGACCATGTTCACCAGTGAATTACTTCATTGTATTGACTTCACTCCCTGAAACAGTCTCTTTTGCTTAGAGTCATAGAGATTTACAGCATGGAAACAGACCCTTCGTCCGAACTTGTCCATGTTGCCCAGTTTTTACAATTAATCTAGTCCCATTTTTCTGCCTTTGGTACATTTCCCTTGATACCTATCCAGTCCAAGAGTCATTACAGCACAGAAACAGACTGTTCATCCAACCAGTCCATAATCCCAAACTAAACTAGACCCACCTACCTGCTCCTGGCCCATATCCCTCCAAACCTTTCCTCTTCATGATTTGGAGATACCGGTGTTGGACTGGGGTGTACAGTGTTAAAAAAATAGCTAGTGTGCTTCCAGCTAAACCTGTTGGACTATAACCTGGTGTTGTGTGATTTTTAACTTTCCTATTCATGTACTTTTCAAATTTTTTTAAAATATTGTAGCTATACCCACATCCACACACTCCTCTGGAAATTCACTCCACACACAGACCACCCTTTGTCTGAAAACATTGCCCCTCAGGTCCTTATTAAATCTTTTTTCTTTCACCTTAAAAATATGCCCCCTTGCTTTGAACTCGCCCACTCTAGGGAAAATTCACCTGCCATTCACCTTATCTATGCCTCTCAGGATTGTATAAAACTCAATAAGGTCTCCTCTCAACCCCTACGCTCCAGTGAAAAAAAGTCTATCCAGTCTATTGTTATATCTCAAACCTTCCATACCCGGCAACATCCTGGTATTTTTCTTCTGAACTCTCTCCACCTTAATAATATACTTCTTATAACAGGGCGGCCAGAACTGGACACAGTACTCCAGAAAAGGCGTCACCAAATTCCTGTACAACCTCAACATGACGCCCCAGCGTCTATACTCAAAGGTCTGAGCAATGAAGGCAAGCGTGCTAAATACTTTCTTAACCACCCTGTCTACATGAGACGTAAGCTTTAAAGACCTGAGTACCTGAACCTTAGGTCTGTTGGTTCTGCAACACTACCCAGGGCCCTACAATGCTTGACATTGGACGGGGTCACCGTACCAGGACGCCCATGACATCCGCCTCCAAGCTGGAACCATGGGTCCGGAGGTGCATGGGTTCCGACTAGCTCGGTTTAGGATATCTGGTCATCGTCCCGTTTCCGAGCTGCAAGACTTCCTCACAATATGAGGGACTTGTTAGGCCATGTATGTTTTTATTGAACAGAAAGCCTGCCATACATGTCATGGCCACCAGGTGGTGATATGCCCCCAGGAACAAAGGATTGAATCTCCAGATGTTGTGAAGTGCTACCACCTGCTGGAGCAGCCAAAATAAATGTCTCTGGCTCCCCTCCCACGACTCAGCAACAATAATCTACATTGATGTAGCTGCCTTTCACCTCGGAATATGTCCCAAGATGCTCCTAGCCCGCATTGAGTGGCAAAATTCAATCCCGGGCTGCGTGAGGAGAGATTAAAAGTATAAAAACATGGGAAGTGATGCTCCACCTCTTCATTGGTGGACTGTGTTCAATTCTGGGCACCTTATTAAAGTCACGAAGAGAGTGCAAAGGATGTGTATTAAGATGATACTGGGAATGAGGGATTTGATAAATATGTAACTTAGCTCGCTGAGCTGGAAGAATTGTTTTCAGATGTTTCGTCACCATGACTAGGTAACATAATTAGTGAGAGTCTCCAGTGAAGCGCTTCATTAATGATGTTACCTAGGCATATTATCAACCTGAGCTTCAAAAAATGAGGGATTTGAGTTAGAAAGGAAAGATTATAGAGATTGGGCTGAATTGCTCTGGAGCAGAGAAGATTAAGAGGTGACCTCATTGAAGTGTTCAAAATTATGAACAATTTTGACAGAGTCAAGAAGGATATCCTGTTTCCACTAACTAGTATGTCAGTAACTAGGGGTCATAATTTCAACTGTCAGCAAGAGAGTATGAAATGAGATGAGGGGAAACCTCTTTACTCAGAGAGTTGTTAGGATTTGGAATGCGCTGCCTCAGAGAGAGTGGTGGAGGTAAATTCAATTGGAGGTTTCAAAAGAGAATTGGAGATATATTTGAAAGTTAGATGGAGTTAGAGTGCAACGGAGGTAGGGCTAGAGAGTGGGACCAGCTGGATAGCTCTTTCAGGAGCATGACAGAGACGATGGGTCACAGAATCATTCAGCATCAAAGTAGACCCTTCGGTCCATACTTGTCATGCCAACCAGATATCCTAAATTAATCCAGTCCACTTGCCAGCGTTTGGCCCATATTCCTCTAAACCCTCCATATTCATGCACCCATTCAGGTGCTTTTTATGTGTTGCAATTGTACCAGCCTCCACCACTTCCTCATTCCATACGCACACCACTCTCTGCACGAAAATGTTGC
Source organism: Chiloscyllium plagiosum (assembly GCF_037043375.1). Lineage (NCBI taxonomy): Eukaryota > Metazoa > Chordata > Chondrichthyes > Orectolobiformes > Hemiscylliidae > Chiloscyllium > Chiloscyllium plagiosum. Next base: position 7,852,583 of record NW_028270182.1, read on the forward strand.
CCCTTGGGTTCCTTTCAAACCTTTCCCATCTCACCCTAAACCTACGCCCTCTGGTTCTGAATTCCCCTACCCTGGGGAAAAGGCCTTGACTATTCACCCTATCAAGTCTCCCATGATTTTATAAAGTTCTATGAGGTCACCCCTCAATATCCAATGCTCCAGGGAAAACAGTCCCAGCCTGTTCTGCCTCTCCCTATAGCTCAAGCCCTCCAACCCTGGTAACATCCATGTGAGTCTTTTCTGCACCCTCCCAAGTTTCACAACATCTTTTTAATGGCAGGGAGACCAGAATTGAATGCAGTATTCCAAAAGTGGCCTAACCGATGTCCTGTGCAACCACAAAATGACCTCCCAACTCCGATACTCAATGTACTGACCAATAGAGGCAAGCGTACCAAACGGCTTCTTCACTATCCTGTTTACCGCAACTCCACCTTCAAGGAACTATACACCTGTACCCCTGGCAACACTCTGCAGAACTTAGGCAAGGGTACATGAAAGGAAAGATTTGGAGGGATGTGCGTCAGGAGTAGGCCGGTGGGACTAATTTAGTTTGGGATTATGTTCGGCATGGACTGGTTGAACCAATAGGTCTGTTTTCATCCTGTACAACTCTACGACTATGACTGTAAGTATATCAAACACACTGTCGGATGGCCTCCTTCTGTACTGTAAAATCCTACGATCAAAGTCGATTAATAGGATCTGGGATAAGTAGGTTTTAAGAAGCGGGTTGGAGAAGGGAATGAGGGGACAATCAATATTAAGGAGTGAGAGTCAGGGAAACCCAGAGGATGGTGAGTCTGAAGGAGATATGTCAACTGTCCCAGCTAGATGGGACAAAGAGCTTTGAGATCATCAAGATGATGTCGATGTAGTGCTCCTGAGTTCGACCTTGTCTGCTTTTCTTTTCTTTTTATTTAGTTGTCCTGAGCTTGGTCGACATTGGTGGCAGTGAGTGGGCCCAGCACGGACTGGAGTTGGCCCAATATGGACTGGAGTGGGCCCAGCATGGAATCGAGTGTGTCCAACGCAGACTCGAATGGGCCCAGTACAGAATGGAGTGGGCCGAACACGGACTCGAGTGGGCCCAGCACACACTCAGGTGGTCCCAGAACACCCTGCAGTGGGCCCAGCACAGACTGGAGTGGGCCCAACACAGACTGGAGTGGGCCCAGCACAGACCGGAGTGGACCAAATACAAACTGGAGTGGGCCCAATACAGACTCAAGTGCACCCAGCACAGACTGGAGTGGGCCCAGAACAGTCGTGAGTGGGCCCAAAGCGGTCTGCAGTGGGCCCAACGCAGACTCGATAGGGCCCAGCACAGACTGGAGTGGGCCCAACACAGACTGGAGTGGGCCCAGCACAGACTGGAGTGGAGCCAATACAGACTGGAGTAGGCCCAATACAGACTGGAGTGAGCCCAGCACAGATTGGAGTGGGCTCAGCACAGACTGGAGTGGGCCCAGCACAGACTGGAGTGGGCCAATACAGACAGGAGTGGGCCCAATACAGACTGGAATGGGCCCAGCACAGACTGGAGTAGGCCCAATTCAGACTGGAGTGGGCCCAGCACAGACTGGAGTGGGCCCAGTACAGACTGGAGTAGGCCCAATACAGACTGGAATGGGCCCAGCACAGACTGGAGTAGGCCCAATTCAGACTGGAGTGGGCCCAGCATAGACTGGAGTGGGCCCAGTACAGACTGGAGTAGGCCCAATACAGACTGGAGTGGGCCCAATACAGACTGGAGTGTGCCCAATAGAGACTGGAGTAGGCCCAATAGAGACTGGAGTGGGCCCAATACAGACTGGAGTGGGCCCAGCACAGTCGTGAGTGGACCCAATACAGACAGGAGTGGGTCCAATACAGACTGGAGTGGGCCCAGCACAGTCGTGAGTGGACCCAATACAGACTGGAGTGGGCCCAGTACAGACTCTAGTGGGCCCAATACAGACTGGAGTGGGCCTAATACAGACTCGAACGGGCCTAATACAGACTGGAGTGGGCCTAATACAGACTGGACTGGGCCCAAAGCAGACTGGAGTGGGCTGAGCAAATACTTGAGTCATCCCAACACGGACTCGAAACAGTCCAATACAGACTGGAGTAGGCCCAGCACAGACTGGAGTGGGCCCAGCACGGATTCGAGTGGGCCCAGCACAGACTGGAGTGGGCCTAGTGCGGACTCGAGCGGGTCCAACATGGACTTGAATGGTCCTAATAAGACTGGAGTAGGGGGGGATCCAAGATGGCGGCGACCCAGTAAGACTGAGTCTATAGTGCCCCTCCCAAGATTTGGGCACAGTGCGTCACCTACCCCCTACCAAGCTCACCAAATCATTTATAATAGTTTTGTAATTTAATTAGTTGTGTAATATTACATTTAAACAATTTAATCCTAAGTTAAAATGACTAAAGGGAAGGGAGCCCGCAGATCTCAGCAAGCAGGAACCCCACCCCCACCCTCTCCAGGTGCAGCAGAGGCGTCCACAGCCGCCCCGGGGGACTTACCAACAGTAGCAAGTCTTGCAGAAATGCTTTCCAAGCTTGACTCGAAGATCGATGCTTTTATTGTCGAATCCAGAAATCATTGGGAGTCGCTCTCGGATGCGCTGCAGAAGCATGACCGTGAGATTGAAGAAATTCAACGCCGAGTCGGAGGGGCGGAGCCAAAGGCCGTGACCTCCGAGACAACCGCTCAATCGGCCGTGGATCAGGTCCGGACTCTCGAGCAGCGAGTCCGAACCTTGGAAAATCATATTGACGACCTCGATAATCGAGGTCGCCGAAAAAATATTCGTTTGCTGGGCCTTCCCGAACGGGAAGAGGAAGGCCAGCTTACAGCATTCCTGGAGCAGTGGCTGCCACAACTTTTAAATCTGCAAGCTGGATCAGGCCAGGTAAGGGTGGAATGGGCCTACCGGGTCGTAATACGCGGGCCCGGCTCGAACCAGCGCCCACGCCCGGTCCTGTTCCGGCTGCAGAGCTACAGGGAGAGGCAGATACTCCTAGAAGCCTCTAGAAATCTCGGAAAAGACCCCCAAGCTATGATCTACAAAGGATCAAAGATCATGCTATTTCAGGACTTTTCCCCGGCTCTGGTTCGAAAGAGGAAGGCATTCGACGAGGTGAAGAAGCGTTTAAGGGACTTAAATGTTCAGTACTCCTTACGCTACCCAGCGATGTTATGCTTTAACCATGAAGGATCCGTATATAACTTTGGATCACCAGAAAAGGCTAAGGAATTCTTGGACTCTCTTAGATAAACTGTAGGACATAATGGATGTTGGTCTGCACTTCCCCCCCGCTTTGGTTCCTTTTTTTTTCTTTCTCTTACCTTACTGCTTAATATTATCATGGGGGGGTGGGGAGAGGGATTTGATTTTCTCCCCCCCCCGGAGTTGTTTTCTGTTATTATTTTATGTATATATAAGGGATGTATGTATATGTGTGTGTATGTGTGTGTACGTATATATATATATATATATATATATATGTATATGTGTATGTATGTGTATATATGTATATATAAGCTGGGGGATTTGGTTAATGTTGGTGGGGGGAGGTGGTTACGTTATTCAATTTTACCTCTGTCTTTAGGAGCGGGGTTGTTTTCCCTTCGTTATTTTGTATTATCATATTTAATTATTATTTGTTGAAGTGGTAATTTTATAGTTATATGTTTATATAGGGGATTAACATTACCAAATATACCCAGGTGTTGGTATGGGTGGGGGTGGGGTGCTCACTGTTAACTCTAGCTTTGTATTATATTTGAATTCTCCTCATTTTATTGAGGAGTGCCTGGGTCAAGGGTGGGGCATTGGTTGGGAGAGGATATGAGGGACTTTTGGAGAGGAAGTGACGCCCCCTGGGAACAAGGGGGAAAGTCTCCACTTAGATACGTTTTATATTTTTTTTATTTAGAAATAGTTTTTTACTGTATTGTTGTGGGTGTATTAAAGAGGCTTTATTTTTGTAAATTTTACATGTTCCACGCTCGGGATGTTCTGGATAGGGTTCCCCTCCCGAGGGGTCTCGGATTGGCCCAGAGGATTATGGTTGATCAGTCGGTTAAGTGGTGCACCTGGAATGTCAAGGGGAGTAATTCGCCACTCAAAAGGAAGAAAATATTATCAAATCTTAAGAAGGAAAGAGTTAATATAGCTCTCCTACAGGAGACACACCTGTCAGATAAAGAACACTTGAAATTACGACAGGGCGGATTTGATCAGGCCTTTTTTTCTTCTTTTAGCTCAAAAAGCAGGGGAGTTGTTATTCTTGTTCGGAAGAATTTCCCTTTCAAAATCCTAAAGCAGATAAAAGACGAATCTGGACGATATATCTTGATTAAAGCCCTCATAAATGGAGAGGAATATGGGATTTTAAATTTGTACTGCCCCCCCGGCACACCCCTTTAAATTTATAACGGAAGCCTTTTCAAAATTGATGGCTTTTGATGCCCGTCATATAATTATAGGGGGAGACTTTAATTGTATTATGGATCTGGAAATAGACAGGATTCCCAAGAGTACTGCAGGAGTATCTCCCAGATCTAGACAATTGATGGATCTGAACAAAGAATTAGGATTAGTAGATGTATGGAGATGTCTTCATCCACAGGGTAGAGATTTTTCTTTCTACTCTAATCCACATAAATGTCATACCAGAATTGATATGTTTTTTGCCCCCTCGATTTTTTAAAATTCCATATCATCCTGTAAAATAGGTAATATAGCAATTTCTGACCACACTGCTGTATATATGGAAACTAAGGTGAGGAACAGTGGGACATCCCCTCGGCATTGGCGTATGGACCCCTTCCTAATGAAAGATAGTAAATTTGTAAAGTACTTCTCTCAAGAATTTAAAACTTTTTTAGAAATTAATTCAGGTACAGCTAGCAACCCGTCAATGATGTGGGAGACCATCAAAGCTTACACGCGAGGCTTGATCATCTCTTACTCAGCGACCCAGAAGAAATTAAAGGGAGAACAACAGCGTCTGCTTGAAGCCCGCTTAAAAGCGGCTGAAACAGCATACACTGATAGACCTTCTATTATTAAATTGCAAAGGATTACAGCTCTTAGGACAGCTCTAAACACTACACTTACTCAAACGGCTAAGAGGGAAATATTATTTGCAAAGCAAAGGTTATATGAATATGGCGACAAACCGGGTAGATACTTAGCATTTCTTGCAAAGAACAAAAAGGCCCCTCAGACTATTATGTCTATCAAGGAAAGTACGGGTATTTTGACTCATGATCATAAAAAGATTAATGCGACCTTTAGAGAATTCTATTCTGAGTTATATGAATCACAGGATTGTGAAGATAGGACGAAGAGGATGCAGTCATTTTTTAAAAATTTGACTTTTCCAGACCTAACTCCGGAACAAGTATCGGTCCTAAATGCTCCTCTTACACCCCAAGAAATAGTTGATGCAATTAGGCACCTTCAAAATGGTAAGGCGCCGGGCCCAGATGGCTTTTCAAGCTGAATTCTATAAAGAATTTACAGAAATACTGGCTGGTCCACTTATGGACATGTATAACTATGCATATAGTCAGGGCTGTCTCCCGCCTTCGCTGAAAGAGGCAAATATCTCTCTTATCCTTAAAAAAGGAAAGGACCCAGAAGATTGTACATCATACAGACCAATATCTTTACTAAATGTAGATTTTAAAATCCTCTCTAAAACGTTAGCACTGAGACTAGAAAGGATACTGCCACATATTATAAAGGAGGATCAGACGGGGTTTATTAAGGGCCGTAGATCATCCAATAATGTTAGAAGGGCTCTGAATATGATTCAAGCTTGTCATCAGAGAAAGATACCAGGAGTAGTGGTTTCATTAGACGCGGAAAAGGCATTTGATAGGGTCGAATGGTCATATTTGTTTTACACATTGGAGAGGTTTGGCGTTGGACAGGTGTTTACCAAATGGGTCTCAACATTGTATAGTGATCCCAAAGCAGTTGTGGTTACCAATGGATTAGGCTCGGATAGCTTCAGTGTGGGTAGGGGCTGCCGTCAGGGATGTCCCCTCTCGCCATTGTTATTCACGCTAATAATTGAACCACTAGCAGAAGCAGTACGAGCTGATCCTAATATAGTGGCCCCAAGGATTGGTACAGGTAAACATAAAATTACCCTTTATGCAGATGATGTTCTTCTATTCCTCAGTAACCCTTTGATGTCCATACCTCGCTTAATCCAAGTTATTAATACATTTAGTGCATTCTCAGGCTATAAAATTAATTTTTCAAAATCGGAGGCTATGCCAATGGGTGGCCTTGCTGTGATACCCCGCTTAGCGGACGGTTCCCTTTTTCCCTTTCGCTGGTCCCTGGAGGGTTTCTTATATTTAGGCATTTTTATTACTCCAGTATTTGGTCAGTTGTATAAGGCTAATTTTGTGTATTTATTGGAAAGGATAAGGCAGGACCTCCAGCGATGGGGAGACCTACCAATTTCCTGGTTGGGTAGAATAGCATTAATCAAAATGAATATCCTGCCCCGTCTCCTATATCCTATGAGAATGCTTCCGGTGATGCTGCCGAGGACGGCTTTATGTAAATTATATGGCTGGCTGAGTTCCTTTATCTGGAATCATAGGCGGCCCCTCATTAAGCTGAAGAAGCTACAGCTTCCACAGGCAAGGGGTGGATTGGACTTCCCAGACTTTAGGAAATATCAGTTAAGTTCCCTATTAAGTTACATAGCTGATTGGGTCTTGTCTGATCCACAATCAATCTGGTTGGACATCGAGGCTTCTCAAGTAAAATACCCACTTATTAACCTTTTATTCTCAGACAAGAGGAAAATCATTACAGATCACTGTAAAAACCCTATAATACTAAATACAATCAAGGCTTGGAATATAATGCGGCAAAATGAGGGTAATTCACATAAAACATCCCCCTATGCACCGATAGTGGGAGCATGGGGATTCCAACCGGGGTTAACAGATGCCACTTTTAAACTCTGGAGATCCAGGGGTATCTCATGTCTTGGGGATTTATTTAAAGATGGGGTCCTGATGTCTTCCGAACAGCTGCGTCAGAAATTCGGATTACCCAATGGAGACCTCTTTCGATACTTCCAAATTCGAGATTATATACAGAAGAAGACTACGTTATTAGATAGTCTTTATAAATCCGATAGAGAATGTAGTGTCCTACGACCAGTGGGGGTATCTTCCGTCAGTAATATTTATCATTTACTACATGATGAAGTATCGGGAGATATGGATAATCTGCTTAAAACATGGGATCAGGATCTGGGACTAGAAATCTCCACAGAAACGTGGAATGATATCCGGGAAAATGCTAGAAGAATTACTATTTGTAACAGAACCCAGGCTATCCAGCTGAAGATACTTCATAGGGCCCATATAGCACTGGTTCGATTGGCAAAATTTAAGGCAGGAGCATCTCCAATGTGTCCTAAATGCAAAATAGAGGTGGGCACTCTTGTACATTGCTTATGGACCTGTCATAAGATCCGTAGATATTGGACTAAAGTAGCAAGTACCCTGACAGAAATTTTAGGAACGGAAATAAAAGTGGACCCTGTATCTCTCCTCTTGGGCTTTTCGAACTTTCCCTCCCTGGACACGTACGGGAAGAGACTATTTTCTATTCTTTCTTTCTGTGCAAGGAAAAATATTTTGGTGAACTGGGCGGCGGAGGGCCCCCCTGGACTTTCAAATTGGCACAGACTAATTATGGAATGTATTCCCCTTGACTTCCTTACAAATATGGTGCACCGAAAGACCGAATTATTTTATAAAATATGGCAGCCCTTTTTGAATTACATAAATACAGATATTTCGGCTATCCTAACAAGGGCTTTTATTTAATTGAGATTACAAACCTGGCTGGTCCGCAGCCCCTCGGGGGAGGAATCCCGCACGAATACGGGTTTTATTATATCTGATGCTAACACATCCCGAGCATGTAAGAGACTTAAATATACACCCTGGTTAGTTGTAGGTTAGATTAGTAGATAGTTGAGTTTTGTTTGTTTGTTTTTTTTTCTTTTCGGTTTTTTTTTGTTGTTTTGTTTTTTTTTGTCAAATTTTGGCTATTAAATATTTGAGCTAATTGTATATCAATGTTTATATCTGAGAGTTTTGTTTATTTTTGTAAACTTGTAAAAATGTTAAATTTCTAATAAAAATATCTATTAAAAAAAAGACTGGAGTGGGCCCAAAACAGACTGGAGTGGGCCCCGCACAGACTTGAGTCATCCCAACATGGACTCAAAATGGCCCAATATAGACCAGATTGGGCCCAACATGGACTTGAGTAGGCCCAACATGGACTTGAGTGACCGCAGCATGGACTCGAGTGGGCCAAGCACATACTGGAGTGAGCCCAATACGGACTGGAGTGGGCCCGACACAGACTGGAGTGGGCCCGGCAAAAACCAGAGTGGGCCCAATACAAACTGGAGTGGGCCCAGCACTGATTGGAGTGGGCCCAATACAGACTGAAGTGGGCCCAGCACTGATTGGAGTGGGCCCAGCACTGATTGGAGTGGAAAAAGTGAGGACTGCAGATGCTGGAGATCAGAGCTTAAAAATGTGTTGCTGGCAAAGCGCAGCAGGTCAGGCAGCATCCTGCCCAAAATCCACAAACCTGACTCTCCCGGCCGACCCATTGTCTCAGCCTGCTCCTGCCCCACCAAACTCATCTCTGCATACCTTGACATGGTACTGTCCCCCTTAGTCCAAGAACTCCCCACCTACGTTCGGGACACCACCCATGCCCTCCACCTCCTCCATGATTTTCGCTTCTCCGGTCCCCAAAGCCTTATCTTCACCATGGACATCCAGTCCCTATACACCTCCATCCCTCATCACGAAGGCCTCAAAGCCCTCCGCTTCTTCCTTTCCCGCCAAACCAACCAGTACCCTTCCACTGACACCCTCCTTCGACTGACTGAACTGATCCTCACTCTGAACAACTTCTCTTTCCAATCCTCCCACTTCCTCCAAACCAAAGGAGTAGCCATGGGCACCCGCATGGGCCCCAGCTATGCCTGCCTCTTCGTCGGATATGTGGAACAGTCCATCTTCCGCAGCTACACTGGCACCACCCCCCACCTTTACCTCCGCTACAGCGATGACTGTATCGGCGCTACCTCGTGCTCCCACGAGGAGGTTGAACAGTTCATCCACTTTACTAACACCTTCCACCCTGACCTCAAATTTACCTGGACCGTCTCAGACTCCTCCCTCCCCTTCCTAGACCTCTCAATTTCTACCTCAGACGACCGACTCAACACGGATGTTTACTATAAACCGACCGACTCCCACAGCTACCTAGACTACACCTCCTCCCACCCTGCCTCCTGTAAAAACGCCATCCCATATTCCCAATTCCTTCGCCTCCGCCCCATCTGCTCCCAAGAGGACCAGTTCCAAAACCGTACAACCCAGATGGCCTCCTTCTTCAAAGACCGCAATTTCCCCTCAGACGTGGTTGACGATGCTCTCCACCGCATCTCCTCCACTTCCCGCTCCTCCGCCCTTGAACCCCGCCCCTCCAACCGCCACCAGGACAGGTCCTCACCTACCATCCCACCAACCTCCAGATACATCGTATCATCCTTCGTCATTTCCGCCACCTCCAAACAGACCCCACCACCAGGGATTTTTTCCCTCCCCACCCGTATCAGCATTCCGGAAAGACCACTCCCTCCACGACTCCCTCGTTAGATCCACACTAACCACCAACCCAACCTCCACTCCCGGCACCTTCCCCTGCAGCCGCAAGAAATGCAAAACTTGCGACACCTTCCCCCTCACTTCCCTCTAAGGCCCCAAGGGATCCTTCCATATCCGTCAGAAATTCATCTGCACCTCCACACACATCATTTACTGCATCCGCTGCACCCGATGTGGCCTCCTATACATTGGGGAAACAGGCCGCCTACTTGCAGAACGTTTCAGAGAACACCTCTGGGACACCCGCACCAACCAACCCAACCGCCCCATGGCTGAACACTTTAACTCCCCCTCCCACTCCACCTAGGACATGCAGGTCCTCACCCTCCTCCATCGCCAGACCATGGCAACATGACGCCTGGAGGAAGAGCTCCTCATCTTCCACCTAGGAACTCTCCAACCAGAGGGGATGAATGCAGATTTCTCCAGCTTCCTCATTTGCACTCCCCCCACCTTTTTTCAGTCCCAACCCTCAGACTCATCACCGCCTTCTTGACCCTGCAATCTTCTTTCCGACCTCTCCGCTCCCACCCCCTCTCCAGCCTATCAACCTCACCTTAACTTCCTTCCACCTATCGTATTCCCAACGTCCCTCCCCCAAGTCCCTCCTTCCTACCTTTTATCTTAGCCGAATTGGCACACCCTCCTCATTCCTGAAGAAGGGCTTATGCCCAAAACGTTTTTTTGATTCTCCCACTCCTTTGATGCTGTCTGACCTGCTGCGCTTTTCCAGCAACTGATTGGAGTGGGCCCAGCACTGATTGGAGTGGGCCCAGTAGAGACTGGAGTGGGCCCGGCACGGACGCAAATGGGCCCAATACAGAGTGTGCCCAACATGGATTCAAGTTGGCCCAGCACGGACTGGAATGGACCCAACATGGACTCAAGTGGGTCTGGCGTGGGCACAATACAGACTGGAGTGGGCCTAGTATAGACTGGAGTGGGCCCAGCAAAGACTGGAGAGGGCCCAGCACAGACTGGAGTGGACAAAATACAGACTGGAGAGGGCCCAGCACAGACTTGAGTGGAACCGAAACAGACTGGAGTGGGCCCAGCACAGACTGGAGTGGGCCCAGCACAGACCAGAGAGGGCCCAGCACAGACTGGAGTGGACCCAATATAGACCAGAGAGGGCCCAGCACAGACCTGAGTGGACCCAATACAGACTGGAGAGGGCCCAGCACAGACTGGAGTGCGCCCAGACAGACTGGAGTGGGCCCAATACAGACTGGAGTGGGCCCAGCACTGATTGGAGTGTGCTCAATAGAGACTGGAGTGGGCCCAGCACGGACGCGAATGGGCCCAATACAGAGTGTGCCCAACATGGACTGGAGTGGGCCCAGCACAGACCTGAGTGGGCCCAACATGGATTTGAGTTGGCCCAACATGGACTGGAATGGGCCCAAAACGGACTCAAGTGGGTCGGGCACAGACTGGAATAGGCCTAGTATAGACTGGAGTGGGCCCAGCATAGACTCAAGTGGACCTATACAGACTGGAGTGGGCCCAGCACAGCCGTGAATGGGCCCAATACAGACTGGGGTGGGCCTAGCACAGACTGGAGTAGGCCAATATAGACTGGAGTGGCCCAATACAGACTGGAGTGGGCCCAACATGGACTGGAGTGGACCCAGTACACTGGACTGGGTCCAAAGCAGACTGGAGTGGGCCTAGCAAATACTTGAGTCGTCCCAACACGGACTCAAAACAGTCCAATACAGACTGGAGTAGGCCCATCGTGGACTTGAGTGGGTCCATCGTGGACTTGAGTGGGCCCACCGCAGACTCGAGTGGGCCCAGCATAGACTGGAGTGGGCCCAGCGTAGACTCGAGTGGGCCCAGCACAGACTGAAGTGGGTCATGCGTGGGCGCAATTCAGACTGGAGTGGGCCTATTATAGACTGGTGTGGGCCCAGCACAGACCGGAGAGGGCCCAGTACAGACTCGAGTGGAACCGAAACAGACTGGAGGGCGTCCTGACAGACTGGAGTGTGCCCAAAACAGACTGGAGTAGGCCCAGCACTGATTGGAGTGGGCCCAATAGAGACTGGAGTGGGCCCAGCACGGACGCGAATGAGCCCAATACAGAGTGTGCCCAACATGGACTGGAGTGGGCCCAGCACAGACCTGAGTGGGCCCAACATGGATTTGAGTTGGCCCAACATGGACTGGAATGGGCCCAAGTGGGTCGGGCACAGACTGGAATAGGCCTAGTATAGACTGGAGTGGGCCCAGCATAGACTGGAGTGGACCTGATACAGACTGGAGTGGGCCCAGCACAGCCGTGAATGGGCCCAATACAGACTGGGGTGGGCCTAGCACAGACTGGAGTGGGGCCAATATAGACTGGAGTGTGCCCAATACAGACTGGAGTGGGCCCAACATGGACTGGAGTGGACCCAATACACTGGACTGGGTCCAAAGCAGACTGGAGTGGGCCTAGCAAATACTTGAGTCGTCCCAACACGGACTCGAAACAGTCCAATACAGACTGGAGTAGGCCCATCGTGGACTTGAGTGGGTCCATCGTGGACTTGAGTGGGCCCAGTGCAGACTCAAGTGGATTGGTGTGGACTCGATGGGCCAAATGGCCTGCTTCCACACTGCAGAGATTCTAGAACTAGATTGATGTTAAAAATTGGAATAAAGACACTCAATGCAGACATGCAAAGCTTAAATCCACTTGTATATTGGAATATGCAAGGCCTTTGACAATTCTGTGCTTCTTGAAATTCACTGATGCCATCAATGAGACACAAAGCAGGTCATCTTATCATGACCTCATTGCGAATTGTGCGATCTTGCTGTACACAAAATGGCAGCTGCATATATATGACAACAGTGATGTCGCTTCATGTGGGTGAAAGGTTATTGGGGTAGATGGGAATATGAGGCAATGAGATCTTATTGAATGGTGGGGCAGGCTTGAGGGGCTGAGTGGCCTACTCCTAAACCCTACGCCCATTCATTTCAGTGTGCATTCGGTTGACCTGAAAATATGAAAGCTGCTACAGAAATGCAGCATTTATGCTTGTTGTAAGCATATTTTTTACATGTAGGTGGCGCTTAATCAACACAATACAGTAGAAGGTAATTTTGAACTTGAGGACCTCACTGAAAAGAGAAGACATCTTGCCATCTGGAACTATCATCAGGACAAATGCACGAATGTCAAATTCTAGACGGTTCCAATTTATACCACATAAGGGAGCTGATTGGTTGGCAAGTTGACTCTGATTGGCCACATTGTTGCTATGGTGAAGGCAATGTGGAGCTATATGCTTTCATAATTTGGCTGTTGGAAATTTGGCATCATTGGGTTTGTCCTGATGAAGGCTCAACAAGAAAGTTTGGCAACATGTCTATATTTTCAACAATGTTGAAAATGCTCTTTAATATCATGATAGACCTCATCCAAAAAAAAAGGTTATCTAAGTGTGCAATGCAATCATGATCAGCTGGACCAATGGGCTGAGGAGTGACAGATTGAATTTAATTTAGATAAATGCAAGGTGTTGTATTTTGGAAAGACAAACAAGGGCAGGACTTGCTCAGTTAATGGGAGAGCCCTGGGGAAGGTTGCTTAACAGAGAGACTTAGGAGTTCAGGCACATAGTTCATTTAAAGTGGTGTCACAGTTAGATAGGGTGGTGAAGAAGGCATTTTGCATGTCTGTCTTCATTGAACAGAACACTGAGTATATGAGTTGGGACGTCATGTTGTGGCTTCACAGAACATTGATGAGGCCACTGAATACTGGACCACAGTTCTGGTCACCCTACTATAGAAAGGATACTATTGAACTGGAAAGGGGGAAGAAAAGATTTGCAATGATGTTACTAGGACTGGAGGGTTTGAGTTATAAGGAGAGGCAAGATAGGCTGGGACTTTTATTTTTCCTGGACCATAGGAGGTTGAGGGGTGGACTTATAGAAGTTTATAAGTTTACTTATAGAAGTAAATCATGGGGGGCATAGATACGGTGAATAGCAAAGCTCTTAATGTTAAGGGCATAATGTTAAGGTGAGAGGAGAAAGATTTAAAATGGAGCTGAAGGACAACTCTTTCACACAGAGAGTAATATATACTGTATGTGAAAGGAACTTCCAGAGGAAATGCTAGATGTTGGCACAGTTACAAACTTTAAAACACATTTGTCAAGTACATTAATAGGAAAGATTTAGAGGGATATGAGCCAAAGGCAGCAAATGAGACTAGTTTAGTTTGGGAAACTTCATCGGCATGGACAAGTCGGACCAAAATATCTGTTTCTGTGCTGCATGACTCTATGACTTTATTACACTTATGACATTTGGAAGGTACATGACTAGTAGAGGTTTAGAGGGATATAGGCCAAACACAGGCAAATGGGACTAGTTCAGTTTGGGATTTTGGTTGGCATGGTCGAGTAGATCTTAAGGATCTATTTCTGTGCTGTATTACTCTATGACCTTTGGACTGGCACATGAATAGGAAAGGTTCAGAGGGATATGGTACAAATGGGACTAGTTCAGTTTGAGATACCTGGTTGGCATGGACAAGTTGGTATGAAGGGTCTGTTTCCATGCTGTATAACTCTAAGACTATATGGCATTTGAACAGGTACATGATTAAGAAAGGTTTAGAAGGATATGGCCTGGATGTAGGCAAATGGGACTAGTTTAGTTGGGAAATTGGTCAGCATGGAAGGGATGGACTGAGAGGTGTTTCCATGCTGTGTGAATCTGGATAAAATTGAGTTCTTTTGTTCTGTCATAACTTTCTGAGGCTTTTTGTGTCAGATTCCAGGGAAGTGGAGTGCGCTGGTCCACCAGAGGTCAAAGGTATTCCACTCTTCACCCTGACCGAAGAGAGCTTTAAGGCATGCCACTTCTCGTTGACCCTGGATGACTATCTCTTCATTGCCTTTGTTGGCTTCATTGTGTCCATTGCATCAGTCGCCACAAACTTCCTTCTGGGAATTACTGCCAACTGCTGCCATCGCTGGAACAAGGCAAATGAAGAGGAAGAGATGTGACACCTCCCTCCCCAACTTTGGTGGACGAACCAATCGCAAAGCTGCAAGGTTTGACCGGTATTTTGGCTCCTTACATTCAGCCCATGCGAGGAAAGAGTGAGGGAGGAGAAATGGGGATGAGATCATGACGAAGACAACATGTCTTGTCAAGGGAAGAGCTTGGCGTTCACGAAGAAACCCACTTTTCCTTTTATATTCTTTCTGTCTCCGGTAGTGAGAGGCAACCAAGGAAGATACAGATTTGATTCCACCAGCCATGACCCTCTGAGCAAGGCTAGTGAGGAAAAAAGGGCATTTTTCGGTGCCGTTGTACCGAACGATTTGGAGAAGCTGAATTTGCTCTGAGACTCGAAAGCTACTTCTATGGGAGTCTTTGATGACATTGGAGAGGATGATCTTGAAAAGAGAATTCAAGTTTCTTGATGTTATAGCCATCGGAACTGGAGAGTTAAGCCTTATTCTTTATGCTGTTTGTACGATTGAAGATCAGAGTTGACTCCAAATCATTCAACTGTAATCATCACCTCAGTTGTCAAGCAATGGAGGATGCAGTTGAATCTACTCATTTACTAAGTTTTAACTGAGATTGTAATGGTGGAAAGTGACTGAGACTTTGCAACTTTGAAATTCAGATGAGAAGGAAAACTTTGAAATGTTCATTCACTTTTACAATCCGATGTGAGGAAGATCCGATTGAAGATGATCTGATAAGTGAAGACCAGAACTCTAAGCACTGTTTGAAGAAAAATAAAGCTTAAAAAGAAACAAACAAGTTCTTCATTTGTCCTTAATGCTGAGAGGGAGAGGACAGACAGAGTTCAATTCCAGCCTAATTGGTATCAATCTAATTGGCCTTTGGAACTTAGTTGAGTATTCAATGGACAAGAATCAAAGGACTGTGATTGCAAATAGTTTTGACATGTTTCTCAGCTAGGGTCAAATGTAATTACCTCCAATTACTTAGCGCAGAACCAGGCCATTTGGCCCAACAGGCCAGTGCTGATGTGTCAAGCCTCCTCCCAGTCCCTACTTCATCTCACCTTAGCAACATAACAGATGGTGAGGAAATGTACTGTGCTGTATGGGAGGCTTTCAAAGGTATGCACATCTTGCACATAGCTAACTGTGGGCGATTCAGCGCTTGCTATAAATATTTCACAATAGTCCTAAACTGAATTTGAACTTTGTGAAACTGACGAAAGGAAAAGGCAATTTGTCAATATCATTATCTTCAAATAAATGTTTGGGGAGCCTTGATGAGCAAGGATATGACAATATTAAGACCAATTTTAACAGGATATATCTTGGTGATGCAAACTGTGCAGGCATCTGCTCATTAAAAGCTGACTAGGTCTGACAGTTCCTGATAAACACCTGATTTATGAGTGTGGATACAAAATACAGAGAGCTTCATATCCGTTGGGCTATTTAAAGACAGAAGCAAAATGAGATTGAGAGGCTGCCTTCCCGTCCAAAAAAAATAAATCGGGTAAGGACAATGTTGGCAGGCCTGCCTCAGGAATTCTAACCAGCCTGAGAATATGTGTGTGTGTGTGTGTGTGAGAGAGAGAGAGAAAGAGAGATAGAGATAAGGCTGGTTAATATGTCCACTATGGAACCAGGTCACTCAGCATCCTGGAGCAATTTGCCTTTAGGTAGCAGCAGTTTTTATGAGGAGAATGTTCCCTAGCCAATTCATGGGGAGGGGGCATTTTCAGGTGAAGAATCGCATGCAAGCAAGTTTGGGGCGGTAGCAGAGGTGAACAAAGGAGTAACTTTTAAGCAGCATCTTACCAGAGCAGAGAGAGAGATGGCAATGCTGAGAGAGGGAATTCTTTCGGACGCCAGGCAGCTGAAAGGACGGGTGCCCCAAAGGTGTGACTAAAATTGGGGCTATTTCGGCAGTCAAAATTGTAGTTTACTCTCCTGATCAGTCATACGCTCGGCAGACCTCTGACGTCTTCAAGAAAGGCTGGAATTTATTGTGTGACTTCTGATGCCCAAATCATGGAAAGGATTAAGAGCCACCCTAAGGTGACCTTCCTTTGAAGGTTGTTAGAAAACTATTCAGTGTTTGCAGCAATTTCCGGTGGTGATATCAAGGTTCCAGATTTATTGGACTGCGTCCAGTAGCAGAATCAGGACTCGTGCCCTGTAGGTGCCATCATTTCAGCCCAGCCTTATCCACACGTGATAATTTGTTGCTTGAAAACTATACCGTGGTTTATCGAAAGGCCTCTCATTGCTCTTTGACCTCATTCAGTTTATCTATCTAAATGGCCTTTGAGCCATTTATACTATTTAAACACCCTTTCACTCCCATTCAGATGATTTGCCTTTGCTTTTATATTCATTCTTGGGATGTGTGCATTGCTGGCTGGGCCAGCATTTATTGCATGTACCTAAATATCCTTGAGAAGGTGATGGTGGGGGGGGGGAGTGGATGTGGTGGAAATGTGTTGCTGGAGAAGCGCAGCAGGTCAGGCAGCATCTAGGGAACAGGAGAATCGACGTTTCGGGCATTAGCCCTTCTTCGGGAAGGATGTGGTGCCAATCAAGTGGGGCTGCTTTGACCTGAATGGTGCTGACCTTCTTGAGTCTTGTTAGAGCTTGAATACCATTTGACCCTGTTTCTCCTCAGAACATTCTGACCCCAGTTATCTGTCTAGATGTCCTTCGACCCCCATTAGTTTTAACTGCCTTGATTTTCTTCCCTGGCAACAGATTGCTTAACACTCAAATCTACAAGGAATGTCGCAATATGAGGAACATGAGGCCATTCAGACCCATTGTGCATATGGCCATTTTGCAGCTCAACTCCTGTAGCCTCAACTTTCCCATACAATTCATGCATCTGTGCTCTCCACCCTCTACCCCACCATTGTTTGTATTTTAAAATCTGGCTACATCCGAAGACATTTTAACCCTCTAGTGAAAGGAATAATTTTCAAGGAGTGGAGGAATGCATGATGGAAGAAGAAAACAATAAACTGAGGAAACCTATGAAGAAGGGGGTGAAATTAGGGAAGACAACTGGGATTGAGAATGCTAGTGCAGTTGGGGAAGTGAGGTAAGCATTTCAGGTCCTTTTCCAGCCTCATGTCACCTTGACTTGAAACTACATTGGCTGTCGGTCCCTTCAAAATCCTGGGACTTCCTTCCAAATGGCACTGTGTGGGTGTTCCCTACACTACACAAACTGCAGTTGTTCAAGAATAGGCCTCTCCACCTCCTCAAGCGGCAATTAGACTTGGACACAAATTCTGGTCTGGCCCACCATGCCCCACATCCCAAACAATAGCTTTCAAAAGACACTTCACTTGAACCCATTTTCTTGTCAATTTCTATTTTGGTTTGATGTTGAATTTTTCTTCACAGTCCTTGGAACTCAAAAAGCAGCAACGTCCCAGAAACAAGCCATGTTTATGAGATCCTTGGCTAAATAGCGGATGGTTCGGACACTGAGGATTTTCTTTTTCCTTTCAAAGAATCCTACAGTATGGAAAGAGGCCATTTGGCCCAACAAGTCCACACAAACCCTCTGAAGAGCCTCCCACCTTATCCCCATAACCTCACATTTCCCATGGCTAATCCACCTAGCCTGCACATCGCTGCACACAATGGGGTGATTTAGCGTGGCCAATCCACCCTAACCTGCACATCTTTGGGTTGTGTGAGGAAATCAGAGCACCTGGAGGAAATCAGAGCACCCAGAGGAAACCCACACTGACTGCAAACTCCACACAATCGTCTGAGGTTGGAATTGAACCTGGATCCATGGTGTCGTGAGGCAGGAGTGCTAACCACTAAGCTACTGTGCTGCCCTCGGACTCCAGGGAATTGAGGGACACAGGAATGGGCAGGATCAGTGACCATCTTATGGAATTGCAAACCACCTTGAGGGACCAAATGGCCTATCCTTTATCCTATTTCTGGTACCCACAACTGCTCTTTAAAAAAAAAACAATTTTTTTGGGATATGAGGATTGATTGCAAAGCCAATTCATGTAGCATGGGAGAGAGGGGTTGGGTGGGTGAGTGTGGAGGTAGGCAAGGAAAAGGCTGAATTCTGGAATCAATTTGGGGAAAAGTAGGGTAAATGCCAACAGGTTGTTAGCCATTCAGACTTCCCCCACAACTCCCTCTCCCTTAGAAACATAAAATCCCTACAGTGCTGAAGCAGGCCATTCGGCCCATTGAGTCCACACCAACCCTCCGAATAGTATCCCACCCTATCCCTGTAACCCCAGACTTCCCATGGCTAGCTCACCTATCCCTGGACACTACAAGGCAATTTAGAGTCATAGAGATGTACAGCGTGGAAACGGACCAACTAGTCCATGCCGACCAGATAGCCTAAATTTATCTAGTCCCATTTGCCAGCACATGGCTCATTACCCTCTAAACCCTACCTATTCATGTACCCATCCAGATGCCTTTATGATTTTATAAAGCACTAATAAAGTCACCACCAGCCTTTGACGCTCCAAGGAAAACAGCATCAGCCTACTCAGCCTCTCCCTATAGCTCAAACCCTTCAACCCTGGCAAAATCCTTGTAAATCTTTTCTGAACCATTTCAAGTTTCACACCATCCTTCCAATAGGAGGGAGACCAGAATTTCTCACTATATTCCAAAAGTGGCCTAACCAATGTCCTGCACAGCCACAACATGTTCCCAACTCCTCTACTCAATGCTCTTACCATTAAAGGAAAGCATACTAAATGCTTTCTTCATTATCCTATCTACTTGAGACTTACTTTCAAGGAACTATGAACCTGCATTCCAAGATCTCTTTGTTTAGCAACACTGCCCAGGACCTTACTATTATTGTATAATTCCTGCCCTGATTTGCCTTTCCAAAATGCAGTACCTCACATTTATCTAAATTAAACTCCATCAGCCACTCCACCCATTGGTCCATCTGATCAAGATCCTACTGTATTCTGAGGTAACCTTCTTTGCTATCCAATTGCCAATCCACCCTAACCTGCACATCTTTGGACTGTGGAAAGAATCCTGAGCACCTGGGAGAAACCCACACAGGCACGGGGAGAATGTGCAAACTCCAGGCTGGAATCGAACCAGGATTCCTTGTATCGTGAGGCAGAAGTACTAATCACTGAACCACTTTCTTCTCACCCAAATGTTCTGGAGTGCAACGGGTGAAATGCGATTGTGAAACCTTGAAAGGCAGGAGCGCTACAGGAGATGCTACAATCAGCATCAGCGCCATCGCAATCTCTGAAGCAGGTCTATTAGTGCCCGGACTCCAGCCTGGTTATCCTGCTGTCTGACATTTCACATGGTGAGATGTCCTCACTGGGATTTTTCCCTAAGCCATTGCCTCCACCTTGAGTGCAGGCAATTAGCATCTCCATAGGAGCATCCTGAAAGCTGTTTGTTCTCAGTTCTTTTAAAAACTATTTTTCCCTCAATGTACCAAGGCCTCCCTCCACTGCTCCCCGCAAACCCTCCCCTCCCCCCACCACCCCACACTGGCAGAGAAACTGTGGGAGAAAGGCTTTTCAAATTTGTAGATTAGCTTTTCCTGCCTGCGCTCGAAAAAGAAGTAATTGAATTTGCACTTTGATATTTTTACACTGTGTACACATTGTATGGTAGCATTTATAGAATCATATGGCACAGAAACAGATCCTTCAGTCCAACTCGTCCAAACTGACCAGATGTCCTAAATTAATCTAGTCCCATCTGCCAGCATTTGGACCACATTCCTCTGAACCCTTCTTATTCATGTACCCATCAAGATGTCTTTTAAATGTTATAATAGTACCAGCCCCCACCATTACTTCTGGCAGCTCATTGCATACATGCACCACCCACTGCTTGGAAAAGGTTACCCTTTTTAAATTTTTCCCCTTTCACCTTAAGCCTATAACCTCTACATTTGGACTCCCCTACCCTTGAGTCAAGGCCCTGGCTATTCGCCTAATCCATATCCCTCATGATTTTATAAACTTCTAGAAGGTCACCCCTCAGCCTCCAATGCTCCAGGGAAAATAGCTCCTATTCAGCCTCTCCGGCTAATTCATACCCTCCAATTGTGGCAACATCCTTGTAAGTTTTTCTTGCACCCACTCAAGTTAAACAATATTTTGTCTATAGCAGGAAGACCAGAATTGAATACAGTATTGTAAAAGTGCCCTAGCCAATGTAGTCACAACATGACATCCCAACTTCTACACTCACTGCCTGAACAGACAGGACCATGGATTTGTTTGGAGGCTGGAGGAGGCCATTTGGGCTGCTGTGTCTGTACCGGCTGTCTGAGTGTAAGCATCAAACTCCTACCTTTCTTCCCGTTACCATTGCAGCATTGCATTCTAACACAAATTAATATTCAGTGGGCTCTTGGTCGAACGATCATATGATGTCTGAGGGAGGATACTGGAAGTCTGGGAGAAGCACACAGCTCTGAACGCGACATCTCCTGAATTCGGGCAAATTTTACAAAATATCGTTCCCTCCTTGACATCGCCATCCAATTCTTTCTGCATGAAACAACTCCCAGAAAACATCAAATGCACCTTCGTTCCGGCTGAATTTAACTTTGTTTCTCCCTCATTTGCAACTTTAGATGGTTTCCTTATCTGCTATTTTAGAGGACTGTCACAATACTAAAGGAGGCTTTTCAGTCCATTCTATCCCTGCTGGCATCTGAACAGGCAATTCATAAAAGTGAATCCTAGTGTTGTTGATAGACCTAGAGATGTAGGTACAGAGTTCCTTGAAAGGGGCATCACAGGTCGACAGGCTGTTGAAGAAAACTTTTGGAACACTTGTTTTCATCGGTCAGAGAATTGAGTATAGGATTTGGGATATAATGTTACAGCTGTACAAGACATTGGTAAGGCCACATTTGGAGTACTGCATACAATTCTGGTCATCTTGCTATAGGAAGGACATTATTAAACTGGAAAGAGTGCAGAAAATATTTACCAGGATGTTACCAAAACTGGAGGAATTCAGGTATAAGGACAGGCTGGATAGGGCCAGGATCTTGTTTCATTCTGGAGCAGAGGAGGTTGAGGGGTCCCTGGTGCTGTGAGGCAGCAGTGCTAACCACTGAGCCACCATACCACCCATGTCTCACTCCTTCTTCATCTGCCCCAAAATATCCTTCTACTCTTCTGCCCTCATATGTTGAGCTAGTATTGCTGTTATTCATCTCAACTGATGCCTCTGGTAGTGGATTCCAAGTGCTCACTACCCTTTGGGGATTAGTGATTGGCAAACATATGGTTCCTCCATTCTGGGCTTACCCATATTGTCTCTTTGTCAACCTTATCAAACCCTCCCATGTTCCTAAGACCTCAAATGGTCACCTCTTAGCCTCTCTTCAAAATGAAAAGACCCTCCAGCCTGTTCAGATCTTCCTAATTATGATTTTACAGTTCAGGTAGAGAACAGAGTTATAGAGTCATACAACACAGAAACAGAAGCTTCGGTCCAAACTGTCCATGCCGAACATAATCCCAAACTAAAGTAGTCCCATTGCCTGCACTTGTCCCATATCCCTCCAACCCTTCCTATTCATGTATATATCCAAATGTCTTTTAAATATTGTAACTGCACCGCCATTCACCAATTCCTCACCACACGAACCATTGTTTAAACAATTGCCCCATATTTAAAAAAAAATCTTTCTTTCACCCTAAAAATGTGACCTAGTCTTGAAAATCCCCACCCGAGGGAAAAGACACCTGTCATTCACCTTATCTATGCCCCACGTAATTTTATAAATATCTGTAAGATCACCCCTCAACCTCCTGTGCTCCAGTGAAAGAAGTCCCAGCCTATCCATAAAACTCAAATTCTCCATTCCTGGCAACATGGAACATAGAAAAGTACAGCACACAACAGGCCCTTTGGCCCACGATGTTGTGCCGAGATTTAATCCTAATGTAAAATATAGTAACTTAACTTACGCTTCCCTCAACTCACTGCTATCCATGTGCATATCCAGCAGTCACTTTAACGTCCCCAATGATTCTGCAACATCACGGTAAATCTCTTCTGAACTCTGTCTAGCATAATAATAACTTTTCTATAACAGGATGACCAGAATTTAGTGCATAGTACTCTAGAAGAAGCCTCATCATCCTGTAGAACCTCAACACACGACGTCCCAACTCCTGTACTCAAAAGGTCTGAACAATGAAGGGAAAATGAGATGAGGCTGGATCAATAAGGATATACAAGGCTAAGAGAGACAGATTTTTTTTTAAATCAGGAAGGGGAGTTAAGGGGAAAGACAGGAAAGTGGAGCTGAGGATTAGTAGATCAGCCATGATCATCATATCAGAGTGGATTCGATGGGCTGAATGGCCCACTTCTGCTCCTCTGTCTTCTGGTCATCTCAACTGTGCAATTGTTTATTGACATGAAAGTACAAATACTCCTGTCCCAAAACAAACCGAAGGTACCAAACTTCATGTAGCACAGATTAGATTGAAAATAGGAGAATTTCTGTATCATAAATACATTGCACAATGTTCTATATCATGTGATATACATTAATAATCTAGCTTCAGAGTTTCATATGTGTTTAGATGGCATGATTATTGGCACAACTTCATTCAAGGGATGGAAACACTGAATGAACTCTGCTTCCTCCTAATCGTATGTCAGTCAATAAATTGGTGATTCCCGGTTTTATTTCAGGGGTCTCCCAATCTGTGAACAATGGCAAAGCACGCAGTCTCCTGGGTGAGCCAGTATAATTTCTTCAGCCACTGCAGTGAGTGGAGGCTAGCTGAATGATGTTACATAAAGCGCGTGATTTCCAAATCTCTTCAAGACGTGATGGGCAGGGAAGAAATTACTCAATCATTGCTGTCCTGACTGAGACTAGATTTGTGATGCTCAATGCACTCTTTTCAAGACCCATACATCAATGCAGCTGTCAATATATATCAGCTGGTCCCAGGGATATGCTTTCCGGTGACAGACCCCCGCCTGATCCTGCTAAAACAAGTCAATGTGATTCACTCACAAAATACTAATAACTCGTACAGGATCTGCAAGTGTAGAGTGCAACACCTTTACAAATGTCTATGCACTTAAAGCCCCATTGTGTCTTTGAATAGGCTCTATCCATGGGTGATAGAAGGTCTGCAATATTTGGGGCAGAGCTATCCACAAAGTCATTGTTCTATTCAGTTACAGTTGCTTTTGACATAGATCACTAGCACCAACCCCTCTCTGTCCAACAGACCATCCCTTTCATTTGGAAAGTTAGCCAAATACATTTCAGATTTTTGTTTTCAGTGTATAAACATTGGCATCATCTTGTGGGTCTTTTTCACGCTGCCATTTCCATGTAATTAACTTGTAAATAAATCTCATGGTTTTTGCCTGAAAATAATGTGCGTGATGTTGCCACCTTACAAAGGTAAACCAGATAGGGGCAGATGTTATGGCCTTTGCTGAGGAGTCCCACTGAGGCCAGTCTTCATCAAGAGAATTCACACCACACTGTTCTCATTCCCATCACTGTATGAGATGATGAAGTTTCTCCTGATTTCCCCATCGGGATTCTTGGTGACAATGTTACAAAGATGGCCTTTGGATCTTCTCTTCCTTACTGTAGGACACATCTCTGCATTCAGTCAATTCCAAACTGGGGCTTTCTAACCTTTTCAAACGGGTGGGGGCACATTTTAGTTTATTTCTCACTCGATGGGGGGCAGGAGGGAAGAAGAGGTGGTGTGCAAATTTCACACATCCCCCTCTATCCCTCTCCCCCCGCCTTAGAATTAGTGGCCCAATCCTCACTTCCCATTCTACCCAACACGAACTAACTCTTCTGTTCTAGTCCCCCAGCATCTTTGAAGATTTTGTTTAAAACAATCAAAAACAGCCGGGGAATTGGCAGTGTCCTTACCTCTGAGCCAGGAGACCTGAGTTCAAGACCCACCTAATCAAGGAGGTGCATAATAGCATTTCTGAACAGGTTGATTAGAAAACAAAAAGGTGCATTAGGAGATCTTTCAGTCCTCGAATTGCTCCTCTCCATCTGGATCATACCCCGTTCCAATTTAAAGCCCTTTCGTCAAGCAATTGATGTTGAGGCATTTTAGACAGCAAGGTGGTGCTGATTGGTTCGATGATTGTTGACATGGGAGATGCAACAAGAGCAGTTAACTGTCAATCTTCACTCACAGTTGGTAAGCAGATTCTGATTTGTCATGGTGCTGCCAAGGGCATGCAGCAGAGGGCTTTCAGAAAAGGTGCACCGTATGCTTATATTTAGCTTCCTGCACGCGCAAATGCATCACTCTACAAACCTAGCTGATTTGACATTTGTTTCTGTTGTAAACCTTAGCAGAGTCTGGATTGTTTAATAAATGATACACAATCACAGATTCACATCAAATGTGGAACCTTCTTCAAGTCTGTTTCTTGTGTTGCAGCTCTGATGAGTACAAGATAAAAAGCTTCTTGTCTCCTTTTTATGACAAGTTCTGTACTAACGAGCATTTAATTTTGTTATTAACACATCACCATCAATTCTTTCCCGTTCCATTTCTTCTCATGGCTGATCATCCAATTCAGTTCCACGTTCCTGCTTTCTCCTCCATGCCCTTTCATCCCTTTAGCCCTACGAACTACTGTATATTCTCAAAGTAAAATCTGAAAAATTTGATTTTTATGTAAGGTTACATTTATGGGGTTGACCACTACATGGATACTACTTCTGAGGGAATGAAATTCACGCTACTGTCCAAAATACCGTATCCTGAGCAAAAGCCTTCCTTCTGCCGATTTCTGATTACAAACTGGCAAAACTGTAATATCTTACCTTCTAGCTCAGCAGGCAGCTTTTCTGCGAGCTTAGTTCTCTGCCGAAGTGTTAAGTTATGCCTTCTGATGTGTTGTGGTCTCTGCTGAGCAGTACTATTGAAGCCTGCCTTCATCGAAGGAATTCACAGCACGCTGTTCCTGTCTGGATACTATCCCATTCTGTTCACTTCAGTTCAGAGGAGAGTAGACCTGCACTCTTCAGAACAGCATAGAAACAGGCCATACGGCCCAACTAATTCATCCCATCTAATTCTACCTTCCTAACCCTCGACTCGTTTCACCCTCACGTGCCAGTCGGTTTTCCCAGAAAACGCATACAGACGTTTTCCTTCCATCACTTCCGTGGGAACCTTGTGAACCATCCAGACCTTGCCTTAAAATCTGAAATTCCATCCTTCTTTCATTCGTTTCATGCTTGGATTCAGATGGCTTCACAACTAACATTTTCCATTTTAATGATTTTCAAGGATCCACTCTAACTTTTTTCTCCAACTGTGGCCGCTTGAGAGGTTTATCTCTGTTGGCACACTTGTGTTTTAGTATTTTCTGAAGTTGGTTCGATATCAGTCTTCAGCCTAACCATTAACCTCAACTAGGTATAGGACTGTATTCCATGAATGCTACGGGGAACCTGAGCTCAGCTGAACTGCAGACAAACGGAGGTTGTCACCTGATTCTGACTTGATGCAGCTTGAACTTTTGTCAAATTGGTATGAATTATACATAAAAACATACACAATAGCACAAAAACATTAATTTCCTGATCATAACACTTATGTACAGGATAATACCTTGACTCACAAATGTTGATCTGTTATCCATGAAGAACTAGGGTTGACTTTTACAAAGGATATGTGGAAAATTCCAGACTTTTTGGCCAAAAATAGGGTTGACTTTTACATGAGATCGACTTTTACTGGAGTATACACTATATATCTACTTAAGAGTCATGGAGTCATAGAGATGTACAGCATGGAAACAGACACTTTGGTCCAACTCGTCCATGCCAACCAGACATCCCAACCCAATCTAGTCTCACCTGCCAGCACCTGGCCCATATCCCACCAAACCCTTCCTAATCAAATACCCATCCAGATGCCTTTTAAATGTTGCAATTGTACCAGCCTCCACCACTTCCTCTGGCAGCTCATTCCATACATGTACCACCCTCTGCGTGAAAAATTTGCCCCTTAGGTCTCTTTTATCCAAAACAATGCAATAGCATATAAAACAGCAATTGCTGCTCCAGGAATTCGAGGAAATCACCTCCAACACCTAAAATACCTCTTTAAAAAAAAAGGAACAGCTGTTACAGCCAGAAGTTTTTCCCGTCCTCCATCTTGCTTCTTGAAACCATTCAATGTTTTGGTCTCAATCACTTTGTGTGGCAGAGAATTCCACAGGCTCCCCACTCTCTGGGTGAAGACATTCCTCCTCATCTCAGTCCTACCCGGTCTCCTTTCGACTGTGACTCCCTGGTTCTGGACTCTCTGGTCATCGGGAACATCCTTCATCCGTTTACCCCTGTCTCCTCCTGTTAGAATATTATGGGTTTCTATGAGATTCCCTCTTCATTCTTCGAAACTCCAGCAAATATAATCCTAACCGATCTCAATCTCTCTCTTCATTCACCTGTCCTGCCATCCCAGGAATCATCTGGTATACCTTTCATTTCACTCTCTCTATAGACAGAGATATCTTCCTCAGATAAAGAGGCCACAACTACACACAGTATTCCAGGTGAGGTCTCACCAAAGCCCTGTACAATTCCAACAATATATGCCTGTTACTGTATCGATAATATAATGATAGCCCCTTCAGAAACTGCTTTGCTGACACCAAAGCATTTGGGGATGTCCTGAAGTCATAACAGGTGTTGAAAGGAACATGACATTTAAACATTAATCTTCTCCTTTCAGTCCTCTGCTAAGGAACAGGAGCCAAAGTTTTATCCAGTGAGTGTTACCAGTGGCCTAATTGCTAAAAGGTATCCCTGTGGTCCCTTAGCCTTGGCCAGGTCAACAGTCTTTCTTCAGCTTGTCATTAAAGATCCTCTGGGATCTCAAGAGGAGCTTATTAATTAGAGTTTGGGAATGCCAGGATATCAATAACTCACTTTAACTTCTCATTAGAGGTTTGAGCAAACGTTACCAAGTAACAAAGGCCTGTCAATTAATTACCGCTCATATTAATGAGAAAATCAAATGCGGATTGCCTCTGGAAATAGTGACCCACTGGCGACTGCACAACCCATACACACAACTAATCCAGTGCTGATACACAATAAAATGTGTTCGGGTTGAGTAATGGCATTTACACAGATGAAAACCTCATCCCTTTTTAAAAAAAAATGATGTTGGGGGGTGGGTGTTTCCCATGAGCCTCTCAGATCATGCAGACCAGATATCCTTTATAGATCTCGTCCCATTTGCCAGGATTTGGCCCACATCCATCTAAAACCCTTTGTATACATATATCCATCTGAATGCCTTTAAAATGTTGTATTCATACCAGCTTCCACCACTTCCTCTGGCAGCTTACTCCATGCATGCGCCACCCTCGGCGTGAAAAAGGTGCCCCTTAGATCCCTTTTAAAGTGCTCCCCTCTCACTTTCAACCTATACCATCTAGGTTTGCACTTCCCTTTCGCCAGGGAAGACACCTTGTCTATTTATCTAACCATGCCCCTCATGATTTTATAAACCTTATAAGGTCACCCCTCAGTCTCCTACACTTCCGGGAAAACAGCCCTGGTTTATTCAGCCCCTCCCTATAGCTCAAAACCTCCAACTCTGGCTATTTCCTTGTAAATCTTTTCTGTACCTTTCCAAGTTTCACAGCATCCTTCCTGCAGCAGGAGGATCAGAATAGCCCATATTATTACAAAAGTAGCCAAACCACTATCCTCTACAACCACAACATGACCACCCAACTCTTATACTCAATGTACAGACCAATTAAGGCCAGCATACTAAATGCCTTCTTCATTATCCAGCCTACCTGAGGCTCCACGTTCGAGGAATTATGAACCTGCACTCCAAGGTCTCTTTGCTCAGCAACACTCCCCGGGACCTTAACGTTAAGTGTAAGTCCTGCTCTGAAACTCCATCTGCCACTTCTCAGCCCATTAGCCTATCTGATCGAAAACCCACAGTTGTCGAAGGTAACCTTCTTCGCTGTCCACTACACCACGGATTTTGGTGTCATCTGCAAACTTAATAACCATACTTCCTATGTTCACATGCAAATCATTTATATAAATGATGAAACACAGTGGACTCAGCACTGATCCTTGAGGCACACTGGTCAGTCCTCCATTCTGAAAAGCAATCCTCCGTCACCACATACTGTGTTCTACCTTTGGACCAGCTTTTTATCCTAATGGCTTGTTCTCCCTGTATTACATGTGATTCAACATTGTTAACCAGTCGACCATGAGTAATCTTGTCAAAAGCGTTATTTTGTCCACACAGATCACATCCACTGCTCTGCCCTCATCAATCCTCTTCATTAGTTCTTCAGAAAACTCAATCAAGTTAGTGAGACAATTTCCCAGACACAGTCATGTTGACTTTCCCCAATCAGGCCTTGCCTTTCTAAGTACATGTAAATCCTTTCCCTCAGGATTCCCTCTAACAGCTTGCCCACCACCGATGTCAGGCTCACCCGGTCTATAGTTCCCTGGCTTTTAGAGGTTTATAAAATTATAAAGGGCATGGATAGAGTGCATAGCAAAGTCTTTTTCCCAGGGTTGGGGAGGTCAAATCTACAGGGCAGAGGTTTGAGGTGAGAGGGGAAAGATTTAAAATGGATCTGCATTTCTCATGCAGAGGGTGGTGCGTGGATGGAATGAGCTGCGAAACAAAGTGGTGGAGGCTGGTACAATTACAACATTTGAGGCATCTGGATGGGTACATGAATAGGAAGGATTTGGAGGGGTAAGGGCCAAATGCTGGCAAACTGGACTAGATCAATGTCTGGTCAGCATGGATAAGTTGGACCGAAGGGTCTGTTTTTCTGCTGTACATCTCTGACTCATGACATTTCGATGGTACATGAATAGAAAATGCTTAGAGGGATATGGGCCAAAATCAGACAAACATGACTAGTTTAGTTTGGCACTATTGTCAGCAGGGACTGGATAGACCAAAGGGTCTGTTTCCATACTGCGGGACTCTAAGAATGGTTGGACAAAGGACTGGCTAAAAAGGTGATTAGCTATTAATGGCGACTGTGGCTAAAAATCAATTGCGTAGTAGCAAACTGTGTGAAAACAAGGCCTACTGTGTGGGGTTTGGGACGTGGGAGAGCTCAAGTCCTCAACTTATTGAACTCTCAGAATATAGACATAAACAGAAGTTGCTGGAAAAGCTCAGCAGGTCTGGCAGCATCTGGCAAGAGAAATCTGAGCTAACGTTTCGGGTCCTGTGACCCTTCCTCATAGAACAGTACAGCACAGGAACTGCTCTTCGACCCACTATGTTGTGCTGAACATGACGCCAAATTAAACTAATTTCTTCTGCCTGCCCTTGGTCCATATCCCCCCATTCCTTGCATGTTCATGTGCTGATCTAAAAGTTCCTTAAACACCCCGATCATGTCTGCCTCCATCACCACGCCTGGCTGCATGATCCAGACTCCTCCCACACTCTAGGAGAAAGTGAGGACTGCACCAACCAACCCAACCACCCCGTGGCTCAACACTTCAACTTCCCCTCCCACTCCAACAAGGACATGCAGGTCCTTGGACTCCTCCATCGCCAGACCATAGCAACACAATGGCTGGAGGAACAGCGCCTCATCTTCCGCCTAGGAACCCTCCAACTACAAGGGATGAACTCATTTCTCCAGTTTCCTCATTTCCCCTCCCCCCACCTTGTCTCAGTCCCAACCCTCGAACTCAGCACCACCTTCCTAACCTGCAATGTTCTTCCTGACCTCTCTGCCCCCACCCCCATTCCAGCCTATCACCCTCACCTTAACCTCCTTCCACCTATCGCATTCCCAATGCCCCTCCCCCAAGTCCCTCCTCCCTACCTTTTATCTTAGCCTGCTTGGCACACTCTCCTCATTCCTGAAGAAGGGTGCTTGCCCGAAACGTCGATTCTCCTGCTCCTTGGATGCTGCCTGACCTGCTGCGCTTTTCCAGCAACACATTTTCAGCTCCTCCCACACTCTGCAAACCTGACCCTCCTTTGGACATCTTAAATGCATGCCCCTCGTATTACACATTTCAGCTATCTGGACCATCAAACCAATCTCAATTTTACAGACTTCTCCTCTCAGCCTCCGCCACGGAGTTTCTTTTGAGCTTCTCCTTAAAGTGCACACCCTGTCATCTATTTTTGAGTTAAGTTTTCAATTACATTACACTGTAAACTTGTGCTATAAATTCTGTGTCTTACAATCTTATTCTCCACAGCTGCCTGAAGCAGCAGCAGCACTCAGAAAGCTAGTCTTCCAGATAAACCTGTTGGACTATAACCTGGTGTTGGGTGATTTTTAACTTTGTACACCCTGTCATTTGTGCAGCCACCTGGTAAACCCCTTCTGCAGCCTCTGAAAAGCCTCCACATCCTTCCTGTAATGCAGCAACCTGAGCTGAACGCGATACTCTTTTTTTCCCTCCCACCCCCCAGTGTGGCCTAACCCAAGGCCGACGTCTGAACGGAAACCCTGTGCGCGCGCGCGCAAGTACCACTCAAGGGAGGCCAGGCCCAGTCTCACCGAGCGCCCGCGAAGGGGGCGAGGGCCAGGCGTCAGAGCTCTGCCGCGCGGGGTCACGTGCCGGAGACGGGCCACGTGCCGCAGCGGGGGGGCCGCACTGGAGCAGCTTCAGGCACGTGCTGAGGGGGGGGAGGAGAAGGGTCACGTGCCGAAGGGGGTGATGCACTGGAGAAGGTCACGTGATGGAGGTCTCGCGCTGGAGCAGAGCCACGTGCTGGGGAAAAGAGTCTCGCGCTGCAGCGGAGGAGGAGGAGAGCCACGAGCCGGGCTGTTGCCGCGCCCAGGAGGCCGAATCCCCGGATGTGATGGACATCTCGAGAGATGCCCGCGGCGGCCTCGGCCACCTGCCCGCCCGTTACCGCGCCTGGGTCAGGGGCCCCGGATCGAAGAGCCATCCCTGCGGAAAAAACAAAAGGGAAAGTAGTGAGTGTGACCTCTCCACCAGTTTCCAACCCCCGCCATGCCGAACTAATACCGCCGCCTCCCCCGCGGGCTCTTTCCGGCCTCGGGGGCTCATTATTTAATTTCTCAGGCACTAATCTGGCCCCGACACTCACTCCTGACCCAAGTCTAACTCCTCTCCCTCACCCCCTTTCGAGTTGCCTTCCCACATAGCCTGCTTTGACGCCCCACCTCCACCCTCCACCCTCCACCCTCCACCCTCCATTAGCTCCAGCTCCAAACCCCACCTCCACCCTCCATTAGCTCCAGCTCCAAACCCCACCTCCACCCTCCATTAGCTCCAGCTCCAAACCCCACCTCCACCCTCCATTAGCTCCAGCTCCAAACCCCACCTCCACCCTCCATTAGCTCCAGCTCCAAACCCCACCTCCACCCTCCATTAGCTCCAGCTCCAAACCCCACCTCCACCCTCCATTAGCTCCAGCTCCAAACCCCACCTCCACCCTCCATTAGCTCCAGCTCCAAACCCCACCTTCACCCTCCATTAGCTCCAGCTCCAAACCCCACCTTCACCCTCCATTAGCTCCAGCTCCAAGCCCCACCTTCGCCCTCCATTAGCTCTGCCCCTAACTTTCACACACCATCTTCATCCTCTGTTAGCTCCCCTCCCCCCAAATTCCAAACCCCACCTTTGTCCTCCATTAGCTCCATCCAACCTCCAAACCCCATTTTTGCCCTCTATTAGCTCCTCCACTAACCTCCAAACCCACCCTTCATCCTCCATTGGCCCCTTCCCTAACCTTGAATTCACATTTTTCACCCTCAGTTAGCTGCTTCCCTAACCTCAACTTCCTCCTCCATTCACCCCACCCTGCTGGTCTCCATCCCCATCTCCTGTGTCTATCCCGATCTTCAGTGTGGTCTACTTTGAGTCAAACCAGATGTTAAGGTGGCAATATTCTCCTGTCTGGCCTCCTCATGGTGTGCATGTGATCAAGGGTCTCTCTTTCGAAGGAGTTGTCTCACTGCCTCAATGGTCCTCCACTCGTACTGCTTTCCATGGCCCCACCCTTTCACTCAGTGAGTAGTATTGTGGTTTGACTGGTAATTCAAGGTTCAGTTCCCAGGGGCATTGGTTCCCAATTGATGTTAATTCAATCCAGTTAATGATGATCATTGGGAGAGCGTAGACATGGCAGTGGCTCTAGAAGGAGGCCATTCTGCCCAGTTTGATGATGGCCTGCATCTTCAGAGTGGCAAGATGGTCTTCTAATTAATTTCCTTTGACAAATTTTCTCTGCCATCTCGTCATGAGAGTTAATCTAACCTTTTTTTGACTCACTAATGGGATGTCTCCAGCGAGGCCTAGCATTTATTGTCCATCTCTAATTGCCCAGAGGGCAGTTAGGAATCAACCTCATTTTAGTGGCAGCATGGTGGCTCAGTGGTTAGCACTGCTGCCTCACAGTGCCAGGGACTCTGGTTCAATTCCATCCTCAGGCAACTGTCTGTGTGGAGTTTGCATATTCTCCCTGTGTCTGTGTGGGTTTGCTCTGGGTGCCCTGGTTTCCTCCCATAGTCTAAAGGCATGCAGGCTAAGTAGAATAGCCATGGTAAATGCAGGGTGATGGGGTGGATCTGGGTGGCTTGCTTTTCAGCTGGGTGTTTGGGGATTCGATGGGACAAATTGCCTGCATCCACATTATAGGAATTCTTTATTTTTTTTAAAATACATTCATGGCATGAGGGCATCACTGGCTGGGCCAGCATTTATTACCCATCCTTAATTGCTCAGAGAGCAGTTAAGAGTCAGCTACATTGCTGTGAGTCATATGTTAGCCAGACCAGGTAATGACAGCAGATTTCCTTCCCTAAAGGACATCACTGAACCAGCTGGGGTTCCCGAGCAATCCAAAATGGATCCATGATCATTAGACTCTTAATTCCAGATTTTCATAAACTGAAATTCCAACATCTTGAATTCGAAGGGTCCTCTCTGCCTCTCGCCCTCTTCCTTTCAGCCGCTCCGTAAAATCTTTGACTGAAGTCTCGCACTGAATACCCCCTCTCACGGCCTGGGGTCGAATCTTCTGCTGGATTTGCCTCTCCTTCACGGGATGAAGGCATCACTGTCTTGGCCTAGCATTTATTGTCCATTCCTAATTGCCAAAGGGCAGTCAAGAGTCCAAACACATTTTGTGTGGAGTTACGTGTAGGCCAGACCAGGTAAGGATGGGAGTTTTCCTTCCCTAAAGAATATTAGTGAACCAGATGGGTTTTCCAACATTCAAACCATGTCCATCATTGGAATCTTAATTCCAAACTTTTACCAATTTCAAACTATCATCTATCATTACATTGTCCCCAAGAACATTACCAGTATCTCTGGATTAGCAGACCTGCCAATAAGCCATCACCTACCCTTTACCTGAGTATCTTAGACAGGAGGGGCGATTTCCAGTTTACTGATGTTGGACGCCAAACAAATGCACATCATTGTGCTATGGACTAGGCGAGACCACTCAAAATATTCTTAAGCAGAAACCCCAGATCATAACTTTACAATTTGTTTCATAACTGTACAGTGAGAATTAGCTGGAGTAAGCTAGCTCGGTTGACTACTAGATTTTAAAACAGACAGAAATTTATTCTCAAAATTACACAATGAAACACAGAGAACAGAATAAAGAACCCCTACAGAACTCAATCTATCCAAACTTGACTTAATTATGCTGTTCTGAATATACACAACAGTCCCAATAAACAAACCCCCTTAAAACACAGTTTTAAAATGGAACAGAAGGAGCTTATTCAAGGAAAAGCTCCTGTGTGTCCTAGATAAGTATGTACCTGTCAGGCAGGGAGGAAGCTGTAGAGCGCAGGAGCCGTGGTTTACGAAGGAAGTGGAATCTCTGGTCAAGAGGAAGAAGAAGACTTATGTTAGGATGAGATGTCAAGGTTCAGTTAGGGTGCTTGAGGATTACAAGGTAGCCAGGAAAGACCTAAAGAGAGAGCTCAGAAGAGCCAGCAGGAGACATGAGAAGTTGTTGGTGCATAGGATCAGGGTAAACCCTAAAGCTTTCTATAAGTATTTAAGGAATAAAAGAATGATGAGAGTAAGATTAGGGCCAATCAAGGATAGTAGTGGGAAGTTGTATGTGGAGTCAGAGGAGATAGGGGAAGCACTAAATGAATATTTTTCGACAGTATCACTCTAGAAAACGACAATGTTGTCGAGGAGAATATTGAGATACAGACTACTGGACTAGGTAGGATTGAGCTTCACAGGAAGCGATATTAGAAATCCTGCAGAGTGTGAAAGTAGATAAGTCCCCTGGGCCGAATGGGATTTATCCTTGGATCCTCTGGGAAGCCAGGGAGGAGATTGCCGATCCTTTGGCATTGATCTTTAAATCGTCATTGTCTACAAGAATAGTGCCAGAAGACTGGAGGATAGCAAATGTGGTTCCCCTGTTCAAAAAAGGGGAGTAAAGATAACCCTGGTAATTATAGACCAGTGAGCCTTACTTAGGTTGTTGGTAAAGTGTTGGAAGAGGTTATAAGAGAGAGGATTTATAACCATCTATAAAAGAATAATTTGATTAGGGATAGTCAGCACGGTTTTGTGAAGGGTAGGTCGTGCCTCACAAACCTTATTGAGTTATTTGAGAAAGTGACCAAACAGGTAGATGAGAGTAAACCGGTTGATGTGGTGTATATGGATTTCAGCAAGGCATTCGATAAGGTTCCCCACAGTAGGCTATTGTACAAAATGCAGAGGAATGGGATTGTGGGAGATGTAGCAGTTTGGATCAGTAATTGGCTTGCTGAAAGAAGACAGAGGGTGGTGGTTGATGGGAAATGTTCATCCTGGAGTCCAGTTACCAGTGGTGTACCGCAAGAGTCGGTGTTGGGTCCACTGCTGTTCGTCATTTTTATAAACGACCTGGATGAGGGTGTAGAAGTGTGGGTTAGTAAATTTGCAGACGACACTAAGGTCGGTGGAGTTATGGACAGTGACGAAGGATGTGAAACTTGAAAGGGTTCAGAAAAGATTTACAAGGATGTTGCCAGGGTTGAAGGATTTGAGCTATAACGAGAGGCTGAACAGGCTGGGGCTGTTTTCCCTGGAGCGTCGGAGGCTGAGGGGTGACCTTCTAGAGGTTTACAAAATTGAGGGGCATGGATAGGATAAATAGGCAAAGTCTTTTCCCTGGGGTTGGGGAGTCCAGAACTAGAGGGCATAGGTTTAGGGTGAAGGGCAAAGATGTGAAAAAGTTGCCCCTTAGCTCTTTTTTATATAGAGAGTGGTGCGCGTATGGAATGAACTGCTAGAGGAAATGGTGGAAGCTGGTACAATTGCAACATTTAAGAGGCATTTGGATGGGTATATGAATAGGAAGGGTTTGGAGGGACATGGGCCAGGTGCTGGCAGGTGAGACTAGATTGAGTTGGGATATCTGGTCGGCATGGACGGGTTGGACCGAAGGGTCTGTTTCCATGCTGTACATCTGAGTTGCTTACAGGTTGAAGTTAGAAGGGCAGAAAGAGAGAGAGTTTCCACACAGCTCACTGTTGAACTCCCTACTAGTTCTGGACTGAACTGCTCAGCTAGAGACCTGACCACTCCCCTGTCATTATACAGGTCACTCCTAAAACATGACCACTTTGGCCTGAAGTCACATCTGTTTATAAATAAACAAAAAGGCCTCTCATTACCCTTTAATCTCTGTAACAAACCAGTCTAATCGGCACGAGGAGCATTTCTGACCCCTCTGAATAAAACCAAGGACACAGTATCCTTGAAAAAAGGGACACCTTTTAGAAAAAAGGGACCAGCTTTGTGACAATTGTTGTTGGCAGGTAGCCTTTGCTTCAGTGAACATTGTGGATGATGGGCACACTGCGGTGGTGGAAGGGTTGAGGGTGGCACCGCAAGAGAGAGGCAAAGGAATCGCTAAGGTCTTCCAGCACTACTGCATCAATCTGCTCAGGGCTCAGTTCCCAGAGGTGAAAGTGTGTCACCACACCAGAGCCAGACCCCTGACATTTGAGACTCTCACCAAGTTCCGACTGATATGTACACAGGTAACGTCACGTGCGTGGCCGTGAATAAGCGATACATGGGTTCGTCCAGGCTGTTGCCCTGCTGCCATGTTGCTATGGTGACCAGTCTTGACCTTCGATGGCAATGGCGGGAGTAGGGGGGTGATTGGGAGTGTGTCACGTTGGCTAAGAGGTTGTGCCAAGAATTATCCCACAGGATTGAAACCTGAGTAAGCCATTCAGCTCCTCATGGGATAGGAATACATGAGCAGGAATAGGCCATTCAGCCTCTTGGGCCTGCGCAATGAGATCATGTTTCATGAAAGTATGAAAAGAAATCTCCTTGGAGACGAGAAAATTGAGAGAAGATTTGATTGAAGTGTGAAAAATCCTAAGGGGGGGTAGGGGGAATTCCAGGCAGTGCTGATAGATACAAACCTCTCCCATAGGAAAAGTATGTAGAATCATTGGGCACTGAAATATGGTGATTGATGAAAGAAGCAATGGTTACATGGGGAAACACACGGTGTGTGGTTAGGGTCTGAAGTGACTTGCCTAAGACTGTGATAGAGGTATAGGAACGTAGGAATTAGTAGCAGGAGTAGGCAATTCAGCCCTTTGAGGATGCTCTGCGATTTAACATGATCATGGCTGATTTTATCCTGGTCTCAACTCACTTTCCTGCCCGTCCTCATAGCCCTTTATTCCACTTTTCATCAGAAACATATTTATTTATTTCTTGAATTGTTGATTTGATTCTGCTTCCTCTGCACTCTGGGCTTGTGAGTTCCACAGATTCACAACCCTCTGAAATTCTAGTTTCTCATTTCACTTTTGAACCTAGCTCCTCTCACTGTATATCTATGATCTCTTGTTTGAGGCTGTCCCATAGTAGATAGCATCTGTTCAATGTCCACCATATCAATTGCCTTTAGCATTTTATATGGGGTGGCTCAGTGGTTAGCACTGCTGCATCACAGCAGCAGGGACCCAGGTTCAATTCCACCCTCTTTCATAATGTTATAAACCTCTAGAAGGTCAGCCCTCGGCTTCCTTTGCTCCAGGGAAAAGAGTCCCAGACTATCCAGCTTCACCTTGTAACTCAATACCCTGCAATCCTGGCAACATCCTGGGAAATCCTTTCTGCACTCTATCCAGCTAGTTCTGTTGATGACCGTGATGAAATTCTATCAGACTTACCACAACCCAATGAGTAAATTGCACTGTCTTTATGAATTTTGGATTTCAGATATTTAAGTTTGAGTAGGATGTATGTGTGTTGAGTTTTGATGAGTATTTCAGACACTGCTGCAGATTCACGTCACCGGTACCCCTCATTCATGGAGGTCAGTTATTTCAGTTGGCTGGAAGGCTGGTTTGCAACGCAGCATGATGCTCATAGTATGGATTCAATTCCTGCATCAGCTGAGGTTATCTTGAAGGTCCGACCTTCTCAACCTCTCCCCTTGCCTGATGGTATGGGCCAGACCAACTCCCCTTAATATGGCAAGGAGATAGAATTGGACAGTCTAGGCTATTTTATTTAAAGGCAAATCTTTCAGATGTGTTTCAGCTGGTGAAATTACTAGGTTTGAAAAACAAACTTTATTCTTACAACAAAGTTAAAATATGAATACAAGAAAGGAGAACTGGTAAAACCTCATTGAAATACTTGATAAAGAAATATGTTACTTAACTACTAATCATCAACTATTCCAACGTAGCAGCATCCTATAAACACACCCTTGGCAAAGGTAGATTCAGAAAAACTGATGTTGCTCACATGCGAACACCCTTCCTGTCCAGGAGAATGGAACACTGTCAGAAACAATATAGCAGCTGAGAGGGACAACTCAGGCTTTCTGCTGCAGCAGCCAGAGCTGTATCTAACAGCTTCAACTGCAAAAGTCCCGACTGAAAACAGCTTCCACTTCTTCAGGCCCACAACAGCAACTGCTGAAAGCTCATACCTAAAATCCCTGGTTCTGTGGGTGGGAGGTTGACCACACCCATTCAGACTGCTTCTGTTGTTCCAGTTTTGCTAGAAAAGAAAACTCAAGGCTTCACAAGTTGTTTGTCTTCCCAGAGACTGCTCTTTCACCTGTCCCCCAATCTCTCTCTCTCGCTCTCTAACAGAAACCAGGACAAAACAAATCTTTTAAAGCCACAGTATTGTCACACTGGGAATCTTCATCAATGCTTTCATTCTTCCAGAAAATCTTCACTGTGCTGTTTGAGACAGAAACTAACATTCAGTGGCTGGAAGCTGCCATCAACCAGCTGAAGGAGAGTGTGGCAGGATGGGAAGATCCAATCCTTCTCGGAGCCACGGATGTCAAGGGGGTGTTCCTTAGCCCCAAAGCGGTGGATGAGGTGCTGCCTGGGAAGACCATTATTCAAGACTGGGCTCCGTACAAGCCATTGGAGAGCAACCCAGAGAACTTAGAGGCAAGAGCTCATCTGGATGGTCGACGACAAAGAAGAGCCCAGGGTCGTCAGCCTAGGCACTGCCCCCTACAGGGTACCCTTTGGGACTGGCTAACACCTGCTGAACATTGATATATTTGGGAAGCATTTCCCCAGGGTCAGGAAACAGTTCCTCTCTCAGATCCAGCAAAGGATCAGCACCTTGAAGGGCCCAGTATACTGTGTTTAGAGCTTTGAATCATCCATGTGGCATGACATGTTATTCTTCTGCCAGACTGCATTAGGACTCCACATGGATAGAGACATTGAGGAGCAAAGCTTGCTGGAGACAGATATGTAGACCTGTAAGAGAAAGAGCCCCCAATGCTGCTATTGCCAGTCCTTTGTTGCTTCTGGGCTCAGTAGTTTATCCGTTGTCCCCTCCTGTCATGCTATCGCCTCAGAATCAAGGGTATTGTAGATTCAAGTCCCACTCCAGGGCTTTGAAAACCAACAAGCCCAATGGCAGACGAGTGTTGAATTGTTCAGTGTTTGCTTACACAGGTCTTGACTACTTGAGCTTGGATGTGGACTCAGTGAAGCAAACAGACACCAATTTCAAAAGACTCTTGTAAATAAACCTGTTACATGTTCTGAAACTTGTCACCCCTGCATTTCTGTGAAATTCACAGTAAGAACTGCAGACAGTAGAGTGGGATGTTAAGGTAAGAATGCCTACTCAGGCCTGATTGTCTTTTCTTATGGCAATGTGAGCAAACCATTATTGGTGTTTGAAAAGGAACATGGGATGAGAAAGCTTGTAGCCCAGATGAGAAAGCACGTCGCTGTATGAAGTGCACTAACAAACTGAAAGGATTCAACATTAACATTGTCCCACTGTTAGAATGGTGCATTAAAAGAACTTCCTGTACCCACGATATGGGGCAAGTGAAGCACGTACTATGTCATAAAAGACACTGCTCGTACTACTCTCCAGCTGCTAATACACCTGGATAACCGAACTTTTGGTAACACCTACTGTTTACAAGATTCGGCCCTTGCTTTGAG
The DNA here is from genome assembly GCF_037043375.1 of Chiloscyllium plagiosum. Classification (NCBI taxonomy): domain Eukaryota; kingdom Metazoa; phylum Chordata; class Chondrichthyes; order Orectolobiformes; family Hemiscylliidae; genus Chiloscyllium; species Chiloscyllium plagiosum. The sequence continues at coordinate 7,892,821 of NW_028270182.1, forward strand.
TGGACTCATCATTTCTCACAGAAGTCCGCCCTCAGAACTCCATTTAGCCTTCATTGGCTATGCGAAAACAAGGCCTACCCATATTTATCCAATGACTGGTATGGATATTTTGCCTTAGTGCACACCTTACCATTTTTTACCCTCCACCATAAAATACTTAAGATAGATGATGAATGGAAAGCCCACCAATATGTGAATAGCTACGGGACACAAATTAGAGGGAAAACAAAATGAGACTTGCACGACTTCTTCCATCAACAAACCTAGTGGTCTAGGTTGATGGGAGGCCTTATTCCTGGCTGGGGTGTCGAGATAGCCCTAGATAAGATAAGTGACCTTGCATACAACGTTAGAAAACTTGCCAACTCAACTGCCCATGCGTTGAAACTAATGAAAAAGAACTATAGGAGACCTGGATGCTGACGTTTTAGAATCGATTAGTGCTAGATTTCCTCCTTGCTAAAGAAGGAGGTGCTTGTTCTGTCATTGGCCCACAATGTTGCACCTACGTAGACGACTTCTCTAAAGGCATTGTATATGGCACAGATGTCATCAACAAAACAGGTCAAGATACAGGGAAGATACCTGCCCCACCGACTCATGTGGATGGAGTCCTATCTGCTGGCTATGGCCACTGTGCAGATGGTTTGTGTGGGACGCATTAATACTCCTTGGTCTCATTCTAGGAATATACATTGTCGTTTGCTTATTCATGAAATGGACTGTGCATTGCGTTTCGCCTAAGCCAAAGAAGAATCTCGTTAATCGACTTTTGTTTACTCCTGTACTTTCATGTCCAAGCTTTTATGCTGAAATCAGGTATCGTTCTGACTCTGCTCCTCCGGACGATGACTTGTCAGAAGGAGGCGCTCAACTTGTTGAACATACAAATGGACTGAATGGACTAATTATACTCGTATATGCTGTATTGTTATCGTGAAATGATAAAAGGGGGGAATTAGAAAGCTTGTAGCCTTCCATCCACTACAGGATATGCGGAAAGCACTTGACCCACGGCTGGGGGGGGGGGGGGGTGCATTTGTTCAGAAGCATTAAGGATATCTATTCCTAGTGTCAATAGCTCGGTGTAAATAAGGTGATAACATTTGTTCACTTCTGGAATGTGTGGCAGTACTTCCTTTTGAGAGAAAGTGAGGGCTGCAGATGCTGGAGATCAGAGCTGAAAATGTGTTGCTGGAAAAGCGCAGCAGGTCAGGCAGCATCCAAGGAACAGGAGAATCGACGTTTCGGGCATAAGCCTTCCTGAAGAAGGGCTTATGCCCGAAACATTGATTCTCCTGTTCCTTGGATGCTGCCTGACCTGCTGTGCTTTTCCAGCAACACATTTTCAGTACTTCCTTTTGACTCAGGGCTGGAAGGTGCGCATATTTTATAGTTGGAGGTTGGATAACTGAATTTCTGGTTTATATTGAAGACTCTTAGCAAAAGTCATACTCAATAGGAAAAGAAATTTAATAAGCTGAGTGCAATATGTACCTAATAGAACTACCCTGATACACTTTCATGTATACGCCATTGAGCAGATTTAAATTTATGAAGCTCAACTCCGTAATCTTGACTGTTCTGGAATGCGAATGTCTCATTACCCTTACAAGCTAGGAAAACACAGGCTGAAACTGAGATGGTAAGAAAATTGGAAGATGCTCATTGGTGAGAGAGAGGGAGAGACAGGATGGAAGCTAGTGGAAAGGTTCACTTTTGTGGTGTGATTTGGGTGTACATTTGCTTGTCTTGGATTGAATATTTGTGTATTGCTGCCTGGAGCTCGCGATACAGGAATGTTATGAATTTAATTTCCATTTTAGGAATCTTAAGATGATTTTTTTTTAAAAAGCCATTTTGTGGACAATGGTACTGGGCATGTTAGCTAAGTGAAGTAACCTCGTGACCTTTTCCACATAGTTTAAACAAGTCTCTCATTATGATGTACTGTTAAAAAGGAAGCTTATCTAGCTAAGGCAATTGGCCATTTGGCCTGGCCCAATCAGTGTTTCCCTCTTTGAGCATGGAGCTTAATTAGTCACACGTATTCAGACCTGTCAATGAGTTTCTCTTCCTCTACAAACTTTTTCCATTTTATTGCTGTTTATCTGATTAAAGACAGGTTTTTGTCAGCTCAGTACCAATTTCTGTATAAAGACAGCTTGTTTGCAGCAATAGAGGGAGTAGTCTGAGAGAGCTCTTAGGACTAAGAGCTGGCACCGCTACTCTGCTAATGGCTTTAAAACCTTAGCTCAAGTCTGGCTTGTAGATATCTATATTATATTGTAACATTGATGCTATTGGTAAATAAAGGTAATAATTTAAAATAAACTGTGTCTAAGAGTTTTATATTCCAGAGTACAATCTCCAGGAAAAACCAAGAGAGGCTTACAGGTCCAGTCCATTAGGGATTCCCTGAGCCATCTCGAATAGGTACTTTAACAGGGAGAGACTGGATAAAGACTCTAACGTGTCCATCAGTCCCATCAAGTCCCTGCCACAGCACCAGGAACGGACGAATAGGCTGAACAGCCAAACCATTATTATTTGTGGGATCTTGCTGCGCTTTATGATCCCAGCTGCCTATACACACTGGATAATTGAACGCTTACCACACTATAAAACTATATCACATATTACAGTACGGCTAGATAGCCACTGAACAAAACAGATCCCAGATCGAAGTGTGAATGATAGACCGTGCTTGTTTTTGATAGTTAAGTACCGTGGTGATCGGTCATCAAAATACAAGGCTGCTGATGTTCTTTAACAGAGTATAAAGTTATTAGCTGAAAGGAAAAAAAACAAGGTTATATATTTGTGACCGTTAAAAATGTCTTAACGCAAACAGCAAAAAACAGTCAAATGTTTTCCAATATCGGTTGGAAGCTGACGCAATTACAATATTTAAGAGTCATCTGGATGTATATATGAATAGGAATGGTTTAGGGATATATGGGCCAAGTGCTGGCAAATGGGACTAGTTAAATTTAGGATCTCTGGTTGGCATAGACAAGTTGGACTGAAAGGTCAGTTTACATGTGGTACATTCAATTATAGAGTCATAGAGATATAAGAGGATGTCATGTGAGAGCTGTACAGGACATTGGTTAGGCCACTTTTGGAATACTGTGATCAATTCTGGTCTCCCTGCTATTGAAAAGGTGTTGTTAAACTTGAGAGGGTTCAGAAAACAAATTAAAAGTATGTTGCTGGGGTTAGAGGATTTGAGCTAAAGGGAGAGGCTGGATAGGCAAGTCTATTTTCACTGGAGCATCAGAATGTGAGGGGTGACCTTATAGAGGTTTATAAAATCATGAAGGGCATGGATAGAGTGAATAGTCTTTTTCCTAGGGGAGAGGTGTTCAAAGCTAGAGGGCATAGGTTTAAGGTGAGAGGGAAAAGATTTGAAAGGGACCTAAGGGACAAATTTTTTCACGTGGGGGTGGTGCGTGTATGGAACGAGCTGCCAGCAAAAGTGGTGGATGCTGGTACAACTATAACATATAAAAGGTATCTGGATGACTACATAAATAGGAAAGGTTTAGAGGGATATGGACCAAATGTTGGCAAATGGGACAAGATTTATTTAATATATCTGATTGGCGAGGATGATTTGGACTGAAGGATCTGTTTCTGTGCTGTATAACTCTTGAGTCTATGATTATACTTTTACTGGTAACCAGCTCCAGAGTTATTTCACTCCTCTTCATTCTGTATAATTTTAATATCTAAAGAAAAATCTATACCTTTCTTGAAAACGTTCAGTGACATGGCCTCCACGGACCTCTGTGGTAGAGAATTCCATACGTTGACACTATTTGAGTGAAGAAACTATTCCTCATCTAAGTCCGAAAAGCCTAGCCAGATGTAACAGGATAAATATAGAAAGGATGTTCCCAAGGCCTATGAACCAGGGGTTACAATCTAAGAATACGTTGAGAAGAAATGTCTTCATCCAGCGAGTGGGGAGTCTGTGCAATTCTCTGCCACAGAAAACTGTTGACTCCAAAACATTGAATGTTTTCAACGAGGAGTTAGATCTAACTCCTGGGACTAAAGAGATCAATGGGTATAGGGGAGAAAGTGGGAAAAGGGGACTAAGTTGGATGATCAGCCATGACCCCGTTGAATAGGGTAGCAGGCACGAGCGGCCGAATGGCCTACACCTGCTGCTATTTTCCCACCACCTAACCCGAGCACAGGGCCCCCTCCCATTCCAATGGGACACAGTGGGCCATTTCTCTCTCCTCAAGCCAGACCCTTGCAGCACTCCACGTTCCCCCTCCCAATAGGGGCACGATTGCGTTTGAATGAGGCGTTGGTTCAGCTGTGGGTTCTTAGCCTGTGAGGCCTACCTCAAGCCTCACGACCGTCCCACGAGGAGGGCAGCAGCTGTTGCCTGAGAAATGGCGGGTGACATGTTGTTCACTTGTCCCTCTTTCCATTTCTCTTTCTCTGTCCATTTCCTGCCCTTGTCTTCCTGTAAGGCTTTGACACCAATTTTGATGTCAGTGGCCATTTTTATCACGGTTGTACCTCATCTGCTTCTGATTTGTTGACGTTAATTTCAAAAGGAGGTTTCGAGAGATTGTCATCAAGTCATATAGCATGGCAACAGACCCAGTGGTCCAACCAGTCCATGCCCACCAGAATACCAAACTAAACTGGTCCCACCTGCCTGTGCTTGGTCCATATCCCTCCAAATCTGTCCTAGTCATGAACTTATCGAAAGTGTTTTACATATTGTAACAGTACCTGCTTCCAGTACTTCCTCTGGAAGTTCATTCCATGTATGAATCACTCTGATTAAAAACAATTGAAAGAGGACTATGGGGTACTAACTTGGACAGTCTAGAGAAGGGCATTCTGACAATGTCATGTTCCTATCTGCCAAAGCGATTTGGCCACAGTGTCCATATATAGACTAAAAGAGTCGCACAATTTCTTCCAAAGTGGGACAAAGTTCTCTGAGGAAATGATGGATGGAGTTATTTTACGTATGGTATTGTGAATATGGCAAATGGGTTTCTTGATGATGACGAATTGGTTCGTTGTTAATGACCCCAGTGGGGAATTCAGCCTCTTTACCCAGACAGCGGGGAGAATATGAAACGCTCTCCCAGAGGGAGTTGTTGAAAAGGAGTGCTGCGAATCATCAGACAGCAGCAAGGCAGAATGAGGCCATTCACCCTGTCAGTCGTGCGCTGGCTTGCTGCCAGACCATGAGTTATAGGAGCAGAATTACATTCTTTGGCCCATCGAGGCTGCCGCACCATTTGATCACGACTGATATGTTTCTTAGCCCCGTTCTCTTGCCTTCTGCCCATAGACCTTGATCCCAAGTGATCTCAATCACTTGGCCTACACAGCATGGGGAGGCACTGAACTCCACAGATTCACCACCCTCTGGAGAAATTCTTCCTCATCTTAATTAGAGTCATAGAGTCAGACAGATGTAAAACACGGAAACAGACCTTTTAGTCCAACCTGATCATGCCGACCAGATATCCCAACCCAATCTAGTCCCATCTGCCAGCACCTGGCCCATATCCCTCCAAACCCTTTATATTCAAATACCCATCCAAATGCATTTTAAATGTTGCAAATGTACCACTTCCGCTGGCAGCTCATTCCATAAACGTACCATCCTCTGCGTGAAAAAGCTGCTCCTTCGGTCTCTTTTATATCTTTTCTCTCTCACTCTAAACCAATGCCCTCTAGTTCTGGACTCCCGACCCCAGGGAAAAGACTTTGTCTATTTATCCTGTACATGCCCCTCATAGTTTTGTCATGTCACCTCTATAATGTCACCCCTCAGCCTCCGACGCTCCAGGGAAAACAGCCCCAGCCTATTCAGCCTCTCCTTATAGCTCTAATCCTCAAACCCTGGCAACATCCTTGTAAATCTTTTCTGAACCCTTTCAAGTTTCACCTTTCCGATAGGAAGGAGACTAGAATTGCACGCTATATTCCAATAGTGGTCAAACCAATGTCCTGTACGGCCGCAACATGACCTCCCAACTCCTGTACTCAGTAGTCTGACCAATAAAAGAAAGTATACCAAATGCCTTTTTCACTATCCTACCTACCCATCTCCGACCCTTTGGCACTCCACTGGTCACAGGCCTCCAGTCTGAAAAACAATCCTCCACCATCACCCTCTGTCTTCTACCTTTGAGCCAGTTCTGTATCCAAATGGCTATTTCTCCCTGTATTCAGTGCGATCTAACCTTGCTAACCAGTCTCCCATAGGGAACCTTGTAGAATGCCTTACTGAAGTCCATATAGATCACATTTACCACTCTGCCCTCATCAAACCTCTTTGTTACTTCTTCAAAAAACTCAATCAATTTTGCGAGACATGATTTCCCCCACACAAAGCCATGTTGACTATCTGTAATAAGTCCTTGCCTTTCCAAATACACCCTCAGGGTTCCCTCCAACAATGTGCCCACCACCGACATCAGGCTCACTGGCCTATAGTTCCCTGGCTTAAGCTTACCACCCTTCTTAAACAGTGGCACCACGTTAGCCAACCTCCAGTCTTCCAGCATTTCACCTATGACTATTGATATAAATATCTCAGCAAGAGGCCCAGCACTCACTTCTCTAGCTTCCCAGAGTTGTAGGGAACGGCTGATCAGGTCCCTCTGACCAATTTTCAAAGTGTCTCAATCTTTATACCCTCCAACAGCCGATTGTCTCATTGGTGCAATGTTGGCAAAACTATAAATTCAAATTCAATTGGGTTTTAGTATACTGGAGCATAATTTAAATTGATTGGTTAAGTTTGAATGGTTGTCAAACCCAGCAACCAAAACTCAGGTATCCATTTCTCAGCCATGTTACGTAAGTTAGCATGGTGGGTCAGTGGTTAGCACTGCTGCCTCACAGCGCCAACGACCCAGGTTGGATTCCAGCATTGGGGCAACTGTCAGTGTGGAGTTTGCACATTCTCCCTGTGTCTGCGTGGGTTTCCTCCCACAATCCAAAGATGTGCGTGATGGGTGACTTGGCCATGCTAAATTTCACATAGTGTTCAGGGCTGTGTAGGCTAGATGAGTTAGTCAGGGGAAATATTGAAAAGAATGGACTTGTTGGGCCAAAAGGCCTGTTCCCACACTGTATGGATTCAATCATATTTTCAATTTTCCTGTACACTCTGGAACTGCCATGTAGTCATATACAAAGGTTTTTGTAATCTCTCAGTTCAGAACAGCATTCTCTCTCTATCTTAAAGGTACAGTACACACCTTCAACTTCATAACTGTATGCTGTAAATTTCAATCAGATGCCTCCCCCCTTCCTTCTAAACTCCATCAAGTACAGACCTAGATGCTCAACAACGCCTCATATGAGCAACTCAGCCGGTCCCACACCTCCCATCTCCTCCCTGTGATCCAACACGTTCTTCTTTTCCAGATCATGGCCCAATTCCCTCTCAAAATGTCAGCTTTGATGAATTGGTCTGAAGGGTCTGTTTCTGTGCTGTACATCTCTATGACTCTACAAAATGACATTCCAACCTCTACACTCAATTGTTGGGAAACTTATTCAGACTGTTTTTTACTGTTTGTATTAAGACATTTCTAACTGTCACAGATATATAACCTTGTTTTCTTTTTCTTTTGGCTGACAAAGTCATACTCTGTTGTTAAAGAACACCAGCAACTTTGTGTTTTGGTGACTAATCACCATGGTAACCAATTGCAAAAATTAAGCACAACCTATCAAGCCAGTTTTTATTCTGTAATCTGATTTGTGGGTATCTCGTCTGTATTCTAATATACGATGACGTGTGGTGAGCTCCCAACTATCCAGCTTGTATCGGCAGCTGGGAATCATAAAGCACAGCAAAATCCCACAAACACCAACAGGTTGTCTGTTCAGTCTATTTGTCCTTTCCCAATGCTGTTGGTTGTGGCCTGGGAATAGATGGGTCTGACACGCACCTTAGATTGTTTATCCAGCCTCTCCCATGTTCCTTTTTAAACAACAATCATCATTTGCTAGCACTGACCTAACAAAAAAAAAATCAGGCCTGAGCAGGCATTCTCAGATTATGTTTGCAGTTCAGAGAAATGCAGGGGCGATATGAGTTTCAGAGCATGTGATGTTTATTTACAAGAGCATTTTGAAATTGGTGTCTGTTTGCTTGGCTCTGAGTCCATATCCAAGCTCAAGCAATCAAGTATACTGGGCACAGATCAGTGGTCAGACTCACACAATCAAACACCAGACAATTCAACACTACTCTGTCATTGGACTTGTCAGATCTCAAAGCCCTGGAATGGGACTTGAATCTACAATGCTTTTGATTCTGAGGTGGTGGTATGAGAGATAGGGAGTGGACAATCTACTGAGCCCATAGGCAGAAAGGGGCTCGCAATAACAGGGTAGTGGACTCTTTCCCTCACAGACCTACATATCTGCCTCCAGCAAGTTTTGCACCTTCAAATCGAACGCAGTCTGGCAGAAAGAAAGCATGTCTTGCCACAGGGATGGCTCAAAGTACAAGATGCAGTATACTGGGCCCTCCAAGGTGCTGGTCCTTTGCTGGACTTGAGCGAGGAACTGGTTCCTGACCCTGGCGAAATGCTTCCCAAATATATCAATGTTCAGCCGGTGGTAGCTGGTCCCCAAGGGTACTCTGGAGGGGGAAGTGCCTCGGCTGACGACCCTGGGTTCTTCTTTGTCATCAGCCATCCAGATAATACCTTGCCTCACTAACCTCTTGAGGTTACTCTCCAATGGCTTGTAAGGAGCCCAGTCTTGAATAATGGTCTTCCCAGGCAGCACCCCATCCACCACCTTGGGGCTCAGCAACACCCACTTGGCATCTCCGTGGCCTCGAGCAAGATGGGATCTTTCCATTCTGCCCTGCTCTTCTTCAGCTGAGTGATGGCAGCTTCCAACTTTGGATGGATACATTCTGCCTTGAATTGTGCACAGAGAATTTCCTGGAAAATGGAAGCACTGATGAAGATTCTCAGTGTGTCAATACTGTGGATTTAAGAGGTGTGTTTAGCCCTGGTTTCTTTGAGAGGGAGAAAAACATTGAGGAACATGTGCAGAGCAGTTATTGGGAAGATAAGCAACTACTTAAGAGAGGTCTCTTCTATGCTGTGTCTCTTACAGGGAGGTATGGCCACATTGGTGGCAGAATATCTGCTTCAGAAGCTGTGAGGGAACAGCTTTGAACTCCCTGAGTGTTTTTTTATTTTAAATTTTGACTAAAGAAATTATGAATGGATGGACACACAGATCAAAGGTTTTTCATTTGGCTTTCAGTTGGGTTGTTGCAATCGAAACTGATAGGTACAGCTCTCTCTTTGCTGCAAAAAAAAACTGGAGTTCCCTCTTTGCTGCAAGATTCATTTTGGCGGTGTTTCTTATCCTGGATTTGGAGGAGATAGCTCATGAGGAAAGTTGGTTTTGCAGAATCTGCCTTTGCCAAGGGTGTGTTTATGGGATGCTACTAGATTAGAAGAGTTCATGATTGTAGAGGCACAGAGTCATAGACAAGTACAGCACGGAATCAGACCCTTCGGTCCAACTTGTCCATGCTGATCAGATATTCTAACTTAATCTAGTCCCATTTGCCAGCACTTGGCCCATTTACCTCCAAATCCTTCCTATTCATGTACCCATCCAGATGCCTTTTAAATGCTATAACTGTAGCAGCCTCCACCACTTCTTCTGGTAGCTCATTCCATACACACACCACCCTCTGTGTAAAAGCATTGCCTCTTAGGACCCTTTTAAACTTTTCCCTCTCACCCGAAACCTATGCCCCCTAGTTCTGGACTCTCCCACCCCAGGGAAAATACCTTATCTATTTACCTATCTGTGCCCCTCATGATTTCATAAACCTGTAAAAGGTCACCCCTCAGACTCCAATGCCCCAGGGAAAACAGCCTCAGCGTAATCAGCCTCTCCCTGTAGCTCAAATCCTCCACACCTGGCAACATCCTTTTAAATCTTTACTGAACCCTCTTAAGTTTCACAATATCTTTCCAATAGGAGGGAGACCAGATTTGCATACACTATTCCATAAGTGGCCTAACCAATGTCCTGTACAGCCGCAACATGACCTCCCAACCGCTATACTCAGTGCTCTGTCCAATAAAGGAAAGCATACCAAACACCTTCTTTACTATCCTATCTACCTGTAACTCCATTTTCAAGGAACTATGAACCTGCACTCCAAGATCTGTTCAGCAAAACTCCTCATGACCTTAACATTAGGCATATAAATCCTGCTCTGATTTGCCTTTCCAAAATTAAGCACTTCACTAATTTATCTAAATTAACAGTTAAATAATATGTTCGTTTATTATGTATTTGAATAAAGTTATGTCGATTCTCTTGTTTGTATTTTAACTTTGATGTAAGAATAAAGTTTGTATTTAAAGCCTGTTAGTTGGCCAATCAAATCACATCTCTGCCTTTAAATAAAACAAAATGACAGTCGATTGTATCTCCTTGATATATCTTGAGGGGTTTTGGTCGGGTCCATAACATCAGACAGGGGAAAGGTTGAGAAAGTGAGACCTTCGTGGTAACCTCAGCCAATTCAGGAATAGAACCCACACAGTTGGCATCATTCTGCATAGCAAACCAGCCTTCCAGCCAACCGAACCAACCGATCTCAACGAATGAAGGGTACTGGTTACATGAATCTGCAGTAGCCTTTGAAATAATCATCAAAACTCAACCGCACTATTCTTTAAATTAAAAAAAAATCTGAAATCTAAACATTACAAGGTTCGTGTAATTTCCTTCTTGGGTTGTAGAAACTCTGATAGCATTGCATCGCGGTCATCAATAGAACTAGCTCTTGCTTGTTCCAGCCTCCAGCCAGTTTACTTGCTTCTTGAGTAGCAGCTAAGGTTGAATATTGCGGAGATGGTGATATAGATCATCTTGAATTTTTTTTTTATATCTACCTGCTTGCATGCTTTTCTTCTCCTGTATAAAAATCGGGAATGTTGAGGTGAATTGCATCACAGGTTCAGCCATGAGGCAGCCAAAGACAGGAAAGATTATATTTTGTAGAAGAGTCTCCAGACTGGAACCATTAACTCTACTTTCTTCCCAAAGATGCTGTCAGACCCTGTTGCATTTCTCCAGCAATTTCTTTTTGTTTCAGAGCTCCAGCATCAGTTCTTTGTTTTACATTCAGGCAGGACAGATACTTCGCTGGGGTTGAGTATCTATAAAGGATATTGCTGGGAAGAGTTGAACGGTCTGTTTGCTGTTTATGTTAAGATATTTTTAAATGGTCTTAAATATGTGTATCGTTTTGTTTTTATTTTACCTTTGTGCAATAAGTTTGGCTGTTTGCTTAATGGAACAATTGTAGCCTGATTATGGTGATCTTGAGTGACAGATCACTCTGGTAACCAAACAGCAAAAAGTAAAACTTATGGTCTATCAAGCCAGGTTTCACACTGGGACGAGTGGTATAACCGACTGCTGGTTCAAAACCTTAATGCTCCATTGAATTAATGTCAAGAAATAGGGATGAAAACCTAATCCCAGTGGAATATAACAGCAGAAAGCTTCTACAAGTACATTAAGGGCAAAAGAGTAGAATGGGAAATCATTTGGATGAGAATATAGGAAACATGGTTTGTAAGTTTGCTTATGACATCAAAATGTGATGTAGTGGACAGTGAAGAAGGTTATCTAAGAGTACAATGAGATTTTGATTAGCTGTGCCAGTGCGCAGAGGAGTGGCAAGTAGAGTTTAATTTGGATAAATGTAAAGTATTGCATTTTGGTAAGACAATGCAGGGCAGGACTTTCTACAGTTAATGTAGGGCCCTGCGGAGTGTTATTGAACAGAGAGACCTCGGGGTAGAGGTATATAGTTCCTTGAAGGTGGAGTCACAGGTAGTCAGGGTAGTGAAGAAGGTCTTTGGCATGCGAGCCTTTATCAGTCAGAGCAGTGAGTATAGGAGTTGGAATGTCATGTTATGGCTGTACAAGACATCCATGAGGCCACATTTACAATTCTGGTCAGCCTGCTGCAGGAAGTTTGTTGCTGGAAAGGGTGCAGAAAAGATTTACAAGGTTGCTGCTGGGATTGGAGGGTTTGAGTGATATGAAGAGGCTCCATAGCCTGGGACTTGTTTCCTTGGAGCACAAGAGGTTAAGGGGTGACATAGAGGTTTATAAAATCATGAGGGGCATAGATAAGGTTCAAGACAAGTGTCTTCTCCCCAGGGTGGGGGACATATTTTCAGGTGGAGGAGAAAGATTTAAAAAAGACATGGGGGAAAATGTTTTTTGACAGAGAATGGTTCATGTGTTGAATGAACTTCCAGAGAAAGTGGTGGATGCGGTTACATCATTTACAAGCCATTGGGATAATTATATAAATAGGAAATGCTTGGAGGGATACGAGCCAAGCGCAGGCAGGTGGGACTAGTTTAGTTTGGAATTATGATTGGCATGGACAGGTTGGACTGAAGGGTCTGTTTCCATGCTGTATGAACCCATCACTCAAAGTATTTTCTTCATTACCCTGCAACATTTTTCTCTCCCAGTCTAATTCTCCTGGTCTTAATTGAGAAAGGATGTGATGGCACTGGAGGCAGTTGAGAGGGCATTCACCAGATTGATTCCAGGGATGAAAGGGCTGTCAGAAGAGGAGTGGTGGAATAGCTTGGGCTTGTACTTGCTGGAGTTCAGAAGAATGAGGGGGGTAATATGACAGAGGTAAATTAAATAATAAAAGGGATTGGGAAGATGCACATTGAACAGATGCTGCCACTTGTGGGACCGTCTCGAACAAGTGGTCATAGGTAGAGTAAGAAGTCACACCCTATCCATATAACTCAAACCCTCCATTCCTGGCAATCTCCTGATAAATCTCTACTGAACTTTGTCCAGCTTAATAATATTCCTCCTATACCAGGGTGACCAGAACCTAGCGCACAGTAATCCAGAAGAGGCCTCACCAACATTTGTGCAACCTCAACATGACGTCCCAACTCCTGTACTCAAAAGGTCTGAGCAATAAAGGGAAGATGAGGTGAGGCTGGGTCAATAAAGGATATACAAGGCTGAGATGGACAGATTTTTTTAATCAGCAAGGGGTGTTAAGGGTAAAAGCAGGAAGGTGGAGTTGAGGATTAGTCGATCAGCCATGATCCTCATTGAATATCAGAGTGGAATCAATGCGCTGATTGGCCCACTTCTGCTCCTATTTCTTCTGGTCATCTCAACTGGGCAATTGCTTATTGACATAAAAGTATAAGTATTCCTGTCCCAAAACCAGCTGGAGGTACCAAACTTTTTGTCACACAGATTAGGTTGAAAATAGAGGGGAATTTCTGTTTCGTAAATACATTGCACAATGTTCTATGTCATGTGATTTATCATTCAAGGGATGGAAACACTGAATGACGTCTGCTTCTTCCTAATCCGAACGCCAGTCAATGAATTGGTGAATCCTGGTTTTATTTCAGGGGTCTCCAAACCTGTGAACAACAGCAAAGCAAGCAGTGTCCTGGGTAAGCCAATATCATTTTTCCAGTCAGCTAAAGTGAGTGAAGGCTAGCTGAATTATGTTAAATAAAGTGTGTCATATAAATCTCTTGGAGTGGGGCCGACGTGATAGGCAGGGAAGAAATTATAGGTGACAGTGGGTACTGCAGATGCTGGATATTAGAGTCAAGATTAGAGTTGTGCTGGAAAAGCACAGCAGAGTAGGCAGCATCCAAGAAGCATGAAAATTGATGTTTTGGGCTAAAGCCCTTCATCAGGAATTATGCTCCATCATTACTGTCCTGACTGAGACTAGACTTGTGATGCTCAATGCACTCTTTTCAAGGCCCATACACCAATGCAGCCGCCAATATATATCAGGTTGTCCCTGGGATATGCTTTCCGGTGACAGACTCCTGCCAAAACAAGTCAACGTGATTAACTCACAAAGCATTAATAACTCGTGCAGGATCTGCAAGTGTAGCGTGCAACACCCTTGACAAATGTCTATGCAGCTTAAAGCACTGTTGTGTCTTTGAACAGACTCTTTATCCACGGGGCGTACAAGGTCTGCAATATCTGGGCAGAACTATCCACAAAGTCATTGTTTCACTTGGTTACAGTTGTTTCTGACAGAGGTCACTAGCACCAACCCCTCTTTGTCCAACAGACTGTCCCTTTCATTCGGAAAGTTGGCTGAATAAATTACAGCTTGAATTCTACCTTGTGATTTTTGTTTTCTGTGTGTAAATATTGGAATCATCTTGTGGGTCTTATTCACACTGCCATTTCCATGTAATTAACTTGTAAATAAATATAGTGCTTTTAGCCTGAAAATAATGTGTGTGATGTTGGCCAACTTACGAGGGTAAACCAGACAGGGGCTGATGTTGTGGTCTCTGCTGAGCAGTTCCACTGAGGCCAGTTCTTCATCAAGGGAATTCACAGCACACTATTCCCATTCCCATCACTGTATAGGATGACTAAGTTTCTCCTGATTTCCCCACTGGGGGACAAGGTTACATTGTCCTTTGGATCTTCTCTTCCTTACTGTAAGACATATCTCTGCACGCAGTCAATTCCAAACTGTGGTTTTCTAATCTTTTCAAATGGATGGGGGCATATTTTAGTTTTTTCTTCTCACTTGGTGGGGAGGCAGGAGGGAAGGAGAGGTGATGTGCAAATTTCACGCCTCCTTTCTACCCCTTCCCCCCCCCCCCTCCCCCCACCATTGCTGGTCCAATCTTCACTTCCCATTCCATCCAACAGGGACCAACTCTTCTATCCCAATCCCCCAGTATCTTTGAAGAGATCGTTTAAAACAAATCAGAAAAGCCAAGGTAATGAGACTGCTGTGGTGTGGGTGCCCTGACCTCTGAGCCAGGAGACCTGAGTTCAAGATCCACAGACTCCAGAGGTTGCATGATAGCATCTCTGAACAGGTTGCTTAGAAAACAAAAAGGTGCATTAGGAGATCTTTCAGTCCGAGAATAATATACCAAAGTAAGCAAATCTCCTGAAGCCTGCTTGATGTTGCGGCTGTTAGCTGGGTTAGTAGGTATCTACTAATTGCTCCTCTCCATCTGGATCATACCTTGTCCCCATTTAAAGCCCTTTACTCACGCAATTGATGTTGAGGCATTTTAGATAGTGGGGTGGTGCTGATAGGTTGGGTCATCAATGACATGGGAGATACAACAAGAGCAGTTAACTGTCAATCTTCAATCTCATAGTCAGCAAGCAGATTCTGATTTGTCATGGTGCTGCCATGGGCATGCAGCAGAGGTCTTTCAGAAAAGGTGCAATGTGTCCACAAATTACTCCTTTCCTACATAAAACTGAGCCTCGTGCTAAAATGTAGCTTCCTGCACAGGCAATGCATCTCTCTACAAACCTCGCTGATTTGACGTTTGTTTCAGTTGTTAACTTTAGCAGAATCTGGATTGTTTAATAAATGAGAGCCAATCACAGATTCACATTAAATGTGGAACCTTCTTCAAGTCTGTTTCTTGTGTTGCAGTTATGATGAGTACAAGACAAAAAGCTTCTTGTTGCCTTTTAACGTTATTTAAATTTGCACTAACGAGCATTTAATTTTGTTATTAACGTATCACCATCAACTCTTTCCAGTTCCATTTCCTCTCATGGCTGATCATTCAACTCAGTTCCCTGTTCCGGATTTCTCCTCCATGCCCTTTGATCCCTTTAGCCCTAAGAACTACTGTATATTCTCAAAATAAAATCTAAAAATTTTGATTTTTATATAAGGTTAAATTTATGGGGTTGACCACTACGTGGATACTACTTCTGAGGGAATGAAATTCACACTACTGTCCAAAATACCGTATCCTGAGCAAAAGCCTTCCTTCTGCCGATTTCTGATTACAAACTGGCAAAACTAATATCTTTTCTTCTAGCTCAGCAGGCAGCTATTCTGCAAGCTTAGTTCTCTATCAAAGTGCTAAGTCATGCCTTCTGATATGTTGTGGTCTCTGTTGAGCAGTACCACTGAGGCCCGCCTTCATCGAGAGAATTCACAGCACGCTGTTCCTGTCTGGATACTATCCCATTATGTTCACTTCAGTTCAGAGAGTAGAGCTGCACTCTTCAGAACAGCATAGAAACAGGCCATTCGGACCAACTAATTCATCCCATCTCGATCTACCTTCCTAACCCTTGACTCGTTTCACCCTCGTGCTGGTCCGTTTTCCCAGAAAACGCATCCAGCTGTTATCCTTCCATCACTTCTGTGCAAACCTTGTGAACCATCCAGAACTTGCCTTAAAATCTGAAATTGCATCCTGCTTTCATTCATTTCGTGCATGGATTCAGATGGCTTCACGACTAACACGTTTTCCATTTTGATGATTTTCAAGGACCCACCCTGCAACTTTTTTTCCCCAGTTGTGGTGACTTGCGAGGTTTATCTCTGTTGGCAAACTTGCGTTTTAGCATTTTCTGAACTTGGTTTGATATCCTTCTCCAGCCTAACCTTTAACATCATCTAGGTATATGACGTAATTCTATGAATGCTACGGAGACCTGAGCTCAGCTGAAATGCAGATAAAGGGAGGTTTGTCACCTGACTCTGACTTGATGTGGTTTGAACTTGTGTCAAATTGGTGTGAACTGTACATCAAAACACACAATAGTACTAAAACTTTAATTTCCTGATCATAACATTTATGTACAGGATAATACCTTGACTCAGAAATGTTGATCTGTTATCCGTGAAGAACTAGGGTTGGCTTTTACAAAAAATATATGGAAAATTCCAGACTTCTTGGCCAAAAAGAGGAAGTTGACTTTTACTCGAGTATATACACTATATCGATATCCTTCTTGAAAATATTCAATGTTTTGGCCTCAATCACTTTTTGTGGCAGAGAATTCCATAGGCTCCCCACTCTCTGGGGGAAGACATTCCTCCTCATCTCAGTCCTACCTAGTCTTCTTTCGACTGTGACTGTCTGGTCATCAGGTCATCAATTTACCCCTGACTAGTCCTGTTAGAATTTTATAGGTTTATATGAGATTCCCTCTTCATTCTTCGAAACTCCGACAAATATAATCCGAATCAAGCCAATCTCTCTTCATACACCTGTCCTGCCATCCCAGAAATCATCTGGTATACTCTTCATTTCAGTCCCTCTATAGACAGATCATATCTTCCTCAGATAAGGAGACCACAACTACACACAGTACACAAGGTGAGGTCTCACCAAAGCCCTGTACAATTCCAGCAATACTGTTACTGTATTGATGATATAATAGCCCCTTTCGAAAGTGCTTTGCTGATCCCAAAGCATTTGGGGATGCCCTGAAGTCATAAAAGATGTTGAAAAGAACATGCAATTTAAACAATAATCTTCTCCTTTCAGTCCTCTGCTGAGGAATAGGGGCCAAGGTTTTATCCAGTGAGTGTTACCAGCAGCCTAATTGCTAAAAGGTATCCCTGTGGTCCCTTAGCCCCAGCTAGGTCAACAGTGTTTCTTCAGCTTGTCACCAAAGATCCTCTGGGATCTCAAGAGGAGCGTATTCATTAGAGTTTGGGAATGCCAGGATATCAATAACTCACTTTAGCTTCTCATTAGGGGCTTGAACGAGCGTTACCAAGCAACAAAGGCCTGTCAATTAATTACCGCTCATATTAATGAGAAAATCAAATGTGGATTGTCTCTGGAAATAGTGACCCTCTAGCAATTGCACAGCCCACACACACAACTAATCCTCCGCTGATAAGTAAGAAATTGTGTTCGGGCTGAACAATTGCATTTACACAGCTGATATTTTCATGCATTTTCCAAGAAAAGGTGTTGGGGGCTTTGGTGGAGGGGGTGGGGGGGTGGGTGGTGGTATTTCACGTGAGCCTCTCAGATCATGCAGACCAGATATCCTTTATAGATCTCATCCCATTTGCCAGCATTTGGCCCATATCCCTCTAAAACCCTACCTATGCATATATCCGTCTTGATGCCTTTAAAATGTTGTATTCATACCAGCTTCCACCACTCCCTCTGGCAGCTTATTCCATACATGCACCACCCTCAGCATGAAAAAGGTGCCCCTTAGGTCCCTTTTAAATCTCTCCCTTCTCACTTTCAACCCATGTCCTCTAGTTTTGGACTTCCCTCTTGCCAGGGAAGACACCTTGTCTATTTATCCTATCCATGCCCCTCATGTTTTTATAAACCTCTATAAGGTCACCCCTCAGATTCCTACACTTCAGGGAAAACAGCCCCAGCTTATTGAGCCTCTCCCTGTAGCTCAGAATCTCCAACTCTGGCAATTTCTTTGTAAATTTTTTCTGAATCTTTCCATGTTTCACAGCAACCTTCCTATAGTAGGGGAACCAGAATGGCATATATTATTCCAAAAGTAGCCAAACCAATTCCTGCACAGCCACAACACGACCACTCAACTCATATATTCAATGTACAGATCAATTAAGGCAAGCCTTCTTCACTATCCAGTCTACCTGAAGGTCCACTTTCAAGGAACTATGAACCTGCATTCCAAGGTCTCTTTGTTCAGTAACATTCCCCGGGACCTTACTGTTAAGTGTATAAGTCCTTCTCTGAAACTCCACCTTCCATTCCTCAGCCAATTGGCCTATCTGATCAAAATCCCATAGTTGTCTGAGGTAACCTTCAAGTCCACTACACCATGAATTTTGGTGTCATCTGCAAACTTACTAACCATACCTCCTATATAAATGAGGAAACACAGTGGACTCAGCATAGGTTCTTGTGGTACATCACTGGTCACAGTCCTCCAGTTTGTAAAGCAATCCTCCATCACCACCATCTGTCTTCTACCTTTGGGCCAGCTTCTTATCCTAATGGCTAGTTCTCCCTGTATTACATGTGATTTAACATTGTTAACCAGTCGACTGTGAGGAATCTTGCAAATGCCATATTTTGTCCATACAGGTCATATCCACTACTCTGCCCTCATCAATCCTCTTTCTTAGTTCTTCAGAAAACTCAATCAAGTTAGTGAGACAATTTCCCAGACACAGTCATGTTGACTTTCCTGAATCAGCCCTTGACTTTCTAAATACATGTAAATCCTTTCCCTCAGGATTCCCTCCAACAGCTTGCCCATCACTGCCATCAGGCTCACCAGTCTACAGTTCCCTGGCTTTTAGAGGTTTATAAAATTAGAAGGGGCATGGATAGGTTGCATAGCAAAGTATTTTTCCCAGGGTTAGCAGGCCAAATCTAGAGGACATAGGTTTTAGGAATTCTATGCTTTTTTAAATTCATTCAAGGGGATGAGGGCACCACTGGCTGGGCCAGCATTTGTTGCCCATTCCTAATTGCTCAGAGAGCAGTTAAGAGTCAGCTACATTATTGTGAGTCATATGTCGGCCAGACCAGGGTTGGACAGCAAATTTCCTTCCCTAAAAGGCACCAGTGAACTAGCTGGGGTTTTCTACCAATCCAAAATGGATTCATGATCATCATTTGGCTCTTAATTCCAGATTTTCATAATCCAACATCTGTTGGATGCTGTTCCCAACATCTTGAACTTGAACCCATGTCTCCATCATCCTGAGTCTCTGGATTGATAGTCTGGTGATAATACCACTAGGGGAAAGTGAGGACTGCAGATGCTGGAGATCAGAGCTGAAAATGTGTTGCTGGAAAAGCGCAGCATCCAAGGAGCAGGAGAATCAATGATTCGGGCATGAGCCTTCCCTGTTATATATAGTTCCTAAGGCAAATTAAATTGTATCTTGCTATAAAAGACGAGCTACTCAGCTCCTGAGACCTAACTGTGGTCCATTGTCGAGAGTGTGTTGCTGTGGTCTATTATCCATAAGTGACTACTGAACAGCTCATTAGACAGACATAGGAAGGAGGAAACCTATCATTCATACCTTAGCAGTGATAACTATCATTGATTGTTGTGAAAAACCTACCCTGTTCACTAATGCCCCCTCCTTGCATGGACTCTACATGATGCCAGACTCCCCCCAGTTTTACTTCTAACTGCCCTCTTAAAATGCCAGGTGACATTCAAGGAGACATGTGACAAATACTGGGCATAGCCTGGAAATACCCATGCCCTCCCTCTCCCCCCCCCCCCCCCCCGCCTCTTGCCTTCTTCCTTTCAGCCGCTCTGTAAAATCTTTGACTGAAGTCTCACTATGAATGTCCCCTTCAGCAGCGTGGGGTCAAACCTTCTGCTCGTTTTGCCTCTCATTCACAGGATGAGGGTGTCACTGGTTCAGCCCAGTATTTATTGCCCATCCCTTAATGCCTGAGGGCAGTCAAGAGTCCAAAATCATTTTCTGGAGTTCCATGTAAGCCAGACCAGGTAAGGGTGGGAGTTTTCCTTCCCTAAAGAATATTAGTGAACCAAGTGGGGTTTTCCAACATTCAAACCATGTCCATCATTGGAATCTTAATTACAAACTTTTACCAATTTTGAACTAGCACCTATCATTACATTGTCCCCAAGAACATTACCAGCATCTCTGGATTAGCAGACCAGCCAATAAGCCATCACCTCCCCTTTACCTGAGCATCTTCAGACAGGAGGGGTGATTTCCATTTTACTGACTGTCAGGTGCCAAACAAATGTGCATCATTGTTGTTGGCAGGTAGCCTTTGTTTCAGTGAATGTTGTGGATGACGGGCACACTGCGGTGGTGGAAGGGTTGAGGGTTGCATCGCTGGAGAGAGGCAAAGGAATCGGACAGGTCGTCCAGTACTACTGCGCCGATCTGCTCAGGGCCCAGTTCCCAGAGGTCAAAGTGTGTCGCTACACCAAAGCCGGACCCCTGACACTCAAGACTATTGCCAGGTTCCGATTGATATGTAAACAGGTAATGCCACATGCGTAGCCATGAATGAGCAGCACATGGGTACATCCAGACCGTTGCCCCGCTGTCATATGGCAACCAGTCTTGACTGGTCTTAAATTTGAGTAGGGTGTATGTGTGTTGAGTTTTGATGAGTACTTCAGAAACTGCTACAGATTCACGTCACCGGTACACCTTATTCATGGAGGTTGGTTAGTTCAGTTGGCTGGAAGGCTGGTTTGCAATGCAGTGTGATACTAACACGGATTCAATTTCCTGCACCAACTGAGATTATCATGAAGGTCCCACCTTCTCAACCTCTCCCCTTGCCTGGTCTTATGGGCCAGACCAACCCCCGTCAAAATATGTCAAGGAGATAGCCTAGACTGTCTATTTCTGTTTAATTTAAAAGCACATCTTCAGATTTGGTGAAACTACTTGGTTTTAAAAACAAACATTATTTTTACAACAAAGTTAAAATATAAACACAAGAAAGGGGAACTGGGATAACTTAATTGAAATACTTGATAAACATAAAATATTATTTAACTACTAATCATCAACTATTCCAGCGTAGCAGCATCCCATAAACACACCCTTGGCAAAGGTAGATTCAGCAAAATGGATGTTGCTCACATGTGATCACCCTTCCTGTCCAGGAGAAAGGAACACTGTCAGAAACAACCTAGAAGTTGAGAGAGACAACTCAGGCTTTTTGTTGCAGCAGACAGAGAGCTGTATCTAACAGCTTCAACCGCAAAAGCCCCAGCTGAAAATAGCTTCCACTTCTTCAAGCCCACAACAACAACTGTTGAAAGCTCATACCTGAAATCCCTGGTTCTGTGGGTGGGAGGTTGACCACACCCACTCAGGCTGCTTCTGTTGTTCTAGTTTCTCTAAAAAAGAAAACCCAAGGCTTCACAAGTTGTTTGTCTTCTCATCGACTGCTAGGCACCTGTCCCCCAATCTCTCTCTCTCTCTCTCTCTCTCTCTCTCTCAAAGAAACCAGGACAAAACATACGTCTTAAAGCCACAGTATCATCACACTGAGAATCTTCATCAATGCTTTCATTTTTCCAGGAAATCTTCACTGTGCAGTTCGAGATGGAAGATATCCTTCCGAAGCTGGAAGCTACGATTGTCCAGCTGAAGAAGAGCGGGTCAGAATGGGAAGATCCCATCCTGCTCGGAACCACTGATGTCAAGCGGGTGTTCCTTAGCCCCAAGGTGGTGGATGAGGTGCTGCCTGGAAGACCATTATTCAAGACTGGGCTCCGTACAAGCCATTGGAGAGCAACCTAGAGAAGTTAATGAGGCAAGACCTCATCTGGATGGCCGACAACAAAGAACAGGCCAGGGTTGTCAGCCTAGGCACTGCGCCCTACAGGGTATCCTTGGGTACTGGCTACCACCGGCTGAACATTGATATATTTGGGAAGCATTTCCCCAGGGTCAGGAACCAGTTTCTTGCTCAGGTCCAGCAAAGAGTCAGCACCTTGGAGGGCCCAGTATACTGTCTTTTGAGCTTTGAGCCATCCATGTGGCAGGACATGTTATTCTTCTGCCAAACTGCCTTAGGACTCCACATGGATAGAGATATTGAGGGGCAAAGCTTGCTGGAGACAGATGTATAGACCTGTAAGGGAAAGAGCCCCCTACCCTGCTATTGCCAGTCCTTTGCTGCTTCTGGGCTCAGTAGTTTGTCCGCTGTCTCTCCTTCTGCCATGCTATTACATCAGAATCCAGAGTGTTGTAGATTCAAGTCCCACTCCTGGGTTTTGAAAGCCAACAAGCCTAATGGCAGACTCGTGTTGAATTGTTTGGTGTTTGATTGCACTGGTCTGATTATTGACCTCGCCCAGTGTACTTGACTATTTGAGCTTGGATGCGGACTCAGGATGAAGCAAACAGACACTGATTTCAAAAGGCTTTTGTAAATAAACCTGTTGCATGTTCTGAAACTTGTGTCACCCTTGCATTTCTGTGAAATTCAGAGTGAGAACTACAGACAGTGGAGTGGGATGTTAAGGTAAGAATGCCTGCTCAAGCCTGATTGTCTTTTCTTCGGGCAATGTGAGCAAACCATTATTGTTATTTGAAACGGAACATGGGAGAGGCTGGATAAGGACTCTAAGGTGCCCATCAGTCCCATCCATTCCCCTGCCACAGCACCAGGAAAGGACAAATATGCTGAACAGCCAAACCATCATTATTTGTGGGATCTTGCTGTGCTTTATGACCCCAACTGCCTATACACGCTGGATAATTGAACGCTTACTACTCTACAAAACTACATCACATATTACAATACAGACTAGATAGCCACTGAACAATTCAGATTGAAGTCTGAGTGATAGACGGTGCTTATATTTTACAGTTGGTTACCGTGGTGATCAGTCATCAAAACACCAGGTTGCTGGTGTTCTTTAATAGAATTTAACGTTATTAGCCGAAAGGAAAAAGCAAACAAGGTTATATATCTGTGACAGTTAAAAATGTCTTAACGCAAAAAACAGTCTGAATGTTTTCCAACTACTGGTGGAGGCTGGCACAATTACAATACTTAAAGTCATCTGGATGTATATATGAATAGGAACAGTTTAGGGGGATATGGACCAAGTGCTGGCAAATGGGACTAGATTAATTTAGGATATCTGGTCAATAAGGACAGATTGGACCGAAAGATCAGTTTCATTGCCATACATTCCTATGACTCTATAATTGAATGTAAGAGTTAGTACGTCATGTTATAGCTGTGCAAGACATTAGTTAGGCCACTTTTGGAATACTGCATTCAATTCTGGTTCTCCCTGCTATAGGAAAGATGTTGAACCTGAGAGAGTACAGAAAAAAATTATCAGGATGTTGCTAGGGTTAGAGGGTTTGAGCTATAGGGAGAGGCTGGATATACTACAGCTATTTTCGCTGGAGCATCAGAGTCTGAGCGGTGACCTTTATAGAGGTTTATAAAATCATGAGGGGCATGGATAGTGTGAATAGCCAAAGTCTTCTCCCCAGGGTAGAGGTGTCCAAAGCTAGAGGGCATACGTTTAAGATGAGAGGGAAAAGATTTGAAAGGGACCTAAGGGACAACTTTTTCACATGGGGGTGGTGCGTGTATGGAATGAGCTGCCAGCGGAAGTGGTGGATGCTGGTACAATTATAACATCTAAAAGGCATCTGGATGGCTACATGAATAGGAAGGGTTTAGAGGGATATAGGCCAAATGTTGGCAAACAGAACGAGATTAATTTAGTATATCTGGTCAGCATGGATGAGTTGGACCGAAGGGTCTGTTTCTGTGCTATACAACTCTGAGTCTTTGATTATACTTTTGCTGATAACCAGCTCCAGAGCTATTTCACTCCTCTTCATTCTTTATGTTTTTAGTATCTAAAGAAAAATTGATACCTTTCTTGAAAATGTTCAGTCACAGGGCTTCCACGGACCTCTGTGGTAGAGAATTCCATACGTTGACACTATATGAGTGAAGAAATTATTCCTCATCTAAGTCCTAAGTAGCCTAGCCAGATGTAACAGGACCAGACATGGATAAATATTGAAATGATGTTCCCAAGGCCTGGAACCCAGGGGTTACAATCTAAGGATACGTTGAGAAGAAATGTCTTCATCCAGCGCGTAGGGAGTCTGTGCAATTCTCTGACACAGAAAATGGTTGACGCCAAAACATTGAATGTTTTCAACGAGGAGTTAGATCTAACTCTGGGTCTAAATGGATCAATGGGTATAGGGGAGAAAGCGGGAAAAGGGGACTCAGTTGGATGATCAGCCACGATCCCATTGAATGGGGTAGCAGGCACAAGGGGCCCAATGGTCTACACCTGCTGCTATTTTCCCTCCACCTAACCTGGCACAGGGCCCCCTCCCATTCCAACAGAACCCCTTTCTCTCTCCTCAAGCCAGACCCTTGCAGCACTCCTCATCCCCCTACCAATAGAGATACAGTTGGGTTTGAACAAGGCGTTGGTTCAGCTGTGGGTTCAGCCTGTGAGGCCTATCTCAAGCCTCACACACCGTCCCACGGGGAGGGCAGCAGCTGTTGCCGGAGAGATTGCGGGTGAATGTTGTTGATTCCCCCCTCTTTCCATCTCTCTCTCTCTGTCTGTCCATTCCCTCTCAGCACCTGCCCTTGTCTTCCTATAAGGCCTTGACACCGCTTTTGATGGCAGTGGCCATTTTTATGGTTATACCTCATTTGCTTCTGATTTGTTGACGTTAATTTCAAGAGGAGACTTCGAGAGATTGTCATCAAGTCATGGAAACAGACCCTTTGGTCCAACCAGTCCATGCCCACCAGAGACTGGTCCCACCTGCCTGTGCTTGGTCCATATCCCTCCAAACCTGTCCTCGTCATGAACTTATCCAAAGAGTTTTAAACATTGTAACTGTACCTGTATCTAATACTTCTTCTGGAAGTTCATTCCACGTATGAATCACTCTCTGTGTAAAAACAATTGTCCTTTGTGTCCTTTTCAGTCTTTTTCCTTTCACCTAAAAAATATGCCCTTAGTTTTGAAATCTCCCATCTCTGGGGTCACCCCTCAACCTCCTACTCTCCAGCTAAAAATAGCCTTTCCAGTCTATTTTCGTATCTCAAACCCTCCATTCCCAGCAACATGCTGGTAAACCTTTTCTGAACCCTGTCCAACTCAATCATATTCTTCCTGTAACAGGGAGATCAGAACTGCCACAGTACTCCAGAACAGGCCTCACCAACATCCTGCACAACTTCAACATGATGTCCCAACTCCTATACTCAAAAGTCTGAGGAATTAATGTCTTTGAAAAGTTCCCTTTGCCCCATCCCCCCACCTCCCCCACTGTGGAAGGACTACCTGGTACAGCTCTGTATGGGGTACTCACTAGGACAGTCTGGAGTTGGGCATTCTGACGATGGGGAGAAAGTGAGGTCTGCAGATGCTGGAGATCAGAGCTGAAAATGTGTTGCTGGAAAAGCGCAGCAGGTCAGGCAGCATCCAGGGAACAGGAGAATCGACGTTTCGGGCATAAGCCCTTCTTCAGGAATGAGGAAAGTTTGTCCAGCAGGCTAAGATAAAAGGTAGGGAGGAGGGACTTGGGGGAGGGGCGTCGGAAATGTGATAGGTGGAAAGAGGTCAAGGTGAGGGTGATAGGTCAGACTGGGGTGGGGGCGGAGAGGTCGGGAAGAAGATTGCAGGTTAGGAAGGCGGTGCTGAATTTGATGGATTAGACTGAGACAAGGTGGGGGGAGGGGAAATGAAACTGGTGAAATCCGAGTTCATCCCTTGTGGTTGGAGGGTTCCTAGGCGGAAGATGAGGCGCTCTTCCTCCAACCGTCGTTTTGTTGTGATCTGGCGATGGAGGAGTCCAAAGACCTGCATATCCTTGGTGGAGTGGGAGGGGGAATTGAAATGTTGAGCCACAGGGTGGTTGGGTTGGTTGGTCCGGGTGTCCCAGAGGTGTTCTCTGAAACGCTCCGCAAGTAGCCGGCCTGTCTCCCCAATATAGAGGAGGCCACATCGGGTGCAGAGGATGCAATAGATGATGTGTGTGGAGGTGCAGGTGAATCTGTGGCGGATATGGAAGTTTCCTTTGGGGCCTTGGAAGGGAGATGCCACATTACTCTTGACCGAAGCGATTTGGTTGCGGTGTCCATATAGCGACAAAAAAGTTGCGCAATTTCTTGCAAAGTGGGACAAAGTTCTCTGAGGAAATGATGGATGGAATTATTTTACGCACGGTACTGTGAATATGGCAAATTGGTTTCTTGACGATGACAAATTAGTGCGTCGTTAATGACCCCAGTGGGGAATTCAGCCTCTTTACCCAGACAGCGGGGAGAATGTGAAACACTCTCCCAGGGGGAGTTGTTGAAATGGAGTGCTGCGAATCATCAGACAGCGGCAAGGCAGAACGAGGCCATTCAGCCAGTCAGGCATGTACTGGCTTGCTGCCAGACCATGAGATATAGCAGCAGAATTACACTAGCTCACCCATTGAGGCTGCTGTTCCATTCAATCATGGCTGTTATGTTTCTCAGCCCAATTCTCCTGCCTTCTCCCTGTAACCCTTGATCCCCTTTACCAATTGCGAATGTATTTATTTCTGTCCTAAATACACTCAATCACTTGGCTTCCATAGCCTTCTGTAGCAATGAACTCCAAAGATTCACCACCCTCTAGCTGGAGAAATACCTCCTCATCTCAATTCAAAAGGGTCATCCCTTCACTCGGAGGATGTGCCATTGGCTCCTAGTCTCTCCTACTATTCAAAACATCTTCTCCATGCTCACTGTATCCAAGCTTCTCAGTATTCTTACAACACAGAGGTGAACCCCTCTGTTAATTAAACCAGACACCCAGAAAAGCTCACCTTGCCTCGTAATGTTAAAATATGAGTGACAGGGAACTCCCAAGTTCCACTATATAAAGAAAATAACATCAATTTGGTTTTTATTTAAGTCTAAAAAGTGAACATTAAACAACAACTGCCTAGGGACCTCAATTATCCGAATATCGCATTATCTGAAGGAGATCTCAAGGTCCCGATAGAAACATTACATCAAAGAGCTTTTCAACTCTGATTGCGTCTTTTGTTTACATTGATTAAAAACTATCTCAGCTGACTGAAATGCTGCTGAGAACAGTCCTGGACATCAAGACCAGGTACCATCTCCAAATAATGACTGACCCCTCACCCTCTCCCCACACTTTCCCTGGAGTTCTACACAGGGCTGTACCTGAAACCCCCCATTCCCCAGAAATTCTCTCGAATATTGTCCTGTACAGGGCAGAGGTGGAATCTGTCAAAGGTTGTGTGCGTGTGTGTGTGTGTGCGCCCCCAAAGGCAGCAGCTATCTTACTGTTGGTGTCCACTCCGGATGCCCAGGAGGGGGAGGGGGGTGATGGTGAGGGACACAGGACAGCCGGGGGCAGGGGCGCAGATGTGGGTGGGGCAGGCAGGGGGCGGTGTTGGATGGGTTTCGGGTCAGGTGGAGAGTGATGTTGGATGGGTTTGGGGGCGGGCCGGGGGCGATGTTGGGGGGTGGGTGGCGGCAGTGTTGGATGGGTTTGGGGGCGGGCTGAGGGTGACGTTGGATGGATTTGGGGGGCGGGTGGAGAGCGGTTTTGGATGGGTTTGGAGGGGTGGGTGGGGGAGCGAGTTTGGATGGGTTTGGGGTGTGGGCGGGGGCGATGTTGGACAGGTTTGGCGTGCAGGTTGGGGGCGGGAGCTCGCGTGCGGTTTGCTGCTGCGTAGTCTCGTGAACGGGGAGCAGCAGAGCCCCAGAGGAGAGGCATTGAATCGATTAACCAAATAATCAATTAGCTGAATGAAATAGTACCTGCCCATCTCGTACAAATAATTAAGGTTCCTCTGTATTCACAACTCTAAGCCCCTCCTTTCTCTTAACTGCTTACTATCTGCCTCCAACCTTATAATATGCTGTTCCAATAAGATATTTATTAACATTACATCAACTTAATTTCAAAACCACACAGTCACTATCTTCTTCTGTGTTTTCACTCTTCCAGGTGAGGGTCTCCCTGGGTCATCTTCTTTCTTTTTATGTGGGTATGTTTCACATGAAAAGGTACCTTTGATAGAGAGTGTTTTCTAATTTCTTGGAGAGCAAGATATTAGATGGGCAATTAGCTCTCCCTCTACAGCAGTTGCTCTCTGACCAATTTTCAAATTGTCTACATTCTTATACTCCCCAACATCAGATCGTCTCATTGGTTTGATGTTGGCAAAACTATAAATTCAAACTCGATTGGGTTTTAGTATAAGGGAGCATAATTTAAACTGATTGGTTAAGTTTGAATGGTTGTCAAACCAGCAACCAAAACTCAGGTAACCACTTCACAGCCAAATATTACATAGGGTGACGTGGTGGATCACTAGTTAGTGCTGCTGACTCACAACACCAAAGACTCGGGTTTGATTCCAGCATCCGGGCAACTGTCAATGTGGACTTTGCACATTCTCCCTGTGTCTGCTTGGGTTTCCTCCAAGTGCTCTGGTTTCCTCCCACAATCCAAAGATGTGTGGGTTAGGTGATTTGCCCATGCTAAATTGCCCATAGTGTTCAGGGGTGTGTAGGCTAGGTGCATTAGTCAGGGGGAAATGTTGAGTAATGTGGACTTGTTGGGCCAAAAGGCCTGTTCCCACACTGTACGGATTCTATGATATTTTCAATTTTCCTGTACACTCTGGAACTGTCATGTAGTCATACGCAAAGGTGTTTGTAATCTCTCAGTTCAGAACAGATTTCTCTCTCTATTTTAAAGGTACAGTACACACCTTCAACTTCATAACTGTATGCTGTAAATTTCAATCAGATGCCTCCCCCCATCCTTCTAAACTCCATCAAGTACAGACCTAGATGCTCAACAACGCCTCATATGAGCAACTTAGCCAGTCCCACACCTCCCATCTCCTCCCTGTGATCCAACACGTTCTTCTTTTCCAGATCATACTCCGATTCCCTCTCAAAATGTAAGCTTTGATGAATTGGTCTGAAGGGTCTGTTTCCATGTTGTACATCTCTATGACTCTACAAAATGACATTCCAACCTCTACACTCAATTGTTGGGAAACTTATTCAGACTGTTTTTTTACTGTTTGCATTAAGACATTTCTAACTGTCACAGATATATAACCTTGATTTATTTTTCTTTCGCTGAAAAAGTTATGCTCTGTTGTTAAAGAACACCAGCAACCTTGTATGTTGGTGACTAATCACCATGGTAACCAATTGCAAAAATTAAGCGCAACTATCAAGCCAGTTTTTATTCTGTAATCTGATATGTGGGTATCTAGACTGTATTCTAATATGTGATGCAGTGTGGTGAGCTCCCAATTATCCAGCTTGTATCAGCAGTTAGAAATCATAAAGCACAGCAAAATCCCACAAATACCAACAGGTTGGCTGTTCAGTTTATTTGTCCTTTCCCAGTGCTGTTGGTTGTGGCCAGGGAATAGATGGGTCTGACATGCAACTTAGATTGTTTATCCAGCCTCCCCCATGTTCCTTTTCAAACAACAATCATCATTTGCTAACACTGACCTAACAAAAAAACAATCAGGCCCAAGCAGGCGTTTTCAGGTTAACATCCCATTCTACTCTTTACAGTTCTTACTGTGAATTTCAGAGAAATACTGAGACGAAATGGTTTTCAGAGCATGTTATGTTTATTGACGAGCATTTTGAAATCAGTGTCTGTTTGCTTGGCTCTGAGTCCGTATCCAAGCTTAAGCAATCAAGTACAGTAGGCATAGATCAGTGGTCAGACTAACACAATCAAACACCGGAGAATTCCACACTATTCTGGCATTGGGTTTGTCAGATCTCAAAGCACTGGAATGGGACTTGAATCTACAAGCTTTTGATTCTGAGGTAGCGTGTGAGAGATAGAGAGTGGACAACCTACTGAGCCCATAGGCAGAAAGGGACTGGCAATAGCAGGTTGGAGGACTCTTTCCCTCACAGGTCTACATATCTGCCTCCAGTAAATTTTGCATCCTCAACTCTCTATCCACATGTAGCCCTAAGGCAGTCTGGCAGAAAGAAAGCATGTCTTGCCACATGGGTGGCTCAAAGTACAAGATGCAGTATACTGGGCCCTCCAAGGTGCTGATCCTTTGCTGGACTTGAGCGAGGAACTGGTTCCTGACCCTGGGGAAATGCTTCCCAAATATATCAATGTTCAGCCGGTGGTAGCCGGTCCCCAAGGGTACCCTGTAGGGGGCAGTGCCTAGGCTGACGACCCTGGGGTCTTCTTTATCGTCAGCCATCCAGATGATACCTTGCCTCACTAACTTCTCTAGATTACTCTCCAATGGCTTGTACGGAGCCCAGTCTTGAATAATGGTCTTCCCAGGCAGCACCCCATCCACCACGTTGGGGCTGAGGAACACCCGCTTGACATCCGTAGCTCCGAGCAGGATGGGATCTTTCCATTCCGCCCCACTCTCCTTCAGCTGGGCAATGGCAGCTTCCAGCTTCGGAAGGATATATTCTGCCTTGAATTGTGTACAGATAATTTCCTGGAAAATGGAAGCATTGATGAAGATTCTCAGTGTGTCAATACTATGGGTTTAAGAAGTGTGTTTAGTGCTGGTTTCTTTGAGAGAGAGAGACATTGAGGAGCAGGTGCAGAGCAGTCTATGGGAAGATGACCAACTCTTTAAGAGAGGTCTGTTCTGTGCTGTGTCTCTTGCAGGGAGGAATGGCCACAGTGGTGGCAGAATGTCTGCTTCAGAAGCCATGAGGAAACAGCTTGAACTCCCTGAGTGTTTTTTATTTTAAATTTGACAAAAGAAATTATGAGTGGGTAGACTCAGGCACACACAGACCAAAGGGTTTTCATTTGGCTTTCAGTTGAGGTTTGGCAATCGACGCTGATCGATGCAGCTCTCTCTCTGCTGCAAAAAAAAAAGAGTTCTCTCTTTGCTGCAAGATTGATTCTGCTGGTGTTCCTTATCTTGGATTTGGAGGAGATATCTCATGAGGAAAGTTGGTTTTGCTGAATCTGCCTTTGCCAAGGGTGTGTTTATGGGATGCTGCTATATTAGAAGAGTTCATGATTAGTAGAGTCATAGAGATGTACAGCACGGAAACAGACCCTTCGGTCCAACTCATCCATGCAGACCAGATATTCTAAACTAATCTGATCCCATTTGCCAGCACTTGGCCTATATCCCTCTAAACCCTTTCTATTCATGTACCATCCAGATGCCTTTTAAATGCTGTCATTGTACCAGCCTCCACCACTTCCTCTGGCAGTGCATTCCATACATGCACAATCCTCTGTGTGAAAGCATTGCCTCTTACGTCCCTTTTAAATTTTTCCCCTCTCACCCTAAATCTGTGTCCTGTAGTTCTGGACTCTCCCACCCGAGGGAAAACACCTTGTCTATTTACCTATCCATGCTCCTCATGATTTTATAAACCTCTATAAGGGGTTTTACAAATATATTAAAGACAAAAGGGTAACTAGGGAGAGAATAGGGCCTCTCAAAGATCAGCAAGGCGGCCTTTATGTGGAGCCACAGAAAATGGGGGAGATACTAAATGAATATTTTGCATCAGTATTTACTGTGGAAATGGACATGGAAGATATAGACTGTGGGGAAATAGATGGTGACATCTTGCAAAATGTCCAGATTACAGAGGAGGAAGTGCTGGATGTCTTGAAATGGTTAAAAGTGGATAAATCCCCAGGACCTGATCAGGTGTACCCGAGAACTCTGTGGGAAGCTAGAGAAGTGATTGCTGGGCCTCTTGCTGAGATATTTGTATCATCGATAGTCACAGGTGAGGTGCCGGAAGACTGGAGGTTTGGTAAACATGGTGCTACTGTTTAAGAAGGACGGTAAAGACAAGCCAGGGAACTATAGACCGGTGAGCCTGACCTTGGTGGGGGGCAAGTTGTTGGAGGGAATCCTGAGGGACAGGATGTACATGTATTTGGAAAGGCAAGGACTGATTCGGGATGGTCAACATGGCTTTGTGCATGGGAAATCATGTCTCACAAACTTGGTTGAGTTTTTTGAAGAAGTAACAAAGAGGATTGATGAGGGCAGAGCAGTAGATGTGATCTGTATGGACTTCAGTAAGGCGTTCGACAAGGTTCCCCATGGGAGACTGATTAGCAAGGTAAGATCTCATGGAATACAGGGAGAACTAGCCATTTGGATACAGAACTGGCTCAAAGGTAGAAGACAGAGGGTGGTGGTGGAGGGTTGTTTTTCTGACTGGAGGCCTGTGACCAGTGGAGTGCCACAAGGATCGGTGCTGGGCCCTCTACGTTTTGTCATTTACATAAATTATTTGAATGTGAGCATAAGAGGTACAGTTAGTAAGTTTGCAGATGACACCAAAATTGGAGGTGTAGTGGACAGTGTAGGTCACCTAAGATTACAACAGGATCTTGATCAGATGGGCCAATGGGCTAAGAAGTGGCAGAAGGAATTTAATCTAGGTAAATATGAGGTGCTGCATTTTGGGAAAGCAAATCTTAGCAGGACTTATACACTTAATGGTAAGGTCCTAGGGAGTGTTGCTGAACAAAGAGACCTTGGAGTGCAAGTTCATAGCTCCTTGAAAGTGGAGTCGCTGGTAGATAGGATAGTGAAGAAGGCGTTTGGTATGCTTTCCTTTATTGGTCAGAGTATTGAGCACAGGAATTGGGAGGTCATGATGTGGCTGTACAGGACATTGGTTAGGCTACTGTTGGAATTTGCGTGCAGTTCTGGTCTCCTTCCTATCGGAAAGATGTTGTGAAACTTGAAAGGGTTCATAAAAGATTTACAAGGATGTTGCCAGGCTTGGAGGATCTGAGCTACAGGGAGAGGCTGAACAGGCTGGGGCTGTTTTCCCTGGAGCGTTGGAGCCTGATGGGTGATCTTATAGAGTCATAGAGATGTACAGCATGGAAACAGACCCTTCGGTCCAACCCGTCCACACCGACCAAATATCCCAACCCATGCACCCCGTTTTCAAAGAGCTACGAACTTGCTCTTGTCTCTTTGTTCAGCACAGGTCCTCATGAGCTTTCCATTAGGCGTATATGTCCTGCTCTGATTTGCCTTACCAAAATTCAGCACCTCACATTTAACTAAATTAATAGTTAAATAATATGTTTGTTTATTATGTATTGCAATAAAGTTATGCCAAATCGCTCTTCTTTTGTTTGTATTTTAACTTTGTTGTAAGAATAAAGTTTGGTTTTAAAGCCTGTTAGTTGGCCAGTCAAATCACATCTCTGGAACACTTGCCTTTAAATAAAATTGAAACAAAGGCAGTCTATGCTATCTCCTTGATATATCTAGAGGGGGTTTGGTCTCATCATAACATCAGGCAAGGGAAAAGGTTGAGAAAGTGAGACCTTCATGGTAATCTCAATCAATGCAGAAATTGAACTCACACAATTGGCATCATTCTGGATGGCAAACCAGCCTCCCAGCCAACTGAACCAACTGATCTCAATGAATTAAGGGTACTGGTTGCATGAGTCTGCAGTAGCCTTTGAAATACTCATCAAAACTCAACCCTACTATTTTTTAAATTAAAAAAAAATCAAAATCAAAACAAGGATAGTGCAGTTTACTTGTTGAGTTGTGGAAACTCTGACAGCATTGCATTACGGTCGAAACAGAACTAGCTCTTGCTTGTTCCAGCTTCCTACCTATGTACTTGCTTCTTGAGTAGCAGCTAATGTTGATTGGAGGGTTTGATTTATAAGGAGAGGCTCCATAGCCTGGGACTTGTTCCCTGGAGCACAGAAGGTTGAGGGGTGACATAGAGGTTTATAAAATCATGAGGGGCATAGATAAGGTTCAAGACAAGTGTCTTCTCCCCAGGGTGGAGGACATATTTTAAGGTGGAGGAGAAAGATTTAGAAAAGACATGAGGGAAAACGTTTTTAGACAGAGAATGGTTCATTTGTGGAATGAACTTCCAGAGAAAGTGGTGGATGCAGGCACATCGTTTACAAGCCATTGGGATAATTATATAAATAGGAAATGCTTGGAGGGATACCAGCCAAGCGCAGGCAGGTGGGACTAGTTTGGAATTATGATTGGTTGGACTGAAGGGTCTGTTTCCATGCTCCATGAACCCATCACTCAAAGTCTTTTCTCCATTACCCTGCAACATTTTTCATTCCCAGCCTAATTCTCCTGGTGTCCTTTCTTGAGGAAAGATGTGATGGCACTGGAGGCAGTTGAGAGGGCATTCACCAGATTGATTCCAGGGATGAAAGGGCTGTCGGACGAGGAGCAGTGGAATAGCTTGGGCTTGTACTTGCTGGAGTTCAGAAGAATGAGGGAGGAATGTGACGGAGGTATAATACTAAAAGGGATTGATAAGGTGGATAGTGAACTGGATGCTCCCCGTTATGGGACTGTCTTGAACAAGAGGTCATAAATATAGAGTACGAGGAGGTAAGTTCAAAACTGAGATGAAGAGACTCTATTTCTCTCAGAAGGTTAGAAATCTATGGAGTTCTCAGGCCCAGAGTACAGTGAAGGCAAAATCAATCAACAAATTCAAGTAATAAATAAATATGTTTCTGATGAAAAGTGGGATAAAGGGCTGTGGGGAGCAGGCAGGAAAGTGCAGTTGAGACCAGGATAAAATCAGCCATGATCATGTTAAATCGCAGAGCGCATTCAAAGGGCTGAATTGCGTATTCAGGCTCCTAATTCTGATGTTTCTATACCTCTGCCATAGTCTCAGGCAGTGCATTCCAAACCTTAACTGTACGCCGTGTATATCTTCATGTAACCATCGCTTCTTTCATCAATCACTATAGTTCAGTGCCATCTGGTTCTACATCCTTTGCCGATGGGAGAGGTTTATACATATCAGCACCACCTGGAACACTTCCCCCCCCCCCCGCCCCCAACTTAGGAGTTTTCACCCTTCTATCAAATCTCCTCTCAATTTTCTCCTCTCTAAGGAGATTTCTTTTCATTCTTTCATAGAGCGTTGTCTCATTGAATGGCGAGTGCAGGCTCGAGGGGCTGAATGGCCCACCCCTGCTCTATATTCCTATCCCATGAAGGGCTGAATGGCCTACTCATGTTATTAATCCTGCAGGACAATTGTTGGCAGGACCTCTCAGCCCACTTGACATGATTCCAACTGTCCCCCTGCCACTGCCCTCAAAGAACAAGACTGGTTGCTATAGCAACATGGAATGGTCTGGACAGAACCCATGTGCCGCTTATTCACAGCCACACGTGCGATGTTACCTGTTTACATATCAGTCGGAACTTGGCGAGAGTCTCAGGTGCCAATTGGCCGGCTCTGGTGTAGCGCCGCACTTTGACATCTGGGAACTGGGCCATGGCCAGATCAAGGCAGTAACTCTGGATGAACCCAGCAATTCCTTTGCCTCTCTCTCGCGGCGCCACCCTCAACCCTTCCATCACCGCTGTGTGACCGTCATCCACAACGTTCGCAGAAACGAGGGCTACCTGCCAACAACAATGGTGTGCATTTATATGGCACCAGTAAAGCGGAAGCCACCCCTCCTGTCCGAAGTTGCTCAGGCAAGGTGGAAGCGATGGCCAGGTGTATTATTGGCTGGTCTGCTAATCCAGAGACCCCCAGGTAATGTTCTTGGAAACCCAGGTCCAAATCCCATCACAGTAGACAGTAGAGTTTGAAACTGATAAAAATCTGAAATTAAGATTCTAATGATGGACGTGATTTGATTGTTGGAAAAACCCATCTAGTTCACTAATGCCCTTTAGGGAAGGAAATCTGCCGTCCTTACCTGGTCTGGCCTACACATAACTCCAGACCCACACCAGTGTGATTGGACTCTTGACTTCCCTCTGGGCAATTAGGGATGGGCAATAAATGCTGGGCCGAGCCTGGGATGCCCTCATCCCGTGAATGAGGCAAAACCAGCCCAAGGTTTGACCCCGGGCCACTAAAGGAGACATTCAGAATGAGACTTATGTAAAGATTTCACAGAACGGCTGAAAAGAAGAGGGTGAGAGGCGGAGAGGATCCTTCTTTGGAGAGGCATGGGTACTGTCAGACTAGACCCAGCACTTGTCGCCCATCTCCTTGAAATGTCACGCAGGATTTTCGGAGGGCAGATAGGAGTAAAACCACAGGGTCTGGAGTCACGTGGATTCCAGGCAAGGAGGGTTATTAGTGAACAGGGTAACAAGCGATGTTGGTAATCACTGCTAAGGTATGATGGATGGATTGATTGGCCATCAATCCTTCTTCCTATGTCCATCTAATGAGCTGTTCAGTAGTTGCTGGTAGACAATAGACCACAATTAAGTCTCAGGAGCTGAGTAGCTCTTCTTTCATAGCTGGGTACAATTTAACGTGCCTTACGAACAATATACAAGGTAGGAGGTGATGGCCTAGTGGTATTATTGCAAGTCGAGTGTGGTGCTGGAAAAGAACAGACGGTTGGGCAGCATCCGAGGAGCAGGAGAATCAACGTTTCGAGCATAAGCTCTTCATCAGGAAATGTCGATTCTCCTGCTCCTCAGATGCTACCTGATCAGCTGCGCTTTTCCTGCACCACACTCTCGACTCTGATCTCCAGTACCTGCAGTCCTCACTT
Source organism: Chiloscyllium plagiosum (assembly GCF_037043375.1). NCBI lineage: Eukaryota > Metazoa > Chordata > Chondrichthyes > Orectolobiformes > Hemiscylliidae > Chiloscyllium > Chiloscyllium plagiosum. Next base: position 7,929,739 of record NW_028270182.1, read on the forward strand.
TCTCCTGGTATTATCAATCCAGAGACTCGGTGTACCAGGGACCTGGGTTCGAATTCAAGATGCTGGAATATGAGTTTATGAAAATCTGGAATTAAGACTCTAATGATGATTGTGAATCCATTATGGATTGTTGGAAAAACACAATTGGTTCACTGATGCCTTTCTGTCTTTACCTGGTCTGGTGTACGTGTGAGTCCAGACCGACAGCAATGTGGTTAACTTTTAACAACCCTCTGGGATGTACAATCAGTGTTGCCCTCATTCCGTGATTGAATTTAAAAAACATATATACCCTAAAGTGTGGAAGCAGGCCACTTGGCCAATTGATTGCACACCAAGCCCTCCGAAGACCATCCCACCCAACCCCCCACCTACCCTAACCCTGCATTTTTCATGGCTAATCCACCTAGCCTGCACATCCTTGGACGTTACTGGGCAATTTAGCATGTCCAATCCACCTAACCTGCACATCTTTGGACTGTTGGAGGAAACCGGAGCATCCAGAGGAAACCTACACAGACACGGGGGAGAGTGTGCAAACTGCAGACAGACAGTCACCCGAGTCTGGAATTGAACCAGGGTCCCTGGCGCTGAGCTACCATGCCACCCCTAAATGAGGTTGATTCCTAACTGCCCTCTGGGCAATTAGAGATGGACAATAAATGCTGGGCCTAGTTGGAGCCATCTACATCCTGTGAATAAATTTTTAAAAATAGGTTACATCAACTCTCATGAAGAAATGGCAGAGAGAGTTTGTGAGAGGAAATTAATTAGGAGACTGTCTTGCCATCCAGAAGATGCAGGCTATCATCAAACTGGACAGAATGGTCTCCTTCTAGAGCCACTGCCACATTTACACCCTCTCCATGAGCATCGTTAACTGGATTGAATTAATGTCAATTGGGAACCAGTGCCCTTGGGCACCAGCCCAGCGACCACACCAGTCACTGAGGATAAGGGTGGAAATTCCAGATCTTGCTCCCTCACCATGACGCCAATGGTGGGGCCATGGAAAGCAGTGCAGGGCTGGGGACTGTTGAGGGAGTGAGACAACTTATTTGAAAGTATGAGCCTTAAAATCATGTATGCCAACCCAAGCCAGCTTAACGTCATGTTTGACCCAAAGTAGGACACATGGGAGATGGGGATGGAGACTGGGGCGGGGAGGGGGTTGGGGGGGTGATGGTGATGTCGTGGTTGAGTGAAATGGAGTTTGAGGGAGGAGGAAATTTAGGTTGGGGGAGAGGCTAATGAAGGGTGCTGGAGGGATTTGGAGGTTAGGGGAGGGGCAATGGAGGGTGAAGGAGGGGTTTGGAGTTTGGGAGGGGTTTGGAACTTAGGGGAGGAGCAATGGAGGGTAGGGAGGGGGTAAGCAGACCATGTTGGAGGCAGCTGGAAAGCAACGGGGGAAGAGGGGTGAGGGTGAAAAGTTAGAGGTCTTTCAAAAGTGAGTGACCACTGTTGGCTGGGGACTTAATTGGCCAGATAGTGCCTGAGAAATTAGCTAGTAGGCCCCAAGGCTGGACTGAGTTCAGAAAGAGCTGGTGATGGGCGCGGATGGGAGCCTGGCCAATTACATTGACAGGGAGCAAGAGGTCACACTCACTATTTGCCCTTTCTTTTTCGCCAGGATCACCCTTCGAGCTGGATCCCGGATCCAGGCATGGTAACGGACAGGCAGATAATCAAGGCCCCCGTAGATGTCTCCCGAGATGGACATCACTTCCTCAAAATCGGCCTCCTTGGCGAGGCAGAACTCCAGCGCGTGGCCCTCAACCGCCATCTTGGACACTTCGTAAGACTGTGCTTGGCGTAACCTGTGGAAGCGACAGACTGTCATGTCGATCAAGTTTGGGGAGGGTGGGGTGGTCAGATAATGTTTTTTACTCATGAACCTCGAGCTGATGCCAACCCAGCATCAAGGTTGAGTTCAACCTACAAACCCCAGGGGGCCCTCTCGCTCTACTGCACGGTAAGAGGCTCAAACCCAAACAGCCTGGAGTGGGAGCTGGTTGGCGGGTGTCACTTCATGAGGAATCTTCCTGCATTTGGAGGATGATGTGGAATTTGAGGTGTAGGTACCTGTCCAGGTCTACGAGCAGCCATTTTGAGGCCTGAGAGAGCCTGGAGTGTGGGAGGAATCTGGGAATACCAGAACCCAAGGGCACAGCCTCAGAGAGAAGGGACAATCCTCTTAGAGCTATCCCGGCCTACAAGCAGCCATTTTGAGGCCCAGCATCAAGGTCAGGATGCTAACATTCGTTAACTCCGTCTTGGGACAAGGGGTGGCAACAGAGAGCCAGCACTTATTGCTCATCCCTAATTGCTCCTCGAGCTGAACCTTTTGGGGATTAACTACTTTGGCTGTGGGTCTGGAGTCACGTGTAGGCCCAGATTGGCCGATTTTCCTTCCCGAAGAGGAACCAACTGGCTCTTTGTGCCAATCAATGGCAGTTGTGTCAAGGTCATTGACACTAGCTTTTGATCTTATTAATCAAGGTCAAATTCTGCTGTGGTAGGTGTTCAAACAGTGTTCCCCTCCTGAGCATTAGGAATTGGAACAATGACATTACCACCACACCATCATTGCTTCCTCCCCCCAACGCAAATTTAGGAGCAGAATTAGGCCATTAGATCGTGGCCGGTATATTTCTCAACATTCATTCTCTTGCTGTCTACCCATGACCCTTGACCCTCCCCGTAACAATCATGAACCTATCTATCTCTGTCTTAAAGGCACTCATTGATGTGTCCTCCACAGCCCTCTGCGGCAATGAGTTCCACAGATTCACTATCCTCTGGCTGAAGAAATTCATTCCCATCTCAGTTTATCCCTTCACTCGGAGGCTGTGCCCTCGGCTCCTAGTCTTCCCAAGATTCTTCTCACACCCGTGGCTTCCTCAGGCCTCGAGGCCTGAGGCCTGTCATGCATGCTCCCTAGCCCTCAGGCAGCTCCACCAACTAGGGCAGTCAAAGCATTGAGACACTGCCTAGAGAGGAAGGTTGCCCCTTAACCCGAGCCCACACCTGAATGGTTTTCATGGTGGTTACACCCTTCAAAGTGAAGACTTACTTGTCACTGGCAGCTGAAAGGCTCCTAAATGAAGTAGGCCTCAGGCCGCAAAATCTTGGCAGAAAATAGGCATCTGGCCTCCTGATATAATTTATCACTTAGCAATAGCCTCTCCAAGAGTCTTGGATCCAGGAACTGATGCCTTTAAAATAACAGGTGTGGGAGGCAGAGTAAACTTTAAAGGGCGAAAGTTGAAAAAGGACTTTCACAATAGAAAAGGAGGGTTTTCGAAGGAGAATCACTTGGCAATGGCAAGTACAGGAAATTCAGAAGGAGGTTTCACCTCCCCCCAATTGGCTGTGAATGATGTATTTTTCCAGCAATCTGCAAGATATTGGGCATTTGTTCACTGACTCATCTACCCAACACTGACCCCTCTTCCTCCCACACCCACCCAAACCGCACTGTACTGCTTTCACCACAACACTACGCCTCTTCCGACCTCTCTCCTTCTGTTTCTCTCTCGCCCTCCCCCCTCTCCCTCTGTCTCTCTCTTCCTCCACCCGTCTCTCTCTCTCTCTGTCTCTCTCTCCTACTTTCTCTCCCTCTTCCACCGTGAACCTCCCTTTCCCCCCGCCTCTCTCCCTCTGTCTCTCTGCCTCTCCCTCCTTTTTCCATCCTGAACCCCCCTCTCTCTCCGCTTCTCTCACCCTGTCCCCACCTCTCCTGTGTTTTTCTCTCTCTCTTTCTCCATCTCTCCGTCTGTCCCTCTCTCCATCTCTTGTTCTTTCATTCTGTCGCTCATTCTCCCTCGTCTTCTCTTCCTCTCTCTATACCTCTGTCTCTTGCTCTCACTCCCTCCCCCCTTTCTCTCTATCTCTATCCCTCTGTCGCTATTGCTGTCACATACTCTCCCTCTCTGTTACTCTCTCTTCCCCCCCACCCTCTAACTCTCTCTTCCTCTATCTCTCTTTTTCCCTTTCTTTCTCTCTCTCTCTCTCTCTCTCTCTGTCTCACACTCCCTTTCTCTCTTTTTGCCTTTCTCTTTGGCTGTCTCTTTGTCTTTCCTCTCTTCCTGTCTGTCTCTGTCCGTTGTTTTCTTTCCATCTGTGTGTCTCTCTCCTTCTTTCTCTCTGTCTTCCTGTCTCCACCTACCCCTCTGTCTCCCTCTATCTCTCTCTGTGCCTCTGTCTCCATCTCTCTCTCTCTATCTCCCTCTCTCTCTCTGTCTCTCTCTGTCCGTTGCTCTTTTACTGTCTGTCTGTCTCTCTCTATCTATCTGCCTGTCTGTCTGTCTCTCTCTCTCTCTCTCCACCACCCTCTCTCTCTCCCTCTGTCTCTCTCTGTCCCTTTGTCTCCATCTCTGTCTGTCTCCCTCTCCCTTTGCCCCTCTCTCTCTCTCTCTCTGTCTCTTTTCTGTCTCTCTTTCTCCCTCCCCCTCTCTCTCTCCCTCCCTTTCTCTCCTTCTTTCACCCAGTCGCCCTCTCTCTCCCTATCACCCTGTCTCTCACTCTGTCCCTTTCTCTGTCCCCTGTGATTCTCTCTCACACTGTCCCGCTAACTCTCCCTCTCTTTCTCTCCCTCTTACTCTGTCTCTCTCTCACTCTGTCCCCCGTCCCTCTCTCTCTCTCCCTGTCCCTCTCTCTTCTTCTCTCATCCTGTCATCCCACCTTTCCCTCTGTCTCACTCCCCGTTTTTCTCTACCTTTCTCTTTCTCCCCTATCTTTCTCTCTCTCTCTCTCTTTCTGCTTCTATCTCAACCCCTCTCCCTGTTTACCCCCTTCTCTCTCTCTCTGTCTTTTTCTATTTCTCTGTCTCCCTCTCTCTCTCCCCCCATTTCTTTTTCCCCCTCTCTCTGTCTCTCTCCTTCTCCTGTCTTTCTCTTTCTCTCTACCCACCTTGCCCTCTCCCTGTCTTTGACCCCTGTCTCTCTTTCTCCCTCTCTCTTTGCCTCTCTTTCCTTCTGTCTGTCTGTCTCTTTATCTCTCGCTCTATCTCTCTCTGCCCCTCCCTCTCTTTCTCTCTCTCTCTGTCCTGAAGGCTGCTTCCTTCGACTGCCCCTCCCCCCTTTAATCTTCCACAGTAACATGTTTAACAACACTGGAAAGAAATTTTGAGTAAAGGCCCCAGCGCTAAATTTACCTGTGGATGAAAATGTGCAGTGCCGGAGCTTGAGAGAGGCTTGCTTTTTGAAAGCTCCCCTGTTCTGTCTAATCTTTTAACGTGCTTCCCGTCCACCCATGACCCCATTCCACGTTCCAAAGTGCATTGGCAGATATGCTGTAATTGTCACTCTGGACTCTTGGCAGGAGGGATGTGAGAAGATAAACTAATTAAATTACCTCCCCTTTCTCACCTTCACCTTGCAACCTCCCCACAACCCTACCCTCAGTGTGATTTCCCTTCCCCCTCCTTACTCCCACAATTCCTGCTTGAAGCCTTGAAATGGTGTCCTGTTCGGGATGGGGGGAGTGCCTCCTGGTGTCCTGAGGTAAATACTCCCCCCCTCCTCTCCATTGCCCACCCCCACCGTGCCCAAAACAACAACTGCACCTTGAGGTGTTTAATTTCTATCTCACGGTTATAGGATCTCATTGTGCACAGATAGGCTGCTGTCTTCCCCTCTCTTCCCCTCCTGCAGCAATGACCATGTTCACCAGTGAATTACTTCATTGTATTGACTTCACTCCCTGAAACAGTCTCTTTTGCTTAGAGTCATAGAGATTTACAGCATGGAAACAGACCCTTCGTCCGAACTTGTCCATGTTGCCCAGTTTTTACAATTAATCTAGTCCCATTTTTCTGCCTTTGGTACATTTCCCTTGATACCTATCCAGTCCAAGAGTCATTACAGCACAGAAACAGACTGTTCATCCAACCAGTCCATAATCCCAAACTAAACTAGACCCACCTACCTGCTCCTGGCCCATATCCCTCCAAACCTTTCCTCTTCATGATTTGGAGATGCCGGTGTTGGACTGGGGTGTACAGTGTTAAAAAATAGCTAGTGTGCTTCCAGCTAAACCTGTTGGACTATAACCTGGTGTTGTGTGATTTTTAACTTTCCTATTCATGTACTTTTCAAATTTTTTTAAAATATTGTAGCTATACCCACATCCACACACTCCTCTGGAAATTCACTCCACACACAGACCACCCTTTGTCTGAAAACATTGCCCCTCAGGTCCTTATTAAATCTTTTTTCTTTTACCTTAAAAATATGCCCCCTTGCTTTGAACTCGCCCACTCTAGGGAAAATTCACCTGCCATTCACCTTATCTATGCCTCTCAGGATTGTATAAAACTCAATAAGGTCTCCTCTCAACCTCTACGCTCCAGTGAAAAAAAGTCTATCCAGTCTATTGTTATATCTCAAACCTTCCATACCTGGCAACATCCTGGTATTTTTCTTCTGAACTCTCTCCACCTTAATAATATACTTCTTATAACAGGGCGGCCAGAACTGGACACAATACTCCAGAAAAGGCGTCACCAAATTCCTGTACAACCTCAACATGACGCCCCAGCGTCTATACTCAAAGGTCTGAGCAATGAAGGCAAGCGTGCTAAATACTTTCTTAACCACCCTGTCTACATGTGACGTAAGCTTTAAAGACCTGAGTACCTGAACCTTAGGTCTGTTGGTTCTGCAACACTACCCAGGGCCCTACAATGCTTGACATTGGACGGGGTCACCGTACCAGGACGCCCATGACATCCGCCTCCAAGCTGGAACCATGGGTCCGGAGGTGCATGGGTTCCGACTAGCTCGGTTTAGGATATCTGGTCATCGCCCCGTTTCCGCGCTGCAAGACTTCCTCACAATATGAGGGACTTGTTAGGCCATGTATGTTTTTATTGAACAGAAAGCCTGCCATACATGTCATGGCCACCAGGTGGTGATATGCCCCCAGGAACAAAGGATTGAATCTCCAGATGTTGTGAAGTGCTGCCGCCTGCTGGAGCAGCCAAAATAAATGTCTCTGGCTCCCCTCCCACGACTCAGCAACAATAATCTACATTGATGTAGCTGCCTTTCACCTCGGAATATGTCCCAAGATGCTCCTAGCCCGCATTGAGTGGCAAAATTCAATCCCGGGCTGCGTGAGGAGAGATCAAAAGTATAAAAACATGGGAAGTGATGCTCCACCTCTTCATTGGTGGACTGTGTTCAATTCTGGGCACCTTATTAAAGTCACGAAGAGAGTGCAAAGGATGTGTATTAAGATGATACTGGGAATGAGGGATTTGATAAATATGTAACTTAGCTCGCTGAGCTGGAAGGATTGTTTTCAGATGTTTCGTCACCATGACTAGGTAACATAATCAGTGAGAGTCTTCAGTGAAGTGCTTCATTAATGATGTTACCTAGGCATATTATCAACCTGAGCTTCAAAAAATGAGGGATTTGAGTTACAAGGAAAGATTATAGAGATTGGACTGAATTGCTCTGGAGCAGAGAAGATTAAGAGGTGACCTCATTGAAGTGTTCAAAATTATGAACAATTTTGACAGAGTCAAGAAGGATATCCTGTTTCCACTAGCTAGTATGTCAGTAACTAGGGGTCATAATTTCAACTGTCAGCAAGAGAGTATGAAGTGAGATGAGGGGAAACCTCTTTACTCAGAGAGTTGTTAGGATTTGGAATGCGCTGCCTCAGAGAGAGTGGTGGAGGTAAATTCAATTGGAGGTTTCAAAAGAGAATTGGAGATATATTTGAAAGTTAGATGGAGTTAGAGTGCAACGGAGGTAGGGCTAGAGAGTGGGACCAGCTGGATAGCTCTTTCAGGAGCATGACAGAGACGATGGGTCACAGAATCATTCAGCATCAAAGTAGACCCTTCGGTCCATACTTGTCATGCCAACCAGATATCCTAAATTAATCCAGTCCACTTGCCAGCGTTTGGCCCATATTCCTCTAAACCCTCCATATTCATGCACCCATTCAGATGCTTTTTATGTGTTGCAATTGTACCAGCCTCCACCACTTCCTCATTCCATACGCACACCACTCTCTGCACGAAAATGTTGCCCCTTGGGTTCCTTTCAAACCTTTCCCATCTCACCCTAAACCTACGCCCTCTGGTTCTGAATTCCCCTACCCTGGGGAAAAGGCCTTGACTATTCACCCTATCAAGTCTCCCATGATTTTATAAAGTTCTATGAGGTCACCCCTCAATATCCAATGCTCCAGGGAAAACAGTCCCAGCCTGTTCTGCCTCTCCCTATAGCTCAAGCCCTCCAACCCTGGTAACATCCATGTGAGTCTTTTCTGCACCCTCTCAAGTTTCACAACATCTTTTTAATGGCAGGGAGACCAGAATTGAATGCAGTATTCCAAAAGTGGCCTAACCGATGTCCTGTGCAACCACAAAATGACCTCCCAACTCCGATACTCAATGTACTGACCAATAGAGGCAAGCGTACCAAACGGCTTCTTCACTATCCTGTTTACCGCAACTCCACCTTCAAGGAACTATACACCTGTACCCCTGGCAACACTCTGCAGAACTTAGGCAAGGGTACATGAAAGGAAAGATTTGGAGGGATGTGCGTCAGGAGTAGGCCGGTGGGACTAATTTAGTTTGGGATTATGTCGGCATGGACTGGTTGAACCAATAGGTCTGTTTTCATCCTGTACAACTCTACGACTATGACTGTAAGTATATCAAACACACTGTCGGATGGCCTCCTTCTGTACTGTAAAATCCTACGATCAAAGTCGATTAATAGGATCTGGGATAAGTAGGTTTTAAGAAGCGGGTTGGAGAAGGGAATGAGGGGACAATCAATATTAAGGAGTGAGAGTCAGGGAAACCCAGAGGATGGTGAGTCTGAAGGAGATATATCAACTGTCCCAGCTAGATGGGACAAAGAGCTTTGAGGTCATCAAGATGATGTCGAAGTAGTGCTCCTGAGTTCGACCTTGTCTGCTTTTCTTTTCTTTTTACTTAGTTGTCCTGAGCTTGGTCGACATTGGTGGCAGTGAGTGGGCCCAGCACGGACTGGAGTTGGCCCAATATGGACTGGAGTGGGCCCAGCATGGAATCGAGTGTGTCCAACGCAGACTCGAATGGGCCCAGTACAGAATGGAGTGGGCCGAACACGGACTCGAGTGGGCCCAGCACACACTCAAGTGGTCCCAGAACACCCTGCAGTGGGCCCAGCACAGACTGGAGTGGGCCCAACACAGACTGGAGTGGGCCCAGCACAGACTGGAGTGGACCAAATACAAACTGGAGTGGGCCCAATACAGACTCAAGTGCACCCAGCACAGACTGGAGTGGGCCCAGAACAGTCATGAATGGGCCCAAAGCGGTCTGCAATGGGCCCAACGCAGACTCGATAGGGCCCAGCACAGACTGGAGTGGGCCCAACACAGACTGGAGTGGGCCCAGCACAGACTGGAGTGGAGCCAATACAGACTGGAGTAGGACCAATACAGACTGGAGTGAGCCCAGCACAGATTGGAGTGGGCTCAGCACAGACTGGAGTGGGCCCAGCACAGACTGGAGTGGGCCAATACAGACAGGAGTGGGCCCAATACAGACTGGAATGGGCCCAGCACAGACTGGAGTAGGCCCAATTCAGACTGGAGTGGGCCCAGCACAGACTGGAGTGGGCCCAGTACAGACTGGAGTAGGCCCAATACAGACTGGAATGGGCCCAGCACAGACTGGAGTAGGCCCAATTCAGACTGGAGTGTGCCCAATAGAGACTGGAGTGGGCCCAGTACAGACTGGAATAGGCCCAATACAGACTGGAGTGGGCCCAATACAGACTGGAGTGTGCCCAATAGAGACTGGAGTAGGCCCAATAGAGACTGGAGTGGGCACAATACAGACTGGAGTGGGCCCAGCACAGTCATGAGTGGACCCAATACAGACAGGAGTGGGTCCAATACAGACTGGAGTGGGCCCAGCACAGTCGTGAGTGGACCCAATACAGACTGGAGTGGGCCCAGTACAGACTCTAGTGGGCCCAATACAGACTGGAGTGGGCCTAATACAGACTCGAACGGGCCTAATACAGACTGGAGTGGGCCTAATACAGACTGGACTGGGCCCAAAGCAGACTGGAGTGGGCTGAGCAAATACTTGAGTCATCCCAACACGGACTCGAAACAGTCCAATACAGACTGGAGTAGGCCCAGCACAGACTGGAGTGGGCCCAGCACGGATTCGAGTGGGCCCAGCACAGACTGGAGTGGGCCTAGTGCGGACTCGAGCGGGTCCAACATGGACTTGAATGGTCCTAATAAGACTGGAGTAGGGGGGGATCCAAGATGGCGGTGACCCAGTAAGACTGAGTCTATAGTGCCCCTCCCAAGATTTGGGCACAGTGCGTCACCTACCCCCTACCAAGCTCACCAAATCACATATAATAGTTTTGTAATTTAATTAGTTGTGTAATATTACATTTAAACAATTTAATCCTAAGTTAAAATGACTAAAGGGAAGGGAGCCCGCAGCTCTCAGCAAGCAGGAACCCCACCCCCACCCTCTCCAGGTGCAGCAGAGGCGTCCACAGCCGCCCCGGGGGACTTACCAACAGTAGCAAGTCTTGCAGAAATGCTTTCCAAGCTTGACTCGAAGATCGATGCTTTTATTGTCGAATCCAGAAATCATTGGGAGTCGCTCTCGGATGCGCTGCAGAAGCATGACCGTGAGATTGAAGAAATTCAACGCCGAGTCGGAGGGGCGGAGCCAAAGGCCGTGACCTCCGAGACAACCGCTCAATCGGCCGTGGATCAGGTCCGGACTCTCGAGCAGCGAGTCCGGACCTTGGAAAATCATATTGACGACCTCGATAATCGAGGTCGCCGAAAAAATATTCGTTTGCTGGGCCTTCCCGAACGGGAAGAGGAAGGCCAGCTTACAGCATTCCTGGAGCAGTGGCTGCCACAACTTTTAAATCTGCAAGCTGGATCAGGCCAGGTAAGGGTGGAATGGGCCTACCGGGTAGCAATACGCGGGCCCGGCTCGAACCAGCGCCCACGCCCGGTCCTGTTCCGGTTGCAGAGCTACAGGGAGAGGCAGATACTCCTAGAAGCCTCTAGAAATCTCGGAAAAGACCCCCAAGCTATGATCTACAAAGGATCAAAGATCATGCTATTTCAGGACTTTTCCCCGGCTCTGGTTCGAAAGAGGAAGGCATTCGACGAGGCGAAGAAGCGTTTAAGGGACTTAAATGTTCAGTACTCCTTACGCTACCCAGCGATGTTATGCTTTAACCATGAAGGATCCGTATATAACTTTGGATCACCAGAAAAGGCTAAGGAATTCTTGGACTCTCTTAGATAAACTGTAGGACATAATGGATGTTGGTCTGCACTTCCCCCCCGCTTTGGTTTATATCCCCCCCTTTTTTTTTCTTTCTCTTACCTTACTGCTTAATATTATCATGGGGGGTGGGGAGAGGGATTTGATTTTCTCCCCCCCCCCCCCCCCCCGGAGTTGTTTTCTGTTATTATTTTATGTATATATAAGGGATGTATGTATATGTGTGTGTATGTATATATGTATATGTGTATGTATGTGTATATATGTATATATAAGCTGGGGGATTTGGTTAATGTTGGTGGGGGGAGGTGGTTACGTTATTCAATTTTACCTCTGTCTTTAGGAGCGGGGTTGTTTTCCCTTCGTTATTTTGTATTATCATATTTAATTATTATTTGTTGAAGTGGTAATTTTATAGTTATATGTTTATATATGGTATTAACATTACCAAATATACCCAGGTGTTGGTATGGGTGGGGGTGGGGTGCTCACTGTTAACTCTAGCTTTGTATTATATTTGAATTCTCCTCATTTTATTGAGGAGTGCCTGGGTCAAGGGTGGGGCATTGGTTGGGAGAGGATATGAGGGACTTTTGGAGAGGAAGTGACGCCCCCTGGGAACAAGGGGGAAAGTCTCCACTTAGATACGTTTTATATTTTTTTTATTTAGAAATAGTTTTTTACTGTATTGTTGTGGGTGTATTAAAGAGGCTTTATTTTTGTAAATTTTACATGTTCCATGCTCGGGATGTTCTGGATAGGGTTCCCCTCCCGAGGGGTCTCGGATTGGCCCAGAGGATTATGGTTGATCAGTCGGTTAAGTGGTGCACCTGGAATGTCAAGGGGAGTAATTCGCCACTCAAAAGGAAGAAAATATTATCAAATCTTAAGAAGGAAAGAGTTGATATAGCTCTCCTACAGGAGACACACCTGTCAGATAAAGAACACTTGAAATTACGACAGGGCGGATTTGATCAGGCCTTTTTTTCTTCTTTTAGCTCAAAAAGCAGGGGAGTTGTTATTCTTGTTCGGAAGAATTTCCCTTTCAAAATCCTAAAGCAGATAAAAGACGAATCTGGACGATATATCTTGATTAAAGCCCTCATAAATGGAGAGGAATATGGGATTTTAAATTTGTACTGCCCCCCCGGCACACCCCTTTAAATTTATAACGGAAGCCTTTTCAAAATTGATGGCTTTTGATGCCCGTCATATAATTATAGGGGGAGACTTTAATTGTATTATGGATCCGGAAATAGACAGGATTCCCAAGAGTACTGCAGGAGTATCTCCCAGATCTAGACAATTGATGGATCTGAACAAAGAATTAGGATTAGTAGATGTATGGAGATGTCTTCATCCACAGGGTAGAGATTTTTCTTTCTACTCTAATCCACATAAATGTCATACCAGAATTGATATGTTTTTTGCCCCCTCGATTTTTTAAAATTCCATATCATCCTGTAAAATAGGTAATATAGCAATTTCTGACCACACTGCTGTATATATGGAAACTAAGGCGAGGAACAGTGGGACATCCCCTCGGCATTGGCGTATGGACCCCTTCCTAATGAAAGATAGTAAATTTGTAAAGTACTTCTCTCAAGAATTTAAAACTTTTTTAGAAATTAATTCAGGTACAGCTAGCAACCCGTCAATGATGTGGGAGACCATCAAAGCTTACACGCGAGGCTTGATCATCTCTTACTCAGCGACCCAGAAGAAATTAAAGGGAGAACAACAGCGTCTGCTTGAAGCCCGCTTAAAAGCGGCTGAAACAGCATACACTGATAGACCTTCTATTATTAAATTGCAAAGGATTACAGCTCTTAGGACAGCTCTAAACACTACACTTACTCAAACGGCTAAGAGGGAAATATTATTTGCAAAGCAAAGGTTATATGAATATGGCGACAAACCGGGTAGATACTTAGCATTTCTTGCAAAGAAAAAAAAGGCCCCTCAGACTATTATGTCTATCAAGGAAAGTACGGGTATTTTGACTCATGATCATAAAAACATTAATGCGACCTTTAGAGAATTCTATTCAGAGTTATATGAATCACAGGATTGTGAAGATAGGACGAAGAGGATGCAGTCATTTTTTAAAAATTTGACTTTTCCAGACCTAACTCCGGAACAAGTATCGGTCCTAAATGCTCCTCTTACACCCCAAGAAATAGTTGATGCAATTAGGCACCTTCAAAATGGCTTTCAAGCTGAATTCTATAAAGAATTTACAGAAATACTGGCTGGTCCACTTATGGACATGTATAACTATGCATATAGTCAGGGCTGTCTCCCGCCTTCGCTGAAAGAGGCAAATATCTCTCTTATCCTTAAAAAAGGAAAGGACCCAGAAGATTGTACATCATACAGACCAATATCCTTACTAAATGTAGATTTTAAAATCCTCTCTTAAACGTTAGCACTGAGACTAGAAAGGATACTGCCACATATTATAAAGGAGGATCAGACGGGGTTTATTAAGGGCCGTAGATCATCCAATAATGTTAGAAGGGCTCTGAATATGATTCAAGCTTGTCATCAGAGAAAGATACCAGGAGTAGTGGTTTCATTAGACGCGGAAAAGGCAATTGATAGGGTCGAACGGTCATATTTGTTTTACACATTGGAGAGGTTTGGCGTTGGACAGGTGTTTACCAAATGGGTCTCAACATTGTATAGTGATCCCAAAGCAGTTGTGGTTACCAATGGATTAGGCTCGGATAGCTTCAGTGTGGGTAGGGGCTGCCGTCAGGGATGTCCCCTCTCGCCATTGTTATTCACGCTAATAATTGAACCACTAGCAGAAGCAGTACGAGCTGATCCTAATATAGTGGCCCCAAGGATTGGTACAGGTAAACATAAAATTACCCTTTATGCAGATGATGTTCTTCTATTCCTCAGTAACCCTTTGATGTCCATACCTCGCTTAATCCAAGTTATTAATACATTTAGTGCATTCTCAGGCTATAAAATTAATTTTTCAAAATCGGAGGCTATGCCAATGGGTGGCCTTGCTGTGATACCCCGCTTAGCGGACGGTTCCCTTTTTCCCTTTCGCTGGTCCCTGGAGGGTTTCTTATATTTAGGCATTTTTATTACTCCAGTATTTGGTCAGTTGTATAAGGCTAATTTTGTGTATTTATTGGAAAGGATAAGGCAGGACCTCCAGCGATGGGGAGACCTACCAATTTCCTGGTTGGGTAGAATAGCATTAATCAAAATGAATATCCTGCCCCGTCTCCTATATCCTATGAGAATGCTTCCGGTGATGCTGCCGAGGACGGCTTTATGTAAATTATATGGCTGGCTGAGTTCCTTTATCTGGAATCATAGGCGGCCCCTCATTAAGCTGAAGAAGCTACAGCTTCCACAGGCAAGGGGTGGATTGGACTTCCCCAGACTTTAGGAAATATCAGTTAAGTTCCCTATTAAGTTACATAGCTGATTGGGTCTTGTCTGATCCACAATCAATCTGGTTGGACATCGAGGCTTCTCAAGTAAAATACCCACTTATTAACCTTTTATTCTCAGACAAGAGGAAAATCATTACAGATCACTGTAAAAACCCTATAATACTAAATACAATCAAGGCTTGGAATATAATGCGGCAAAATGAGGGTAATTCACATAAAACATCCCCCTATGCACCGATAGTGGGAGCATGGGGATTCCAACCGGGGTTAACAGATGCCACTTTTAAACTCTGGAGATCCAGGGATATCTCATGTCTAGGGGATTTATTTAAAGATGGGGTCCTGATGTCTTCCGAACAGCTGCGTCAGAAATTCGGATTACCCAATGGAGACCTCTTTCGATACTTCCAAATTCGAGATTATATACAGAAGAAGACTACGTTATTAGATAGTCTTTATAAATCCGATAGAGAATGTAGTGTCCTACGACCAGTGGGGGTATCTTCCGTCAGTAATATTTATCATTTGCTACATGATGAAGTATCGGGAGATATGGATAATCTGCTTAAAACATGGGATCAGGATCTGGGACTAGAAATCTCCACAGAAACGTGGAATGATATCTGGGAAAATGCTAGAAGAATTACTATTTGTAACAGAACCCAGGCTATCCAGCTGAAGATACTTCATAGGGCCCATATAGCACCGGTTCGATTGGCAAAATTTAAGGCAGGAGCATCTCCAATGTGTCCTAAATGCAAAATAGAGGTGGGCACTCTTGTACATTGCTTATGGACCTGTCATAAGATCCGTAGATATTGGACTAAAGTAGCAAGTACCCTGACAGAAATTTTAGGAACGGAAATAAAAGTGGACCCTGTATCTCTCCTCTTGGGCTTTTCGAACTTTCCCTCCCTGGACACGTACGGGAAGAGACTATTTTCTATTCTTTCTTTCTGTGCAAGGAAAAATATTTTGGTGAACTGGGCGGCGGAGGGCCCCCCTGGACTTTCAAATTGGCACAGACTAATTATGGAATGTATTCCCCTTGACTTCCTTACAAATATGGTGCACCGAAAGACCAAATTATTTTATAAAATATGGCAGCCCTTTTTGAATTACATAAATACAGATATTTCGGCTATCCTAACAAGGGCTTTTATTTAATTGAGATTACAAACCTGGCTGGTCCGCGGCCCCTCGGGGGAGGAATCCCGCACGAATACGGGTTTTATTATATCTGATGCTAACACATCCCGAGCATGTAAGAGACTTAAATATACACCCTGGTTAGTTGTAGGTTAGTTTAGTAGATAGTTGAGTTTTGTTTGTTTGTTTTTTTTTCTTTTCGGTTTTTTTTTTGTTGTTTTGTTTTTTTTTGTCAAATTTTGGCTATTAAATATTTGAGCTAATTGTATATCAATGTTTATATCTGAGAGTTTTGTTTATTTTTGTAAACTTGTAAAAATGTTAAATTTCTAATAAAAATATCTATTAAAAAAAAGACTGGAGTGGGCCCAAAACAGACTGGAGTGGGCCCCGCACAGACTTGAGTCATCCCAACATGGACTCAAAATGGCCCAATATAGACCAGATTGGGCCCAACATGGACTTGAGTAGGCCCAACATGGACTTGAGTGACCGCAGCATGGACTCGAGTGGGCCAAGCACATACTGGAGTGAGCCCAATACGGACTGGAGTGGGCCCGACACAGACTGGAGTGGGCCCGGCAAAAACCAGAGTGGGCCCAATACAAACTGGAGTGGGCCCAGCACTGATTGGAGTGGGCCCAATACAGACTGAAGTGGGCCCAGCACTGATTGGAGTGGGCCCAGCACTGATTGGAGTGGAAAAAGTGAGGACTGCAGATGCTGGAGATCTGAGCTTAAAAATGTGTTGCTGGTAAAGCGCAGCAGGTCAGGCAGCATCCTGCCCAAAATCCACAAACCTGACTCTCCCGGCCGACCCATTGTCTCAGCCTGCTCCTGCCCCACCAAACTCATCTCTGCATACCTCGACATGGTACTGTCCCCCTTAGTCCAAGAACTCCCCACCTACGTTCGGGACACCACCCATGCCCTCCACCTCCTCCATGATTTTCGCTTCCATGGTCCCCAAAGCCTTATCTTCACCATGGATATCCAGTCCCTATACACCTCCATCCCTCATCACGAAGGCCTCAAAGCCCTCCGCTTCTTCCTTTCCCGCCAAACCAACCAGTACCCTTCCACTGACACCCTCCTTCGACTGACTGAACTGATCCTCACTCTGAACAACTTCTCTTTCCAATCCTCCCACTTCCTCCAAACCAAAGGAGTAGCCATGGGCACCCGCATGGGCCCCAGCTATGCCTGCCTCTTCGTCGGATATGTGGAACAGTCCATCTTCCGCAGCTACACTGGCACCACCCCCCACCTTTACCTCCGCTACAGCGATGACTGTATCGGCGCTACCTCGTGCTCCCACGAGGAGGTTGAACAGTTCATCCACTTTACTAACACCTTCCACCCTGACCTCAAATTTACCTGGACCGTCTCAGACTCCTCCCTCCCCTTCCTAGACCTCTCAATTTCTACCTCAGACGACCGACTCAACACGGATGTTTACTATAAACCGACCGACTCCCACAGCTACCTAGACTACACCTCCTCCCACCCTGCCTCCTGTAAAAACGCCATCCCATATTCCCAATTCCTTCGCCTCCGCCCCATCTGCTCCCAAGAGGACCAGTTCCAAAACCGTACAACCCAGATGGCCTCCTTCTTCAAAGACCGCAATTTCCCCTCAGACATGGTTGACGATGCTCTCCACCGCATCTCCTCCACTTCCCGCTCCTCTGCCCTTGAACCCCGCCCTCCAATCACCACCAGGACAGGTCCTCACCTACCATCCCACCAACCTCCAGATACATCGTATCATCCTTCGTCATTTCCGCCACCTCCAAACAGACCCCACCACCAGGGATTTTTTCCCTCCCCACCCGTATCAGCATTCCGGAAAGAACACTCCCTCCACGACTCCCTCGTCAGATCCACACTAACCACCAACCCAACCTCCACTCCCGGCACCTTCCCCTGCAGCCGCAAGAAATGCAAAACTTGCGACACCTTCCCCCTCACTTCTCTCTAAGGCCCCAAGGGATCCTTCCATATCCGTCAGAAATTCATCTGCACCTCCACACACATCATTTACTGCATCCGCTGCACCTGATGTGGCCTCCTATACATTGGGGAAACAGGCCACCTACTTGCAGAACGTTTCAGAGAACACCTCTGGGACACCCGCACCAACCAACCCAACCGCCCCATGGCTGAACACTTTAACTCCCCCTCCCACTCCACCTAGGACATGCAGGTCCTCGGCCTCCTCCATCGCCAGACCATGGCAACACGACGCCTGGAGGAAGAGCGCCTCATCTTCCACCTAGGAACCCTCCAACCAGAGGGGATGAATGCAGATTTCTCCAGCTTCCTCATTTGCACTCCCCCCACCTTTTTTCAGTCCCAACCCTCAGACTCAGCACCGCCTTCTTGACCCTGCAATCTTCTTTCCGACCTCTCCGCTCCCACCCCCTCTCCAGCCTATCAACCTCACCTTAACTTCCTTCCACCTATCGTATTCCCAACGTCCCTCCCCCAAGTCCCTCCTCCCTACCTTTTATCTTAGCCGAATTGGCACACCCTCCTCATTCCTGAAGAAGGGCTTATGCCCAAAACGTTTTTTTGATTCTCCTACTCCTTTGATGCTGTCTGACCTGCTGCGCTTTTCCAGCAACTGATTGGAGTGGGCCCAGTAGAGACTGGAGTGGGCCCAATACAGACTGAAGTGGGCCCAGCACTGATTGGAGTGGGCCCAGTAGAGACTGGAGTGGGCCCGGCACGGACGCAAATGGGCCCAATACAGAGTGTGCCCAACATGGATTCAAGTTGGCCCAGCACGGACTGGAATGGACCCAACATGGACTCAAGTGGGTCTGGCGTGGGCACAATACAGACTGGAGTGGGCCTAGTATAGACTGGAGTGGGCCCAGCAAAGACTGGAGAGGGCCCAGCACAGACTGGAGTGGACACAATACAGACTGGAGAGGGCCCAGCACAGACTTGAGTGGAACCGAAACAGACTGGAGTGGTCCCAGCACAGACTGGAGTGGGCCCAGCACAGACTGGAGAGGGCCCAGCACAGACTGGAGTGGACCCAATATAGACCGGAGAGGGCCCAGCACAGACCTGAGTGGACCCAATACAGACTGGAGAGGGCCCAGCACAGACTGGAGTGCGCCCAGACAGACTGGAGTGGGCCCAATACAGACTGGAGTGGGCCCAGCACTGATTGGAGTGTGCTCAATAGAGACTGGAGTGGGCCCAGTACGGACGCGAATGGGCCCAATACAGAGTGTGCCCAACATGGACTGGAGTGGGCCCAGCACAGACCTGAGTGGGCCCAACATGGATTTGAGTTGGCTCAACATGGACTGGAATGGGCCCAAAACGGACTCAAGTGGGTCGGGCACAGACTGGAATAGGCCTAGTATAGACTGGAGTGGGCCCAGCATAGACTCAAGTGGACCTGATACAGACTGGAGTGGGCCCAGCACAGCCGTGAATGGGCCCAATACAGACTGGGGTGGGCCTAGCACAGACTGGAGTAGGCCAATATAGACTGGAGTGGCCCAATACAGACTGGAGTGGGCCCAACATGGACTGGAGTGGACCCAGTCCAGTGTACTGGGTCCAAAGCAGACTGGAGTGGGCCAAGCAAATACTTGAGTCGTCCCAACACGGACTCAAAACAGTCCAATACAGACTGGAGTAGGCCCATCGTGGACTTGAGTGGGTCCATCGTGGACTTGAGTGGGCCCAGCGCAGACTCGAGTGGGCCCAGCATAGACTGGAGTGGGCCCAGCGTAGACTCGAGTGGGCCCAGCACGGACTGAAGTGGGCCTAGTGTGGATTCGAGCGGGTCCAGCATGGACGTGAATGGTTCTAATAAGACTGGAGTGAGCCCAAAACAGACTGGAGTTGTCCCTGCACAAACTTGAGTCGTCCCAACATGGACTCAAAATGGCCCAATACAGACCAGATTGGGCTCAACATGGACTTGAGTGACCGCAGCACGGACTCGAGTGGGCCAAGCACATACTGGAGTGAGCCCAATACGGACTGGAGTGGGCCCGACACAGACTGGAGTGGGCCCGACACAAACAAGAGTGGGCCCGACACAAACCAGAGTGGGCCCAATACAAACTGGAGTGGGCCCAGCACTGATTGGAGTGGGCCCAATACAGACTGAAGTGGGCCCAGCACTGATTGGAGTGGGCCCAGCTCTGATTGGAGTGGGCCCAATACAGACTGCAGTTGGCCCAGCACCAATTGGAGTGGGCCCAGTAGAGATTGGAGTGGGCCCAGCACGGACGCGAATGGGCACAATACAGAGTGTGCCCAACACGACTGGAATGGACCCAACACGGACTCAAGTGGGTCATGCGTGGGCGCAATTCAGACTGGAGTGGGCCTATTATAGACTGGTGTGGGCCCAGCACAGACCGGAGAGGGCCCAGTCCAGACTCGAGTGGAACCGAAAGAGACTGGAGTGCGCCCAGACAGACTGGAGTGGGCCCAATACAGACTGGAGTAGGCCCAGCACTGATTGGAGTGGGCCCAATAGAGACTGGAGTGGGCCCAGCACGGACGCGAATGGGCCCAATACAGAGTGTGCCCAACGTGGACTGGAGTGGGCCCAGCACAGACCTGAGTGGGCCCAACATGGATTTGAGTTGGCCCAACATGGACTGGAATGGGCCCAAGTGGGTCGGGCACAGACTGGAATAGGCCTAGTATAGACTGGAGTGGGCCCAGCATAGACTGGAGTGGACCTGATACAGACTGGAGTGGGCCCAGCACAGCCGTGAATGGGCCCAATACAGACTGGGGTGGGCCTAGCACAGACTGGAGTGGGGCCAATATAGACTGGAGTGTGCCCAATACAGACTGGAGTGGGCCCAACATGGACTGGAGTGGACCCAGTCCAGTGTACTGGGTCCAAAGCAGACTGGAGTGGGCCTAGCAAATACTTGAGTCATCCCAACACGGACTCGAAACAGTCCAATACAGACTGGAGTAGGCCCATCGTGGACTTGAGTGGGTCCATCGTGGACTTGAGTGGGCCCAGTGTAGACTCAAGTGGGGCCAGCACAGACTGGAGTGGGCCCAGCGTGGACTCGGGTGGGCCCAGCACAGACTGAGGTGGGCCTAGTGTGGATTCGAGCAGGTCCAACATGGACGTGAATGGTTCTAATAAAACTGGAGTGAGCCCAAAACAGACTGGAGTTGTCCCTGCACAAACTTGAGTCGTCCCAACATGGACTCAAAATGGCCCAATACAGACCGGATTGGGCCCAACATGGACTTGAGTGACCGCAGCACGGACTCGAGTGGGCCAAGCACATACTGAAGTGAGCCCAATACGGACTGGAGTGGGCCCGACACAGACTGGAGTGGGCCCGACACAAACCAGAGTGGGCCCAATACAAACTGGAGTGGGCCCAGCACTGATTGGAGTGGGCCCAATACAGACTGGAGTGGGCCCAATACAGACTGAAGTGGGCCCAGCACCGATTGGAGTGGGGCCAGTAGAGACTGGAGTGGGCCCAGCACGGACGCGAATGGACCCAACACGGACTCAAGTGGGTCAGGCGTGGGCGCAATTCAGACTGGAGTGGGCCTATTATAGACTGGAGTGGGCCCAGCACAGACCAGAGAGGGCCCAGTACAGACTGGAGTGGACTCAATACAGACTGGAGAGGGCCCAGCACAGACTCGAGTGGAACCGAAACAGACTGGAGTGTGTCCTGACAGACTGGAGTGGGCCCAATACAGACTGGAGTGGGCCCAGCACTGATTGGAGTGTGCCCAACATGGACTGGAGTGGGCCCAGCACAGACCTGAGTGGGCCCAACATTGATTTGATGGAACCGACATGGACTGTAATGGGCCCAACATGGACTCAAGTGGGTCTGGCACAGACTGGAGAGGGCCCGGCACAGACTAGAGTGTGCCCGATGCAGACAAGAGTGGGCCCAATACAGACTGGAGAGGGCCCAGCACAGACTGGAGTGGGCCCAGACAGACTGGAGTGGGCCCAATACAGACTGGAGTGGGCCCAGCACTGATTGGAGTGTGCCCAATAGAGACTGGAGCGGGCCCAACACGGACCCGAATGGGCCCAATACAGAGTGTGCCCAACATGGACTGGTGGGCAAGGCATAGACCTGAGTGGGCCCAAGATGGATTTGAGTTGGCCCAACATAGACTGGAATGGGCCCAACACGGACTCAAGTGGGTCTGGCACAGATTGGAGTAGGTCTAGTATAGACTGGAGTGGGCCCAGCACAGACTGAAGTGGACCCGACACAGACTGTAGTGGGCCCAGCACAGTCGTGAATGAGTCTAATTCAGACTGGAGTGGGCCCAGCACAGACTGGAGTGGGCCCAATACAGACTGGAGTGGGCCTAACATGGACTGAAGTGAACCCAATACACTGGACTGGGTCCAAAGCAGACTGGAGTGGGCCTAGCAAATACTTGAGTCATCCCAACACGGACTCGAAACAGTCCAAAACAGACTGGAGTAGGCCCATCGTGGACTTGAGTGGGCCCATCGTGGACTTGAGTGGGCCCAGCACAGACTGGAGTGGGCCCAGCGTGGACTTGAGTGGGCCCAGCACAGACTGGAGTGGGCCTAGTGTGGACTCGAGCGGGTCCAACATGGACTTGAATGGTCCTAATAAGACTGGAGTGGGCCCAAAACAGACTGGAGTGGGCCCTGCACAAACTTGAGTCGTCCCAACATGGACTCAAAATGGCCCAATATAGACCAGATTGGGCCCAACATGGAGTTGAGTAGGCCCAACATGGACTCGAGTGACCGCAGCATGGACTCGAGTGGGCCAAGCACATACTGGAGTGAGCCCAATACGGACTGGAGTGGGCCCGGCACAGACTGGAGTGGGCCCGGCACAAACCAGAGTGGGCCCAATACAAACTGGAGTGGGCCCAATACAGACTGAAGTGGGCCCAGCACTGATTGGAGTGGGCCCAGTAGAGACTGGAGTGGGCCCAGCACGGACGCGAATGGGCCCAATACAGAGTGTGGATTAGTGGTGCTAGAAGAGCACAACAGTTCAGGCAACATCCAAGGAGCTTCGAATTCGACGTTTCGGGCAAAAGCCCTTCATCAGGAATAAAGGCAGTGAGCCTGAAGCGTTGAGAGATAAGCTAGGGGAGGGTGGGGGTGGGGAGAAAGTAGCATAGAGTACAATGGGTGAGTGGGGGAGGGGATGAAGGTGATAGGTCAGGGAGGAGAGGGTGGAGTGGATAGGTGGGAAAGGAGATAGGCAGGTAGGACAGGTCCGGACAAGTCATGGGGACAGTGCTGAGCTGGAAGTTTGGAACTAGGGTGAGGTGGGGGAAGGGGAAATGAGAAAACTGTTGAAGTTCACATTGATGCCCTGGGGTTGAAGTGTTCCGAGGCGGAAGATGAGGCGTTCTTCCTCCAGGCATCTGGTGGTGAGGGAGCAGTGGTGAAGGAGGCCCAGGACCTCCATGGCCTTGGCAGAATGGGAGGGGGAGTTGAAATGTTGGGCCACGGGGAGGTGTGGTTGATTGGTGTGGGTGTCCCGGAGATGTTCCCTAAAGCACTCTGCTAGGAGGTGCCCGGTCTCCCCAATATAGAGGAGACCGCATCGGGAGCAACGGATACAATAAATGATATTAGTGGATGTGCAGGTGAAACTTTGATGGATGTGGAAGGCTCCTTTAGGGCCTTGGATAGAGGTGAGGGAGGAGATGTGGGCGCAGGTTTTACAGTTCCTGCAGTGGCAGGGGAAAGTGCCAGGATGGGAGGGTGGGTTGTAGGGTAGCGTGGACCTGACCAGGTAGTCACGGAGGGAACGGTCTTTGCGGAAGGCGGAAAGGGGTGGGGAGGGAAATATATTCCTGGTGGTGGGGTCTGTTTGGAGGTGGCAGAAATGTCGGCGGATGATTTGGTTTATGCGAAGGTTGGTAGGGTGGAAGGTGAGCACCAGGGGCGTTCTATCCTTGTTACGGTTGGAGGGGTGGGGTCTGAGGGCCGAGGTGCGGGATGTCAGCCAGGATGGTCAGGCTTGTGGATCTTGGGAAGGAGGTAGAACCGGGCAGTGCGGGGTTCCCGGACTACGAGGTTGGAAGCTGTGGGTGGGAGATCTCCTGAGGCGATGAGGTTCTGTATGGTCTGGGAGATGATGGTTTGGTGATGGGGGGTGGGGTCACGGTCGAGGGGGCAGTAGGAAGAGGTGTCCTTGAGTTGGCGTTTGGCTTCAGCGATGTAGAGATCAGTGCGCCAGACTACCACTGCGCCCCCTTTGTCCGCTGGCTTGATGGTGAGGTTGGGATTGGAGCAGAGGGATTGGAGGGCTGCGCATTGCGAGGGTGAGAGGTTGGAGTGGGGGAGGGGGTAGACAGGTTGAAGCGGTTAATGTCCCGGCGGCAGTTGGAAATGAAGAGGTCGAGGGCAGGTAATAGGCCAGCGCGGGGTGTCCAGGTGGATGCAGTGTGTTGGAGGTAGGCGAAGGGGTCCTCGGAAGGTGGGCGGGAGTCCTGATTGTGAAAGTAAGCTCGGAGGCGGAGGCGACGGAAGAATTGTTCGATGTCACGGCGTGTATTAAATTCATTGATGCGTGGACGGAGGGGGACGAAGGTGAGTCTTTTGCTGAGGACTGATCGTTCGTCCTCAGTGAGGGGGAGGTCTGGGGGGATGGTAAAAACTAGGCAGGGCTGGGAGCTGGGATCTGGTGTGGGTATAGAGCTGGGAGTGGGGGTGGAACCTGTAACTGGAGTGAGTGTGATGGTGGGGGGAATGGGGGTGGAGTCATGAGCAGGGGTAGTGTTCCCCTCGGGGGTCTGGGGGGTGGGGATAGTGACAGTGGGATCTGTGGGGGGGGGTGTCAGCAGAATGCAGGTGAGTGGCGCTGGGGGGGGGGGGGCGGAAGTGGTGGTGACCACGGCAGTAGGGGTGACGGAAGTCACTGAGCATGTGGCATCAGCGATGATGTGAGGGGCGGAAGTGATGTCACGTGTGATGCATGAGGAATTGTGAGGGGCGGAAGTGGTTGTGGGAGTGGCCATGATGGGGGCGGAAGTGCCATCATCAATCAGCGTGGGGGTGGCAGCTGCATCAGCCACATGGCTAATGGCGTCTGAGTAGATTGTGAGGCCAGGGGAATCTTCTGGAATGTTTGAGGAGCGCTGGTTATGGAGCTGGGTAGATGAAAGTTTGTTGTACTTACAGTTTTTGATGTTTGAGATGGAATTTAAATACTTTTGTTGAGAGTATGAATTCTCCTGAGGATGTAGTACAGAGTGGGTCCTTTGCAATTCTGAGAGAGTGTGGCCCTCAGCTGAGGCAGGGCTGACTGTAGAGAGCTGGAAATGTGTTGCTGGAAAAGCGCAGCAGGTCAGGCAGCATCCAGGGAACAGGAGAATCGACGTTTCGGGCATAAGCCCTTCTTCAGGAATGGGGAAAGTTTGTCCAGCAGGCTAAGATAAAAGGTAGGGAGGAGGGACTTGGGGGAGGGGCGTCGGAAATGTGATAGGTGGAAAGAGGTCAAGGTGAGGGTGATAGGTCAGACTGGGGTGGGGGCGGAGAGGTCGGGAAGAAGATCTCAGGTTAGGAAGGCGGTGCTGAATTTGATGGATTTGACTGAGACAGGGTGGGGGGAGGGGAAATGAGGAAACTGGTGAAATCCAAGTTCATCCCTTGTGGTTGGAGGGTTCCTAGCCGGAAGATGAGGCGTTCTTCCTCCAACCGTCGTTTTGTTGTGGTCTGACGATGGAGGAGTCCAAAGACCTGCATATCCTTGGTGGAGTGGGAGGGGGAATTGAAATGTTGAGCTACAGGGGGGTTGGGTTGGTTGGTCCGGGTGTCCCAGAGGTGTTCTCTGAAACGCTCCGCAAGTAGCCGGCCTGTCTCCGCAAGTAGCCGGGGAGACAGGCCGGCTACTTGCGGAGCGTTTCAGAGAACACCTCTGGGACACCCGGACCAACCAACCCAACCCCCCTGTAGCTCAACATTTCAATTCCCCCTCCCACTCCACCAAGGATATGCAGGTCTTTGGACTCCTCCATCGTCAGACCACAACAAAACGACGGTTGGAGGAAGAACGCCTCATCTTCCGGCTAGGAACCCTCCAACCACAAGGGATGAACTCGGATTTCACCAGTTTCCTCATTTCCCCTCCCCCCACCCTGTCTCAGTCAAATCCATCAAATTCAGCACCGCCTTCCTAACCTGAGATCTTCTTCCCGACCTCTCCGCCCCCACCCCAGTCTGACCTATCACCCTCACCTTGACCTCTTTCCACCTATCACATTTCCGACGCCCCTCCCCCAAGTCCCTCCTCCCTACCTTTTATCTTAGCCTGCTGGACAAACTTTCCCCATTCCTGAAGAAGGGCTTATGCCCGAAACGTCGATTCTCCTGTTCCCTGGATGCTGCCTGACCTGCTGCGCTTTTCCAGCAACACATTTCCAGCTCTGATCTCCAGCATCTGCAGACCTCACTTTCTCCTCCTGACTGTAGAGAGGTTAGGTGCCGGAGCATTGCTGCGAGCGTGGAGCGGACGATCTTGAAGGAGAACCGTTGCTGGTGTTTTTGAATCTGTAGTCTGTACTGTTTGTCCTGTTCGGGTCCGCCTTTATTCCTGATGAAGGGCTCTTGCCCGAAACGTCGATTTCGAAGCACCTTGGATGCTGCCTGAACTGCTGTGCTCTTCCAGCACCACTAATCCAGAATCTGGTTTCCAGCATCTGCAGTCATTGTTTTTACCCAATACAGAGTGTGCCCAACATGGACTGGAGTGGGCCCAGCACAGACCTGAGTGGGCCCAACATGGATTTGAGTGGACCCAACACGGACTGGAATGGACCCAAGACGGACTCAAGTGGGTCTGGCGTGGGCGCAATACAGACTGGAGTGGGCCTAGTATAGACTGGAGTGGGCCCAGCACAGACTCAAGTGGACCCGATACAGACTGGAGTGGGCCCAGCACAGTCGTGAATGGGCCCAATACATACTGGAGTGGGCCCAGCACAGACTGGAGTGGGGCCAATACAGACTGGAGTGGGCCCAATACAGACTGGAGTGGGCCCAACATGGACTGGAGTGGGCCCAATACGCTGGACTGGGCCCAAAGCTTGACTGGAGTGGGCCTAGCAAATACTTGAGTCGCCCCACCACGGACTCGAAACAGTCTAATACAGACTAGAGTAGGCCCATCGTGGACTTGAGTGGGCCCAGCGCGGACTCGAGTGGGCCCAGCACAGACTGGAGTGGGCCTAGTGTGGACTCGAGCGGGTCCAACACGGACTTGAATGGTCCTAATAGCACATACTGAAGTGAGCCCAATACGGACTGGAGTCGGCCTGGCACTAACTAGAGTGGGCCCAGCACAGACTAGAGTCAGCTCAATACAGACTGGAGTGGGCCCAGCACTGATTGGAGTGGGCCCAACACGGACGCGAATGGGCCCAATACAGAGTGTGCCCAACATGGACTGGTGGGCACAGCACAGACCTGAGTGGGCCCAACATGGATTTGAGTTGGCCCAACATGGACTGGAATGGACCCAATACGGATTCAAGTGGGTCTGGCACATACTGGAGTAGGCCTGGTATAGACTGGAGTGGGCCCAGCACAGACTGGAGTGGGCCCAGCTCAGACTTAAGTGGACCCGATACAGATTGGAGTGGGCCTAACATGGACTCTAGTGGGCCTGGCACAGATTTGAGTGGGCCCAACGTGGACTCCAGTGGACCTGGCATAGACTCAGGTAGGCCCAGTACAGACTGGAGTGGGCCCAGCACACACTCAAGTGGGCCCAATACAGATTGCATTGGGCCCAGCCCTGAATCCAGTGGGCCGGGCACAGACTCGAGTGGGTCCAGCATGGACTGAAGTAGGCCCAGCACGGGCCTGAGTAGGCCCAGCATGGACTCGAGTAGGCCCAATACAGACTGGAATGGGCCCAGTATGGTCTCGAGTGGGCCCAATACAGACTGGAGTGGGTCCAGTACGGAATTGAATGGGCCAATTCAGACTGGGATGGGCGCAGCACAAACTCAAGTAGGCTCAGCACAGACTCGAGTAGGACTAGCACGGACTTGAGTTGGCCCAACACAGCTCGAGTAGGCCCAAAACAGACAGAAGTGGGCCAGGCACAGACTGAAGTAGGCCAGGCATTAGCTCGAGTGGGTCAGGCATCGACTCAATTAGGCCCAGCACAGATTTGAGTGGGCCTAATACAGACTCGAGTGGGTCTGGCACGGACTCCTGTGGGCCCAACACGGACTGGAATGGGCCCAACATGTACTCGAGTGGGCCCAACATGGACTGGAGTGAGCCTAACATGGATTCGAGTGGGCCCAATACACTCTGGAGAGAGTCCAACACAGACTTCAGTGGGTCCGACACGAACTCGTGTGGGCATAACACAGATTGGAGTGGACCCAACATGGATTCGAGTGTGCCCAGCACGGACTCGAAAGGGCCCAATACAGACTGGAGTGAGCCCAATATAGACTGGAGTTGGCCCAGCACAGACTCCAGTGTGCCCAGCATGGACTCGACTGGGCCCAATACAAACTGGAGTGGGCCCAATATAGACTGGGGTGGGCTCAATATAGACTGGAGTGGGCCCAATATAGACTGGATTGTGCCCAGCATGGACTCGAGTGGGCCCAATACAGATTGGAATGGGCCCAGTATAGTCTCGAATGGGCCCAATACAGACAGGAGTGGGCCCAGCACAGACTGGAGTCATCCCAACATGGACTCGAAACAGCCCAATACAAACTGGAGTGGGCCCAATACAGACTGGAGTGGGCCCAACATGGACTTGAGTGGGCCCAACATGGACTCGAGTGGGCCCAGCACAGACTGGAGTGGGCCCAGCGCGGACTCGGGTGGGTTCAACACAGACTTGAGTGGGCCCAATACGGACTGGAGTGGACCAACAGGGACTCGAGTGGGCCCAACAAGGACTCGAATGGACCCAGCATGGACTCATTTGGGCCCAGCACAGTCTGGAGTGGGACCAATACAGACTCAAGTGGGCCTAATACAGATTGGAGCGGGCCCAATACAGACTAGAGTGGGCCAAGCACAGACTCAAGTGGGTCCGGCATGGACTGAAGTACGCCCAGCACGGGTTTGAGTAGGCCCAGTACAGACTCGAGTAGGCCCAGCATACTTTGTGGCATGCCGAGTGAACACCCCACTTACTTTTCTGGAGTGAGCACAGGACGGAACATTGGAATCGGCAGCTGCTACATCGGCGGTGGTGACGTAGGCCCATCAGCGAAAGATGGCACCTGAGAATCAGCAACTTCTCTATTGGTTGGATCTGTTATAGACAGCAGAGAGGCAATGGAGGAAGGATTTGAGGCACAGACATGGCAGATGATGAGCTGGCTCAGGACTGACAGACTCCCTTTAAACTATATCTATTTATTTTTCTTATTTTTAAAACTATTCAAAATGGTGCCAGATTGTGGTGACAGTGGAGAAGCTTTTCACTGTATTCTACAGTTTTTCTCACTGTAAAATATGCCTGACAATAAAATCATTCATTCATTCAAGTTTAAAGTCAAGTCATTGTTCTCTGGGACAGAGGTTCCAAAGACAAACGGGCAGAAAGATGGAACTTGAACAACGTGCTGCAGTTAACTGTCAGTCAGCATCTAACTGATGCACTCTCCATGGCAATAGCTGTGTTAGTCATCACTCTCTTCTCGTACAGTCGTAATGGTCTTTATAGTTTGTATTCTTGCGAGTTATCCTGATACAGATAGAAACATTCACAAGATATTTCCTTTTTTTCAGTGAAAATCAATATGCGTAATGCCATAACACTGCATGGTGGTTCCATTGCTGTTCGATGGATTATGTCCCTTGGAAATTGTCTGCCGATATTTCACACACCAAGAAGTGCCACGGGATGTCTTCAGAATGGTGAGAGGCACTAGGGAAATGTAGCACCTTTCCCTTCACAGCCCTCCAGGCTGATGTGCAGTCTCAGCAGCAGGAGGATGTAGACTCAGCGTGTGAGGGAAGAGTTGAGGAAGTGATACTGAGGAAAGGTAAGGAGTGTGGGACCATAAGATATAGGAGCAGAATTAGGCCATTCGGCCCATTGAATCTGTTCTGCCATTCAGTCGTGGTTCACATGTTTCTCAATCCCATTCTCCTTTCTTCCCCTCATAACTCTTGATTCCCCCTTACCAATCAAGAAACTATCCATCTCTGTCTTAAGGACACTCAACAACTTGGCCTCCACAGCCCAGTGCAGCAATGAGTTCCACAGAGTCACCAGTCTCTGGCTAAAGAAAGTCCTCCTCATCTCAGTTCTCAAGTGTCATCCCTTCACCATGAGGCTGTGCCCTCAGGTCCTAGTCCCTCCTACCAATGGTAACATCTTCTCCATAGCGACTCGATCCAGGCCTCTCAGTATTCTGTATGTTTCAGACAAATCCCCCACCCCCTTCCTTCTAAACCCCATTGGGTACAGACCCAGAGTCCTCCACCACTCCCCATATGACAAGCCCTTCATCCCCGGGATCACTCTTGTAAACCTCCTCTGGAACCCCGTCCAACGCCAGCATATCCTTCCTTAAGTACAAAGCCCCTAACTGCCTGCAATATTCCAAATGTGGTCAGACCAGAACTATCTCTGCTCTTGTATTCTAGCCCTGTTGAAATGAATGCCAATATTGCATTTGCCTTCCTAACTGCCAACTGAATCTGCATGTTAGCATTAAGAGAATCCTGGGTGAGCTGAAAATGTGTTGTTGGAAAAGCGCAGTAGGTCAGGCAGCATCCAAAGAGCAGGAGAATCGACGTTTCGGGCATGAGCCCTTCTTCAGGGCTGCGTATTTCCAGCAACATATTTTCAGCTCTGATCTCCAGCATCTGCAGTCCTCACTTTCTCCTTAAGAGAATCCTGAACTAGAATTCCCAAGTCTCTTTGTGCTTCAGATTTCCAAAGATTTTCCCCATTTAGTAAATAGTCTATTCTTCCAAACAAAGTGCATGAAGTCACTCTTTGCCACATTGTGTACCATCTGTCACTTCTTTGCCTACTCTCCAGGCTTGTCCAAGTCCTTCTGCAGCCTCCCGGCTACCTCAACACTATCTGTCCCTCCACCTATCTTTGTCATCTGCAAACCTAGCAACGATGCCTTCAGTTCCTTCATCTAGATCACTAGTTGGGACAATCTGAAACAAAAACAGAAATTGCTGAAAAAAGCTCGGCAGGTCTGGCAGCATCTGTGAAGAGAAATCAGAGTAAATGATTTCTCTCCACAGATGCTGCCAGAGTTGCTGAGCTTTCCCAGCAATTTCTGTTCTTGTTTCTGATTTACAGCAGCCACAGTTCTTTGGGTTTTCATTAATGGATAATGTTTATTTTCAAGTTGTTGAGGGGAGGGAGAGGCCTGGGGTAAGGAGTGATTGAGGGGCCAGCGATTGTAAGACAAAGCATTTGAGACTTTGGTGCACAGGTTTTACACCGCTATGCCCATCATTCTGTTGTCAAGCACAGATTTGAAGAGGGGTTTGCTTCCAAAAGGAGACACAAGGTGGCAGAATGGGTCTGGAAAACTGGTTAAGAGAAACATTTGAGCCTTCAGTCAGAGGGTATGCGTGCTAGGAGGTTTGTTCACCTCGTTTAAAGCCAACAGGTCGGCCTCAGGGGGAGCACTGTGTCCAGTTTCGGGCCGTCGAACTTCAGCAAGGGGCTGAAGATGTTTGGTGGGGTGTGGAAGAGATTCACCAGGATGGTTCCAGGGATGAGGGTGAAGATAGAGCAGAGAGTGTTCTCCTCAGTGAGGAGAGAGAGGGCTGAGAGGAGGTTCGATCAAGGGAGAGAGGATGAAAAGGGAGATAGAGAGAAAGTGTTGGGGGTAAAGAGAGGGAGGGAGAGAGAGCAAGGGGGGATAGAGGGACGAAGCAGGGAGAAAGAAAGGGAGAGATAGAGGGAGATTGAGTGGGGGAGAGAGGGAGTAAGAGAGATGTGGGGAGGGGGTGAAGGAGACAAAGAGAAAGGGAGGGAAAGAAAGAGGGAGAGGTAAAGAGGAAGACAGCGTGAAGGAGGCATAGAGATATAGAGAGAAAGGGGAGGGAGGGAGGGGGAGGGAGATAGAATCCTCAAGACCCTATTATACTTTTGGTTGGATCCCTTCTTCTCCCTTCTCTATCCCTGTCCCTCCCTCCTGTCTCTTTCTTGCTCTCTATCTGCCCTTTTTTCTCAAACCCTCCCTCTAACTCACTTCCTTTCTCTCTCACTATTTCTCACTATGTCCTTCCTCTCTATCTCTCACTCTCACTCTACCCTTTCTCTCTCCCCCTCCCTCCTCTTCTCTCTGTCTCTCTCTCTCTCTCTTATTCCTTTGCTCCCTCTCTCTCTCTCACTGCTTTCCCTCCCTCTTTTCCTCTCTCCCTGCCTTTTTTCTATCTTTTTCTCTCTCTCTCTTTCTCTTTCTCTGTTAATCTCTCCTGCTGTCCCTACCTCTCCTCTCTTTCCCCGTCCCTCTCACCCTCACTCTCTCTCTTGCTATCTCTCGCCCTCTCTCCACTCTTTCTCCCCCTACCTTCTTTCTCGCTATCTCTCTCTGTCTCTCTCTCTCTTCCTCTCCACCCTCCCTCTCTCGTTCTCTCTGTCTGTTGTTTCATCTCTCCCTCCCTCTCTCTTTCTACCCCAGTCTCTGCCTCTCACTCTCCCTCCCTCCCTCTCATTCTCCCTCTCTCTCTCGGTCACGCTCTCTCTCCCTCACTCTCTCCCTCCCTTCTCTCTCTGAAGCTGTAGGGGCCATTTCTAATCCCGAGTGATTGAGGGAGCACCTCAGCCCGGAGGCTGCTGTGCCCCTGACTTTCAGACAGAGTGGTGTAGAGGGAGCTTTACTTTGTATCTAACCCCATGCTGCCCCTGTCCTGGGAGTGTTTGATGGGGGACAGTGTAGAGGGAGCTTTACTCTGTATCTAACCCTGTGCTGTCCCTGTCTGGGGAGTGTTTGGTGGGAATACTTTTGATGGAACACTGCTCCAGAAAATGATCTTTACTTGAACAAGGACTGACCTCAGAAATATGTTGGACAGAAGTTGATGTTAAGAATCCGGGAAAGATTTACAAAAGAAAACTGGAATTGGGAAAGCCATTGGATGAAAGTACTGGAAGGGACAATAGGAGAGTGTAATGTGACAGATCAGTATGAGTGGGTAGAAGAGTGAGTGATAGGAGGAAGCAATGGGAGGGAACAACAGGAGGGAGCAATAGCAGGAGCAATATATTGGACTAATAGGAGGGAGTAATAAATGGGAGTAATTAGGAGGAGCAGTAGGGGGTAGCAACGGGTGTGAGTTTTAGGTAGGAGTTACAGGAGCAGTAACCGGTGGCATTATTTTAAATGAGTAGTAGGATCAATAGGAAAGGAGATCTCATGGAATGGGGAAGCAGATGGAATGAGGTGACATTCAACCAGAGACATTAATCAATTTATTTGTGGAGGCGTTGATTGAGTTAACTGAAGTAATTAGGCAATGAAAAGACAGTTCCAATAGAGGTGAATGAAGTGAACAGCAGTGGCTGCTGTCTGAGGTGAAGTTAATATTAAACGCATCGGGACTGTGTGTTAATATCCAGTGATGGTGTTTCTCTCTCAGCAGAGGCTGCAAGCCATTTGACATGCTTCCACTGTGCTCACTGAAGGGAGTCTTTCCCTACAGTTTATGGAAGGTTCATTAGTTTAAGAGAATTGGCGCAGTGAGAGGCAGGAGAGACAAAAACGCCGGAAGAGAATGAGAATCAGGACGACTGGGGTTGGGATGGGATCTGTCAGGATAATTAAACTCATAATTAAAAATGATTATTGCCCAATCTGTAGGTGATGGCAAAAGGAGTGAAGACAAGTTATTGCTTTTCAGGCTGAATAAAAACAAAATCAATGAATTTTGACTAATGGACAGTGTTTAGAATTGATGCTGAAGCTCCCGATATGTTCACAAAAATGAATGCCCTGCACTATGGTTTGATTTGATTTGATTTATTAATGTTACATGCACTGAGATACAGTGAAAAGTATTGTTTTGCATGCTATCCAGGTAAATCACACATTATGTAAGTGCATCAGGATAATGGAACAGAATGCAGAGTATTTGCAGAGAAGAAGCAACTCTAATATATGAGAGGTCTGTTCATGAGTCTGATCACAGTGGGGAAGAAGTGATTCATGAATCTGTTAGTATGTGTTTTCAAACTTTTGTACTTTCTGCCCAATGGAAGAGGGTGGAAGAGGTGAGAGGAATCTTTGATTATGTCATGAATAATATACAAAGGAAGAGGTCTCTCAGTGACACTGTGGTAATGCTAATTCCGAAAGCTCGGGCTACATCTCTGGGGACATCAGTTCAAATCCCACTATTGGGTTGAAATTTAAATTCACACGATTAAAATCCGGAATTGAGAGCTAGTCTCGGTCATGATTGTTGTTAAAAAGCACCATCTGATTCACTTGTGGCCTTCAGCAAAGGAAATCTGCTGTCCTTATCAGATCTGGCTCCAGACCCATAACCATAGGGTTGAGCAAGCCACTCCGCACAAGGCGGTAGAGAGGTAATGTCACTAGACTAGAGCTCACAGCTAAAATTCTGAGGTTCAAATCTCACCAGGATAGATGGTTAAAAATATAGAATAAAAAGTTCCTAATGATGAATCTATAACCACTTCCTATTCTTGTAAAAATCCCATCTAAATTCAGTAATCTCCCTTTACGAAGGGAATTCTATCCATTCTGGCTTACACGTGACTCCAAGCCCACCGCCAGTGCGATTGACTGTTAGCTGCCATTTGGACATTTAGACACTTATGGACTTCCTACAGTGTGGAAGTAGGCCAGTCAGCCCACTGAGTTCACACCAACTTTCCAAAAAGCATCCCACTCAGATCCACCCCCCTACCCAATGCCTGCAATCCTGCATTTTCTATGGCTAACCTATTTAGCCTGCATATTTTTGGATACTATGGGCAATTCCCCATGGCCACTCCACCCTGACCTGCACGTCTTTGGACTGTGGGAGGAAACCGAAGCACCCGGAGGAAACCCACGCAGACACGGGGAGAATGTGCAAACTCCACACTGACAGTCACCCGAGGGTGGAATCGAACCTGGGACCCTGGTGTTGTGAGGTGGCAGTGCTAACCATGCTGCTCATTCTTGGAAGGACAGAGTCTCATTTGTATGGAGACAAACTGCAGAAAGCAGCAATACAAAGGGACTTGGCGGGACTTGGACACAACACACAGAAAACCAGCACACAGATTCAGGAAGGGTAATGGAATGTTGGCCCTTATTTCAAGGGGGTTGGAATAGAAGTGTAGGGAAGTCTTACAGCAACTGCAAGACCCCCTTATTTAAGTCTAGTGAAGGTTCACTAGGATGATCCCCAGAATGGAGAGATTGTCTTATGAGCAAAGGCTAAATACGTTGGGACTCCCCTCGCTGGACTTTAGGAAAATAAGAGATGATCTCATTGAAACAAATTGGATTCTTAAGGGGCTTGACAGATGCTTACTTTAGCATTTGGAATTCTCTTCCCAGAGGACAATGGAAGCCGAATGCTTCAAGGCTGAGAGAGATAGAGAGATGAGAGAGTCAAGGGTTAAGGGATGGGAAATGGATTTGAGACTATGGAAGGCTTGAGGGGCTGAATGGCCTCATAAATGCCTTTAACATGGGAAAATGCACTAGGGAACTTTAAACTGTCTTGAAACCTCAACGTTACAGTGGCTGAGTAGAGAGCTTTTGTGTTCAGCTTTGCTGTAAGCATGAATGCTGTGGAATGACTCACACAGACATTAAGGGAGATGCAATGCTACATTAGGTCGTGTCAAAAATCCTAGTGGCTTTAAACTCGGAGCTGTTTGTCACTCAGTAGACCAAGGATTGGCCTTTAATTCCTAAATCGGAGCCCGTGGGGAAAAGGTGTGGAGGAAGAGGCCATTCAGCCCCTAGAAGCTGCCGGCCCACTCAATCGGAGTGTGGTTTGTCACCATCGGGACTCAACCAACCTGCCACATTTCTCTCTTCATGCCCTTACCCAAGACTGAGATGGCCTGGAGGGTATAAGGGACCATGGCGGTGGGGGTGGTTGGATTGACACAGAGAATATAAAGGGGACATGAATATGTGAGGTGAGGGTGTGATTGGCATGGAGGGACCACAGTGGGGGTGGGAGGTGAGTGGTAGACCGTGGGTTGGCACTGATTCAGATAGAAGTCATAAAAGGGATATGAATGTGCATGGCAGAGGTGCGCAAATCTCCTGAGAAGCCTCTGACCCCTTCGCTCCTAGACTCAGTCAGCGATTCAAGATGGCGGCTCATCACTGCCTTCTCAAGAGCAACTGGGGATTTGAAATAAATGCTGGCCCAGCCAGTGAAACCCGCATTCTGTCAAATAATAATAAAGTAAGACACACCTTGTTATAGCAAAGTCCCACTTGCTCCCCACTCTCTGGGCAAAGAACTTTCTCTTCAACTTACAGGAGGGTTTATTCTTGACTGTCTTATGTTGCTGGCTCCTAGTTTTGGCCTCTCCTCTAAGGTGGAAACATCTGCTCTACTGCAACCTTTTCAAACCCTTCTGTAATCTCATTGTTATTCTGTCATAAGGCATCACTGTCTGGGTAAACATTTATTGCCCATCTCTAGTTGCCCCTTGCAAAGGTGGGGGTGAGCTGCCTTCTTGAACCACTAAAGTCTGTGTGCTGTAAGACCACCCATACAGTGCCACAGTTCCAGGATTTTGATCCAGCGACACTCAAGGAATGGCAATATATCTCCAAGTCAGGAGGGGAACTCGCAGTGGGGTGGTGTTCCCATGTATCTACTGCCCTTGCTCTTCTAGATGGATGTGGTTGTGGGTTTGGAAAGTGCTGTTGAAGGATCTTTGGTGAATTCCTGTAATACATCTTGTAGATGGTACACACTACTGTGACTGAGCATTGGTGGTGGAGGGAGTGGATGTTTGTGGATGTGGTGCCAATCAAGTGGGTTGCTTTGTCATGGAGTCATAGAGTTGTACAGCACAGAAACAGACCCTTCGGTCTAACTCATCCATGCCGACAATATATACTAAATTAATCTAGTCCCATTTGCCAGCATTTGGCCCATACCCATCTAAACCCTTCCTATTCATGTACCCATCCAGATGCCTTTTACATATTGTAGTTCTACCAGCCTCCACCACCTCCTCTAGCAGCTCATTCCATACACACACCACCCTCTGAGTGAAAATGTTGCCCTTCAGGTCCCTTTTAAATCTTTCTCCTCTCACTTTAAACCTATACCCTCTAGTTTTGGACTCCCCTACCTTGGAAAAGACCTTGGCTATTCACCCTATCCATGCCCCTCATGATTTTATAAATTTCTGTAAGGTCACTCCTTCACCTCTGACGCTCCACAGAAAATAGCCCCACTCTATTCAGCCTCTCCTTGTAGCTCAAACCTCCAATCCAGGCAACATCCTTGTATTTTTTTTCTGCGCCCTTTCCTTTTTAATACCATCCTTCCTATAGCAGGGCAACCAAAACTGTACACAGTATTCCAAAAGTGGCCTCACCAACGTCTTGTACAGCTGCAACATGCCCTCCCAACTCCTATACTCGATGCTCTGACCAATGAAGGCAAGCGTGCCAAACACTTTCTTCACAACCTGATCTACCTGTGACATCAATTTCAAGGAAGTATTAACCTGTATCCCTCGCTCTCTGTTCGGCAACACACCCCAGGACCTTACCGTTAAGTGTATAAGTTCTGCCCTGGTTTGTCTTAGCAAAATACAACACTCACATTTGTCTAAATTAAACTCCATTTGCCATTCCTTGGCCCCATTGGCCCAGCTGATTAAGATCGCATTGTTCTCTTCGATAACCTTCTTCACTGTCTACTATAGCACCTACTTTGGTGTCATCTGCAAACTTACAAACCTTGCTTCTAATATTCCCACCCAAATCGAGAAACAGTGGCCCAGGACAGATTGTTCAACCCTACAGTCCTTGCTGGTCATTATATTCCATCTGAACTTCTTTTCTCACTAAGTCTTACGATGCTAACCCTCTTTCCCTTTCCCCTTCCCCAAAATGATGATCTAACTCCACCCCTGCAAACTCCCTAAACACATCCATAATATTTGCCTCAACTTGGCAGACCTCTACCAAATTTCCTCCCAAGCTTGGGATCTTAAACCTTGGCTTTTCCCAATCAATCAGCAGGGCTTGAAAATTCCTCAGCCCACTTTTGTAAATCTCCCTGAAGCGCAGACTCCAGAAAGGGACATGATTTCCTAAAAGAAAATTGCCAGGAAGGATGGAAATCCGGAGCTAGGTGCAGACTGAATTAGCCGACTGCACAGTCGCAGTGAAAAGATAAGTTTTTTCAAAACGTCCCGCATGGTATCCGAGCTCAGCAGAACAGAGACACGAAATATGCCTATCTCTGTGCAACAGCGCTGGTGAGTCATCGGCTCAGCGGCTCCAAGCTCAGCTGCAGAAACATAACAGTAAACACTGTCTGAAAAGGATTGATGTTAGTCAGCCGTGACTGTCGTTGCTTTCAAGGTGATGTGTGGGGGATAGAGCTAGCTGTGTTTCAGCTTATTTCACGCTTGAGCCAGTTTTGATAGACTTGCCGAATCGCCCAAAAAGGAGGTCATTTGGCCGATTATGTTCACTCTGGCTGCTTTCGAAAAGCAATCTGCTGGATCCCACTGCTACGCACCTATGTACCCCATGCAATTCTCTCATCCCGGGGAGTTCAGGATCAGATATACGTACTAGTAGCCAATTACAACGATAAGGTAGACATTCTTACAGTGACCTTGAGGAGAACTTGTGAGGCGATGCATTTTGGGAGGTCAAATACCAGAGGGAAGTATCCAGGAAATGGCCGTACCCTTAGAGGCATTGATATGGAACATAGAACAGTACAACACAGGAATGTGCCCTTCGGTCTATAGATTAGATTACATTACAGTGTGGAAACAGGCCCTTCGGCCCAACAAGTCCACACCGACCCGCCGAAGCGAAACCCACCCATACCCCTACATTTACCCCTTACCTAACACTACGGGCAATTTAGCATGGCCAATTCACCTGACCCTGCACATCTTTTGGACTGTGGGAGGAAACCGGAGCACCCGGAGGAAACCCACGCAGACACGGGGAGAACGTGCAAACTCCACACAGTCAGTCGCCTGAGGCGGGAATTGAACCTGGGTCTCAGGCGCTGTGAGGCAGCAGTGCTAACCACTGTGCCACCGTGCCGCCCACAGTGGTCTGTTATGGACTAGGCCAGACCACTCAGAGCATTCTTAAGTAGGCAGCCCCAGACCATAATTTTGCAATTTGTTTTGGAAAGCATCCAGTGAAAATTACCCGGGTTGTTAGCTGGGTCGACTACTAGATTTTGGAACAGACAAAATATTATTCACAAAATTACACAATGAAACACAAAGAACAGAATAAAGAACCTCTAAAGAACTCAGTCTATCCAAACTAGACTTAATTATGCTGTTCCAAATATACACAACAGTCCCAAAAAGCAAACTCCCTGTAAAACCCAGTATAAAAGGAACACATGCTTACAGGTTGGAGTTGAAAGGCAGAAAGAGAGAGAGTGAGTTTCCACACAGCTCCCTGTTGAAGTCTTCACCTGTTCAAGACTGAACTAAACTGCCCAGCTCAGTTAGAGAGCTGACCATTCCCCTTTCTTTATACAGGTCACTTCTAAAACTTTGGCCTGAAGTCTCATCTGTTTAGATATAAACAAAAGGCCTCTCAAAATCTTTTTCATCTCTGTACCAAACCAGACTGATCGGAGCCCGGCCCGGTTGATTACCCCTCTGAAAGAAATCAAGGACAGAGTCTCCTTGAGTCAAGGAACAGCTTTTAGAGAGAAAAAAAGGAACTAGCTTTGTGACAGGCCCATAAAATTGTGCCAAACATGCCGCCAAATAGAACTAATTCCTTCTGCCTGCCCCTGGTCCATATCCCTCCATTTCTTGCATATTCAATGGCTTATCTAAAACCCCCTTAAACGCCACTATCGTAACTGTCTCCATCACCACCCCTGGCAAAGCTTTCCAGACTTCTACCACACTCTGTGTAAAAAACTTGCCCCTCACATCTCCTTTGAACTCCTCTCCTGCCCCCCCAACACACACACACATCTTAAATGCATGCCCCCGAGTATTAGACGTTTCAACTCTGGGGAAACGATTCTGACCTATCAATGCATCTCATCATTTTACAGACTTCTATCAAGTCCACTCAGTCCCGGCTGCTCCAGAGAAAACAACCCGAGCCTCTCTAGCCTCTCCTTTTGCTCCTGCCCTCAAATCCAGGCAGCATCCTGGTAAATCTTTTCTGCACCCTCTCTAAAGCCTACACATGCTTCCAGTAATGAAACGACCAGAATTAATGCAATACTCTAAATGCAGCCTAACCAAAGTCATACAAAGCTACAACATGATATCCTGACTCTTGCGCTCAATGTCATATGCCTTCTTTACCACCGTGGGAGAAAATGAGAACTGCAGATCAGAGTTGAGAGTGTGGTGCTGGAAAAGCACAGCAGGTCAGACAGCATCCAAGGAGCAGGAGAATTGATGTTTCGGGCATAAGCCCTTCCTCAGGAATGAGGTTCATTCCTGATGAAGGGCTTCTGCCCGAACCGTCGATTCTCCTGCTCCCCGGATGCTGCCTGACCTGCTGTGCTTTTCCAGCACCACACTCTCGACTACCCGATTTATTTGTGTGGTCACTTTCAGGGATCAATAGCTTTACACCCCAAGATCCCACATCCACAAGCATCCACTCCCTCCACCACCGATGCTCAATCACAGCAGTGTATACCATCTACAAGATGCTGTACAGAAATTCACCAAAACTCCTTAGAAGGCTCCTTCCAAACCCACAAGCATTTCCAAGTGGATGGATAAGGGCAGCAGATACATGGGAATCACCACTCCATGCAGGTTCCCCTCTGAGCCACTCAGCATCCTGATTTGGAAATATATCAGCCACTGTTGCTGGGTCAGAATCCTGGAATTCCCTCCCTAATAGCATTGTGGGTCAACCCACAGCAAGTGGACTGCAGTGGTTCAAGAAGGCAGCTCACTCCCACCTTCACAAGGGGTAACTAGGGACAGGCAATAAATGCGGGGCCCAGCCAGTGACACCCACATCCCACCAATTAATTTTTAAACAATGTATTCAAAGCTGAGCTAGACAGATTTTTGACTGATGAGGAGTGAAGGATTTGGGGTTGAGATCAGATTGGAAAGCAGATAGAGGACAAAGTCCAAGCAGCCCTAATCTTATTGAATGACAGAATACCGCTGGTAAAGCCGAATGACCTACCCTACTCCTAATTTGTGTGATTTACTTTTTTTTATTCATTTGTGGGACTTAGGTGGCACTGGCTGGCCAGCATTGATAGCCCAGCCCTATTTGCCCTTGAGAAGGTATTGGTGAGCTGCTGTCTTGAATCGCTGCCATCTGTTTGCTGTGGGTTGACCCACAATGCCGGTAGAGAGGGAATTCTGGGATTTTGATCCAACAGCTGTGAAGGAACGGTCGTATATTTCCAAGTCAGGATGGTGAATGGCTTGGAGGGGAACTTGCAGGTGGTGGTGTTCCCAAGTACCTGCTGCCCTTGTTCTTCGAGATGGAAGTGGTCATGGGTTTGACAGATGCTGTCTACGGATCTTTTGTGAATCTCTGCAGTGCATCCTGGAGATAGTACTGCTGCTGAGCGCCGGTGGTGAAGGGAAGGGATGTTTGTAGATATGGTGCCAATCAAGCAGGTTGCTTTGTTTTGGATAGTGTCAAGCTTCTCGAGTATTGTTGGAGCTGCACCCATCCAGGGCAAGTGGGGAGTATTCCACACTCCTGACTTGTGCCTTGTAGATGGTGGACAGGCTTTGGGGGTGTCAGGAGGTGAGTTACTTGCTGCAGTATTCCTAGTCTCTGACCTGCTCTTGTAGCCACAGTGTTTATGTGGTGAGTCCAGTTGAGTTTCTAGTCAATGGTAACCCCAAGGTTGTTGACAGTGGGGGATTCAGTCATGGTAATACCGTTGAATGTCAAGGGGCGGTGGTTAGAGTGTCTCTTATTGGTGATGGACCACCATCTACAAGGCACAAGTCAAGAGTGTGATGGAATACTCCCCACTTGCCTGGATGGGTGCAGCTCCAACAGTGCTGTCAATGAGTCTTATGATGACATAAAGAACCTGCTGAAGAATGAGAAAGGTTGAGTAGGTGAGGCATATTGTAGCCTTGGTGGTGAGGAAGTGAATGTTTAAAATGTTACCTATTGCCTCGGGCAATCTAATCGTTTAAAACTAACATCCTTGAAAAAATATTCATGTTAAAGCCATAAATGGAATGTGTCAGCCATTGCTTGAATCACACAGTGACCTTTATGGAGAATATAATGAACAGTATGTTCATGCACAGACTTGCATTAACCTTTGCACAGAATGAGACAGTGCGGGGGGGGGGGGAGGGAAATAGCGGAGGAGGGAGAGAGTACAAGAGTGAGGTGGAAGAGAGAGTGTATGAGAGAGAGATCACTGTTTTCTTGGAAAATAAACAGTATAAGGCATAACAGAATGAGAAATACATGGATGCGCAGACTCAAATACTTGTTAACACAATTATTCATCCACTCACTTTCATGCACACACACTCTCATGTACACTCTCATATATTCACTCGCAGACACACGTTCTCTTGCATACTCATTCTCACACACACACTCTCTCAAACACACTCTCACAGACACACACATGCTCTCACACACAGATTCTCTCACATGCTGTCTCGCAACACACACACACACAATCTTACACACACACACACACAGACTCTCGCACACATTCACTCAATCTCTCACACAAAAGCACACACTCTCACACTTTCACAAACGCACACTCACACATGCAGATTCTCTTACACACTCATTCTCACACATACACACATAATTTCACACTTGCACACAGTCTCACACATATGCACACACTCATACTCACGCACACTCTCTCACACACATACTATCACACATATTCTCATAAATATGCACACAAGCATACATTCTCATATGCACATTCTCTCTCACACATACACTCTCACACACGGTCATATTCTCACATACTCACACTCACAGATAGAAACATATACTTTCACACACAGACACACACTCTCACACTCAGATGTATCCTCACCCAGATGCACATTTTCACACTCACAGAGACACACACACTCAAACACATATTCTCACACTCACAGGCAGACACATACACAGACACACTCTCACACTCACAGACACACTCTTACATAAATCTCTCTAACACACAGACACACCCTCACATACAGACACGCAGTCACGCACTCTCACACACACTCGTACTGTCACACACTCACAGACACACACACTAATACTTACATACTCTCACATACATCATTATGAGTGATTTAGGCAGACATCAGATACAGGCTCTTGGGACTGAAGCAGACACTAGACACAGGGTCTAAGGACAACTAGACAAGCAGGAGCTGCAACTGTTGAACAGAGCACAGGCCGACCTTGCCAACACTGGGAAGAAAGACCCACACCAGAGTTATAGGCCAGGGGAGTCAGACAGACATGAAGCAACAGAGTGGGGGCTAGGACTAGGGATGGGGTGAGCAATGGCGTGGCTGGTGGGGAATGCTGGTTAGACAGAACGCTGAGCCAGCTCACAGATACTTGGAAGTGAGACAAGCCCAGACGTAGATGATGCAGCAGAGATCTGATAAGGGAGAGCACAAGGCTGTCTGAGTTTTAATCTGAAAGGTCTCCATACTTGGGTCCATGACTCATTGTTTGCAGCTTTGATAAATAGGAGAAAGGAACAGAGGGAACACGTACTCTGACAGTGAGAGCCAACTCTTTTCCCTGTCCCCTGCTTGTCAGTCAATTTATTTGTTAACTTCAGCACCTGAGTGGCTCAGTGGTTAGCACTGCTGCCTCACTGCATCAGGCACCCGGGTTCAATTCCACCCTCGGGTGACTGTCTGTGTGGAGTTTGCACGTTCTCCCCTTGTCTTCGTGGGTTTCCTCCGGGTGCTCCAGTTTCCCCCATAGCCCAAAGATGTGCTGGTTAGAGTGCATTGGCCATGGGAAATGCAGTGTTACAGGGATAGGGTGGGATGTTGTTCAGAGGGTTGGTGTGGATTGAATGGCCTGCTCCCACACTGTAAGGATTGTATGAATGGGGTCCCTTGCGATGTGTTACATTTTGGTGAAGATTTGATTTGACTTATTGGGAATATCTCTCTGGACATTAAAGTAATTAAATCTCTGGATATTAAAGGGTTAAACTGCACTGACTGACTGTTGTGGAAGTAGGTAGGGATGACAGTCAGCCAGGAATGAGGCTGACTCCCACTCCAATTAGACAGTTATTTGCTGCTATTCCCCCTACTATTATCAGATTAAACAGTCATTCAATCTCTTCTATACTTTCACAGCATCCCCAGCCAATCAGATTCGCTTGAATGATCATTTCCCTGATGCAGAGGTCTATCATACCTACATTGTCTGAGGAAGAGGCAGAGCTAGAACTCATTTGCTGGGCCACCTCAAAGTTAGGACACACTGACATTGTCTTGGGAAATCACTGAGTCAGGGAATCGTCAGCATAACGATTCCACAGGATGAGCATTTGCGTCCCATCCTACCATTGGTACCTGGGGTGACATGTGCGTTGGAGAGCGGGTGGGGAGTGGCCAGAGTATCTGTAAGCATTGCCAACTGACCTGCATAAAGGGAGTGTATTTTCTTTGTTCTGACTCGACT
Organism: Chiloscyllium plagiosum; assembly: GCF_037043375.1. Lineage (NCBI taxonomy): Eukaryota > Metazoa > Chordata > Chondrichthyes > Orectolobiformes > Hemiscylliidae > Chiloscyllium > Chiloscyllium plagiosum. Next base: position 7,974,442 of record NW_028270182.1, read on the forward strand.
TTGCGCACCTGCGAAGAGGGTCGAAGAGGTCACTTAGTTTGCACAGACTTTAATAAACTTTAACTGTTTGCAGAAGTTGGTGTGCGCGAATTGCATCTCGTGTGTGAAACCTCGGGAAAAGAACCTAACACCAGGGTTCGCAAGAGGTCTCCAGGAATGTGTTACCGCGATCCCATAGAAGTCATGGTGCAGTTACTTCAAGTAAGTCTTGCTACAGCTTGGTGGGACATTGGTGAGACTTTGTTTGAAGGACTCTGTACAGCTTAGACCTCCCTACCAATGGAGGATACGCTGTATTGGAGGCAGATCAGAGCAGACATACATGGCTGATCTCTGGGATGAAGGGGTGTGCGGTTCACCTGATGAGGAGAGGTTGAGCAGGCGGGGCCATTACCCATTGGAGTTTTGAAGAACGAGAGGTGACCTTACTAAACCACAGAGTCATACACATGGAAACAAACCCTTTGGTCAAACCCGTCCATGCTGACCAGGAGTCCTAACCTAATCTAATCCCATCTGCCTGCATTTGGCCTATAGACCTTTAAATCCTTTCTATTCATATACCCACCCAGATGCCTTTTAAATGTTGTCATTGTACCAGCCTCCACCACTTCCTCTGGCAGTTTTTCCAAACATGCACCACCCTCTGTGTGAAAAAATTGCTCCTTAGGTCCCTTTTAAATCTTTCCCCTCTCACCTTAAACCTTTTCTCTCTAGTTTTGGACTCCCCCACCCAAGGGAAAAGACCTTGGCTATTCAGCTTAACATTATGGCCTCTAGTTTTGGACTCCCCTACCCTTGGCTATTCACCCTACCCATACCCATCATGATTTTACAAAACTCTATAGGTCACCCCTCAGACTCTGACACTCCCAGGAAAAAAGCCCGCAGCCTATAGAGCCTCTCCTTATAACTCAAACCTCCTGTCCCCAGCAACATCATTGTAATTTTTTTTCTGTCCCCATTCTGGTTTCACAACATCTTTCCTGTAGCAGGGTGCCCAGAATTGAACGCAGTATTCTAATGTTCTGTATAGCCACAACATGACCTCCCAACTCCTGTACTCAGTGTTCTAACCGATCAAGGCAAGCATGCCAAATGCCATCTTCACTGCCCTGTCTACCTGGGTCTTTCAAGTATGGGGATATTTTTCGGGCTATATGCTAAAAAGGTCTATTAGTGGGGCGGGTAGTGCTTGTGGAATGAGGGGAAGCATCACAATTAATGGTCCCTGTCAGATCGGCAGCAAAGAATCAGTATGTGCTCAAGGCTGACATGAATGGATGTGGGGCACTATAAATCTCTCCCTGGCTGACATATCTTATAGCTCCAGCCCTACTGGGGGACAGGGTGGCAAATAAATGTGAAAGCTATGGTGCAGCTAAAGTGATCTCCCAGCCAGTGTCAACGTTGGCTCTGCAGTGTGGTTGGCAGTTGATTGATTTTGATTTTAGCAGAGCTGAAATCTAAGACGTGTGCCCTGTCAGTTTCAATGTAATTGACAAAAAGAAAACAACAAAAGACTGCTCCTCCTGTGACGTGCAGCAGTGTCAGTTTATTTTTGCAAAGGCTGGATTCATTGACCTAAAGAGCTTATGCATTGAGGTGCGTTAGAAATTGTCTTCTTTCTCTCTCTCTATCTGCCTCTTTATTTCGATTAATATTGTGCAGACTTTTCAATATCCCCCCACGTAGAAACACTGACGCACAGCGAGATTTGCAGTGGGTGACTCACCAGCCTCAGGAGAACGTGTCTTTCCCAAATATAACCTGCGCTGATAGCTCCTGAATATAGATGAGCTCTGTAATATCTCTCCCCAACTCCCCTCACCCCTCTCAGCCCAATCCCACCCTCTGAGAAAACACAATCTACTCAAATGTCATTACTTCTTCAAAGCTCATGACCCTTGACTTGGACAATGCAATGTAATTGTCTCTGTCACTCTGGCAGTCAGCCACAGCAGTACAGACTTTGCAGCCCCTTGCTCGCTGTTGTTTGTGATCAGCACCAAGTTTTCTCTGCACAATCTTTTATCTCTGTACCCCCCCCAACCCCGTTCTCTTATCAATCTCTCTCTCTCTTCCAACTCCTCTCTCTCGTTTTTCACTTTCTATTCATTTCATTTTTTCTCTTTTTTTCTTCACTCTTTCTCTTTATCAATCTCTCTCCAAATGCTTCCTCTCTCAGTTTTTCACATTCTGTTCATCTGAAATTTTCTCTCTCCCTTTTGCTCTTCTCCTGTTCTCTTTATCAATCTCTCTCTCTTCAAACTCTTCCTCTCTCATTCTTTCACATCCTATTCTTTTCAATTTTTCTCTTACCCCTTTCTCTTGATCAATCTCTCTCTCCAAAATCACTTTCACTTTGTTTATCTGAATTTATCTTTCTCCTTCCCTCTTTCTCTTCACCAATCTCTAACTCCTTCTGTGTCTTTCTTTCACTTTCTATCTTAAATTTTCTCACTTTTTTCTTTTTCCTTTCCCCTTTCTCTTTATCAATCTCTCGAAATTCACTCTTGCTTTTTCTTTCTGTTCTGAATTTCTTTCTCTCTCTCTCTCTCTCTTTCTCTTCCCTATTCTCTTTATCAATCTCTGTAAATTTTTTTCACTTTCTGTACATCTGAAATTTTCTCTCTCTTTTTCTCTTCCTCACTCTCTTTTTCAATTTCTCCCTTTAAACTCTTTCTTTCACTTTCTGTTCATCTGAAATTTTGTCTCTTTTTTTTCTCTTTCGAATTTCTCTTTTTCAATCTGTCTCTAAACTCATGCTTTCTCTTTCTGTTCACCTGACTTTCTCTCCTTTTCTTTTTATCACTCTCTCTCTTCAAACTCCTCCTCTCATTATTTCACGTGAAATTTTCACTCTTTTTCTTTTCCCCATTTCTCTTTATCAACCTCGGTCTCTAAACTCATTCTTTCTGTTCATCTGAATTTCCATCTCTGTTCTCTCTCCGCTCACCCGTTGGCAACTCTTCCCTCTGTTTTTTTTAGATTTAGATTCCCTACAATGTGAAACAGGCCCTTCAGCTCAACAAGTCCACACTGACCCTCCAAAGAACAACCCACTAAGACCCATACCCCACGTTTACCCCTCATTAATGAACCTAACACTACGGGCAATTTAGCATGGCCAATTCACCTAACCTGCACATCTTTGGATTGTGGGAGGAAACCGGAGCAGAACCACGCAGACACGGAGAGAGTATGCAAACTCCATACAGACAGTTGCCTGAGGTGGGAATTGAACCCGGGTCCCTGGCGCTGGGAGGCAGCAGTGCTAACCACTGAGCCACCATGCCGCCCTCCTGTTCCTGTTCCTGTTCCTGTTTCAAATTCAATTCAATTCAATCCTTTCCTTTTGTATATGTCAGAATGTTTGTTTTTATCTCTCTAACACATCTCTCTCCCTCTTTTTGTCCATCTAAATTTCTCTCTCTCTCCTATCTCTTCTCTTTATTTTTAATTCAAACACTCTCTTTTGCAGCTCTCCCTGAATGACATTTTCTGGTCTCTGTATCGGTAAGGTCTTTACAACAAAGGGCATATCCAATTGATCTGTATATGCTGTTGAGGAGCCTAGATAGAGTGAGTGGAAGGATAATAGCATCATACAGGACAAAAGAGGCCCTTTGGCCCATCAAGGCTGTACCAAACCAAATCTAGCTACCTGAGCGGAGATGCCAATAATTGGCATGAGGAGTGGAGATTGAAAGTAGATGGGAATTTGGCAGATATCATTTCACCTGAGGGTGTTGAGATTCTGGAACTCACTGCCAAAAAGACAGATCAAGACAGAAACCCTTGTAGCTTTGTAAATGTATTTGGATATGCACTTATGGGCTAAGGGCTGAGAAATGGGATCAGGCAGCAGAGATCTAAACAGGCTGAATATCAGTTTTCCACGATTCTATGCTTGAAGCCCATTCCACAGGCTGGAGCACACAATTGGGGATGACACTCCTGATGCAGCGCAAAGGGAGTTCAGTTCTCTGTTTTATCAAGAGGACATCAAAAAGAGTTTACACGTTCTCCCTGTGTCTGTGTGGGTTTCTTGGGGTGCTCCAATTTCCTCCCACAGTACTAAGCTGTGCAGGTTAGGATGGATTGACCGTACTAAATTGTCCCATTGTATCCAGGGATGTGCAGGTTAGAGTGGATTGACTGTGCTAAATTATCCCGTAGTGCTCAGGGAAGTACAGTTTAGGGTGGATGTGCCATGCTAAATTGTCCCATAGTGTCCAGGGATGTGCAGGTTAGAATGGATGGCTGTGCTAAATTGTCCCGTGGTGTCCAGGGATGTGCAGGTTAGAGTAGATTGGCTGTGCTAAATTGTCCCATAGTGTCCAGGGATGTGCAGGTTAGAGTAGATTGGCTGTGCTAAATTGTCCCATGGTGTCCAGGGATGTGCAGGTTAGGGTGGATTGGCTGTGCTAAATTGTCCCATGGTGTCCAGGAATGTGCAGGTTAGGGTGGATTGGCCGTGCTAAATTGTCCCATAGTGTCCAGGGATGTGCAGGTTAGGGTGGATTGGCTGTGCTAAATTGTCCCATAGTGTCCAGGGATGTGCAGGTTAGAGTAGATTGGCCGTGCTAAATTGTCCCATAGTGTCCAGGGATGTGCAGGTTAGGGTGGATTGGCCGTGCTAAATTGTCCCATAGTGTCCAGGGATGTGCAGGTTAGAGTAGATTGGCCGTGCTAAATTGTCCCATAGTGCCCAGGGATGTGCAGGTTAGGGTGGATTGATCATGCTACATTATCCCATAATGTCCGGGCATGTGTTGGCCTGGGAGATTAGCCTGAGGGAATGCAGGATTACAGAGATAGGGTAGTGGGGTGGAAATGCACTTCAGAGGGTCAGTGTGGACTTGATGGGCCAAAGAGCCTGCCTCCACACTGCAGGCATCCTATGATTCTCTGATCTGAGAGATTGTATCGATCAAGGGGAAACTGAACTAAATGACACACAGTCAAAGTTTCTCCCTGCAACAATGCCTCGAGCAATCACAACTGGTTTGAATTCAAACAAAAGTCAGGCAGTTAAACATTCTGTGGTGCAGTCTCTGCAGCAACACCTCCACCAATCAGAGTCCACTTGCCAACCAATTGGCACCTTCTAGTCATGCAATACAAATTGCTGTTCCCTTTCTGTTTTGGCGTTCTTACCCTTTAGTCATAGAGTCATTGAGATGTACAGCATGGAAACAGACCTTCAGTCCAACCCGTCCATGCAGACCAGATATCCCAACCCAATCTAGTCCCACCTGCCAGCACCCGGCCCATAACCCTCCAAACCCTTCCTATTCATATACCCATCCAAATGCCTCTTAAATGTTGCAATTGTACCAGCCTCCACCACATCCTCTGGCAGCTCATTCCATACACGTACCACCTTCTGCGTGAAAAAGTTGGTGAGAGCAGAATGTTACATTTCAATGGATATATCTTATTTCAGCAACACTCAGGTGTGTTCTTCCCAGGGACAATCGATTCAGAAACATTGAACGGATTGGGAATGTGTTCTCTAAGAAGTAGAAGGTAGCCTGATAGTGGTCTTCAAAATTACTTAAGGTCTTACTACTGTAGACATAGAGTTGTTTCTACAGAAAGATTAGAATTAGGAGGCCATAATTGTCCTTTCATGGGATGTGGGCAAAGACTGGTGAGGCCCATTCCTAATTGCCCCTTAAATTGAGTGTCTAGCATTTCAGAGGGCAGTTAAAGAGTGCCCACATTGCTGTGGTGTGGAACCACATACATGGTAAGGATGGCAGGTTTCAGATGGCGGACTGGGTAAGGATGGCAGATTTCTTTCCAACAGTGAACCGAATGGGTTTTTAGGGCAACCATAATTGCCATGGCCACCGTCACTTGAGCCAAGCCTCAAATTCCAGATTTTATTCATTGAGCTGCTGTGATGGGATTTGAACCCGTGACCCCCTGAGCATTAGCCTAGGCCTCTGGAATTAAGAGTGCAGTGGCATTACCATACCACCAACATCTTCCCTGTAGTTAATTAACACACGCAGGGAGGAATTTGAGGTTATGGGGAATAGGCAGGAAAGTGGAGTTGAAGATTATTGAGCTGAGGGTAGAATAAACTTGATGGGCTGAATGTGCCTCACATCCGCTCATGTGTCATCTGCCTTTATCCCAGAGAGTGGGGACAACTTGGAGGTTTCTCCAGCAGGGAGTAGAAGGAGGTGAATGACATGAGGAAATTGGATAAAGTTTCACGGGGAGAGGGGTGGGGGGGGGGATAAGGAGTGTTGAAGAGGTAGGGGAAAGGAGACAAAGCATGGGATAGCATGGGCAGGTTGCTCCGAATGGCCTGCTGATGTGGAATATTTTGGAGCTCCTTTGTAAACAGGTACAGCTCCATCCCGTCCCAGTAGGCACCTCCTTCCTTTGAAATGGGACTGGCAACCATTGATGGGGTGGGTGTGGGTTACAGCTAACCCCTGAACGTGCCCAGCTCTCAAAGCCAACAGAGGTGCCTGGAATGGGTAATAACTGGACTGGGACCCTGGCTGATGCCAACTCTGGGGTTGGGGCATGGGGGGGTGGGCGTGGGGAGAGTCGTGCATGAGTGTCGAATTTTTGACGCATGGCCTAAAACTGGCACTCCAACCTGATCAGAAGAAACTCTTTCTTGGATGCAAGCTGATGATGTGCCCCTGTACATGAATCACTGTAAGATGTCAAAGAAGATGATGGTATTGTGAGAGACGGCCTTCATCTTCTCTTAGGCTCTGAGTGAAAAGAAATCTTTGCATTGAAATTCCAAATTGCTGTTTGATTCATTGCCTCTGTGTGAGTGTGTGTGTGTGTATTTATGTGAGAGTGAGCATGTGTGTACATAGATTCATAGAATCCCTACAGTGTGGAAGCAGGCCATTTGGCCCATCGAGTCCATACAGACCCACTGAAGAGCTTTCCACCCACACCCACTCCCTTATAACCCTGCATTTCCTATGCCTAACCTGCACGTTCCTGGACACTATCGACAATTCAGTACAGCTAATCCACCCTAACCTACACATCCCTGGACACTGTGGGACAATATAGCACGGCCAATCCACCCTAATATACACATCCCTGAAGACTATGGGCATTTAAGCATTGCCAATTCACCCTAACTTATACATCCCTGGATACTATGGGGCAATTTAGCATGGCCAATCCATCTCACCTGCACATCCCTGGAAACTATGGGACAATTTAGCAAGGCCAATCCATCTAACCTGCACATCTTTAGACTGTGGGAAGAAACCCATGTAGACGCAGGGAGAATGTGCAAACTCCACATCTGAAGGTTGAATCAAACCTGGTTCCCTGGCGCTGTGAGGCAGCAGTGCTAACCACTGAGCTACTGTGTGTGTTGCATCCCCATCGTTACTCCAATTCATGTTCTCTTGGTAGTCAGAGTGCATCGGGGAAACTTATAGGGAAAAATAAAGAAATGGCAGGCGAGTTAAACAGAAATTTTACATTGATCTCTGCTGTAGGGGACAACGTGCATTGGTCTGAACAGGTTAAGACCTCAGAGTGCCTTAAGCACTCATAAGGTGATGCATGGGCTGGACCGCAGGGGATCTCAAAGGTGTGCAATCAAGCATCTGCCTCTCAAACTCTGTAAGGATATCTGTATGATCAATGTCACCCGTAATGAGTTATTAATGTGCAATAAGCATTGACCGCAAGTGACTGCTCTAGTTAGGCTGGGAAGTGGTTTAACTCCCTCATGCTACACCCAAGCAGGATCTGGAACAAAGACAGAGCATGTTGGAGAAACTTGACAGCATCTGCAGAAGAGGAAAGGCAGTTAACTTTTCAAGTCTGGCCACTATTTTTGGAACTGTAGTTTCCTCAGCTTACAGGGGATCATGGAATCAATTTTCATCACAAGCTCTAGTGTAGTGAGATGATGTTTCCTGACAACAATGGCTAGAAATTCTCTGAATTTGCAGAAATACTTATCAATCAAGAAGGGAAGAGATAAACATCTTACGACCAGCATGGAAAGCATTCGAAGAAAATTATTACAACTAAGAATTGACAAGTGCCTAGTTCCTGATGGATTTCAGCTTTAGCAGCTTAAAGAAGTGGCTGCATAGATACATTGTACACAATTTTCCAAGGTTCTGGAAAGGTCCCTACAGATTGGAAAAGAGGGATTGTAATTCCTCTAATTCAAGAAAGGAGGAAGACAGAAACTAGGAATGTGAAGACATCAGGAAATTGCTGAATTCTATTGTTGAGGAGGTTGGAGCATTTCACAAGTTGCCTTGCAATCAGGCAGAGTCACCATGGTTTGGTGAAAGCAAAATGGTCTTCAATTAAACTGTTTGAGTTATTTGAGGAAGCAAAAAGCCACATTAATACAAGAGGAGCATATGGATAATGTATTTGAATCTCAAGAAGGCATTTGATAAAGTACCAAAGTCAAAGTTCTCTCATCAGATCTAGAGTTTCTGGTAAAAATAGGAACATCTTAGCAAAGCGAGAGGATTGGTAAGCTAACATGAAACATACATTAAGGTATCAATATATCATTGTCAGGTTTGACAAGCTGTAACCAGCAGAGTGCTACAGAGATCAGTGTGAGGGCTTCAGCTATTTACAATCTATATCAATGACTTGTATTCTGGTCGCCTCATTACAGGAAGGATGTGGAGGCTTTGGAGAGGGTGCAGAAGAGAATTACCAGGATGCTGCCTGGATTAGAGGGCATGAGCTATAAGGAGAGGCTAGAGAAACTCAGGTTGCTTTCTCTGAAGCAGCAGGGCTGAGGGAACTTGATAGAAATCTGTACAATTATGAGGTGGATAGATAAAGTTGATGGCCAGAATGTTTTTCCCAGAATTTAAATGGCTACTACGAGGGGGCTTGCATTTAAGATGAGAGGGGAAAGTTCAAAGGAGATGTGAGGGGCAGGTGTTTTTTGCATAGAGAATGGTAGGAGTCTGGAACATGCTGCTGGGGTAGTGGTGAAGGCAGATACGATAGGGGTGTTTAAGGAGCTTTTAGATAAGCACATGACTATACTTGGATATGGATCAAGGACAGACAGAAGAGATTAGTTCAATTTGGCGTCATGTTTGATATAACATTGTGGATTGAACTGTTCTATGTTCTGTGTTCTACGTGAAGACCAAATGCTGCCAAATTTGCTGATGACACAAAGATAGGTAGAAAATTAATTTGGAAAGGGGACACAAGGAGTCTCCAAAGGGATGTAGTGAGGTCAAGTGAGTGAGTAAGAAGGTGGCAGTTGGAATATAAATGAGAAAGATTCTTGAACTCTGAGGTGCAGAGGTATCTGTGTTTGTTCAGTACATGAATCTCACTAAGTTGTGAAGAAGACTTGAAAGGTCAACCCTCTCTCTCTCTACCTCCCTCCCCCTCACCCACCCCCCCCACCCCGCCCCGACAAATGCTGAGTTTCCCAGCATTCCCTGCATTTGTTTCGGATTTCCAGCATCTGCAGTGTTTTAGCCTGATACAATAAGTTAATGAGCAGGTATGCAACTTATTAGGAAGGTTATTTATTGCAAAGGGAATGGAATATAAAAGCAGGTAATAATTTGCTCCTGCTGGACATAGCATTGAACCTCTGTAGTGTGGGAGCAGGCTATTCGGCCCATCAGGTCCATACCAACCTTCCAAACAAAATCCCACCCAATCCTTGAAACCCTACATTTCCCATGGCTAACCCACCTGACTAGCATATCCGTGGAGACTATGGGTAATTTAGCATGGCTAATCTACCTCACCTGCTTGTTTTTGGATTGCAGGAGGAAACGAGAGCACCCAAAGGAAACCCCGAAGGGAGAACGTGGAAGTTTCACACAGTCGTCAGAGAGAGGAATTGAACTCGGTCCCTGGTGTTGTGAGGCGGCAGTGTTAACCATCGCACCACCTACATCTGGGGTGCTGTGCATAGTTTGAATTGCCATATTTAAGAAAGTACATAGAACATTCCAGCCCAGTACAGACCATTTTGCTCTCGATGTCGTGTCAACATGTGGAATCAATCTGAAGTCTATTTGACCTACACTATTCCATTCTCATCCATATGCCTATCCAATGACCATTTAAATGCCCTTAAAGTTGATGAGTCTACTACTTTTTGCAGGAAGTGCTTTCAACGTCCCTACTACTCTCTGAGTAAATAAACTACCTCTGACATCTGTCCTATATCTACCACCCCTCAATTTAAAGCTATGCTCCCCTTGTGCTAGCCATCACCATCTAAGGAAAAAGGCTCTCACTGTCCACCCTATCTAACCCTCTGATTATCTTATATGTCTCAATTAAGTCACCTCTCAACTTTCTCTCTAATGAAAACAGCCTTAAGTCCCTCAGCCTTTCCTTGTAAGACCATCCCCCTCCTTACAAGACACTATCCTAGTAAATCTCCTCTGAACCCTTCCCAAAGCTTCCACATCCTTCCTATAATGCAGCAATTGGAACTGTATGAAATACTCCAAGTGTGGCCGCACTAGAGTTTTATACAGCTGCAGCATGAACTCATAAGAAGTCACGGTTCATTTGACTGATGTCTCATATGCAGATATGGGGGAAGGGTTAAACATGGTTGGCTCATTTTCCAATGAAGTTTAGAAGAATGAAATGTGATTGCATTGAAAATTCCTGTCATGTGCCATCAGGACTTTATGCATCCCCTTGTGGGAAGTACTAAGGGACACAGTTTTCCATCGAAGACAGAGATGAGGTGATCTTTATCTTTCTCAAAGACGGTTATGAGTCTTTTGGACTCTATGCCCCCAGAGAGCGATCGGGTCATCGAACAATTTTAGGGCAGATTCCAAACTAACAGGAGAATCCAATAGGGTAAGCAGGAGAGTGGAGTTGAGGTCAGACTTGAATGAGCCTATCGAGTGGCATAGCAGGCTCGAGGGACTGAATGGTCTCCCTTGTTCCTACCTCATCTGCTTCTCACACTGTAAAATGGCCAGGAGTTATTAGACACCCAAAAGTTTATCTTAGCTTCCATCTTATGTAGGAAAGCCACTGCCTTAGAGTAAAGGGAAGACCCTTTAGAACAGAGATAAGGAAAAATCTCTTCAGCCAGAGAGTGGTGAATCTGTGGAATTCATTGCCACAGAAGGCTGTGGAGGCCAGGTCAATGAGTGTATTTAAAGCAGAGATCAGTAGGTTCTTGGTTGCCAACGGTATCCAAGGTTACAGGGAAAAAGCGGGAAAATAGGATTGAAAAACCTAGCAACTGTGATTGAATGGTGGAGCATACTTGATGGGCCGAATGGCCTAATTTCTGCTCCTAAGCCTAATGGTCTTATGGATTTTGACAGATGGAACAATGGGGAGAGTCCCACTGCAATGGGTGTTCCAACAAACCAAGGAAGATGGAGTTACATTGATGTAGTGCCTCTAACATCCCAAAGGTGCTTCCCAGGAGTGTCTTTAGGCCAAATAATGTGGCACTGAACAATATAAGGAGATCATTTGGACAAACAAAGGGTTACTTACTCAAAAAGGGGAGTTTGAACAGTTTGTTTTAATGGACGAGTGGGATGGAGAGTTTGATGGAGAGAATTCCAGGGTTTGGGGCCCAGGCAGCTGAAGGCATGGCCACATGGAGAAAGGTAAGTATTGAATTCACTGGAGGCCAGGATTGGAGGAGCTTAGAAATCTCATTGGGACACAGGGCTGGAGTATAAGGTCAGTGGGAGTCCTGAAAGGACTTGTAATGAAAGAGGCCACTTTTGGAATATTGTGTGCAATTCTGCTCTCCCTCTCATAGGAAGGATGTTATGAAACTTGAAAAAGTTAAGAAAAGATTTACAAGGATGTTTCCAGGGTGAGAGGGTTTGAGCTGAACAGACTGAGGGTGCTTTCCCTGGAACGTCAGAGACTGAGGGGGTGACCTCGTAGACTTTTACCAAATCGTGAGGCACATGGTTAAAAAAATCACACAATACCAGATTATAGTCCAACAGGTTTAATTGGAAGCACACTAGCTTTCAGAGCACTGCTCCTTCATCAGATGATCAGGTTGACTATCACCTGATGAAGGAGCGACACTCCGAAAGCTAGTGTGCTTCTAATTAAACCTGTTGGACTATAACCTGGTGTTGTGTGATTTTTAACTTTGTACACCCCAGTCCAACACCGGCATCTCCAAATCATGAGGCACATGGATAGGATAAATAGACAAGGTCTTTTCCCTGGGGTGGGGGAGTCCAGAACTAGAGGGCATAGGTTTCAGGTGAGAAGGGAAAGATTTTAAAAGGATCTAAAGGGCAACTTTTTCACACAGAGAGTGGTGCATGTATGGAATGAGCTGCCAAAGGAAGTGGTGGAGGCTGGTACAGTTACAACATTTAAAAGGCATTTGGGTGGGTACACGAATAGGAAGGGTTTAGAGGGATGGGACCAGATTAATTTAGGATATCTGGTCAGTATGGACAAATTGGACCGAAGGTTCTATTTCTGTACTATACAACTCTATAACGCTATGCGACTTTGGAGTTTGAAGTGATGGGTACACGGGACTGGTACACACGGTGATGGGTACGCGGGGGAGCCAAGGTAAGACAACTAAGACAGGGATGTGACAGAGGGAGAGGACTGTTGGGAGAAATTTGGGACTTCTGCTCAGAGACGGCTGAGAGGAGCTTCAATAAAAGTGTTCAAAATCATAAGCAGGCTGGATAGAAACGTTAGGGAGAAGATCAAAAATTTTTAAAATGTAGATTTAACTTTTTTTATTCACTTCTGGAATTTGGGCATCACTGGCCAGGCCCAGCATTAATTGCCCATGCCTAATTGCCCAGAGGGCAGTTAAAAGTCAACCACATTGCTATGGGTCTGGAGTCACGTGTAGTCCAGACCAGGTAAGGATGGCAGTTTCTTTCCTTAAGGGACATTAGTGAAGCAGATGGGATTTTCCCAACAATGGTCATCATTAAACTCTTAATTCCAGATTTTCTCAAAAAAAATTGAATTCAAATTCCACCATCTCCCATAGCAGGATTCAAACTCTGGTCCCCAGGACAGTCATTGGGTGTCTGAGTTAACAGTCTAGCAATAATATCACTAGGTCATCACCTCTCTAAGTGGTATGTGTCCCTATGTCTGAGCCAGGAGCTCTGTCTTCTGGTCCCACCTGCTTCAGAGGTGTGTAATAACATCTCTGAACAGGCTAACCAGAAAATAGTCTACAATGTCATCAGAAATGGTAATAATGTCACCGCTCGCAGTTTGCTGTAAAAGTCTACCTGGCTGTCTCATCCCTTCCAGAGGAGGAGATTGCATCCTTACCTAACCTGGCCTACACGTGACTGCAGACCCACTGCCAATGGAATTGACTCAAAAATGCTCTGGTTCAAGGGCAACAAGGGATGGGCAACAAATCTCGCCAGCGATGGCCCCGTGCAAGATTCTATTTTTACAAAACAGTGCAGCCGTGTTGTTCAAGTTTTGCTCAAATTTAATTCCTGCCTTTTTCACTTTTGGAGCCACCTAGTGAAACTGTCAACAAGTCATCGAGTCATACAGCACAGAAACAGACCCTCCGACTCAAGCAGTCCATGCCAACAAAATCCCAAACTAGTCCCACCTGCCTGTGGTTGGCCCATATCCCTTCAAACATTTCTTATTCATGTACTTATCCAAATGCCTTTTAAATGTTGTCATTGTACCCACATCCATCACATCCTTGGGAAGTTGATTCCACACACGAATGTGTAAAAAAAGTTGCCCCCTTGTCTTTTTTAAATCTTTCTCCTCTCACCTTAAACAAATGCCACCCTAGTGTTGAAATCCATCCCCCCCCCCCACCCTAAGGAAAAGATACATACCATTCACCTTCTCTATACCCCTCATGATTAAATAAACCTATATAAGGTCACCCCTCAACCCTCCAGCAGAAAATTGCCCCAGACTATCCATCCTTTCCTTATAACCAAAACGTCCATTTGTGACAAGATTTTGGTAAATCCTTTTGGATCCCTCTCCAGCTGAATAATATCCTTTCAATAACAGGGCAACTAGAACTGGACATCTTTCAGTGCATACAAATCCACATGGGACTCGGGGGAGCCATTATTTTTAGCTATTCCGCCATGGAAGCAGTAGTTAGCATAGGAACAGGATTCACTTTACTGTGTCTTTGGCACTGAGGTAAATTAAACAGCCTGAAATGTATTCCCCGTATTCAAATAATTGAATACAGCATTAAATGTAGGGATCTGTTGGTCGCCAATGCTCACAAAAAATTAGTGCAGGGACCAACATTTTAAAAGGTGCTGAGAAATTGTGGTACAGTTGCCCTGAATTTATTTTCAAAGCTACTTCCTCTCCACAACACTCTACACAGATGAAGGATGAGTGAAATCAAAGATTGGGGCCAATTTCAAGGGAGTTTAATCTCCGATTTCAACAAGAATGAGAAAGACTCCTTTGAGTGCAATCAGGTGTCGAATTATCATAAATTAATTCTACTTTTAATCACTTGATGTTGCCCAGTTGCCTTAGGGAGCTGGAGAATAGAGCTCTTTCTTATTGCAGCTCAGAAAATAGGAGCAGGCCATTCGGCCCTTCAAGCCTGCTCCACCATTCAACAGGATCATGGCTGATCAGCCGACTCAGTTCCACTTTCTCCCAGGATCCTTTAACCTTAAGAACTATATCTAACTCCTTCTTGGAAACATTCAATGTTTTGGCCTCATCGACTTTCTGTGGCAGAGAATTCCACAGGCTCCCCATGCTCTGGGTGAAGACATTCCTCCTCATCTCAGTCTTACCTGGTCTCCTTTCAACTGTGACTCCCTGGTTCTGGACTCTCTGGTCTTCGATAACATCCTTCATGCATTTACCCCAATCTAGCCCTGTTAGAATTTTATCAGTTGCCCCTCTTCATTCTTCTGAACTCTAGTGAATACAATCCTAACCCGTTCAATCTCTCCTCATGCATCAGTACTACCATCCCAGGATTCAGTCTGGTAATCCACTGTTGCACTCCATACCTAGCCAGAACATCCTTCCTCAGATAAGGAGACCAAAATTGCACACAATACTCCAGCTGTGGTCTCACGAAGACCCTGTACAATTGAAGCAAGGCATCCCTGCTCCTGTATTCGAGTTCACCCTGCCACGAAGGCGAATGTACCACTTACCTTCTTCACCACCTGCTGCACCCACAATGCTTGCTTTCAGCTTGTCTTTGTGTGATTCACTTCCTCACTGAGCGGTGTCCTCGGGGGAGTGCACTAAACTGGAACTGTCTCCATTAGGGCTGTCTCCACACTGGGACTCCTCCACACTGAGGACACCACCACACTGGGGCTGCCTCTGCACTGAGGCCGCCTCTGTACTGGGGCCACCTCCACACTGAGGCCGTCTCTGCTCAGGAGCTGCCTCTGTGCTGGGGCTGTCTCCGCACTGGAGCTATCTCTGCGCTGGGGCCATCTCGTTGCTGGGGGTGTCTCCTGACAGGGAGTTTCTCTATACTGTAGTCATCCCCGTGCTGGGGCTGTCTGTTCAGAGGGAGTATCTCAAACCTTGGAGCCATCTCTGCATCAGAGCTGTGTCCATGCTGGGGGGGCTTTCTACACATTGGGGCTATATCCACAATGGGGCTGTCTCCTTTTGGGGCTGTCTCTGCACTGGGGCTGTCTCCACACTAGGTCTGTCTCTGTGTCCGCACTGGGGCTGTCTCCACACTGGGTCTGTCTCTGCACTGGGGCTGTCTCCACAATGGATCTGTCTCCGCACTGGGGCTGTTTCCATGTTGGAGCTGTCTCTGTGCTGTGTCTGTCTCTGCAGTGGGGCTGTTTCCATGCTGGGGCTGTCTGTGCACTGGGGCTGTCTCTGCACTATGTCTGTCTCTGTGCTGGGGCTGTCTCTGCAATGGGTCTCTCCCAGTGCTGGGGCTGTCTCCACGCTGGATCTGGCTCTGCACTGGGACTTTCTCCGCATGGGGATGTCTCTGTTCTGGGACTGTCTCTGCACTGGGGCTGTCTCCGCACTGGGGCTGTCTCCACACTGGGACTGTCGTCAAGCTGGCACCATCTCCACGCTGAGAACACCTTCCAGATCTCCTCACAGATTCCAACTTATCGCAACTACTCCCCATTTGTTCTGTCTGATCACCTCCAAACCCAACCACACACACACACACACACAGACACATACCCCAAGACCCATCCATATCTGGAGGGGCACTGCAGACACATATAAACTGCAATACAGAAAGTCAGTT
The DNA here is from genome assembly GCF_037043375.1 of Chiloscyllium plagiosum. Classification (NCBI taxonomy): domain Eukaryota; kingdom Metazoa; phylum Chordata; class Chondrichthyes; order Orectolobiformes; family Hemiscylliidae; genus Chiloscyllium; species Chiloscyllium plagiosum. Next base: position 7,990,688 of record NW_028270182.1, read on the forward strand.
GGCCACTATTCCCACTGAAATTGCCCCTCCCTTTATAACCTCCTTTGAGTGTCCCAGTCTCTGCTGCGCTGTGATGTGGAATGTTTACTCCCCCAACCCAATGATCCACCATTGACGCTCAGTAGCAGCAGTGTGTAATATCTACGAGACGCACTGCAGAAATTCACCCAAGATCCTCAGACAGCACCTTCCAAACCCCCGACCCCTTCCATCTAGAAGGACAAGGATAGCAGATACATGAGAACACCATCCCCTGCAAGTTCCCCTCTGACCCCTTCACCATCCCGACTTGGAAATATATCAGTCGTTCCTTCAGTGTCACTGGAATCCTGGAGCTCCCACCCTAACGGGACTGTGCGGGTGTCCCTACACTACACGGGATTGCAGCGGGTCAAGAATGCAGCTCACCCCACCTTCTCAAGGGGGCAATTAGGGACGGGCAATAAATGCTGGGCCCTGCCAATGACGCCCACATCCCACAAAAATGAATTTCAGAAAAAAAAACTCCAATCAGTTCATTTTTGCTCTAACCTCGGCTAGCACTCCCTGTTCATTTGAGTTCAGAAACATTAACCCAAACCAGCCATCCAACTTCTTAAAGGGAGTTGGCAGCCAGCCAATGAAATTTCATGCTGCCTTTCCTTGAGGCAATCATATCCGTGTCTATTTATAAATGAATCTTACAGACAATATACTTCACTGGCATTCAGTTTATTACTGCAAAGCTGCAGTACCAATAAAGAAATGCCAGACACCATCATCAGGCAGATGATGGATACGTTAAACCCACAAGGCAGCACCAAATACTCATTAACATGGGAGAGAGAAATCAAGTTCATGATTTTCCCTTATGTCACCCAGGGTGGTATTAGATATAGGGTCTCACTGTCACCTTACGCTGTTCCCCCATCAAGCACTCCCAGGACAGGGACAGCACGGAGTTAGATACAGTGAAAGCTCCTTCTGTACTGCCACTCACAAAACACTCCCAGGACAGGGACAGCACAGGGTTAGATACAGAGTAAAGCTCCCTCTATACTGTCCCCCCATCAAACACTCCCAGAACAGGGGCAGCACTGGGTTAGATGCAGAGTAAAGTTCTCCGTAAACTGCTCCTCATCGAGCACTCTCAGGTCAGGGACAGCACAGGGTTAGAAATAGAGTAAGCTCACTCTGCACTGTTCCCATCCAGCCCTCTCAGAACAGGGATAACACAGGGTTAGATACAGAGTAAAGCCCTCTCGACACTGTCCCCCATCAAACATTCCCCAGGATAGGGACAACACGGGGTTAGATACAGAGTAAAGCTTCCTCTACACTGCTCCCCATCAAACACTCCCAGCACAGGGACAGCACGGGGTTAGATACAGAATCTCCACTCTCCAATCTCATTACATCATCCCAACTCTCCCCAGAGCTGGCTTGTGAAATCTTCAGCTGGATCTTTGCAATGTGTTCGACTGGCCATCCAACGAATGGTCACACTCTCTGCTGTTTCACTCTTCGGAAGCAAAATGGGACTGTTGGGCTAGCCCTTTCAAAGACCTTGATGGGCTGTATGGCCTTTGCGTGATCCAGTGGGACAGCTGTTGGCTGAAAATTATGAGGGAGCTGCAGGCTTTTTTCATAAACACGTCCCGATGAAGCCTGCCGGGATTCTATGATTCTATGACTCTATTCTATGAAAAAACGAACTGGGGGAAAGAAAAGATCCTCGTCCTCTCCCTTGAGACAGAAATCTTAACTAGGTAATTTGAGATGGCATTTTTGCAGGAGGTAGGGTGGAAAGAGGTGTAATCCAGGTAGCTGTGGGAGTCGGGTTTGTAAAAAATGTCGGTGTCAAGTCGGTCATCATTAATGGAGATGGAGAGGTCCAGGAAGGGGAGGGAGGTTTTTTACCCCCACCCTCCTCTCATTTATCTCTCCACCCTTCAGGCATTCTGCCTGCATTCCTGATGAAGGACTTTTGCCCGAAACGTCAATGTTCCTGCTCCTCGGATGCTGCCTGATCTGCTGTGCTTTTCCAGCTCCTCTAATACAGAAATCTCAAGTCCATCCCTAGTCTGACTGACACGTAAATCCAGACTCGCAGCAATGTGTCTGACTCTTAGCTGCCTCAAAATGCCCTAGCAGAGCCATTCAATTCAGGGGGCAATTAGGGATGAACAATAAATGTGGGCCCAGCCTCTGTCCAATGAATAAATAAGCATTGGGACCAGCTTCCTCGTTGTTGTTCTGAAGTTATCTGGAGGGGGAGGGCTGCTTTGCCATATTCCTCTCCTTCCCCACACTCAGTTCCTTCCAGTTGAGATTACGTAATCAAGTTCTCCGATTCATACCACGCTATTTTTTGCTGTGCACCTTCAGAGTTTGCCAACAGATTTGCTCATCTATCTCTTTCTCACCGTTCGGAGCTCTCTAAAAGTGTCGTTGCCTTGCAACTACTCTCCTTCTGTTGCCTACCTCAAGCCAAGCAGAATGTGTCCACAGCCACTTAGTGGATCTTTTGCTGTTTTTGACTGGATTTTTGTCTTAGACCGTTTCTGGAAAGGTTCACACTTTCACCTCTGAGTCAGAAAAGACTCTAATCCAGGCCTTGGCATCCACAGCAGGTCTGGTGTTAATAGCAAGTCCAATTGTGTTGCCTAGAATTAAGTATCTTGAGCACTTAAAAAGAGAGTACAAATGTGTGGGCAGAATGGATGACATCTTTAAGAGTCTGCTCCTAGGCCTGACTAAGGTGGTTTTAAATAGGTCCAAGCATGGAGGGTGGGGTTCAAAGAGTTAATTAGAACCATAGTTTCCCTACAGTGTGGAAACAGGTCTTTCGGCCCAGCAAGTTCACATGGACCCTCCAAAGAGTAACCCATCCAGACCCATTCCCCTCTGATTATCCTACGTATACCCTGACTTTATGCACCTAACCTAAACATCCCCAACACCATGGGCTATTTAGCACAGCCAATTCACCTAACCTGGACATCTCTGGATTGTGGGAGAAAACTGGAGCACCCGGAGGAAACCCACGCAGACACGGGGAGAATGTGCAAACTCCACACACACCCAAGGGTGGAATCAAACCAGTGTCCCTGATGACGTGAGGCAGCAGTGCTAATCATTGAGCCACCAAGCCACCACCCCTTTGATTGATTTAATCAGCCAGTCCTCACAGGTCTTCAAGGGGCTATTCAATACAGGGGGTGGGACAGAATTGGAGATAGTGATGTCCGAAGGCTGGAGAAGCTTACAGAGATAGGGAGGGGAGAGTGGTGCTGGGAAAGCACAGCTGGTCAGGCAGCATCTGAGGAGCAGGAGAGCCGACGTTTCGAGCATAAGCCCTTCGAGGGGAAGGTTACAGTCAATCAACTCCAAATGCTTTCCTGTACTTCCATCCTCATACTCATGTCCTGGTGTTCAGTGCAAAATCACTCACCGAAGGTCACATTTCAGTTTCCTTTCATTATAGTGCCCCATTAAATGGGCCAAGCGGCCTTACTTTATACCCTGGGATGGAGGAGTCCAAAAACTCAGGGCTGTATTTTTAAGGTGAGATGAGAGATGTGAAAAAGACATGGGATGCAAATTGTTTACACAGAGGGTGGTTCGTGTGTGGAATTAACTTCCTGAGGAAGTGGTGGTTGCAGGTATAGTTACAATGTTTAAAAGACATTTGGATAAGTACGTGAATAGGAAAGGTTTGGAGGGATATCAGCCTGGAGCAGGCAGGTGGGACTATTTTGGTTTGGGATTATGGTGGGCATGGACTGGTTGAGCCGAAGGGTCTGTTCCTGAGCTGTATGACTCTATGACTCTCCTATAATTCAATTCTCTCTCTTGAATTTGCTTTGATTGGTTTAATCAGCAAGTCCTTATTGGTCTTCAACAGCGAAGAGGTTCTTCAGTTCAGGGGGTTGGGCCAGAATTGGGGATAGAGATGTCCAAAGGCTGAAGGAGCTTACAGAGATAGGGAGGGGAGAGACCGTGCAGGAATTTAAAAACAACGATGAGGAATTTCAACTTTATGGTGCCCCTTAACCGGATTCCAGTGTTGATGAGCGGGCAGAGGAGAGGATGGATTGTTTGTAGTTAGGGACTTGGGTAAGTGAACGTTTCGCCAAATGCACATTCTTGCAAAACTTTAGCAGATGGAGGAATGAAGAACAAGGGAGATATGCAAGTGGACCTCAGCTCAAAAAGAAATGCTCACTTCTTTCCTGTTGCCTGTTCACCCACACCTCAGGGAACACTGAAATCACAATAAAGTATCCAACCTTACAGTCCTTTTTAAGCGCTCCATCTTGGGCCTGGTGGCCAGGCCAAGAGTCGCTATGGCTGCGCAGTCACCGCCACTGGAGGTTGCCAGTCTTCGGTGCCAACTTGCCACCACCAATGCCCTCGCCACTACGAGGGCTGGCTGATGCAGACGCCACCGATGCTGCCAGGTACCGCACCGGCCCAAACCCGACTTTGCCACCCATGCCCACGAGCCCGCCCCGTCTGCAGATACCCACCGGTAACCCGAACCCGCCGAGAGTCGGCGTTGGGTTCACTCGCCATCGCTGTGACAGCTTCCTTCAACGAGACGTCAGGGAAACAAAGCAGGAAAAGGAAGAAAGAAAAAAAAAAGACAAGGAAAGAGACAAAAAAGAAAAGCGGAGCAGCTCTGGGCTCGGAAGCATTACTCCACTGCCATCTTCCCGGAAAAGCAAGATGGTCGACTCCTTGCGAGCTCCTGCATGGGGATCTAAGTTTCCAATTTCCTACAATCGTTCTACATTCTTTAAACTTAACAGCATGCTTTTAGAAATTACTAATAACTCTGTTTTATCTAAACTCACAGGTTTGAAGCTCCTCTGATACATTCTCCCTGTACCTGTGTTTTTGTTTTTGCTGCTGTTTATCTATTATTTATTTTTCAATGTTACCTAACTCTGTGATCTGCCTGGATTGTTCGCAAGACAGAGCTTTTCACTGTGCCTTCAAATTTAAATTCAAATTCAAAGTGCAAATCCTCATGTGTCCACAAGTGACTGATTACCTGAGCTTAACCAAAGGACATTGAGGTCTCCGATTTTCAAGGGCTCCCAGCTGCAGGCACGGCCAGAGGGACTCTTGGCCTGGCCACCAGGCCCAAGACAATGCGCTTAACAAGAAGGACGGTAAGGTTGGATAGTCGAACGGTTGGGTGCACTGACCACCCTCCTCTCCTGATAGGTTGATTGCCACCTTGGCCAGACCCAGGAGCAGAACACCCCGCCTGGTCTTGGCTACTACAGTCTGACTCCTCCACTCTGCTGAAACCACATGGATGTGCAGAAAGCACAGAGAAACAGATGCACAAAAATTTGTAACTGGGAAAAGGAATGAGCAGAAGTATCTTGCACATTGTACTGTGGTTAAGTTTCGTTTCTGCATTTGATGCTCATAAATATTATGGTTTTATACCACTTCCCTGTCTTGCTCATTGTGGGTCCCTTGTTTGGCGTTTCTCACTCGTTTAATAAAGAATGATTCTTACTTATTATAGTAAAAACATCTATGAGACAGTGCTAACAGGGTTGTAAACTCATTCTTAATTCCTCAAGAACCCACAAACAGCTAACGATATCCTGCAATGCTTACATTTGCAGATTGGAGTCACCCTGTTATAGGAAAGATATTATTAAGCTGGAGAGGGTTCAGAAGAGATTTACCAGGATGTTGACGGAAATGGAGGGTTTGAATTATAAAGAGAGACTGGAGAGATTGGATAGGCTGGGACTTATTTCACTGAAGTTTAGAAAGTTGAGGCTTGAGGTTTATAAAATCCCGAGGGGCAAAGGATTACAGAGACCCCTACAGCTTGTAAGCAGGCCATTCAGCCCATCAAGTTCACACCGTCCCTTCAAGAAACATACCATCCTGACCCAACTCCCTATAACCCTATATTTCCCTTAACTAACTCACCTGGTCTGCACATTATAGGGTAATTTAGCATGGCCAGTCCATCCTAATCTGCACATCTTTGGACTGCAGGAGGAAACCAGAGCGCCTAGAGGAAACACACATAGATATAGGAGAGAACATGCAATCTTCACACAGCCAGTCACACCAGGGGTGGAATCAAACCCGGGTCCCAGGCACTGTGAGGCAGCAGTGCTAACCACTGAGCCACTGTGCTGATAAGGTGAATGGCAGGTGTTTTCTTTTTCCTAAGATAAGGGAATTCAAACCTAGGCACCATACTTTTAAGGTGAGAGGAGAAAGATTTAAAAAAGGATGTAAGGAGCAACTTATTCTCACAGAGTGTGGCTCGTGTGTGAACTGAACTGCCAGATGAAGTGGTGGATGTAGGTACAGTTACAATGCTTTATAACTGAACTTCATGACTCTATGACATGATCAAGTTATTGTTGCTGTAATATTCCTGCTGATCTATCGATCCTGAAATAATTTCTTTTCAACTGAAGACTCAATTTACTTTGCAGGACCCAGTCTGTAGAAAGTAATGGAGTCTTGCTTTAATGATCTGAAATTTATCTTAGTTGAGTTTGTAGGCTGACCGTGAGTTCAACTGGACAGGTTTGCCTAGCTGAGGAGTAATGATCAGAGAAGCATTAACTGTTTCTGCTGTATTCCTTAACCACTTTTTTTGATACGTTATTGCCTACAAGTCCTCAGAAGTCAGCGGCCTCCTACCCAAAAGACATGGGCTTGGACATGCTGCATGCCTATTTATATTAATGGCTCACCAAGCCCAATATTTAATGTGTCAAGATACAAATCACCCAGATTCTGTGGATTTGGATAGCAATAAGTACATAGAAATCTACCTAAACTACAGTTCTGTTCTTGTGTGGTATAAGAAAATCTCACAATAGGTGTGCCATTTAAACTAACGGGCCAGAATCGTGTTATAGCCAATACAGGTAAGGAAAGTTGGCGTTCTACAATATAACAATCTACAAAAACGGTCTAAATTCTTCAATCACGTTCAAGCGAATTCGCGTTGGAGAAACGTTGGAGATACTGGAACTGACTATTTATAATAAATAAAAAGTGGGCCATACCACCAGTGCTTCATCCAGAGGTTCACTGATGATGTTACCTAGTATGGTGATGAAACGTCTGAAACCGAACTTTCCAGCTCAGAGAGAAAACCTCCATCCAGAACCTCAACCTGAGCTACAAATCTTCACAAAGCTCACTAACTACTTGTAAATCCATTCTTATTTCTGTTCACATGGTGAACCCATGTATTCCTCATAAAGGCATAATTTTATGCCAATGTCAGTGTTGCACAATTGCGTTAAAACTGAAGTCACCTCCCAATCCCAAACACCCACCCAATCCTGCCCTCTGTAATCAAATAGGGTGAATAGCCAAGGTCTTTGCTATTGAGAGGGAAACTTTTCAACACAGAGGGTGGTGCATGTATGGAACGAGTTGACAGATGAGGTAGTGGAGGTAAGTACAGTTACAACATTTAAAAGATATTTGGACAGGTACATGAATAAGAAAGGAAAGAGGGATATGGGCCAAACACAGGCACATGGGACTAATTCAGTTTCAGATACCTGCCCAGCAACAACGAATTGGACTGAAGGGTCAATTTCTATGCTGTATGACTGGATGACTCTATCAGTGGCTGCCTGATTTTTGTATCTCCAAGTTCCAGCCTCCCCCAGAGAGGAGAAACATAATTTGCTTGTTGGCCTTATCATAATCAGAAGAACTCTATCAGATCATAGTCATAAAGACATAGAGTCATAAGGTCATAGAGTCATTGGGTCATAGAGTCATAGAGACATAGAGTCATAAGGTCATAGAGACATAGAAGCACAGAGTCATAGGGTCATTGAGTCATAGAGACATGGGATTATAGTCACTGAGAGTCATAGAGTCATAAGGTCATAGAATCATAGAGCCATAGAGTCATAGAATCATAGGGTCATAAAGTCATAGAAACATAGAGACATAGAGTCATAGAGTCATGCAGACATAGACATAGAATCATAGAAACATAGAATCTTAGGGTCATAGAATCATAGAGACATAGAGTTAGGAGAATGCTCAGGGTCGAGTTTGTGGAGAGGGAGTCTTGGTTGTTCACAGGATCATGTTGTGTCAAGAGGAGCAATATCCTAGGGGTGGCTTCCAAATTTGTCTATTTTCTGTGAGATTACAAGATGGCCGGAACTGTCAGAGCGAAAGTGAAACTCATGCTGGTCAGGGCAAGGCAGACTGTAATGCACATTGTCAGTGTTGCAACTTCATGGAATGGCTAGGGTGCAGAATGAGACCATTGAGCCCATTGTTCCAGCCCCAGCCCTATTACATGGTCCCAGGCTCCTGCCTTTTCTCCATATCCCTGAACTCCATTTCTATCCCTATAACCATCCAGTGCCCCTCAGCTGAACCTGCATCCACCACATTATCTGGCAGTGCAATCCAGACCCCAACAACACACTGACTGAAAGAAATCTCTCCTCACATCACGCATGTTATGTTTATGCCCCTCTTGTTAACTTTTCTTTTCCAATTGGAGACAGTTTTATCCTACCTACAAAGGCCATAAGAAATAGGAGCAGGAGTAGTCCATTCAGCCCCTTGAGCCTGTTCTGCCATCAAAAATGATCATGGCCGATTGTCCAACTCAACACAGTTTCCTGTGGTCATGAATTCTGCGGGCTGAAGGTGGGTAAATTCCTGCTCGTCTCCATCAATACCAACTGATGTGTAGATAGAGAGTTTATTTCAAATCTATGGCTGGCTTCGTTAAACCGGGCGACAAAACCTGACTCCCTTTGGATGTGTAACAGTGTCCGAGGCTTGTGATTTAATGTCTGAAATGTGACATCAGAAATATGAGTGTGGTACCTGGGACATGATATTTGACTGTGCTGTGTCTGTGGTTTGACATATAGAGTGTGATGCTCATATTGATAGTCGTTTCTTTATCCTTTCAAATAACAGGCATGAAAAGCTGGAAACTGGAATCTGTCTGACAACACTGACTTATATTAACATGGCATTAATCATCTCACAGGCAAGACAGGAGAGGTCGTACCAATGGTGGTACAGACCTGCAGCTGAAATGAGTGGGATTTCTAGAATGCAGCCCACACATTAATGCCCACCAGCAAGGTTGGGCATTGGAGGAGGTGCCTAGACTATCTTCAAAGAATTATGAGGATGTCAGGAGGAGAATGAGGAAGAGATAGTGGTAGGAACTATTGACTAAGTTCTGCTTGGAGAGAAAGGAGGCTGCGAGGAGATCTGATAGAAGTTTTCTGTAATGCACATTGTCAGTGTTGCAACTTCATGGAATGGCTAGGTTTTCTATCAGGAGTGTTTTAATCAGGAGTGGGTTGGACAGATTTGCTCATTTCTGAAGGGTGATCGAAAAACAGTCTTATTTAAATGGAGGAAGACTGCGGGAAGCTGGGGGCATCCTGTACATGAAATATAGAAAGCTAGCACATAAGGGCAGCAGGGAATCAGGAAGGCTAATGGAATGTTGACTTTTATGGCAAGACAGTTAGACTAGGGAAGTCTTACCGCAACTGTACAAGATGGCGGGGAGACCACATCTGGAGTACGGTGAGCAGTTCCTTATTTACGGAAAGATATCAGTTCATTGGAGACAGTTCAGACAAGGTTCACTAGGATGATCCCCGGGATGGAGAGATTGTCTTATGAGCAAGGGCTAAACAGGTTGGGATTCTACTCCCTGGAGTTGGGAAGAATGGGAGGGTGATCTCACTGGGACATATTAAGGGGCCAGACAGGATCAATGCTGAGACGATGCTCCCCTCTCAGGGGAGAGTCTAGGACCAGAGGGCACTGTCTCAGAACAGAAAGGTGGTGGGGGGGTGGGGGGGTGGGGGGGGGCGCAATTTCACACTGAGATGAGGAGGAATTTCCTCTCTCAGAGAGTTGTGAGTCTTTGGAACTCCTTGCTACAGAGAGCTGTGGGGTCAGAGTCCTCGTGTGTATTGAAGGCCAAGACAAATTCTTGATCAGTCAGGGAATCAAGGGTGATGGAAAAGGAGGATATGAGGAATGTCAGATCAGCTATTTTACTATTGAATGATGGAGCAGGCTTGATGGGCCAAATAGCTTACTCCTGTTCCTATGTCTTATGTTCATATGGTCTTAGTAGTTAGGTGAATAATAGATTACCCATCCCATGCTGCAACATTCCTGTCCTTGGGATCTTAGTGGACACCAATGGCATGGGGAAGAAGGTGGGTGTGTGGATATGCGACAGTATGTTTTGGATTTCCACATTGGGGAAACCATGCTGCTATTGTGTGACCATGTGTCCATTAGCCTTGCCAAAACCCCAAGGGTAGGCAGTCATGTACGATTATGTCACTCACCACTTGTAAAGATGATGTTTAACAAGGTGTACCATAGAGTCCTGTGATCCAGTGAAAAACATCCCAGCCTCTCCTTAAACCCTCCATTCCTGGAACATCCCGGTAAATCTCTTCTGAACCCTCCCCAGTTTAATGATATCAACAGGATCGACCAAAACTGGCAGCACACTCAATCCCCCAAATTTAAGAGTTCCAGGATATCGTTCGCCGTTTGCGGGTTCTTGAGGAATTAAGAATGAAACTACTGTCGGTACTGTCTCATGAATGTTTATCATTATAGGAATCATTTCTGGATTACACTGTTGTCATACATGGACAATCCAAGATGGCTGTAAGAGAACAGCTCCACCTTAAATTAACACAGTCTTTAACTGGATCTAAAAAAGAATTGGACATTTGAACAAATATGTCAATAAGATTATACTCACAGTCTGGTATAATGTTTTAGTTGAATGAGTTTTCAATCTTCCTTTCGAGTAAATAGTGTTTTTTTACCTCTCTGGCTCCAATTCAATTCACAGTCAAAACTTGGCCCTTCAGGTCTGCTTGTTCTGACCCACAAACTCAATGTTTTTAAGCGATTTCTTCCCGCTGTCTGTGAGTTTTGAGTTGCTCTTGTTCATTTTTGCCTGCTGTGAGAGGTAGATCATCCCTTAAACAAAACAAAATCTGCTTTCCAGCAAACAACCTAACAGCCAAAGCCCACTCTCTGCTCCCTAACCATCCCCGATGCTATGTAAGAGCTTGCCCCCCCCAGCTGAACTCTCATCCTGCTTCAAATTTAACATTGTAAATGCCGTGTGAATCTGGCAATTATCCTTTCAAGACCCTTTTTACTCGAGGATGGTAAAACTATGGAGCTCCGTATCACATTATTTATAGCTAGTTTTTAAAAAAAATTTATGCAGGTGTTGCTGGCAGGCCAAGCATTTGTTGCTCCACCTCAAATCGCCCTGTGAACGGAGAGGCTTGCTCGGCCGTTTTGGGGGGGCAGTTAAGAGTTGACCACGTTGCGGTGGGTCTGGAGTCACGTGTAGGCCAGACTGGGTAAGGATGGCAGATTTCCTTTCCTAGAAATGGAGTTAATAATGAACTTGAAAGACCCTATACAGACAACAAGCAAAACTAGTGTAATTTACAAAATGCCGTGCAAGGACTGTAACAAACATTACATTGGACAAACAGGCAGAAAATAGCCAGCAGGATACATGAACATCAACTAGCCACAAAACAACATCACCCTCTCTCACTAGTATCCTTATGTATAGATGAGGAAGGACACCACTTCGACTGGGACAACACATTCATCCTAGGACAAGCCAAACAGAGACACACACAAGAATTCTGAGAAACATGGCATTCCAACCAGAACTCTATCAACAAACACATTGACTTGGATTCCATTTACCACCCCATGAGAAAAAGGACAGGAAATGACATCAGCACAGACGTGGGCCCTTCATCAGGAATGAGGAAGGGCTTGTTCCTGGTGGGGGTCTTGAGCCTGGGGTGCCGATTTTCCTGTTCCTCAGACGCTGCTTGTCCAGCTGTGCTTTTCCAGCACCACAAGAGGATTGATGAGGGCAGAGCAGTAGATGTGATCTATATGGACTTCAGCAAGGCGTTCGACAAGGTTCCCCATGGGAGACTGATTAGCAAGGTTAGATCTCACGGAATACAGGGAGAACTAGCCATTTGGATACAGAACTGGCTCAAAGGGAGAAGGCAGAGCGTGCTGGTGGAGGGTTGTTTTTCAGACTGGAGGCCTGTGACCAGTGGAGTGCCACAAGGATCGGTGCTGGGTCCTCTGCTTTTTGTCATTTACATAAATGATTTGGATGCGAGCATAAGAGGTACAGTTAGTAAGTTTGCAGATGACACCAAAATTAGAGGTGTATGGACAGTGAAGAGGGTTACCTCAGATTACAAGATCTGGACCAGATGGGCCAATAGGCTGAGAAGTGGCAGATGGAGTTTAATTCAGATAAATATGAAGTGCTGCATTTTGGGAAAGCAAATCTTAGCAGGACTTATACACTTAATGGTAAGGCGTTCGACAAGGGAGTGTTGCTGAACAAAGAGACCTTGGAGTGCAGGTTCATAGCTCCTTGAAAGTGGAGTCGCAGGTAGATAGGATAGTGAAGAAGACGTTTGGTATGCTTTCCTTTCTTGGTCAGAGTATTGAGTACAGGAGTTGGGAGGTCATGTTGTGGCTGTACAGGACATTGGCTAGGCCACTGTTGGAATATTGCATGCAATTTTGGTCTCCTTCCTATCGGAAAGATGTTACAGACAATAGACAATAGACAATAGGTGCAGGAGTAGGCCATTCTGCCCTTCGAGCCTGTATCACCCCCCCCAAAACGGCCGAGCAAGCCTCTCAGTTCACAAGGCTGATCATCCTTAATTAGTATCCTGTTCCTGCCTTATCTCCATAACCCTTGATTCCACTATCCTTGAAAGCTCTATCCAACTCTTTCTTAAATGAATCCAGAAACTGGGCCTCACTGCCCTCTGGGGCAGAGCATTCCACACAGCCACCACTCTCTGGGTGAAGAAGTTTCTCCTCATCTCTGTCCTAAATGGTCTACCCCGTATTTTTAAGCTGTGTCCTCTGGTTCGGCACTCACCCATCAGCGGAAACATGTTTCCTGCCTCCAGAGTGTCCAATCCTTTAATAATCTTATATGTCTCAATCAGATCCCCTCTCAGTCTTCTAAACTCAAGGGTATACAAGCCCAGTTGCTCCAGTCTTTCAGTGTAAGGTAGTCCCGCCATTCCAGGAATTGACCTCGTGAACCTACGCTGCACTCCCTCAATAGCCAGAATGTCTTTCCTCAAATTTGGAGACCAGAACTGCACACGATACTCCAGGTGTGGTCTCACCAGGGCCCTGTACAGGTGTTGTGAAACTTGAAAGTGTTCAGAAAAGATTTACAAGGATGTTGCCAGGGTTGGAGGATTTGAGCTATAAGGCTGGGGCTGTTATCCCTGGAGTGTCGGAGGCTGAGACGTGACCTTATCGAGGTTTACAAAATCATGAGGGGCATGGATAGGGTAAGTTTTTTCCCTGGGGTCAGGGAGTCTAGAACTAGAGGGCATGGGTTTAGGGTGAGAGGGGAAAGATATAAAAGAGACCTACGGGGCAACTTTGTCACACAGAGGGTGGTATGTGTATGGGATGAGCTGCCAGAGGAAGTGGTGGAGGTTGGTATAATTGCAACATTTAAGAGGCATTTGGATGGGTATATGAATAGGAAGGGTTTGGAGGGCTATGGGCTGGGTGCTGGCAGGTGGGACTAGATTGGGTTGGGATATCTGGTCTGCATGGACGGGTTGGACCGAAGGGTCTATTTCCATGCTGTACATCTCTATGACTCTATGACAGCGCTAATCCAAAGAAACCCATACACGTAAATAGAAAGCAGGAATCATCAGCAGTGCTTCGTCCTGAGATGTTACCTTGTATAGTGGCAAAACGTCTGAAAATGAACCTTCCAGCTCAGTGAGCAAACCTAAATCTAGTAGTTACTAATTTAGAAAGGCTTCTACAATAACAGTTGCATGGCAGCTAACTTTATAAACCCAATCTTTAATTAATGCAATAATAGAACAGGATCTTGATCAGCTGGGCCAATGGCCACCACCCTCTGCATGAAAAGGTTGCCCCTCATGTCCCTCTTGAATCTTTCCCTTCTCACCTTAAACCTCTGCCTCTAGTTTTAAACCCCATCTATCCTGGGGAAAAACCTCGCCTATTCACCATGTACATGCCCCTTGGTATTTTCCAAACCTACACTCCAGATTTTAAAAAAAGTCCCAACTTATCCAGCTTTGCCTTATAACTCAAACCCTCCAGTCCTGAAAACATCCTTGTAAATCTTTCCTGCACCCTTTCCAATTTCACAATATCCTTCCTAAAGAAGGGAGACTGGAACTGAACGCAGGACCAAGGGGGGGGGCAGATGGAGTTTAATTTAGATAAATGCGAGGTGTTGCATTTTGATAAGTCAAACCAGAGCAGGATCATACACTTAATGGTAGGACCTGGGGCAGTGTTGTCAAACAGAGAGACCTGGAAGTCTAGGTATGTAGTTCCTAGGTACATAGGTAGACAGGGTAGTGAAGAAGGCATTTGGCACGCTTCTCTTCATTGTTCAGAGTATTGGGTATATGAGTTGGGTTATCATGTACAACACATTGGTAAGGCTACTTTTGGAATACAGCATTCAGTTCCAATCTCCCTTCTTTAGGAAGTATATTATGAAATTGGAAAGGGTGCAGGAAAGGTTGTATAGGATGTTGGTGAGGTCTCTTCAGGAATACTGTGTCCTGTTCTTGTCACCCTGCAATAGGAAGGATATTAACTTGGAAAGGATTCAGAAGAGATTTACCAGGATGCTGCCAGAAATGGAACATTTCAGTTATAAGGAGAGGCTGGATGGGCTGGGACTTTTTTCACAGGAGCTCAGGGGTTCAAGGTTTATAAAATTATGAGGGTTACGATTAGGTGAATAGGATGGGGGATTTCAAGACTAGGGAGCATAGTTTTAGGGTGAGAGGAGAAAGATTTTAAAATGACATGGGGGCAATTTGTTTTACACAGAGAGTGGTTCATGTGTGGAATGAACTTCTGCAGGAAGTGATGGATGCGGGTATAATTATAATATTTAAAAGACATTTGGATAATTACATAAATAGGAAAGGTTTAGAGAAATGGTGCAGGAGGGAGAGTTTTGGATTCTTGGATAATTGGGGCTCTTTCTGGGGTAGGTGGGACCTCTACAAGCAGGATGGTCTTCATCTGAACAGAGGGGGACCAATATCCTGGGGGGGGGGGAATTCGCTAAGGCTATTGGGGTGGGTTTAAACTAATCCAGCAGAGGGATGGGAACCAAAATTGTAGTTCGAGTATAGAAAAGGTTGAGAGTAGGGAGGTCTGAAATCAAGTTTCGGGGATGCAAAATGGCACTGGCAAGCAAGAAGTTAGTTTGAAGTGTGTCTACTTCAACACCAGGAGCATCTGGAATAAGGTGGGTGAACTTGCAGCATGGGTTGGTACCTGGGACTTTGATGTTGTGGCCATTTCAGAGACATGGATAGAGCAGGGACAGGAATGGTTGTTGCAGGTTCCAGGATTTAGATGTTTCAGTAAGAACAGAGAAGATGGTAACAGAGGGGGAGGTGTGGCATTGTTGGTTAAGGACAATATTACAGTTGCAGAAAGGATGTTTGGGGACTCGTCAACTGAGGTAGTATGGGCTGAGGTTAGAAACAGGAAATGAGAGGTCACCCTGTTGGGAGTTTTCTATAGGCCTCCGAATAGTTCCAGAGATGTAGAGGAAAGGATAGTAAAGATAATTCTCGATAGGAGTGAGAGAGACAGAGTAGTTGTCATGGGGGACTTCAACTTTCCAAATATTGACTGGGAACACTATAGTACGAGTACTATAGATGGGTCAGTTTTT
Organism: Chiloscyllium plagiosum; assembly: GCF_037043375.1. Lineage (NCBI taxonomy): Eukaryota > Metazoa > Chordata > Chondrichthyes > Orectolobiformes > Hemiscylliidae > Chiloscyllium > Chiloscyllium plagiosum. The sequence continues at coordinate 8,006,520 of NW_028270182.1, forward strand.
GTCCGGTGTGTGCAGGAGGGCTGGCCAGGTATGAGACAGGCCAACAAGGGGCAAAGCCACATTATATTTGGTACTGGGTAATGAGCCCGGCCAGATGTTAGACTTGGAAGTAGGTGAGCACTTCGGTGATAGCGATCACAATTCTGTTATGTTTACTGTAGTGATAGAAAGGGATAGGTGTCTACCACTGGGCAAGAGTTACAGCTGGGGGAAAGGCAATTACGATGCGATTAGGCAAGATTTAGGAAGCATAGGATGGGGAAGGAAACTGCAGGGGATGGGCACAGTAGAAATGTGGAGCTTATTCAAGGAAAAGCTCCTGTATGTCCTAGATAAGTATGTACTTGTCAGGCAGGGGGGAAGCTGTAGAGCGCGGGAGCTGTGGTTTATGAAGGAAGTGGAATCTCTGGCCAAGAGGAAGAAGAAGGCTTATGTTAGGATGAGATGTGAAAGCTCAGGTAGGGCGCTTGAGGGTTAGAAGGTAGCCAGGAAAGACCTAAAGAGAGAGCTCAGAAGAGCCAGGAGGAGACATGAGAATTTGTTGGTGGATAGGATCAGGGAAGTCATTGAACAAACATATGGACATACATGTAGGTTAGATGGGCTTCAGATTGGTATGACAGGTCGGCGCAACACCGAGGGCCGAAGGGCCTGTTCTGAGCTGTAATGTTCTATGTTCTATAGATATGGGGCAGGAGCAGGCAGGTGGGATTAGTTTAGTTTGCGATTATGGTCAGCATGGACTGGTTGGACCGAAGGGTCTGTTTCTGTGCTGTATAACTCTATGACTCTATTGAATCAATGATTTAACTTTATTGCATGCAGCAGCCAAAATAAGATCCCTCAAGTGAGCAAGTTCAAGCTCACAACTCAGCTTGACTATTATCCAATTAATGGTGGAAGCTCGCCAGGATTTCAACCAACAGTGTTACCATTTCAGATTCAGTGACCCTTCCTCAGAACTGATGGGTCTACTACCACAAACACCACCACAATCTGTTCTGAGGAAGGGTCACTGAACCCAAAACATTAACTCTGATTTCTCTCCACAGATGCTGCCAGACCTGCTGAGCTTTTCCAGCAACTTCTGTTTTCATTTTGGATTTACAGCATCCGCAATTCATTCAATGTTTTTTTCAACCAACAGTGTCCATCTCTGGAAGTGTCCAGGGTTTGTTCCTTGTGCAGTGTTGTTCCCTAAAGTTCTGCTGCTGAATTGTTCTGCTGTTGGATGGCTGTTTTCTCCCTCATTAAGTCTGTGTGGGACGTTCTTGATGATTCTTTCATCCCTAACATTGATGACACTTCCGGAGACCTCAAGTCTGTAGCTTGCCTATTTTATCAGAAGAAGCTCCCTTGTTCTTTGTAACATTCGGGGTTAGCTGTCTGTTTAAGATACAGTTTTTCCTGCAATTAATGCCCTTAGCTTCAGGACACTGTTTTGGTGGACAGTCTAAATGGCCCATTTGTCATGAGGTTCCTGCCTATCATGCAGTTGTTAACCCCTGTCTCCCAGGAACCAGCCTGTTTATGGTGTTTCTTCCCAGAGATGGTTAATTCTCATGCTGCTGTTCATTTCTTTACAACAGCTGCTCATTGTCCCTTTCATCTCTGGAAACATTCGATCCCCAAAAGAACTGTTGCTGATTTTTTCAACTTTCTGAAGTTTACATTGGCACACTGTACTCTCCTGGATCAGAGCCAGAGACACTGTCACTGAACTGCAAGATACATTGCAGGGAAAGCTTGACAAACAAATGAAGGAATAAAGGAACAGAAGGATATAAATAGAGTGAGATAGAGGGAGGTGGATGGTGCTGCTTGCACACTGTAAATATTGGCATCCATCAATTGCACGGAACAAAGTAGACAAACAGGAGGCTGGGAGAACACAACAAGCCAGGCAGTATCAGGAGGTGGAGAAATCAACATTTCAAGTATTAACCCTTCGTCAGCACTGATCAACCTGCCTTACTGTTGCAAATACTCTCTCACAGACTTTCCTGAGCACAGTGGCTCTGTGGGTAGCAGGGAGTCATAGGCGAAAACGACAAATGCTAGAGATCACAGCGGGTCGGACAGCATCCATGGAGAGAGAGAGAGAGAGAGAGCAAGCTAATGGTTCGAGTCTAGTGACTCTTCATCAGAGGGGCGGCACAGTCGTTCAGTAGTTAGTACTGCTACCTCACAGTGCCAGGGACCCAGGTTTGATTTCCAGCCTTAGGCAACTGTCTGTGTGGAGTTTGCACATTCTCCCCGTGTCTGCGTGGGTTTCCTCCGGGTGCTCCGGTTTCCTCCCACAGTCCAAAGATGTGCAGGTCAGGTGAATTGGCCACGCTCAATTGCCCATAGTGTTAGATGCATTAGTCAGAGGGAAATGGGTCTGGGTGGGTTACTCTTCGGAGAATTGGTGTGGACTTGTTGGGCTGAAGGGCCTGCTTCCACACTGTAGGGAGTCTAATCTAATCTAATCAAGCTCTGTATCATCAAAACATTAGCTTGCTCTCTCTCCCTGGATGCTGCCTGACCCGCTGTGATCCCCAGCATTTGTTGTTTTCAGTACAGATTCCAGCACCTGCAGTAAACTGTTCCTACAGGTGGATCATAGGTGCCTGAAGGAGTGCTACACAGTCGGGAGTGCTCAGTCCTGGATTAGATGTCTGAGGAAGAGCCATGCTCATCTTTTTCTCTCTCTGCAACTGGATCCTGAGTTTCTCCAATGTCCTGTGAGTTTGTTTCAGATTTCCAGCATTGGCAGTGGTTTTGCTTTTATGCCAGATCAAGTTGCTGTCCCCTTTTCAGGGTAAGAGAGAGGCGTTTATATTCTGGAGATTATCACCAGAACATATCCCCATCGTCTCCTGCCAGTTATATTTATCCCTTAGCAAACATAGAACAACGTAGAACATAGAACATAGAAAAGTACAGCACAGAACAGGCCCTTTGGCCCACGATGTTGTGCCGAGATTTAATCCTAATGTAAAATATTGTAACTTAACCTATGCACTCTTCAACTCACTGCTGTCCATGTGCATGTCCAGCAGTCGCTTGAATGCCCCCAATGACTCTGCTTCCACCACCACAGCTGGCAACACATTCATGCATTGGACTCTCTGCATAAAGAACCTACATCTGACGTCTCCTTTATACCTTCCTCCTGATATCTTCAAACTATGACTTCTCGTACCAGTCAATCCTGCCCTGGGGAAAGGTTTCTGGCTATTGACTCTATCTATTCCTCTCATTATCTTGTACACCTCGATCAGGTCTCCTCTCTTCCTCCTTCTCTCCAGAGAGAAAAGTCCAAGCTTATTCAACCTTTCTTCATAAGGCAAGCCCTCCAGTCCAGGCAGCATCCTGGTATACCTTCTTTGTACCCTCTCCAAAGCCTCTGTATCTTTCCTATAGTAGGACGACCAGAATTGGACACAATATTCCAAGTGTGGCCTCACCAGGGACTTGTAGAGCTGCAGCAAAACCTCGCGGCTCTTAAACTCGATCCCCCTGTTAATGAAAGCCAAAACACCATATGCTTTCTTAACAACCCTATCCACTTGGGTGGCAACTTTGAGGGATCTATGTACTTGCACACCCAGATCCCTCTGTTCCTCCACACTGCCAAGAATCCTGTCTTTAATCCTATATTCAGCATTCGAGTTTGACCTTCCAAAATGCATGACTTCACATTTATCCAGGTTGAACTCCATCTGGCATTTCTCAGCCCAGCTCTGCATCCTGTCAATGTCACATTGCAGCCTGCAGTAGTCCTCTAAACAATCGACGACACCTCCAACCTTTGTGTCATCTGCAAATTTACTAACCCACCTTCTCATCCAAGTCATTTATAAAAACTACAAAGAGCAGAGGCCCAAGAACAGAGCCCTGCGGGACCCCACTCAACACTGACCTACAGGCAGAATACTTCCCATCTACAACCACTCTCTGTCTTCTGTCAGCCAGCCAATTCTGAATCCAGATAGCCAAATCTCCCTGTATCCCATATTTCCTGACTTTATGAATGAGCCTACCATGGGGAACCCTATCAAATGCCATATACACCACATCCACAGCTTGACCGTCGTCAACCTGTCTTGACACCTCATCAAAGAACTCAATAAGATTTGTGAGGCATGACCTGCCCCTCACAAAGCAATGCTGACTGCCTTTAATCACATTATGCTTTGCCAAATAGTCATAAATCTTATCCCTCCGAATTCTTTCCAAAACTTTGCCGACCACAGACATAAGACTGACTGGTCTGTAAGTGCCAGGGATTTCCCTATTACCCTTCTTAAAAAGAGGAACAACATTTGCCTCCTTCCAGTCCTCCGGTACGACTCCTGTGGGGAGTGATGAGGCAAATATCCTCGCCAGCGGCTTAGCAACCTCCTTTCTCGCTTCCCGGAGCAGCCTAGGAAAAATCTGGTCTGGCTCTTGGGACTTATCAATCTTAATGTTTTCAAACATTTCTAGCACATCAACTTCATCAGTCTTGATCTGGTTAAGCCTGTATCCCAGCTCCTCTAAGTTTTCATTTACAACAAGTTCCCTTTCCTTAGTGAAAACCGAAGCAAAAAACTCATTTAGGGCTTCCCCTATCTGCTCAGACTCCATGCTCAAGTTCCCTCCGCTATCCCTGATTGGCCCTACCTTCTCCTTGATCATTCTCTTATTCCTCATGTATGAGTAAAATGCCTTTGGGTTCTCCCTAATCCTTCTTGCCAAGCCTTTATCGTGCTCCCTCCTGGCTCTCCTTAGTCCATTTCTGAGATCCTTTCTAGCATGCCTGTAATCCTCTAAAGCTGTGCTAGATCCTTGCTTCCTCCACCTTACGTAAGCTGCCTTCTTCCTTTTGACAAGAAGTTCCTCTGTTCTCATCATCCAAGACTCCTTAATCTTACCCCTTCTTACCTGCCTCAGAGGAACAAACTTGTGCATCACTCGCAACAACTGCTCCTTAAATAGTCTCCACATGTCTGCTGTGCCCAAACTGTGGAACAATTGCTCCCAGTCTGTACTTCCCAACTCCTGTCTGACAGCGTCATAATTTCCTTTTCCCCAATTAAATATCTTCCCTCGGTAACTGCTACTTTCATTCTCCAAGACTATGCTAAATGTGAGGCAGTTGTGATCACTGTCACTAAAGTGCTGTCCCACTGTGAGATCTGACACCTGTCCTGGCTCGTTGCCGAGCACCAAATCCGAAATGGCCTCTCCCCTCATTGGTCTGTCTACATAACGAGGCTAAACGATCACCTTCGATTTATGCTGCTGTGTTAAAATTGTCTGCATTACAGCAGTGACCATGAAAGCAGAGACCATTGTGAGACAGCAAAAAGGCACTACATAAATGAAAGTTCTCACGTTTGGTCCTTTAAGCTCTCCCCAAGAGATGAGACCTTTGAAGGGAGGTGGCTGCTGAATTATCGGAGCCTTTGAGTCTGTAATAAATGACAAAAGTCAAGGGTTACGCTGCACCGAAGGCAAGTCAATCTGTGAAATTATACATTAGGCACTGGCTTGCAGTACAATTCAGAGACGCCTACTCAAACCAACTTCGTGACAAATGGTTCTTTAAAAGTGTGACATTAGATGGTGCAGAGGAAGGTTATAAATATTGCGAGTGTCTTATCTCCATTCACATCTGCCTATTGCATATATTTCAGCATCAAACATCAAAGATTATACACAGATCAAAGCTACCCTATTTACAACAGATTTTGCATTTCAACTTTGATGTGGCCTCTCTCCTTTTAACTACGTATTTGCTCTTTCCACCCATGTTTCCGCCTGATCAGTTATTCCTCTTGCTAAAGGAGGAATTAGCATCTCACTGATTGAGGCTACTTAACCAAGCTGTATCCATGTTGGCCGTCTGGAAGAGCTATCGAATCAATCCCCACTCCTTCATTCTCCATACGGATTCTGTCCTATTCATGTGCATAGTCAATTCTCCTTTTGGAAGATAATGGTCAATCTTTCTAGACAATGGAGTATCTCAAATTGTAATGGGTTGGAATTTTTTTTTTAACATCGTAGATTCTCCACAGTGTGGAAACAGGCCATTCGGCCCATCGAGTTCGCACCAATCCTCCATAGAGCATCTCACCCAAATCTACCCCATCCCCATGGCCAACCCACTTAACCTGCACACCTGCATATGATGGGTCAATTTAGCACAGCCAGCCCACCTTAACATGCACATCACATCCCTGGGCACTATGGGACGACTTAGCACGGCCAATCCACCCTAACCTGCACATCCCTGGGCACTACGGGACAATTTAGCACGGCCAATCCACCCTAACCTGCACATCCCTGGGCACTATGGGACAATTTAGCACGGCCAATCCACCCTAACCTGCACATCCCTGGGCACTATGGGACAATTTAGCACGGCCAATCCACCCTAACCTGCACATCCCTGGGCACTATGGGACAATTTAGCACGGCCAATCCACACTAATCTGCACATCCCTGGGCACTATGGGACAATTTAGCACAGCCAATCCACCCTAACCTGCACATCCCTGGGCACTATGGGACAATTTAGCACGGCCAATCCACCCTAACCTGCACATCCCTGGGCACTATGGGACAATTTAGCACGGCCAATCCACCCTAACCCGCACATCCCTGGACACTATGGGACAATTTAGCACGGCCAATCCACCCTAACCTGCACATCCCTGGGCACTATGGAACAACTTAGCACAGTCAATCCACCCTAACCTGCACATTCCTGGATGCTATGGGGCAATTTAACACGGCCAATCCATCCTAATCTACACATCCCTGGAAACTATGAAACAATTTAGCACGGCCAATCCGACCTAACCTGCACATCTTTGGACTGTGGGAGGAAACCCATGCAGACACGGGGAGAATGTGCAAACTCCACACAGTCGCCCGAGGCTGGAATCAAACGCAGGTCTCTAGCACTGTGAGGTAGCAGTGCCAGCCACTGAGCCACCATGCCACCCTTACAGGGAACAATACAGCGCAGGCTTTAAATATCTAACAGAACATGTACATATAGCAATCAATGTGCAAGTCCTGGTGTTGCTGTCAAATAAGTGACTTTTCTCACCTACCTCCTTGAAAGTGATGTCACAGGTAGACAGGGTAGTGAAGAAGGCATTTGGTTCACTTGTCTTCACTGATCAGTACATCGAGTATAGGAGTTGGGAGGTCACGTTGCAGCTGTACAGGACACTGTTGAGGCCACTTCTGGAATATTGCATACAATTCTGTTCACCCTGCTCGAGAAAGGATATTATTAAGATGGAAAGGGTGCAGAAAAGATGTACAAGGATGCTCCCAAGGCTGGAGGGTTTGAGTGATAAGGAGAGGCTAAATAGGCTGGAGCTGTTTTCCTTGGAGCATTGGAGGCTGAGGGGTGACTTTACAGAGGTTTACAAAATCCTGGATAGGTTAAATATACAAGTTCTTTTCCCTGGGGTGGGGAGTCCAGAACTAGAGGGCATAGGTTCAGGGTGAGAGGGGATAGATATAAAAGGGACTTCTGGGGGAACCTTTTCACACAGAGGGTGGTACGTGTACAGAATGAACTGCCGGAGGAAGTGGTGGAGGCTGGTACAATGACAACATTTAAAAGGCATCTGGATGGGCATGTAAATAGAAAGAGTTTAGAGGGATATGGGCCAAATGAGGATACCTGGTCAGCTTGGAAGTGTTGGACCAAAGGGTCTGTTTCCGTGCTTTGCATCTCGCTGACTCTATGACTTTAAGTGCTGGGAAGTTGGGACTAGTGTAGATAGGTGATAAGGATATATTGGCCTTGGAGGAAGAACAACATACGTTCATAGGAATAATACATGGACTTCAGTGGTTAAGATTATGAGGAGAGATTGTGCAAAGTAGAACTACTTGCCCTAGAACCTAGAAGGTTAAGGTATAATCTCATCAAGGAATTAGCAGGAAAAGACAGGGGAGATTACAAAATAAAACTTTTTCCATTATTCTAGAACTAGAGGATATAGTCTGAGAATTAGGGCCAAGCTGTTCAGGAGAGACATTAGGAAGCACTTCCACATACAGAGGGTGGGAGAGGTTTGGAACTCTCTTCCAAAACTGCAAGCAACTGGGACTAATTTAGTTTTGGAAACCTGGTTTGCATGGACTATTTGGGCCAAAGGGCCTTTTTCTCTGCTGTTTGACTGTATTGACATTGTATGGAATGAGTCAAATGCAACTCGAAGCTCCCATGCTTCGACTGGTAGACCAGTCGATTGGGGAAAGGAGGCCATTCAGCTTAAAGTTCTAGTGCTAGCTCTTTGATACGGCTTATCCAGCTAGCTCTCCCTCCCCGCGTAACCAATTACTGTGGACTGAAATCACCTCAAAATATGTCAGTTTGTTTAAGTCCATTCTTTATGATGCTAAGCATTAGTCACTGCCAATCTGTCTCTATGACTCTGAAAATTAATTTGTTTTACAAATGGAGAGTCACACGCCTCTTTAAACTTTAGAAATTGCGTTCTTGTTTCTGTAATCTTTTATTCCCACTCTCATATTTTACCTTTACCATCTGATTCATCCTTGACTTTATTATTCAAACTGACATATCATAGACTGTGTGACTCAGCGATGATTCTCCAATCTGACTGCTTAATGACATCCACAGGAATTGGTTGTATTCACTCAGGCTGTGATTATCCTGAGGCACAAAAAAGGAAAATTCTCTGTAGTTTGTTGGGTTTTGTTTTTGCATCTTTAATTTATTGAAAGGAGAAATATAACATCTCATCTCTTTGCCTTGCATTCATCACATCCATGCAAGAAAGCCAAATTTCAAACAATTTCTATTGCAGATGAAATGATTGGTCGTCAAGTTGACTCTAATTGGCTGGGGTGTCACCATGGAGAAAGTGACAGGCGACATCTCAGCCAATCAGAGTAAACCGTGCAACTGTAGCGAACCCCAGTTTACTGTGGTATAGCTTGTAATGAGCCAATCAGGGTAAAACTTGCAAACAAATAGCACCTTTTCTACTATGGGAAAGATTGTATTGATCATTTGAAATTTGGCAATCCTCATGAGTGCAAAATGTAAAGCTAGCATCTCTCGGTGGTTAAAAGGGCAATTAGCACATTTGCCTTCATTGCTCGGTCCTTTGAATATAGGAGTTGGGAAGTCATGTCGAGATTGTAGGGGACATTGGTGAGGCCTCTTCTGGAATACTGTGTCCTGTTTGCTTGCCCAGTTATAAGGAGAATGTTGTTAAGCTGGAGAGGGTTCAGAAGAGATTTACCAGGATCTTGCTGGGCGTGGAAGATTTGAGTTACTAAGAAAGGTTGGGGAGGCTGGGACTTTTTCGACTGGAGTTTAGGAGGTTGAGAAGTTATAAAATAACAAGAGATATAGATACAGTTAATAGCAGGTGTCTTTTCCCTCGGATGGAGGATTTCAAGACTAGGGGACAGATTTTTCAGATGAGAGAACGAAGATTTAAAAAAGACTTGAGGGGCAAGCTTTCTACACAGAGCGTGGTTCATGTGTGTAAAGAACTTTCACAGGAAGTGGTGGATGTGGGCACAATTACAATATTTAAAAGATATTTGGATAAGTACATGAATATAGAATCATAGAGTCACAGAAATGTACAGCACGGAAACAGACCCTTCGGCCCAACCCGTCCATGCCGACCAGATATCCCAACCCAATCTAGTCCTCCCTGCCAGCGCCCGGCCCATATCCCTCCAAACCCTTCCTGTTCATACACCCTAGTATGAAAGGCTTGGAGGTTTATGGGCCAAGTGCAAGCAGGTGGGACTAGTTTAATTTGGGATTATGGTCAGCACGGACTCATAGAATCCCTAAAGTGTGGAAACAAGTCATTCAGTCCAACGGGTGTCTAGATTAGAGTGGTGCTGAAAAAGCACAGCAGGTCAGGCAGCATCCGAGGTCCTCCTCCTCCTCCTCCTCCTGCTCCTCGGATGCTGCCTGACCTGCTGTGCTTTTCCAGCACCACCCTAATCTAGACTGTGGTTTCCAGCATCTGCAGTCCTTGTTTTTACCATTCAGTCCAACTGGTCCACCGACTCTCCAAAAAGCATTCCACCCAGACTCAACCCCCCCCATCTCCCCCTGTATTTCCCATGGCTAACCCGCCCAGCCTGCACATCCCTGAACACAATGGGTAATTTAACATGGCCAATACACTTAACCTGCACAGCTTTGGACTGTGAGAGGAAACCGGAGCACTCAGCAGAAACCCATGCAAACATGGGGAGAACGTGCAAACCCCACACATACAGTAGCCCAAGGGTGGGATCAAACCCAGGCCCCTGGCGCTGTGAGGCAGCAGTGCTAACCACTGAGCCACCGTGCTTCCCTGGACTGGTTGGACTGAGGGGTCTGTTTCCATGCTATATGACTCTACTGCGTGGCCAAGAGATCATCTCTATTATATCATTGTTAGGAAACATTAGGAAAATGTTAAGCCCTCAAAGAGTGTGCAGATGAGCTTTACCAGAGATGAGATAGGTCGAGGGAGAGAGTCAAAGAGCTGGGAGTATACTGTTTCAAGCAAGAGTGTTAAGGGACATCAAATTGACGTGCTTACAATAAGGAAGATAGGGAGAAGCAACCTCCACTGAGTCATCAAGATAGGAAGCAGTCATAGAGATTATTACAAGGGCCAACGCTAACAGGACACTCAGAGGAAATTGCAAAAGTGGAGAATGATATGGGCCATGTGCTGGCAAATGGGACGAGATTAGGATATCTGGTCAGTATGGAGGAGTTGGATCGAAGGGTCTGTTTCCATGCTGTACATCTCTATGATGCTATGACTGTCACCTTTAATGTGATTAGCCTATCTGCCTGCAGCAGAATGAGAAGCGCAAGGAATTCAAGGTGGGATAGAAAAGGAACATAGATTTGGTGAGTCATTACTACATATCAAAGCCTGTTTCTCCCAGGAGACCATTCTGGAGTGGTGGAAGAACACTCAGGCTGATTAAAAGTCTGACAGTACACAACACAAACACTCGATAGCAGCTGAAAGGATGGCAGGTTGCTGAAGCCTTCGCCCTAACCAACCGAAGGAGTCACCCATGCTCAAACAGAATTCAGCAAGAGTGAGTTCCTTAAGTGCACAAAGCAAACCATCGAGTGACAAGGGAAAACCTGACAACTGCTGAGGCAAAGACTCTACACAGAAACCGAGATAGATTGGGACAAGTAGAGTACAGACACGTACTGAACCAGCCCCTGTTTGCAAAGCCCAAAACAAAATGCGTGCTTGTTAGATGTGATCTGCAATTGGGCAGTATTTTCTGAACAGTCCCAAGTGTGCCAAAAGCAATACTAATAGCCAATTGAAGATAAGTAGTTGAACTTGTAATGTGGCTCATTTGTGCTCTCCAGGCATTTAGCACACTTGCTTTCATTGCTCAGACATAGAATATAGAACATTACAGTACAGTACAGACCCTTCGGCCCTCAATGTTGCACTGACCTGTGAAACCAATCTGAAGCTAACCTACACTATTCCATACTCATCCATATGTCTATCCAATGACCATTTAAATGCCCTTTACGCTGGCAAGTCTACTACTGTTGCAGGCGGGGCATTCCACACCCCTACAACTTTCTGAGTAAAGATACTACCTCTGACGTCTGTCCTATATCTATCCTCCCTCAATTTAAAGCTATGTCCCCTCGTGCCAGCCATCGCCATCTGAGGAAAAAGGCTCTGTCCACCCCATCTAACCCTCTGATCATATTCTATCTCTCAATTAAGTCACCTCTCAACCTTCTTCTCTCTAACGAAAACAGCCTCAAGTCCCTCAGCCTTTCCTCATAAGACCTTCCCTCCAGAGCAGGCAACATCCTAGTAAAACTCCCCTGAGCCTTTTCCAAAACTTCCACATCCTTCCTATAACGCGGCGACCAGAACTGTATGCAATACTCCAAGTGCCTCCGCACCAGAGTTTTGTACAGCTGCAGCATGACCTCATGGTTCCGAAACTCAATCTCTCTACCAATGAAACTAAAACACTGTATGCCTTCTTAACAACCCTATCAACCTGGGTGGCAACTTTCAGGGATCTTTGTACATGGACACTGAGATCTCTCCACTCATCTCCACTACTAAGAATCTTACCATTTGCCCAGTACTCTGTCTTACTGTTACTCCTTCCAAAGTGAATCACCTCACACTTTTCTACATTTGCCACCTTTCAGCCCAGGTCTGCAGTTTATCTATGTCCCTGTATAACTTACAATGTCTTTTGGCACTGTTCACAACTCCACTGACCTTAGTGTCATTTGCAAATTTACTAACCCATCCTTTTATGCGCTCATCCGGGTCATTTATTAAAATGATGAACAGCAGTGGCCCCAAAACAGATCCTTGTGGTACACCACTAGTAACTGACTTCCAGGATGAACATTTCCCATCAACCACAACCCTCTGTCTTCTTTTCAGCTAGCCATTTTCTGATCCAAACCACTAAATCATCCTCAATCCCATGCCTCAGCATTTTGTGCAATAGAGTTGAGTACAGGGGTTGGGATGTCATGTTGCAGCTGTATAGGACATTGGTGAGGCTTCTTCTGGAATACTGTGCACAGTTCTGGTCGCCCTGCTATTGGAAAGTTACTATTGAGCTAAAGAGGCTTCAGAAAGGATTTTCCAGGATGTTGCCATGTATGGAGGGTTTGAGTTATAAGAAGAGGCTGAGACCTTTTTTACTGTAGCATAGGTGACCTTACAGAGGTTTATAAAAGCATGAGGGGAGTAGACAGAGTTAATGGGGGGGGTGTCTTTTCTCAGAGATGGGGGAATTTCAAGATTAGGAGGCATATTCTTAAGGTGAGAGGAGAAAGATGTTAAAAAAAGACGAAGGGCTGGTTCACGTTAAATGAACTTCCTAAGGAAGTGGTGGATGCGGGAACAGTTGCAACCTTTAAAAGACATTTGAATAAGTCCATGAATAGGAAAGGTTTGGAGGGATATGGGCCAGGAGCAGGCAGCTGGAGCAGGTTTATTTTGGGATAATGGTTGGCATCGGCTGGTTAGACTGAAGGATCTGTTTCCATGCTGTATGATTCTAAACGTGGCATGCACGCAAACACATTCATATGCATTTTGTTTTGCAAATAAAAGGAACATGATGAAGGCTTGAGCCTTTTTGGCATTATCAATTAGTTTAAGGTAGACTGTTGCTGTGTACATGGTTGTGCTTGCGTGGTCTTGTCTATAACTTTACAATTCAGCAGTCTGATGGAGTATTCTCTATGTACTACTAACACTCAACCACTCAACATCACCCAGGTCAAAGCAAACTCCTTCACTGACACCCGATTTACCACCTTCAACATTCACCTCCTCCACCATGGACACACAGTAGCAGCAATGTGCACCACTTACAAGATGCACAGAATCCCTCCCATGTGGAAGCAGGCCTCTTGTTCCATTGAGTCCACACTGAACCTCCAAAGAGCATTCCACCGACACTCTCCCCCCTATCCCTGTAACCTTGCATTTCCCATGGCTAATCCACCCAGCCTATACCTCCCGAGGTGCAATGGGGCTATTTAGCACGGTCAATCCACTCTAACCTGCACAACTTTGGACAGTGGGGATAAACCGGAGCACCCAGAGGAAACCCACGCAGACATGGGGAGAATGTGAAAACTCTACACAGACACCCAAGGCGGGAATCGATCCCAAGGTCCCTCCGGGTGCTCCGGTTTCCTCCTACACTCCAAAGATGTGCGGGTCAGGTGAGTTGGCTATGCTAAATTACCTATAGTGTTAGGTGCATTAATCAGAGGGAATTAGGTCTGGGCAGGTTAGTCTTCGGAGGGTCAGTGGGGACTTGTTGGCTGAAGAGCCTGTTTCCACACTGTAGGGGAATCCAATCCATTCCCTGGCACTGTGAGGCAGCAGTGCTAACTGTTAAGTCACTGTGGGTTGACTCTTCAGCTTTGGATGCTTAGGATCAGGCAATAAAGGCTGGTCTTGCAAAACAAAAATAATAAAAGTTGATCGAGCCAACATCGCCTACAGCCCATGAACGAAAAGAAAGGACAAAGACTTTTTTTTGTAAACCAACCCATTTGCCACCTGCTTTCCCAATTAATTTTCCACGTAATGGTCGGGCCGTGGGACGTTTCTGAGCAAAACAACCTTGGAGTGAAGGTCCATAGTTCATCGAAAGTAGAGTCGCAAGTAGACAAGATAGTGAAGAAGTATGCTTGGTATGCTATTGATCAGAGTATAGGAGTATAGGAGTTGGGAGGTCATGTTGTGGCTGTACAGGACATTGGTTAGGCCACTGTTGGAATATTGCATGCAATTCTGGTCTCCCTGCCATAGGAAAGATGTTGTGAAACTTGAAAAGGTACAGAAAAGATTGAAAAGCATGCAAGGTTTGTGAAGGTTTGTAGCTCAGGTTGAGGTTTAGGGTGTAGGTTTGCTCGCTGAGCTGTAGGTTTGAGATCCAGACGTTTCACTACCTGGCTAGGTAATATCATCAGTGGCGACCTCCAAGTGAAGCGAAGCTGTTGTCTCCCTCTTTCTATTTATATGTTTGTCCAGGATGGGGTTCCTGGGGTTTGTGGTGATGTCATTTCCTGTTCATTTTCTGAGGGGTTGATAGATGGTATCTAGATCTATGTGTTTGTTTATGGCGTTGTGGTTGGAGTGCCAGGCCTCTAGGAATTCTCTGGCATGTCTTTGCTTAGTCTGTCTCAGGATAGATGTGTTGTCCCAGTCAAAATGGTGGGTTTTTTTTCATCTGTGTGTAGGGCTTGCACAAACACTACGTAGGACAAACAGGAAGAAAGTTAGCCACCAGGACACACGAACACCAACTAGCTCCAAAAAGACACGACCCTCTCTCCCTCGTAGCCCTACACACAGATGAAAAAAAACCCCACCATTTTGACTGGGACAACACATCTATCCTGGGACAGGCTAAGCAAAGACATGCCAGAGAATTCCTAGAGGCCTGGCACTCCAACCACAACGCCATAAACAAACACATAGATCTAGATACCATCTATCAACCCCTCAGAAAATGAACAGGAAATGACATCACCACAAACCCCAGGAACCCCATCCTGGACAGTGATATAAATAGAAAGCAGGAGACAACAGCTTCGCTTCACTTGGAGGTCGCCACTGATGATGTTACCTAGCCAGGTAATGAAATGTCTGGATCTCAAACCTACAGCTCAGCGAGCAAACCTACACCCTATTGACAAGCATGATGCCAGGGTTGGAGGGTTTGGGTTTTTGGGAGAGGCTGAACAGACTGGGGCTGTTTTCCCTGGAGCATCGGAGGCTGAGGGGTGACTGTAATGAGGTTTATAAAATCATGAGGGGCATGGATAGGATAAATAGACAAGGTCTTTTTTTCCCCAGGATAAGGGAGTCCAAAACGAGAGGGCATAGGTATAAGATGAGAGGGAAGGAGTTAAAAAGGACCTAAGGGGCAACGTTTTCACACAGAGGGTGGTGCGTTTATGGAATGAGCTGCCAGAGGAAGTGGTGGAGGCTGGTACAATGACAACATTTAAAAAGCATCCGGATGGCTACTTGAATAGGAAGGATTTAGAGGGATATGGGCCAAATGCTGGCAAATAGGACTAGATTAATTCAGGATGAGTGGGACTGAAGGGTCTGTTTCCGAGTTGTAGATCTCTATGACTCTAATTATGACAAGTAAATGCAACAGCGCTATGAACAATGTTAACATTGTCCAGATGGATTGAAATCTGCCTTGACAGGCCAACACTAAAGATCTAGCGAAGGTTCATCAGACTGATTCCTGGGATGGCAGGACTGACATATGAGGAAAGCCTGTGTGAGAAACAAAGCTCACTCACTTCAATAATTTCAGTCCGAGATAAGATCTGAATCAGTAGTGTCATTTATTTTACTCTTGCAAGAGGGTGTGGTGTCCACTGTCCACAAGGCAGGGACACACACACACTGAATTCAACTAATATACGATATTTATGTAATTTGGTTCCTTTTTTTATCCCATTGCTCCTCCCCATTTACATCTTCCACTTCTCTAAGATTGGCACCCATTACTCCTGTTTATCTCTTGCCTTATCCGGCCTTGTCTGTGACAAAATGCTTATTTCTGGTCTCACAAGGCCATTTGACCACATCCCGCTGTGGGCCATTGTTAGGTATATCCTTTCTTCACCATTATCTATTCCCTCCATCTGTGCTTTCCCCAACCATACTGATCCTTATGACCCCTTTTAATTGGGGTTTGTTCCTGTGTTTCTGCAAAAGTGGGAAACAGATGCTGATAACTACTGTTTGTGCAAGCATATCTGGCTTAACCTACATCCTCACAGCACCTTATCTATTTGTCTGTAACATCTACCATTGTTTTGCAGTCACGTTTCATTCTTGCATACAATTTTAGCTAATACAAAAACAATTATATATTTCCTCCACATAGTTTGCATTCTTGTTGACCCTGCTCTTAGTTGAAACAATTATACACTGGTGTGAGTTCATTTACCTTGCATAAGTAATTATAATTGCAGAAGTAACACTACTTTACCTATATCCCACAACCAGATCGACTGGGCTTGTACTCACTGGAATTTAGAAAAATGAGGGGGGTTCTCATAGAAATATATAAAATCCTGACAGGATTGGACAGGCTAGATGCGGGAAAAATGGTTCCTATGTTGGGGTATGTCCGAACTGGGGGTCACGGTCTAAGAATAAGGGGGTAAGCCATTCAGAACTGACATGGTGAAGAGTTTCTTCACTCAGAGAGAGTTGGGAACCTGTGGAATTCTCTCCCACAGGAAGCTGTCGGGGCCAGTTCATTAGCTATATACAAGAAGGAGCTGGATGTGACCCTTGTGGCTCAAGGGGTCAAGGGGTAATGGAGGGAAAGCAGGAGTGGGATACTGTACATCAGCCATGGTCAGATTGAATGGTAGGGGCAGATTCGAAGGGCTGAATGGCCCACTCCTACTTTCTCCCTTTCTATCCTCACGCGTCTACGATGCCGAAAAAAAACAGAATTAAAAACAGTGACTGAAAGTTGAGTAATTGGAGGATGAAAGTTAAATTGCCACAGAGTAGAATGCCTGTGGGCTGCGGGGGGGAAATCAAAGCAATCCACTTATTAGAGATTGCAAAATGTTGTAATGTTCCTGAACTGTTTCTCAAAGCACAAAATGCTCTGATCGATTGGATGTGCGTAGTTGCTGACGTCAGCGCCATTGCAATTTCAACCTCCATGCAATTAGAAAAACATGGTTTTTGTTGTTTTGATTTTGTTTTGTGAATGAAAACACGGGCGATTCATCTTCAGCCTTGACATGATCCTAACAGGAAGGAGGGTGTAACCTCCTCCCTCAGTTCAGAGCCAGGGCACCGAGTGGGGACTGGGACACTTCCAGACCATCCACGGCAAGAGGTGTTCCTGGGTCAGGAACAGAGCCCAGTGAAAGAGGAGGGAGAAGGCAAAGAGCGAGGAGGGGGCGGGGAAGGGAGCTGAGGGAGAAACGCTAGGAACTCTGATGCAAGGAGGGGGACCCAGAGAGAGGGGAAACAACCAAATATAGCAGAGGGAGAAATGTCAATCAGCAGAGGGGCCAGCTCATGTCAGGAAGGTAGCGGGGAGAGTGAAAGGATGAGCGAAGAGAGAGAGAGAGTGGGAGGGAAGAGAGTGAGAGAGAGGGTGGGAGAGAGAGGGAGACATAGAGAGGGGGAGAGACTGGGCAAGGAGATACTGGGCGAGGAGAGAGATTGGGAGAGGAGTGGTGGAGAGTGAGACAGTGGGAGAGGAGGGGGTAGACAGAGATAGGAGAGGCTAGGCGAGAGAGGGAGGAGAGTGTGGGTGAGGAGAGAGGATGGGCGATGAATGATTGAGAGAGATGAGAGAGTGGGAGAGGAGAGAGAGAGTGAGAGAGGAGAGAGGCAGTGGAGGGAGTGGGAGGGGAGAGTGTAGACAGAGAGAGTGCAGCCAGTGGGAGAGGAAAACAGAGAGGAGAGAGAGGGAGAGTGAGAGGAGAGAGTAGGAGTGGAGACAGTGGGAGGGAGAGTGGGAGGGAGAGAGAAAAGAGGGTGGGAGAGAGAGAGAGAATGGGAGGGAGAGAGACGGGGGAGAGTGTGGACAAGGAGAGACTGGCCGAGGAGAGTGAGTCGGTGAGGAGTGATGGGGAGAGTGAGAGGGGGGAGAGGACAGAGGGAGAGACAAAGATGGGAGAGAGAGAGAGAGGAGAGTGTGGGTGAGGAGAGAGTGAGAGGGAGAGTTAGAGAGAAGGGGAGAGAATGGGCAAGGAGAGACTGGGTAAGGAGAGAGTGAGAGAGGGAGTGACAGAGACACGAGAAAGTGGGAGAGAGAGGAGAATGTGGATGAGGAGAGAGAATGGAAGAGGAATGATTGAGAGAGGAGAGAGAGGGACAAGTGAGAGAGTGGGAGAGGAGAGAGACAGTGGAGAGAATAGGAGAGGAGAGAGTGTGAAGAGAGAGAGAGTGCAGCCAGTGGGAGAGGAGAACAGGGAGATTAGAGAGAGGGACAGTGAGAGAGGAGAGAATGGAAGTAGAGGGAGTGGGAGAGTGAGTGAGAGAAGACAGAGAGTGGGACAGGAAAGAGTGAGAGAGGAGGGAGAGAGTGAGAGGGAGAGATAGAGAGAGGGAGAGAATGGGCAAGGAGAGACTGGGTGAGGAGAGAGTGAGAGAGGTGAGTGGGAGATGATGGAGTGAGAAAGGAGAGAGAGAAAGGGAGGGGAGAGTGGCAAAGAAGAAAGTGAGAGCGGGAGATAGTGGGAGCGGTGAGAGAGTGAGACAGTGGTAGAGGAAGAATGAGAGAGTGAGGGAGTGAGAAAGTGGGAGAGGAGAGTTGGGAGAGTGAGGGAGAGTGGGAGAGGCAAGAGAGAGACAAGAGTGACAGAGTAAGAGTGGGAGAGGAGAGAGTGAGAGAGGACAGCGAGTTGAAAGAGGGAACAATGGGAGAAGAGAGAGAGTCAGAAAAACTGATAGCACTGGGTGAGAGAGGAGAGAGTGAGAGAGCAAAAGGTAAGAGAGGATGATGTGAGAGGAAAGACAATGAGAGAGCGGAGAAAGTGGGAAGGTAAAAGGCAGACAGGATAGAAAAAAAAGATTAAACAAAATGGAACCATAAGGAATTGGGAGAAAATACAGACGATGTAGAGAAAGTAGGATTACAGAAGGGAAAATTGAGAGAAAAATCATGAAAAACATAACAAGCTTTTTGACAGGCGGGGTGATTAATACTTAGTCATATCCCGCACCACCTGCTATAACTGAACATTAGGAACAAGCTCCAGTGGAATTAACTTCCAAACGAAAGAGAGAGAGACGTGAGACAGGATGAATAATGATTTAGAATAGGGCAGAATAGAGAGAACAATCAGCAGGAGGAAGGGGTTCAGGGCCAGAAAGCAGAGGGTGATTATACACTCACCACTGAATCAGACTAACATTAAAAGCGCAATTGCAAATATGATATCAGAGGAACAGTTAGGAGGGTTTGGGTTGACTTAATTCTTTCTGTACTGAATTGGGAAAATTGTGTTTTTTCTCTCAATGTTGAAACAGACATGGCACATTTACAAATTTACTCTGATTTAGATGGACGATGCGAATCAATTACTGGGAAAGAGCAGAAAGAAAAGAGAGCAGAGTGTGGGTGTGAGAGAGAGCAGAGAGAGAACGGGGAGGGAAGAGAGAGACAAAGAGTAGGACAGAGGAGAGAAAGAGTAAGAGAGGAGACAGAAAGAATGAGTGGGAGAGAAAATGGGTTGAGGACAAAAGAAAAGGAAAACAAAAAAAAACTAAGGGGAGGCAGAACAGCAGAGATTAAAACCAGAAAATGCTGGAGAATCTCAGCAAATCTGGCAACGTCAGTAGGGAGAGAAATTGAGCTGGTATTTGGAGTCCAATATGATTTGTTTTATTTGGAAAGTAACAGAGAGTGTGATTGAAAACAGTATGATTTAATGTTCGGCAGTATGTACAAAACAGAAACCCCAGTGGGAGATCAAAATTCCATTTCATTCTCTCAGTCATAACCTACAGCAAATAAATTAAACTTTAAAAGCACTCCGGTTGTGGTCTCCTTTCCGTTTTGAATTATCTAAAGCTGCTGATCCCAGGAAATAAACAGGTCATATAATGACCAATTGCTCCTAATGCCATCAAACACAGGCAACTGAAAATGTACCACATTTTTAAAATAAGCTTTCACTTCCAAAGGTACTGAGGGAAGGCTGGTTAGGGTCGATGTCCGCTCTGGAACCTACTTGTCAATCAAATAAGGCTGCCAGGAACTGATAGGGGGGATGAGGAAAGTATCTGTTAATTGTGCTAAAAGGCAGCTGCTGGCATATTTGGGAAAAGACTGACTGGGGTATGTATCACTTCTGAATTGAACATGGTCAGCAGCAAAGATTTCCCATACATTGACTTAGGGTCTCACTTGGAGTTGGAAGAGTGTGTCCTGTTCCGGTCACCCTGCTATGGGAAAGATATTATTAAACTGGAGAAGGTTCAGAAAAGATTTACCAGGATGTGGCTGGGAATGGAGGGTTCAAGCCAAAAGGAGAGTTTGGGACCTCTTTCACTGGAGTGTATGGCGTTGAGGGGTCTGAACTTATAGAGGATTATAAAATCATGAGGGTCATAGATAAGGTGAATAGCAAAAATCTTTGCTCTAGGGTGGGGGAATTCAAAGCTAAGGGGTATATTTTAAGGTGAGAGGAGAAAGATTTAAAAGGGACCTGAGGGGCAACCTTTTCACACAGAGAGTCGGTCACATGTGGAATGGACTGCCAGAGGCTGTGGTAGATGTAGGTACAGTTACAGCATTGAAAGCACGTTTGGATAGGTACATGGATAGGATAGGTACCTGGCTAGGATAGGTACATGGATACATTAGGTACATGGATAAGACAGGTACATGGATAAGATAAATACATGGATAGGATAGGTACATGGATAGGATAGGTGCATGTATAAGATAGGTACATGGCTAGGATAGATACATGGATAAGATAAGTACATGGATGGGATAGGTACATGATAAGATAGATACATGGATAAGATAGGTACATGGCTAGGATAGGTACATGGATAAGATAGGTACATGGATAAGACAGGTACATGGATAAGACAGGTACATGGATAAGATAGGTACATGGATAGGATAGATACATGGATAATACAGGTACATGGATAACATAGGTACATTGATAAGATAGGTACATGGATAAGATAGGTACATGGATAGGATAGATACATGGATAAGATAGGTACATGAATAGGATAGGTACATCGATAAGATAGGTACATGGCTAGGATAGATACATGGATAATACAGGTACATGGATAAGATAGGTACATAGATAGGATACATACATGGATATGATGGGTACATGGATAGGATAGATACATGGCTAGGATAGATAAATGGATAGGATGGGTACATGGATAGGATGGGTACATGGATAGGATAGATACATGGATAAAATAGGTACATGGATAGGATAGGTACATGGATAAGATAGGTACATGTATAGGACAGGTACATGGATAAGATAAATATATAGATAAGATAGGTACATGAATAGGCCAGGTGCATGGATAAGATAGATACATGGATAGAACAGGTACGTGGATAAGATAGGTACATGGATAGGATAGGTACATGGATAAGATAGGTACATGGATAAGACAGGTACATGGATATGATAAATACATGGATAGGACAGTTACATGGATAAGATAGGCATGTGGATAGGATACATACATGGATACGATGGGTACATGGATAGGATAGGTACATGGATAAGATAGGTACATGGATAAGATAGATACATGGCTAGGTTAGATACATGGATAGGATGGGTACATGGATAGGATGGGTACATGGATAGGATGGGTACATGGATAAGGTAGGTACATGGCTAGGTTAGATACATGGATAGGATGGGTACATGGATAGGATGGGTACATGGATAGGATAGATACATGGATAAAATAGGTAGATGGATAGGACAGGTACATGGTTGGATAGGTACACGGATAGGATAGGTACATGGATAGGACAGGTACATAGATAGGACAGGTACATGGATTAGATTGGTACATGGTTAAGATAGGTACATGGATAAGATAGGTACATGGATAAGATAGGCACATGGATAAGACAGATACATGGATAAGATAGGTACATGGATAAAATAGGTCCATGGTTAGGAAAGATACATGGATAAAATAGGTATATGGATAGGATACATACATGGATAACATAGGTACATGGATAAGATAGGTACATGGATAGGATAGGTACATGGATATCATAGGTACATGGATAGGATAGAAAAATGGATAGGATGGGTTCATGGATAGGATAGGTACATGGATAAGATAGATACATGGCTAGGATAGATACATGGCTAGGATAGATACATGGATAAGATAGGTACATGGATAGGATGGGTACATGGATAGGACAGATACATGGACAGGGTAGGTACATGGATAAGATAGGTACATGGCTAGGATAGATACATGGCTAGGATAGATACATGGATAAGATAGGTACATGGATAGGATGGGTACATGGATAGGACAGATACATGGACAGGGTAGGTACATGGATAAGATAGGTACATGGCTAGGATAGATACATGGATAGGATAGGTCCATGGATAGGATTGACACATGGATTGAATAGGTACATGGATAGGATGGGTACATGGCTCGGATAGATACATGGATAGGATGGGTACATGGATAAGATGGATACATTGACTGGATACGTTTAGATGGATATGAGTCAAATGAGATGGTTCAGTTTAAGGAACATGAGTTGGGCCAAAGGATCTGTTTCTGTGCTGTATGACTTCATGACTCTAAAAGCCTGGAGCATGGATGTCAAGAAGAGCAGAGATCTGAAGGCCAAGATGGGTACAATGACAACATTTAAAAGACATTTGGATAGGTACATGAATAGGAAATGTTTAGAGGGACATGGGCCAAACACAGGCAAATGGGACTAGTTTAGTTTGGGGAACTTGGTTGGTATGGACGAGTTGGATTGAAGGCTCTGTTTCCATGCTGTATGACTCTCTGACTCGATAACCTGTTGGCCTTGCATCAATAGCTACCTTGACATGGAGCCTGAGATTGCGGCCAGCATTCATTCAGCTCACATGATGTAGCCAACAGAGTTCGCCGCACTCTTCGGAGGGTGAAAATGCTGGGAATCCGTGCACGCTTGTGTACTTCTATACCCTATACTGTCTCTTGGCAGGAGATAGTCAATCTTCATTTACAGCAGTGGGGATGAGGACTGTTTCACCATTGCTGTGGCCTTGCATGTTTTGCCCATGCTCTTGCTACTAATGGAGGATGATGCTAAGGATAGAAGCCTGGTACACGTGAAGCTTTACATTGTTGGTTAGTTTTCTGTCAGTCCATTTAATCTCTTGTGTTTTGCAAGACAACCAGAGCCTTGGTAAACCCAGTACTGAGTTTGGCATCGAGTGATACGTTGCTGATAATTGTTAATCCAATTGTTGACTTGAAGCTGTCAGTACGGACCAGAATAAGATTTTTGGTGCTGGTGGAAGATGGTAATCTTGGTCTTTCAGAGGCTGATTGTCTGTCCAACCTACTTGCAGCTCCATAAGAGCCAATCTACAATGTTATTGCAGGTGAAATACAAAACAATGTTGCCTCCTCAGCCAACAACTGCTCACAGAATAGGGCATCATCAGTTTGGTCTTGGTGCACAGTCTTGCTAGGTTTAACGGCCTTCCATCAAGAAACTGGGAGTTATTAGCAGCATCCCTTAGTAGCACAAGCTGGGTATTGATGAGACCGCAACTGTGCACTTAAGAAAAGATGTAATTGCATCAGAAGCCATGTGGAGAAGGAAGTTCCTGCAATGAAGATGTTCCTTTATGAGTCAAAATTCGGAGATGCCGGTGTTGGACTGGGGTGTAAAAAGTTAAAAATCACCCATCACCAGGTTATAGTCCAACAGGTTTAATTGGAAGCTTTCAGAGCCACTATCACCTGATGAAGGAGCATCGCTCCGAAAGCTAGTGTGCTTCCAATAATATTGGACTATAACCTAGTGTTGGGTGATCTTTTACTTTATGAGGAATGGGTACACAGGTTGAGCGAGACAGAGAAAACATCACCCTCCAGTGGAGAAAACAATTCAAAGAACTCCTAAACCAGAATGCAATAATTGATGAGAAGTTTGAGGGAATTTCCGAACTGCCAATGGAAGATAGCCTTGGACTCCCTCCTACTATGACAGCTTCCATTAGACACATGAATAATGGAAAAGCTATCAGGAGTAGATGATAAATAATGGAGACCTTCAAACATGGAGGAGCTGACCAAAATGTGAAGCTGTGGACATGATTTTCACTATTTGGCAACCGCAAGAGAAATGCCAGGGACAGCACCACCACTCTACATCGCCTTCATCAATCTGACCAGAGCTTTTTGACTCAGTCAGTCTGGAACTGTGATGATACTAAAGCTTTAAGAGATGTATTTTGTCCTGACATTGTTTTAAAGAAAGGTTTTAAGACAGAGGTGCTGAGGTGTTTTTAAAAGTTTGAACAATAGAAGCAACCCAGATGAGTGTGGTCAAGCTCCCACAAAACCAGGATTTTTCATTTTAGCTTTCAATGGTTGTTGCTGGCTCTCAGCAGGGTTTGGAAGTTGCAGTTCATATCTCTCCCTCCTGTACCATCTCTCAGAGCTTTCTATGGTGTTGTCCTGCTGCTGGAATTGCATGTGAGACAATCAGTTTTTCTGAATTTGTCTTTGTCAAAGGTGTATTTATGGAATGTTACTATGGATGTAGGCTTGATCGCTGAGCAAGGTTCATTTCCAGATGTGTCATTTCCTGTGGTGATGTTATTTCCTGTTCTTTTTCTCAGGGCATGGTAGATAGGGTCTAACTTGATGTGTTTGTTGATAGAGTTCCACTTGGAATGCCATGCGTCTAGGAATTCTCGTGCATGTCTCTGTTTGGCTTGTCCTAGGATGGATGCGTTGTCCCAGTTGAAATGGTGTCCTGCCTTATCTGTATGTAAGGATACTAGTGAGAGAGGGCCATGTCTTTTTGTGGCTAATTGGTGTTCATGTATCCTGTGTCATGTATCATGTAACACCAACTAGCCACAAAACGACATGACCCTCTCTCACTAGTATCCTTACGTACAGATAAGGAAGGGCACCACTTTGGCTGGGACAACACATCCATCCTAGTCTAGGTTAGAGTGGTGCTGGAAAAGCACAGCAGGTCAGGCAGCATCTGAAGAGCAGGAAAATCAACGTTTCAGGCAAAAGTCCTTCATCAGGAATGAAAGCAGGTAGCCTCCAGGGTGGAGAGATAAATGGGAGGGGAGTGGGGCTGGGGAGAAGGTAGCCAAGAGTACAATAGGTGGATGGAGGTGGGGATGAAGGTGATAGGTCAGAGAGGAGGGTGGAGCAGAAGGAAGATTGGCAGGTAGGACAGGTCCTGAGGACGGTGCTGAGCCAGAAGGTTGAAACTGGGGTAAGGTGGCGGGAGGGGAAATGAGGAAACTGGTGAAGTCCACATTGATGCCCTGGGGTTGAAGTGTTCTGAGGCAGAACAAAAAAACCTCTCTCCACCTTGGAGGCTCCCTGCCTTCATTGAAATGACATCACCAACCCAAAGAAACCCAAACATATCAATAAAA
Organism: Chiloscyllium plagiosum; assembly: GCF_037043375.1. Classification (NCBI taxonomy): domain Eukaryota; kingdom Metazoa; phylum Chordata; class Chondrichthyes; order Orectolobiformes; family Hemiscylliidae; genus Chiloscyllium; species Chiloscyllium plagiosum. The sequence goes on from NW_028270182.1 coordinate 8,032,261, forward strand.
AGCAGGAATCATGAACAGTGCTTTGCCTAGAGGCCCACTGAAGATGTTACCTAGTGGGGTGACAAAACGTATGGAAATGAACCTTCCAGCTCAGTGAGCAAGCCTACATCCAGAACCTCAACCTGAGCTACAAATCTTGCAAAACACGCTAGGATGTTACTATATTGGAACAGTTAATTAATCATAATAACAATATCTATTATTTTGTTAAACATTTTGACAGAGTTATAATTAAGCCAATACTTTTCTTTTTCTTTTCTTTTGTTATATTTTACCTATAGCATGTGAATAAAGAATAGTTTGACCAGTTGAAATACATCTAGACTGCAAAGTGAGGGGATTTGGTCTGTTCCATAACAGAAGACCCTGTCAAAGACCAGCTGTTCCAATATATTCATCAACATCTTCCATCTCTTCCACATTAGTGATAGTCCTCTCTGACTGTAACATGACAGAATCCTTTGAGATCAGAACAGTGGTCAGGTAGGGATGTGTCACTTTGTCCACCCTTTTCACCTCCTTCATCACCGCCATTCTTCATTTTGTTAAGAATAAGCTTCTCAGAGTCACAGAGATGTACAGCATGGAAACAGACCCTTTGGTCCAACTCATCCATGCTGACCAGAAAGCCGAAATTAATCTCGTCCCATTTGCCAGCTCAGACCCTTCCAAACCCTTTCCTATTCATATACCCATCCAGATGCCTTTAAAAATTACAATTGTACCAGCCTCCACCACTTCCTCTGGCAGTTAATTCCATACGCTCACCACTTTCTGCATGAAAATATTGCCCCTTCAGTCCCTTTTAAATGTTTCCTGTCTCACCTTAAACCTAAGCCATTTTCTTTTGGACTTCCCCACCCCAGGGAAAAGACCTTGACTATGCACTCCATCCATGCCCCTCATGACGTTATAAACCTCCAAAAGGTCACCCCTCAGCCTCTGATGCTCCAGCAAAAACAGCCCCAGCCTATCCAGCCTCTCCCTATAGCTCAAACCCTCCAATCCTGGCAACATCTTTGTCAACCTTTTCTAAACCACTTCAAGTTTCACAACATCCTTCCTATAGCAGGGAGATGGGACTTGAACACAATATTCCAAAAGTGACCTAATCAATGTCCTACACAGTCATAATATGCCCTTCAACTCCTATACTCAATGCACTAACCAATAAACGCAAGCATACCAAATGCCTTCTTCACTATCCTGTCTACCTTCCACTTCCAAGGAACTATGAACATGCACTCCAAGTTTCCGGGTGTAGAAATTTTCTACAGGATGGACAGAAAGTGTTTCAACCTCAGCAAGTTGAAACCCAAGAAGAAGATGACACTGGCCTCTTTTGTTGAAGGTGACAACCTTACCTTTGCTGTCTCAGAAAGCCTCACATATCATCTTGACAGAAGCACACAGAAGAATTGGTCTCAGCCCCAATCTCAAGAAGGCTCAAAACCTGTCCCAAGGTCAAGTTGCACTCCACCCTTCTGTTAAGGGAGAAATCCTCTCTTGCCTGGGAAGCTACCTCTCATCTAAGATTGACATCAATATGGGGATTCAACATCACATCCAATCTGCAAGAGTTGCCTCTGGATGACTAAGGATGAGAGTCTTCAATGACATTGGCGTCCATGCTGTTACCAAGACCTTTGTGTGTAAGGCACCTTTCTGACTCTCTATATAGCTCCAAAGCTTGGACTACAAATGGATGCCACCCCAAGATCCTTGAGAAGAACCATTAACAGCCAATAGCACTAGAATCAAGACATCACCTTCTAAACCCATGACCACTTCCATCTAGAAGGACAAAGGTAACAGACATACGGGAACACCACCACCTGCAAGTTCTCCTCCAAGCCACTCACTACCCTGAATTGGAAATATATCACTATAGTTGGGTCTAAATTCTGGATTGTCTCCCGAATGGCATTGTGGGTCAACCTTCAGCAGGTGGACTGCAGTGGTTCAAGAAGACAGCTCGCCACCACCTTTGCAAGGGCAAATAGGGATGGGCAATAAATGCTGACCAGCCAATGATACCCACGTCCCACAGAATGAATTTTTAAAAATGCTCATTCTAAACCAACTCCACTGGATCTGCCACGTTCTCGAATGTCTGCATTCCAACTGCCAAAGCAAATCATCTTCACCCAGCTCAAAGGAGGCACTCAAATGAGAGAAGGACAAGGGAAGCATTTCAATGACTCATTGAAAGCTACCCGCAAGAAATGCAACATGGATATCAACGCATGGGAGACTCATTCAGAAAAAAAGCTAATTTGAAGGAGGTTCCGAGATGAAGAAGCACAATTTTTCAAGACTACCCATCTGCAAGAGAAAGTTCAGGAAATGAACTGGAGAAAGGAATACCAGTGACCTCAAGGAGAATGCCAGGTCCTGAAAACACCTGCCAAATGCATGGTGGGCGGTGTGGCTCTTGGCTTGGGCTCATCAACCCAAAAGGACCCACAGAACCCCTGACCTGTGCCATGGAATATCCGAGGTGGACAATCATACTCATTAGGAGAAAGTGGGGACTGCAGATGCTGGAGATCAGAGTCAAGAGTGTGGTACTGGAAAGACACAACAGGTCAGGCAGCATCCAAGGAGCAGAAGAATCGATGTTTCTGGCATAAGCCCTTCAATCATACTCATTAGCAAGTGACTGCTGATGACAATGATGGCAAATGTCAGTCAACTACTTCAGAGTTCATGCCCCTCCCTTTCCTCCATCATCAGGTTTAGAAATGTGATATTCACTGATGATTGCACAATTTTCAGCACCATTCATGACTTCTCAGATAGGGAAATAATTTTGGTTCATATGAGTCAAAGCATATATAATATGCTACTTGGATTGATACATGGTAAGTAACATTTGCATCACAATAATCTCAGCAATTACCATCTCCATCAAGGGAGAATCTAACCATCAGCCCTTGACATTCAACTGCATTACCATTGTTGAAACCCCATCAATATCTTAGGAGTTATCACTGACCAGAAACTGAATTGGTTCAGCCATACCAATACCGTGGCCAAACCAAATAAATACTTGGAATCCTGATTAAATATCTCACCCCTTGACCTTCCAAAGCTTATCCATCATCTACAAAGCACATGTCAGGATGAATGCAGCTTCAGCAATACCCAGAAAGCTCAAAACCATCCAGGAGAAAGAAACCCAATTGATTGACACCCAGCCACAAACATTCAATATCTTTTCTCTCTACCATTGATACATAGTAATAGTTGAAGCAGGCACTTTGCATGTTTGCCTTCATTGCCCAGACCATTGAGTGTAGGAAACAAAAAATTGTCGAATATCATAGTGGGTCAGGCAGCATCCATGAAGAGAGAGCAAGCTAAAGTTTCGAGTCTAGATGACTCTTCTGAAGCATCTGCTGTAATTTACTCTTTTACTGCGTATAGGAGTTAAGACATCACAGTGCCGTTGTACTAGATGTTGGTGAGGCCACTTTTGGTGTAATGTGAGCAGTTCTGGTCTCTCTACTGTAGGAAGGATATTATTAAATTGGAAAGGATGCAGAAAAGATATACAAAGATATTACCAGGACTGGAGAGTTTGAGTTATAAGGAGAGGCTGGATTTCTTTTCACTAGAGTGTAGGAGGTTGAGGAGTGACCTTATGGAGGTTTATAAAATAATGAGGGGCATAGATAAGGTGAATAGGCAAAGTTTTTTTTCCCCTGGGGTAGGAGAGTTCACAACCAGAGGGCGTATTTTTATGGTGAGAAGAGAAATATTTAAAAGGGACCTGAAGGGCAACGTTTTCACACAGAAGGTGGTTCATGTATTAAATGAACTGCCAAAGGAAGTGACAGATGCAGGTGCAGTTACAACATTTGAAAGACCATTGGACAGGTGCATGAATAGGAAAGGTTTAGAGGGATAGGGAGCAAATGCAGGCAAATGGGACTAGTCTGGTTGAAGAAACTTTGTCAACATGGATGGGTTAGGTCTGCTTCCATGCTGTATGACGCATGATTCTATCTACAAGATGCATTGCAGCAATTCACCAAGCCTCCTTAGTCAGCATCTACTGTCCTCTACCATCGAGAAGAACAAGGGCAGCAGATATATGGGAACACCATCACCTTCAAGTTTCCCTTCAATCCACTCCCCATCCTGACTTGGAAATGAATCCGCCATTTCTTCAGTGTAGCTGGGTCAAAATCCTGGAATTCTCGCCCAGACAGCAGTGTGGCTGTAGTTACACCACCAGTAGTTCAAGATGGCTGCTCACCATCACCTTCTCAAGGGGCAATTAGAGATGGACAATAAACGCTGACCCAGTCAGAGACACTCAAAGCCTGTCAATGAGTAAATAAATATCCCACCTCTAAAACAAGAGGTGGGGGTGCCGGGTGCGGAATCCTAGTCAGGACCAATAAAAAAACTACTCAGTACCCAACACTAAATACCAACAGAGCTTACCAACAGTTTTCAGCTTCTGAAGTAGTCATATCAGATCAGAATTCTATCCCTCTTTAAAAGCACTGTGTGTGACCAAATGGTGTTCAGGATAGCGGCTCACCAGCACCTTCTCCAAGGTAAATAGGGAGAGGCAATAAATCTTGGTTCAGCCAGCAACGCCCCACATCCCGTGAATGGAATAGAAAGGAAACCGAATTAAAGTCAGACGCGATTCAAAACCCACATCTTATGTGAGGGGAGACTAAGAAAGTGACTGTTCTCACGCTGCGAATCCCTCGCAATGAAAGACTACATTCCCCGGGGGAGGGCAAACCAGAGTCATCAGCAAAGACATCGACGCCCCGCACAATGCGGCAGAACAGTCTCGACTGATTCGGAATGTAACAATCCGTGCCCTGGTTAGCGTGGGGCAGGCCAATGCCGACAGGGAAATGGATTTCTTAAAAGAATTTAAACAAAACCGAACCGGGCCAACAGAGCGGAATGTTCTGCATTTCCTCCAATGGAGTGGAGGATTACATTATTCTCACAGATTAGAATAAAGATGTTTGCACATAACGTTCAATTTATAAATTCAACATATATACGGGCAGATGGATACCTGTGGAAACATTGTATTTTACACATAGAGAGTATATATAGGGTTTATTCTATACATTGGTGGTATTGCATATAAATGAGCATATCATGTATACGTGTAATGTTACTCCTATAACATAATATAATATTTATAAATAAATGACATACTTGAATATCCAGACTTCACTAATGCTAAACTGTATTGCAGTAATACACTGGTGAGCAGCTTAATTTTGGTGCTCGGTATTTGACATATTTTCATTTTATTTTGATCCAACTTTCTTCTCTGGCGTAATCATCTGGAAACCCCACTCATGTTAACTGGCGTGTTCTAGAAACGTCCTTTGGTTCTCTCGGGAAACAGCTTTTAATCAGATTCAGCCGAAAGTCTCGCTATCGTATATATATATAAATATATATATATTTTAGTGTTCGTCCCTCATTATTCCTTTGTCTGGAATTTGATTTATTTTTTTCTCTCTCTCTTTGTCTCAAATTTTATTTTAGTTTTCGGCCGAGATTGTATCTGCATGAGGACCAGACTGAATCGCAGTGTCCATGGTTGTCTAGGTGTCTTCTTGCAGCTGTGCCCTTCCTCTATTGTGAATGGAGCCGAGATTTCATTCATGAAATCCGGGGCTGCGGGTGATTTCCACACGAGAGGCTGGGGATGAATGAACCGATGACGTCAATGCAAGGTGACGTCAGGGGGGGGGCGTGGAATCAAAGGGGGGGGATGTTCCCAGAAAGAGCATAAAAGCCACGGGCGCTGTCCGCGGTCCTGAAACCCACGGAGCCTGATCTACGGACGCTGTCCACGGTTCTGAAACCCCACCAGAGTCAAGAAACTGCAGGCGCTGTCCACGGATCTGAAACCCACAGAGCCACGGGCTGCTGTCCGCGGAGCTGAAGCCCCAGCTGTCAGATCCACGGGGGCTGACGGTGGTGCTGAAACCTACAGTGTCTAATCCGCGGGCGCTGTCCGAGGTTTTGAAACTCTGACAGCTGGAGACCCCAGACGCAGAGCCGTGCCCAGCAAGCATCCCGACTAAATTCTCCTTCACCCTCAGACACCGAATCTCCCAGGTAAGAGCTACTGGAGCCCAAACATCACCCGAGAGAGCAAATCTCAAACGCCCACAGTTGGTGCGAAACCTCCGAATTAAATGCGATCAGTCAAACGGTGAGCAAATAAATTCCAAGGTGGTGCAGACAGTTTCCTTTTGACAGTCACAAATCTACCAAAACAACAACAAACAGAAAATATTCACCTTATTGCAGGGCATTTAGATGTATAATCATTTTTTTAAATGAATAGAATTATTTTTAATGTATTTCATGGAATGTTGCAATTTGTGAAATGTAACCGATTAGTACAATGCATTAAGTTATCTCATTATAAAGATTTGCACATGAGGGAATCTTAATTGGGAAATCAATAATTATACACAATTGTATGTTACTGATGTTCAATGCTTATTTTGTGTTTATGTATTCTCTATATAAAAACATTTGATATATGTTTTTGTGCATTCTCATTATATGTTAATGCATATATTATAATGTATATTTATTGTTTTTATATAGTTATGTTTACAGATGGGGAACTCTCCAGTAACACATACAGCAGAGTCGGCATTAGCTTGCTTGTTTCACAATGTAGACTACAGTTTCGGGAATCACTAAAATACCTCACTCATTCTTGAAGTGCATCCATTTCCCTGGCAGTGAATGGGAATGAACTGGTTCTGTCTGCGTGCATCAGGAGGGGATGGGCAATAATCCTGGACAGCCACATTCTGGCTGAATTGTGTGCTGTCAGCAGCTCCAGTCTCTGGCAGCAGCACAAATGGGATTCCCCTGTTCAGGGCTGGCCTTTAGGTTGAGTCCTGATCCGAGTCACATATCTCTGCCTTGCTTCTTTCAAAATTCAAGTGGCTGGACACTTACCACGCATACAGACTAATAGAACGAGAGAGAGAGAGAGAGAGATGAGGTGGTTATTACGTTAATTGATAGATAGATAGACAGACAGACAGATAAATGGATAGCAAGAAGAGATGGATAGACAGACAGATGTATTGAGGTAAATATGCAAGCATCGTTATTCTGGTGTCAGACCAGTTGCGTTGGTGCACTAACCATTACTGATGTGCTAGCTCACTCCCAGTGCAGGCGGCAAGTTTTCTCCCTGTCTGCAGTTACCAGATTAAAATGAATGGACAACTGAGGCAGAATCCTAGATGGAGTGAGTATTCAGGATAGAGTGATGTCTTAGACAATGACATCCATACACACACACACACACAGAGCTGAATGTCCCTTCCAAGGGAAAGGACACCCCTCCATTCCAATCCCTGCACCATTCAGCAGCTTGGAGCTGTCATGGCCCAACAGAAATGCCTGGAGTTGCTGTGGTAACCAGGAGGCTGCAGACGTGGACAGTCTTAGGAGACTGCAGATCAATTGGTTGTCATGGTAGCAGCTACTGATGTCCTGCAGCTTGGCCGCTGTATGCAAAACCTTTCACTTCAGAACACATTTATTCTTCAAATCGGAAAAAAGGAGAACATGGACCGCCTGTGATTCTTGGCCATATCCTCGGAAAGTTCCCCTTACAGCTATGAAAAGGTTTCATTGTCAGTTTTCACATTCATCTTGAATAGAAACTGGCAAGCTTGCCAATACAATACAAATCTGCTTATCCTCCTTGAGCTATAGCTGTACAGGTGGAACTAGACTGTGCATCAGTGGAGACAGACACAAAAGCACATATGAGACACTTAGAGAGAGAGACACTCAGTTGCACACATACAGAGATATATAAACCATTGTGCATATATAGTGATAACACACAGACACACATGTAGTGAGGTATTTATGCATAAATGCATTTAGTTGATATACACATATCTATATCTATCAGAGATATATACCCAAAGACACATATACACTAAGATATATGCACACAGATGACATATAGAAAAATGTACATGCAGATAAGCACACATATAGAGAAACATTCCAATGTAGGAAAAGAGGAATACTTACACCAACACATATGCAAAGATAGCTACAAACAGACATAAAGAAAGACATACAGAGATATAGAGAAATATACAAATGGACATATATACAGAGATAGCTACAAATAGACAGAGAAAGACGTACATACAGGCATCTCTAAAATCATAACAAAACATATACATACATATAGACACGCATTAACTCATGTAGAGAGAGATGTACGTGCAAATACACATTATGCACAGATGAACACATACATATGCTTACAGAGGGATATGCATACAACACATACAGGTATACAAGTACACAAAAAGGGAGACAGAATGTGGCATTTGCAGGATGGTACAAGGAGCAGAGATACAGCGATAACTGAGACTATGAAATAAGGTTTATAACACAGACAGACAGCAGGACAACACGTCAAAATGAAAGAATAGGGAGCGACAAACAGAAGGGGGAAACAGCAACGCAGAGGGAGAGAGATTTTGGTGCTCATGAATATGTGGAAGGGAACAATACATAATATTAGGGAGAGAAAATGTGCATGAATAATGATGCCCTGAGTTTGTTCACCTGCCCAGATCCTCTTTTCCGACCTTGGTGTCATCCTCGCTCTGTCTGTATGAATCTTAGTGTTTCTGTCTCTTTCTGCTTATTCTTAATGGTTTATTTCCAATTCCTCTCACTGGTTCCTCTCACTCACTTTCAATATCTATCTTTGTGTCTCAATCCCTCATTCTCTCTCTCTCTCTCAGTCTCGGTGGTAAGACCTTTTCTGAATTTGTATTCCTGCTTCATTGCATAATTATCCCCCCCACCCCATCCCACCCTCCCTCTCAATGTCTCTGCTTATCTTCTACTATCACTCTGTCTATATATCGGGTGCATCTCCCTCTTTCCTTTTACTTGGTTAAATTACAATCCTATCCCTTTGTGTGTTCTCTCTCTGCTTTCGTTGTCTCTTTGCCAATCTACACAACCATCTTTCTCATTTTATCTCTTCGGCTTCTTTTCTTTCTTTTTATTATTTTTTTCTTGTTCCTTCCTTCTTTCCTCTCTTTCTCCTCCAGGATTTATGCCTACATCTTTCTCTTTGTCTTGGTCTGTCTCCATCTTGCCAGCTTTCTCTGTTTCTGTCCCTGGGTTTCAGTGTCTTTGTCCATCTCCTTCAGGCCAAAGAAAATCTAAATAGCCAAGGCACCTTTTCATGCCAAAGAGAATATCCAGGGTCAAGCCAGTGATCAAATATGCTGCCTGCCATTCACCAGATTTACTTATTGTTTAAAAATGGGATTGTCACAAAAACAGAACTCACAGAAATTCACAGCACACAATTTTTTTTTCAGTGACAGGAGGTGTGGGTATTGCTGGCTAGATCACCATTTCTTGCCCTCCATTACCTTGGAGAATGAATTCATTTGTCGAAATATATGGTGCTGGAAAAGCACAGCCAGCCAGGAGGAGCAAGAGAGTCAAACATTTCAAACATAAGCTCTTCATCAGGAATGAGGGGGGTGGCATAAGTGGGGAGGGGGGGTGCTGAGAGATAAATGGGAGGGACGTAGGTCTGGGGGAAGTTGGCTGGGAATACGATAGGTAATGGAGGTGGGGGGAGTAATGGTGATAGGTCAAAAAGGAGGGTGGAGTGGATAGGTGGGAAAGAAGATGGACAGGTAGGATAGGTCATGGGGGCAGTGCCGAGTTGGAAGGTCCGCTCTGGGATAAGGTGGGGGGAGGGGAAATGGAGAAACTGGTGAAATCTACATTGATCCCATGTGGTTGGAGGGTCCCAAGGTGGAAGATGCAGCATACTTCCTCCAGGCGTTGGGTGGCGAGGGTTTTGTCCAGACCAAAGGGGTAGCTATGGGCACCCACATGGTGGCTGTTATGCCTGCCTCTTCATTGGGTACTTGGAACAATCCACCTTTCACAGCTCCTCCAACACCATTCCCCACCTGTTCCTCTGTTAAATCGATGACTGTAGCGGAGCCATCTCATGCTCCCCCAAGAAGGCTGAACAGTTCATCACCTTCACCAACACCTTCCACCCTGACCTCAAATTCATCTGGACCATCTTGGAACACCTCCCTCCCCTTCCTGGACCTCTCCATCTCCATTTCTGGTGACAGACTCAACATGGACATCTATTTCAAACCCACCAACTCCCACAGCTTCCTGTACTACACTCCTTCCCACCTTTCCTCCTGTAAAAACGTTATCCCTTATTCCCAATTCCTCTGCATCTGCTTCCAGGAGGACTAATTCCACCGTAGAACATCCCAGATGGCCTCCTTCTTCAAGGACTGCAATTTTCCCTCCCATGTGGTCAATGATGCCCTCTAGCACATCTCTTCCACTTCCCATACCTCTGTCCTTGAACCCCACCCCTCGAATCACAACAAGGACAGAACACCCCCTTGTCCTCACCTTCCACCCCACCAACTCCAGATGCAATGCATCATCCTCCACAGTTTCTGCCACCTAGAAATAGACACCACCACCAGGAATATATTTTCCTCCCCACCCCTATCTGTGTTCCGCAGAGACCATTCCCTCCGTGACTCCCTTGTTAGGTCCACGTCCCCCACTAACCCATCATCCATTCCCACATCTTCCTTTGCCACTGCAAGAAGTGCAAAATCTGTGCCCACACCTCCTTCCTCACCATTGTCCATTCTTCCACATCTGACAGAGATTTCCCTGTAGTTCCACACACATCATCTACTGTGTCTGTTGCTCTCGGTGTGGTCCTCTCTACATTGAGGAGACATGACGCTAACTTGTGGAATGTTTCAGAGACCATCTCTGGGACACATGCACTAAATAACCCCACTATCTTGTGGCTTTAACTCCCCCTCCCACTCCACTAAGGACATGGAAGTCCTGGGCTTCCTCCATCGCTAAATTCTAGCCACCCAACGCTTGGAGGAAGAATGCCTCATCTTCCGCCTTGGGACCCTCCAACCACATAAGTTCAATGTGGATTTCATCAAATTCTTCATTTCCCCTCCCCTCACCTTATCCTATTTCCAACCCTCCAACTTGGCACCACCCTCTTGAACTGCCCTACCTATCCATCTTCTTCCCAACTATCCACTCCACCTTCCTCTCTACCTATCACCATCAACCCCCCACCTCCATCAACCTATCACATTCCCAGCTACCTTTCCCCTAGCCCCACCCCCCTCCCATTTAGCTCTCAGCCCCTCTTGGCCCACCACCTTCCCCCCCAATTCCTGATGAAGAGCTAATGTTTGAAACGTTAACTCTCCCACTCCTTGAATGCTGTCTGAACGGCTGTGCTTTTCCAGCACCACACATTTTGACTCTGATCTCCAGCAACTGCAGTCCTTACTTTCTCCTAGAAAGAGGCCATTTGGCCCATTCAACCTCATCCCATTCCGTACTTCAAGGTCAAAAAATTATTCTTTGTTACATGATGAGGGTTTCTGCCTCTACTGTTCTTATATGTCTCAGTTCTCTGCTTCCACCCTTCCCATTCCAAATGCCCGACTGACCCCAAATTGAACCCCTCCACCCACACACCCTTATGTGTTCACATCCACTATAGGTACTCCCTACCCACACTCTGTATGCTCCTTATAATTTTATATCTGTCATGGTACTTGGAAGAACACAAAACTCCCAGACTATCCAGACTTTGTTCATATCAAGCATCCATCAATCCTATTTGATCTGGATCTGTGTTTAATTAGCACCAAACGAGCCTTGCCTCCTCTAACAGGTAACGAAGGTTGGATTTGGGTGTCACACGGCAAAATATACTTGCTGTCACAAAACACTGATGATGAGCAATGCCACTGGACATCTCCATTTGAAGATCTCTCAATGTAAACAATTATATTCATGGAAGGGCGTTGAGAAAACAAAGTACTTCAACATGGGTGCAGGGGCAAACATCTCTTCTGTATGTCACCTTAAAATCTGAGAATACGTATGGCAGGAGTTACTAATCTGTAGAGCTGCGCTCTAGGTCATGGAAATGTACAGCATGGAAATAGACCCTTCAGTCCAAATTGCAGCATGGCGTCTCAGTGGTTAGCACTGCTGTCTCACGGTGCCAGGGACCTGGGCACAATTCCCGCCTCGGGCGACTGTCTGTGCAGAGTTTGCACATTCTCCCCGTGTCTGCATAGGTTTTCTCCAGGTGCTCCGGTTTCCTCCCACAATCCAAAGATTGAATTGGCCAGCCTAAATTGTCCAGAGTGTTAGGTGCATTAGTCAGGGGTAAATGTTGGGAAATGGGTCTGGGTGGGTTACTCTTCGGAGAATCGGTGTGGACTTGTTGGGCCAAATGGCCTGTTTCCACATTGTAGGGATTCTAATCTAAACTCATCCATGCCAACCACATATCCTATATTAATCTGATTCCATTTGGCTCATTTGCCTCCAAACCCTTCCTATTCACATAGCCATCCAGATGCCTCTTAAATATTGTAATTGTACCAGCTGATGTTTGACTCTAAAGCATTAGTCGGTGTAGTAAATCTATCTTCCTTTTGTGTTTTTGCATCCGTAGCCTTCTCTCCCCTCCCCACTGACCTTGCAAGGATGGCTTGGCTAACCCACTCACCGGCCGCTGTTGTCTTCGCCCTGACCCTCATGTTGCTCGGCGCTGTCAGAGCTGGCCCCCTTACAGATGATGGTCACATGGAACACCAGTCCCCGGACAACCTGAAGGAGAACGGACAGACCCCTCATTACCAGGGCCAGGGGCTGTTCCCAGAGAACGGGAAAATGCCCGAGGGCGAGGTGGAGCCGCTCAAGAGCCATCAGGTCAGGTCCGCTCCCTCCCAGCCCAAGCCGGAACCCAGTTACGATGACGAACTGTTTAAGGACGTGGACGCCAAGACCCTGGCGGCCATTTTGCTGCAAGCTTTGAAGGTGGACACAGACCAGCCCAGCACCAGGGAGGAGCCAAGGCAGCACGATGGAGTGGCACCACCCTCCGCCGACCTCGGGTCACCAGAGGTGGAGGCTAATGACTTGACGGAGAATGTGAAGAGTAGGACCAGAGTGGGAAAGACCCAGAGGAGCCCCATCTCACAGGAGAGTGAAGAGTCAGACTGGAGGAACGGGGAGGACGGAGAAGACTCCCTGACCCCACAGAACATCGACAGGCTGGAGACAATGCTGCAGGACTTGGAGAGATACAGCACGACCACAAAAAGGGAGAGGTCCAACACTGCCCAGTTCTCACTAACCAAGGGTGACCAATCAACGGAAAATGATGTGCTGAGAGACCTGGATGCCTTCGAAGAGCTAGTGGGCAGGAAGGAGAAATACTCTGACTATGAGGAGAGCCAGGATGACACCCGCGATAGAGTGAAGTACAGCTCCAAAGCCCCAGAGGTTAGCAGGTGGAAGAGTGGCCAGCAGAGGGCAAAGGATAGAGCATCTGACCTGTTGCTGCAGTACCTACTAAAGGGGGAATCCAGCCAGGAGGAAGAGGAGGAGGAGGAGGAGGGGAAGGTGAGAGACAACAGGGGGAAGGTCGGAGGAGACTCAGAGGACAGCGCCTCCCAGGAGAAGAGGTCAGATGAAGACGAAGATGAGGATGAGGATATCGATCCCCAGACCATCGACAGACTCATCGAGATATCTAGCAAGCTCCATCTGCCCGCCGACGATGTGATTGACATCATCAATGATGTGGAAAAGAAAAGGAAAGATCCAATGGAGAGGCTAGAGAGCAGATATGGGGCATCATCCCGGGACAGGTACAAGACCCCAGACAGCAATTACCTTCCCCATCATCGGCCAGAGAAGACCAGACACCATGTCAACAATGAGCTGAGTCTTCAGGATCTCCTGGGTGCTAATAATGCTCTAGACTATGACAGCATGGCTTACCCTATCCCCAGGAGGTACCGTCTCAGGCCAAATGGTTACCCCAATTACATTCATCCCAGAATCTCCCAGCCTCGTTACCGCCCCTATTACTACCAGCCTCCACCCCCGGTTTACCGAAACAAGGAGTACTACGAGGATGAAGCCAATGAGGAAGAGCTGGAGAACTACATTGAGAAGATCTTGCTCAAGCACCCAGAGGTCTTCCAATAGAATGAAAGGAATGATTAAAAGGTCCAATCATTGGTTCATTTTCCTCCCACTCCCCTACCTTCCAACACCCCCCCCCCCCCACCTTTTTTTCGTATAGATTATCAGTTTGTTAAGGTTTTTCTGCATGAGCCAGGCAAATGTGAGGAAACATCAATTCCCCCACTGCCCTGACTCATTCCAAACACAGCCGTGCACCCCATCTCACATCACTCCTAACCCCGCACCTCCAACCCCACTCCTCCCCTGACTGGACCAGAAAGAGAGCAGTTGGCAGGACCAAGGTGAAATATTTTTGTACAACACCCTAGGCTCAAGGAGGTTATCCCCATCTGAACAGTGATGGCGATCATGTTGTGTGTGTGTGTGAGTGAGTGTGTGTGGGTGTGCGCATGCATGTGCGAGTGTGTGTGGGGGTGTGAGGCGTGGTGAGGGTGTGTGTACGTGTGTGGGGGTTGGGTGTGTGTGGGGGGTGGGTGGGTGTGTCTCTCTGAGTGTGTGTGTGTGCACGTGTACATGCGAGTGTGTGTGTGGGGGATGTGGTGAAGGTGTGTGTGTGAGCGTGCGAGTGTGTGTGGGTGTGTGTGGAGGTGGTTGGGTGTGTGTGGGGGGGAGGTGGGTGGGTGTCTGTATGTGTGTGGGTGAGTGTGTGTGTGTGGTGGAGGAATCATCCCTGATGGCGAAGAACACAGCCATTTGACCCATCATGGCTTTGCTAGCCCTCTTTGGAAGCAATTCACGTGGTGCCCTCCCATCCCACCTCCAGCTCTGCACACACTCTCCCTCTCTCAGAATATGTACAGCTCAGAAGGAGACCACTCTGCCCATTTGTGCCCCTGCTGGCCTAATCCCATTTTCCAATACCTTGTCCATATCACTCAGGGGCACGCCCAGGCCTTTCTGTGATGAGCTGGGGGTTGCTCCCTCAGGCAGTGACTTTCCAACTCCAGTCAGCCGCTGAGTGAGAAATGTTTTCCCCATCGGCCCCTTCCACTCACCACCCACTTTAAATCGATGCACCCCCCTCCCAATCATTGACCCCTTTGCTAAGCAAAGAAAAGGAGATCCTCCCTTTTTCTCTTTATCCAACCTTGCACATCTCAAGCAATTACATTATCTACCACTGCTACCCATTTTTCAAAAAAAGAGGCATGTACTGGGTGACCCATGGCTTAATCTGTGTGTGTGTGTGTGTGTGTCTGTATATGTGTGTTTGTGTGTGTGTATTTGTGCGTCTGTTTCTCTGTGTGTCTGTCTATGTGTGTTTGTGTGTGTCTGTATTTGTGTGTTTGTGTGTGTATTTGTGTGTCTGTATCTCTGTGTCTGTATATGTGTGTTTGTGTGTGTCTGTATTTGTGTGTTTGTGTGTGTCTGTATTTGTGTGTCTGTTATGTGTTTGTGTGTCTGTATGTGTTTGAGAATGTTTGTGTGTGTGAGCGTGCGTGCTTGTGCGTGTGTATGTGTTTGTCTGCATGTGTGAGAGAACATATGTGTGTGTGTGAGGGGTGAGTGTGAGTACATATGCGTGTGTGTTTGTGCGAGTGTGTGGGTGTGTGCATCTGTATTTGTGTGAGAATGTGTGTGTGTGAGAGACAGTGTTTGTGCGTGAGAGGGTGAGTGTGTATATGTGCGTATGTTTGTGAGTGCGAGTATGAGTGCGTGAGTTCACGGGTGTGTGTGTGTGTGTGAGAGAGAGAGTGAGTGAGTGTGTGAGTGAGTGCGTGTGTATCATCAGTATTAGGGCTACCCCTCACCACTCCCTTGGACACTGGTGCATAGCAAGGGTCCCTTTACGAAAAGTTGTTCCCCAGCGCTGGACGGTGCTGTAGACTACACTGACGTCAATGGCATCACTTCCAGTCGACCTGACAGCGTGGGGGCTGTAGCTGAATGAATCCCCTCAGTCCCCTGGAGGAAGTTTCTCTGACGCTCACTATAACAAAATCCTTGTGGAATTTTCAATCGAGTTGGACTTCACGGTAATGCGATATGTGGAGACCCGAGCAGGTTACAGAAGTGAGGAGTCTGCCTGGAGAACAGGAACCTGATTAGGGAGACCATCAGATCAGGACAGCGTCTGCATGCACTCTGACAGCAGAGTGTCAAACACATGGTGTTAACCCACCCACCCCTCCCCCAATTTAATGTACACTTCTGTCCCCCTCCCTCCCCGCCCCCTCCAACACACACACCTTCCAGTTTCCATCCCCCACTCAAAATACCCCCTTTTCCTTTATATTTATTTCGAAACGTTGAGCTGAGGTTTGGAAGTGACGCCTGTTCTGAAGGGACGCGTTGACCAGGGGAAGCCGGCTACAGCAGAGTCTTTGTTTAAAGGATCACTTCTCCGGGGCCGGGCTGCCCTTGGCGTTTAGACAAAAAGGAGGCGGGTTTGTTTCTGGGGTTGGGGGGAGGGGGGTGTGGTTGGGAGGGGCCGGTGATAGGATCCGATCTAGCCTCCTGCCGCCTCCGCTGCCCCCAGGATGTCGTGGTGGGCTTCAGATGAAGAATGAATGGAAATGGGTGGGGGAAGGGGAGGGGATCGTGGTGGGGGAGGGGGAGGGGGAAACTTTCTATTGTGCCCCTTTGTAAAATTCCCCGAGTCTGTGAAAATAGTTTCTTGGAGTGTACCCCAAGTCTTGTTACGTACCTGAAGAGAATACAGAGTCATTTGATGTTGCAGAGTTCGATGTCTTTTTGCATTTAATAACAGTGACTGTTGTAAATAGGACGGCAGGGGGAGGGGGGAGGGGAAGGGGTGGGATGGGGCGGGGGGGGGGGGGGTGGGTGGTGAAGTGGTTGAGTATTAGTTTTGCAATGAATAAAAAGCACATATTTTATTCAACAGTGGTCTTTTTGTCTTAACGGTTGCACTGAGTTCGGGGCAGCGATCCTCTTAGGATCGCCTTGTAGAATATCCAATAGAATGTCATAGCTCCTGCCCCGCTCTGGGGTTGGGAGCAAGTGGGCTGTCAAATGCGTATCAGCATCCAGAGCAGGCCATTCGTCGCCTCTGGACTACCCCGCCATTCATTAAGGTCATGGCCAGTCTGATTGTAGTCTCAACTCCATCTCCTTTTATGCCCCTCATTTCCACCCCCCCCCCCCCCCACCCAAACCTCCCACCAAATGGAACTTTCCAATCCCTGTTTTTCTCTTGACTATCTACCCCTTGCCACAAAAGTATTCATTGATCTAACCCCCACTGTTCTTCTTGTGATGGGTGTTTGGAAGTCTTACCCCATGTTGTGAGAAAATGTCCTTGTCTTAAATGAGAAACCCCTTTATTTATAAACTGTGACCCCCGCAACCCCTCATCTTTCTTTCTGGTTTTCCCATGACCAGGGAAAACAAAGACCCTGTCAAGTCCCCTCGGGATTTTACACACTTCCAGCATTCCTCCAAACTCCAATGGGCACACACCCCAGACCTTTCCTCATCAGATGGTCACCCCTGGGTTTTCATAGGGAAAGAATCCGTAATAGACAAAGCACACAATAGAATCCACTGTGAAGGCAAAGAAATAGCACCTTTTGGATGGCCCCTTACCCAACGAAGCCTGAGGAAACCAGGCACCCAATTTATGCAAAGCAAGCTCCCAAAAGCAGCATGGTGGCACTGATCCCAGTAAAACTGTGTCTTGCGATCTCAGCGGAGGGCGGAGACTTCGGGCTGGAGGTGGAAGTTTCTCTTGACCATCGTCAAGGTGAGGCGCTGAGAAAGCATTTGCATTTTCCAAAATACTTTTGAAAACAAAACACCCAACAGAGCTGCATTGCATCTGCCACGGATTCTGCGGTTGCGTGGAGTACAATATGGAGTTGCAAACGGTCAGTAAAGGAAGAGTGCATCTCATCCAGCCACACCCGTAGAGGCATTGGAGGGAATCAAGATGCGCAAAAGGAAATGTGGTCCAGAAATGGAAACCCGCAGCATAGAATTGGGCAAATTGTATGGGATAATGGTGCTGAAGGGATTAATATTCATATTAACCCATGCTACTGCTGTCTCTCTCTCTCGCTCTCTCTCACACACACACATACACACACACACACAAAATGTGGTTGGAGAATCTAGCTTTTGGTGGGAACAGGTATATCTAGCTAGCTCCTGAAAGTTCAAGTGATTATACCTGACCAAATGTTGCTAAACTTGCTGTTACCATGGAATCATTCAGCTCGGAAACAGACCCTTCAGTCCAACTAGTCCATGCTGACCATAGTCCCAAACTAAATTAATCCCATCTGCCTGCTCCTGGCCCATATCTCGCCAAACCTTTCCTATTCATGTACTTATCTAAATGTCCTTTAAACATTGTAATTGAATCCACATCCATCACTTCCTCTGGAAGATCATTCCATGTGCGAACTACACTCTGTGTAAACAATTTACCCTTCATGTTTTTTTAAAATCTCTTTCCTCACACCTTAGAAATCTGCCCTCTCATCTTGAAATTCCCCCATCCTAGGGAAAAGACACCTGCCATTAACCTTATCTGTATCCCTCATGGTTTTATAAATTTCTATAAGGTCACCCATAAAACTCCTGCGCTCCAATGAAAAAAAGTCCCAACCCATCCAGCCTCTGCTTATAACTCAAACCCTCCATTCCCAGCAACATCCTGGTAAATCTCTTCTGAACCCTCTCCAGTGTAATAATATCTTTCCTGTAAGAGGGTGACCAGAATTGGACACAGTACTCCTAAAGAGGCTTCAGCAATGCCCTGTACAACCTCAACATGACACCCCAACACCTATGCAAGTAACCATCTTGTTATCTAAAAACTGAGGAGGCGATGGCCCAGAGGTATTATGACTGGTCCGTTAATCAAGAGACCCAGCAATGGTCTGGAGTCTTGGGTTCAAATCCCACCTTGGCAGATGATGGAATTTGAATTCCATCACAGACAAGTGAAGGGTCTAATGACGACCATGAATCAATTGTCAGGAAAACCCCCATCTGGTTCACTAATGACCTTTAGGGAAGAAAACTGCCATCCTTACATGGTCTGGCCTACATGTGACTCCAGACCCACAGCCCAATGTGGGTTGACTCTTAACTGCCCTCTGGGACAATTAGGGATGGGTAATGAATCATGGCCTAGCCATTTTTTCCAACAACTTGTGCCTCTTCTATACGTACTGTACAATTGAGGTTTTGTTTCTACTAATCACTAGATTGGTCAAGACAAATGAAAATTGGTGGCAATGCTCACCCAGTGCCACCTACTGGTAAAGGTGGAAAATACCACAAGATACTGGCACCTGTTTCTGCTCCTATGACATAAGGCCTTAAGCCAGGAGTGGTCATCTGGGAAAGGAACACATGGTTGCAGTGGTGTTGATCTGACACTCCCCCTCCAACCATGAGGAGCAAAGGTCCACAAGATCTAGAAAAAAAAAATCAACCGCTATAAGATCCATTACCAATTTAAGAAGATAGGGTAATTCAGCAGCTGAAATATGATTACCCAGAGGGGGAGACTGATAGAGGCAGCAGTGCTGAGGAACCACACCATAAAGGAAAACTTCACTCAGAAACTGGTAAGAAGCACTGGGGCAAGAGAAACAAAAGACAGTCACACAAATAACTTATCAAAGGCGGTTCTGTAATGAGCAACTGAAGCTCCAGGAGTTAGAGGGAAAACTAAGGAAAGAAAGGGAATAGCTTTCTGGAAAAAATGGATGAGAAAATTAGAAAATCATAGAACGGAGATGGTGAAGAAGGTCATCCAACCCATCATGTGGGCACCGAGTGCAAATCTCCTGCCTTCCCCCATATCCCAACATGCCATTTCTTTCCAAATGTTCATCCAATACCCACTTGAATGTCTGAATTGAACCTGCCTCCATTACACTTCCAGACCCCAACTACTGTGTGTGTGGAGACGTGTTTTCCCCCCTCACTTCAGCCTTGCTTTGCATGCGCATCACACTTAAATCTAAGCCCATCTCTCATTCCTTTTCTGTTTATAAGCTTCTCCCTGTCTATCCATCTCATTCACATTTTAGAATCATGGATCAGAAACAGTTCAATTCTGGTCACCCCACCATAGAAAATATGTTGTGAAACTTCACAGGGTGCAGAAAAGATTTACAAGGATGTTGCTAGGGTTGGAGGCTTTGAGCTATAGGGAGAGGCTGAATAGGCTGGGGTGTTTTCCCTGGAGCGTCGGAAGCTGAGGGATGACCTTATCGAGGTTTACAAAATCATGAGCGGTGTGGATACGATAAATAGCCAAGGTATTTTTCCCAGAATAGGGGAGTCCAAAACTAGAGCACATAGGTTTTAAAAGGGACCTAAGGGGAAACATTTTCATGCAAAAGGTGTTGCATGTATGAAATGAACTGCCAGAGGAGGTGGTGAAGGTTATTACAGTTACAACATTTAAGAGGCATCTGGATGGATATATGAATAGGAAGGTTTCAGAGGGATGTGGGCCAAATGCTGGCAAATGGGACCCTGGGGGAAAAGACCTTGCCTATTCAACTTATCCATGCCCCTCATGATTTTATAAACCTCTGTAAGGTCACCCCTCAGCCTCCAGTGCTCCAGGGAAAATAATCCCATCCTATTCAGCCTCTCCCTATAGCTCAAACCTTCCAACCCTGGCAACATCCTTGTAAATCTTTTCTGAACTCTTTCAAGTTTAACATCCTTCCTATAGCAGGGTGATCAGAACTGCACACAGAGAATCCAAAAGTGGCCTAACCAATGTCCTATACAGCTGCAACATGACCTTCCTACTCACATGCTCAGTGCTCTGACCAATAAAGGCAAACATACTATATACCTTCTTCACTATCCTGTCTACTTGCAACTCCACTTTTAAGGAACAACAAACTTGCACTCCATGGTCTCTTTATTCAGCAACACTCCTCAGGACCTTACCATTATAGTTATAATTATCTGCCCTGAGTTGCCTTTCCAAAATGCAGCACCTCACATTTATCTCAGTTAAACTCCATCTGCCACTCCTCAGCCTATTGGCCCAACACATCAAGGTACTGCTGTCCTCTGAGATAACCTTCTTCTCTGTCCACTACACCAATACAGTATGATAAAGAAACATTAAAAAGATGGATAAAATAAAGGAATTGTTACTGTTTTGCTGTGTGAGAGTTGAGTAAGCTATTCAACTGGGAGGTGTGTCACTGGACTCATAATGTGGAATACCAGCCTAATGTTCTGAGGACAGGGTATGGCAGTGACGAAAACTGAATTCAATAAAGAGTTGGCCATTTGTCCACTGCCAATTGTAAAAACCTATCTGGTTCATTCTTGCACTTGAGGGAAGGAAATCTGCTGTCCTTACCAGGTCTGGCCTACATGTGACTCTTGACCCACAGCTGTCATAGTTGGCTCTTAATCCCCCTTCTGAAATGGCCCTACAAGCTGCTCTGCTAAAGGGGCAATTAGGGATGGTCACCAAATTCTGGCCTTGCCCAAGGGAGCCCACATTGTACTGGTTACCTCCAATTGCTATCCTTGGTATATTGAGGTCTTTCAATGAATTGGCCTTTCACTTGCCTTTTTTTTCAGCCCAAGATTCAGATAATTTGGTGATGCCGTTATCTACTCAAGTGTGTATGTAGTTAGCACTTTCTCTCGGGGGTGAGGTTCCAGCTGAAGCTATGCTTGAGCTGTTGCAAAAGTGCATGGAAAGATCCCATCAACAGCAATGCAAAATAATGAGCAGACAGCAGTCTGTGTTTTGCATGGTGTTGGTTGAGGGATAAACATTGTCCAGTTCATGGGCTAATACCGGTCATTTTCCTCAAAGGGCAGATAGGGTCTTGGCTTTGACATCTCATTTCCACACCAGACACTTCTGATTATGTAATGCATCATCCATCCCGCACTGGGAATGTCTACCTGGATTATATGCTGAAGAAATTGGGAATCCTGTGGTGAGTAACTAATCTTCATGCCTGTCCACCATCAACAAGGCACAAGTCAGGATTGTAATGGAATACTCCCCACTTACCTGGATGGGTGTAGCGCCAACAACACTCAAAAAGCTTGACACCATCCAGGACAAAGCAGCCCCTTCTTGATTGGCACCAAATTTACAAGTGTCCACCCTCTCCACCACTGATGCTACAGTGTGTACCATCAACAAGATGCACTGCAGCAACTCACCAAGGCTTCATAGACAGCATCTTCCAAACCCATGACCTTTACGATTGAGAATGACAAGGGTAGCAGGTACATGGAAGCACCAATCCCCCCTGCCAGCTTCCCTCCAGGTCCCATCCTGATTTCGCTGCTTCTTCAGTGTCGCTGGGTCAAAATCCTGAAACTTCCTCTCCAGCAGCACTGGGTGGGTGTACCTACACCAGTTCAAGAAGGCAGCTCACTACCACCCTCTGAAGGGCAACTAGGGAGGCGCAATAAATACCGGTCCAGCCAGCGATGCCCACTTCCTGTCAATGAAGAATGCAAAAAATAAAATCTCTGGAGCGAGACTTGAATCCAATGAAGAGGCAAAAGGGACATGGTTGGTGGGAGAGTGTGAAAACTCTTAACTGTGGGGACAAATCCCAGAGCTGAGTCATTCACTCCCACTCCTCGAAACCCAACCAGAGAGACCAAGGTGTTAAGATGTTGGTAATACCACACTGATGAAATTCAATTAGCTGCACACTGTTCTTAATTGGAAAGCTGTGGATTTGGACGGTTGAAGGCAGCAATGTCACGGTTCATTACAATTTGATTGGGCCCAGTTGCATCTTGATGGCAAGTGACTCACAGTTGACGTATTTGATATAATTGGTTGGTACTTGGCACAGGTCCCATGTTGCTATATTTAGACATCATCGGAGAGTTGTGCAGCTCCAAAAAGCCGGACTGGATTTTTAAAAATTAATGGATTTTCCCCTTAGGATATAGAATTGGTGGTGGAGAGAGGAGGAGGCAGTAAATATCATTGAATCCCTACAGTGTGGAAGTGGGCCATTTAGCCCATCGAGTCCACACTGACCCTCTGAAGAGAATCCCTCCCAGGCCCACCCGTGGAACCCTGCATTTCCCCATGGCTAGCCCACCTAGCCTGCATGGCCCTGGACACTATGGGGAATTTAGTGTGGCCAATCCACCCTAACCCGCACATCTGTGGACTGCGGGAGGAAATTGAAGGACCCAGAGAAAACCCACACAGACACATGGAGAATGTGCAAACTCCATGCAGTTGCCAGAAAGTGGAATCAAACCAGAGCCCCTCGCACTGTGAAGCAGCAATGCCACCACGGATCACAGGAATTTCCTGATGAATGAAAGAGTGTCAGGAATCGTTGGACATTGACTATGAAATGGAGCATGCAATTAGTATCTGGGCTGGTTTATGGAAAGCAACAGAAGTGGAGAGGTTTAGAGAAGGTACTCCAGGAATCCAAGCAGCTAAAGGCATGGTGACCAATGGGTAGTTGGGAATTGAAAGATTAAGAGGCTTGGTTTGAGAGAGAGTTTTATCATTGAGACTTTTTTGGACCAGGTGTAGACCAGTATGTAAAGGACTGATAGGACTGGCAATTCTTTCTCATTCATTGTCATGGGAAGTGGGCACTGCGGGCTGGGCCCAGTATTTATTGTGTCTTTTTAATTGCTCCTTGCGAAGGTGGGGGTGAGCTGCCTTCTTGACCCACTGCAGTCTGTGTGGTGTAGGGACACCCACACAGGGCCATTAGGGAGGGTGTGCCAGGATTTTGACTAAGCGACTCCAAAGGAAAAATTATTTCCAAATCAGGATGGTG
Organism: Chiloscyllium plagiosum; assembly: GCF_037043375.1. Taxonomy (NCBI): domain Eukaryota; kingdom Metazoa; phylum Chordata; class Chondrichthyes; order Orectolobiformes; family Hemiscylliidae; genus Chiloscyllium; species Chiloscyllium plagiosum. The sequence continues at coordinate 8,056,155 of NW_028270182.1, forward strand.
AATCGCTCAGAGGGGAAATTATAAGGGGGCAGTGTTGGATGTATCTGATGCTTGTGGTCATGGGTTTGGAAGGGGTGGTTAGAGGAGGTGCTTCCATAGTATGCAGAACACATAGTCCAACCATTCCCATATTCCAATGACCCAAAAAGACACAGGTCATTTGATTTTGCATAAAGCAGGCACAACTTCCTCTTATCCTTCCTGGGCAAGTTTTGATCTCCATTCTGCGATTTCTCTGCCCTGACGGGCATTTGACTCTATCAGGGATTATGAAAGGCCACCGAAACACAAATTGGCTAGCCCACATAAACAGGCCCACCCATTGAATGTGTGCAGGCTAGCAACTCAGCTAGTCCCACTCCCTTATCCTTTCCCCAAGATCTAGAACATTTCCTCTCTTTGCTTGTGAATCCTTTGGGAAGATACTGTTTAACCTCCACCATGCTCTCAGGCAATGACTTCCAGATGCTGACTACACTCCGTGTGAAATAAAGTTTTTGCCCTCCTGCTGCCTTTGGCTTTTGTTGCTGAATCAACCCCCTTTGGTTTTTAGTCTTTCCACAGATGGAAACAATTTACTCCTTCTTGACTCTGTGCACAGCCTTCGTGCTTTTGAACAAGTCTCCGTTCTGCCCTCAATGATGAACAATGCCTTCCTAATCTATCCCTTCAACGGGAGAGTTTCATACCTGGAAATGTTCTCATAACCAAGGTCTATCCCTTCCCAAAAGCTATCATGCCCCTCCCTAAACTGCAGGCTCAGAATCCCAGTGCTACATGGCCATTGAGGCAGAGCCCGTCCATTATTCAGATTCTTCGCAACTTCCTTTAGAAATCTTCCCTCAGTGTTTACAAAAGAGTTGGAATCCACACATCCAAACAACCACAATTTCAACAGCCCATAGATTTTCTATTTTGGAAACAGCCAGACATTTGGCATAACCACAAATGGCTAAATATGTTGCCGTGAAGCAGGGCTTAAAGACAGGCATCTTCCTAACATGTACTGCAAATATTATCCTTCTGTCATTTTATCTATATGGTAGCATGAAGCTACATTGATAAATTATCCCTTTACAGTCACGCACTGATGGGACATTTATCATGAGACATAGAGAGAGGACTCCAATGGCCTTCTTCCACTAGCGCTGCTTTTTCACTGCTACTGTGAACAGTCACCTTCAACAGTGTAGCACTCACTCCTTACACCACAGAGTTTCAGTCTGTACTGAAGTGGGACTCGAGACCCACCATCTTCTGAGGTAAAGGGGGACTTCCAAACAGATCTTTACCTGACTTTGCACCAGCCCTGAGTGGACACAGTATATGACCAGACAGTGCACAGAAGGCTTTAATCACAGTTTATGAGTAGAGGGAAATTTACTCTGTACCTAACAGTGGATTGTACCTGTTGGATGGGGTCAGTGTAGAGTAAGTCTTACTCTGTATCTAACCCTGTACTCTCCCTGTCCTGGCAGTGTTTAATGAGGACAGTGTGAGATGACAATATAAGTCTCACATCACTAATCTATTGGGTTTGGCAGAGACAATCGAAAGTCGAAATGATGATTGCTAAATGCAAAATAAAAGCTTTTGATACGTGTAATGCAGCTGTTTAATGTTCAATAAATAGAAACTCAAATTTCACAGATTTACATGATCTTTTCACTCACAAAAATAAACATTCAAAATTCTGTTTAGACAGGGACAGGGTGTGAATTCAGGTGAAGTCTTACATCATTCTGGCTGTGAGAGAGCGAGCAATAGTTAAAAACACACACTGCCCATGGCCCAGCCTGCTTTCTCCACTTGGATCATTTGCAGAATTACCCAGCCAGAGGCCTTTTGTTAAACACACTTGGTACACGCTCAGAGGCTCTGAAACCATTCCAATAGTGCAGTGACCAAACTTGGATGCAAAACTCCAGCTGGGGACTCTAATTAATAAAGAGTTAATGATATCTTTTATCATTGCCATTTACACTTGCACACCATAAGTATCAACCCGATGACAACACTTAAAAGACATTTGGATGGGTATAAGGGTAGAAGAGGTTTAGAGGGATATGGGCCAAACACAGGCAAATGGGACTAGTTCAGTTTAGGAAAGCAGGTTGGCATGGACCTTCCTGAACTGCAGGACCCAGAATCCAGTATTACACAGCCATGAGGCAGAACAAGCCAGGGCAACTGTGCCAAGACCATGCATGTTGAGAATGCTAGCAATCGATGGATAACACCCCATGGGAGAACTGTTCAAACCCTAGTGTTGCAGCTAATGGAATCTTAAGTGCCCAACTAAAACAAAACTCTGGAATTCAAATGGAATAGTGAACCAAAACTGACCGCTCTTACCTCGTCTGGCCCACACGTGAGAACCATATCCTCACAACTAATGGGGCTGACTCTTTACCCTCAGTTCAAGGGACAATTAGGGATGGACACTAAAGATTTAGAACTGTAGGTCCCCAAAATGGGGGTGGGGGGTGGGTATTGAAAAAAAAATTGCACTAATCTCCCTTGTATTGGAATCCCATCAGAAGATGAGCATGTAGATGGGTCACTGTGAGCACACGCGCTGAGTTAATAATGTGCCTGGGAATGTTCCCTGGTGTTTGCTCGAAGAAAGTAGACTAGGGCTTCCAATCTTATTCATTGTATTAAATGAGGGTCTTTTGCAGGCAAACTTTCATAATTTTATGCTGAATGCTGCTGGTCTGTTTTCACCCGAATCATAGAATCCCCTACAGCGTGGAAGCAGGCCATTCACAACCCATTGAGTCCAGACCGATCTTCTGAAAAATATCCCACCCAGACCCACCCCCTACTGAATTCCTGCATTTCCCTCAGCTAACCCACCTAGCCTGCAAATCCCTGGACACTACGGGACAATTTAGCAAAGCCAATCCACCTAATTTGCACATCTTTGGACGAGAGGAGGAAACCCACACAGACAATGGGAGAATGTGCGAACTCCACGCAGACAGTTGCCCGAGGGTGGAATCAAACCCGGCTCCCTGGCATTAAGAAGCAGTGCTAACCACTGAGCCACCGTGCCCCCCCACCAAAGTCTTGAAATCACGTTAAAGTTTCCAGCAAAAAAAATCAAACAAAGTTGGAAAATTCTTTGGGAAATCTCGTCATAAGAGTTCCATTCTTCCCCAAAATTTGGCGCAAAGTGGCATTTCTGATTTTATTAAATGCCCCTCCCTTCCAAAATAGATACGATTGAACAATATCGGCGCATCAGAAACAGGAGAAATGACCAACTTTTAAAAGAGAAACAAACAAATAGGCTCTAGTTGCATGCATGCTGAGTGATCACTCTCACTAAGCCTTGAAGGAGATCATTCAGCCTGGCTTTGGCTTTGAGTAACATTTCCCCAGTTGGAATTGGAGCTGTGTCCCTACCCCTGTGGTCAGTTTCACCTTAGCTTGAGTCCCAAGAGCGCTGGTTACGGTATCACCACAAGGAGGCAATACTGAGTGGTGTTTAAATCACTGGAACCAGCAAACCAGAATCCCACATCATGGTCGAAAGGCAGAATTCAATCCGATTAGATTAGATTAGATTAGATTCCCTACAGTGTGGAAACAGGCCTTTCAGCCCAACAATTCCAGCCGACCCTCTGAAGAGTAATCCACCCAGTCCCATTTCCCTCTGACTAATGCACCTAACACTATGGGCAATTTAGCACAGCCAGTTCACCTAACCTGCACATCTTTGGACTGTGGGAGGAAACCCACACAGACTCAGGGAGAATGTGCAAACTCCACACAGATAGTCGCCTGAGGCTAGAATGGAACCTAGGACCCTGGTGCTGTGAGGCAGCAGTGCTAACCACTGAGCTACCGCACCGCCCTAAAGCCTGGTGTTAAGATGACCGCTACCAGAAAAGTCCATCCTGTTCACTAATGTCCTTCAGGGTGGGAAATCTGCTGTCCTTACCTGGCCTGCCCTCCAGACACAAAGCAATGGCGGTGACTCTGAATTGCCCTCTGGTGCAATTAGGGATGGGCATTCTCAGCCTAAGAATGAATATATTTCTTATGCAAAAATTCAGGGTAGTGGGTGCAGGGGCAGGGGGTCCGGTGATATAGTTGCCACAGCCAGGGGAAGACGTGCCCCAGGGGACAGGCAAGGTAGAAACCAGTCACGCTGAGCGAGGAGGCGCATAGGGCAACGGACAGGTAGGCACCTTCGCTCAGCTCCAGGACTACAAGGTTGGAATGATGCAAAAGGGGACCAACTAGGCTATCCTATCCCTCCCTCAGCCTGATATCTGCACACATCCCCCACCACTCCGCTATGGCGACACCCCTCCCCCAAACAGTTGCACGCATAAACAGCTGCCAGCCCACGTCGCCATGGGAAATAACATTACATGGCAAAAACAAAACACCACTGATTCATCCAAATCCCTTGCCCCCTAGTGACTAGGTGTAAAGCAACATGAAAGCCCCCAGCTCTGTTGAAATGCTCAATGACGGTAAACTCAGTCAGAACGCAGAGACGGTTCACCCTCATCCTTTCAAGGCAGCAAGACCAAACCCCTTTAGAGAGTACAAGAGTACAATCAGGATTGCCAGTATCTCAGCAGTCAGTGAGGCGAGGATTGGAGGACGGGCAGGGGGTTGGCGTGATAGCTCCATGGGGAAGACCAATTAGATGCCAGCCTCGCTGCCCATTCACAACTCTTGATCATTGCATTACAGCTTCCTTCCAATACCCATGTCAAGGCGCAAAACATCCAACCAAAAGATCTCCCATCTATTATCAATGGGGTTGCATGTTTTGCCAACTTCCGCTTTCTTGGACATCAATGCAGTTGCAGACTCCCCTCAGCAGGTGGCACTAACTGCAGAAGGTGTCCACTTGCCTGGTGAAGAAAGGCCCATGGGTGACCTTCTTAGATAGAGGGGGGGGACAGATCTCGATCATCACGAAGGGTTGGAAACATCCAACCAGGGGAGCAGACTTGGCCAAGATGGCAGGCACAAAACTCATCGCTGCCACGGCCAGACCCTAAGTGTCCCCTCTGACCCCAACAACAATGCACAAGGGAACAGGAGGAGAGGCATCTCCTGCTCAAAGTCCTTCCATTCACATGGGTAAGACCACTGGGCAAGGAGGAGAAAGTCTTGCCTACTTATCGAGAAATGAAGACTGTAGCCCCAAGTTGACGCCAGTCCACCTCCCAGCGAAGGCTCCAGTCAAGATTCTCTACCCTCGTCCCCATTATTGCCAGCTCTTTCCTTCCATCCGGCCCAGTTCAGCACTCAGCATTGCTCGAGAGTCAAAATGCGTGCTGCTCCACTCCTCAAAGCCCGCGGGTTGGACATGAGGAAAGTCGATTCTTATCTTCAGACAGGGACTCGACAGAATCAACACAGCAAATTTGTTGTTGAAAATTTTGGTCCTGATCACAACCCCCTTTCCCACCCCACCCTCCCCCAATCAACCAAAATACCCCCCACCAACTCCCCCCCCCCTCACTCCCACCCCACCCCACCCCACCCCCAACACACACACATTTTCAATGTAGCCGTATGTCAGGCGTGTACGGCTATGCCAGGCCCATTTCTTCAAGGACGCTGCGTGGAGACTCATCGTCCTGTAAAGGGGCAACAAAATCTTGTGTCAATGTCAATATTGCAGTGAAGCTAACAGAATTGCACAAATAAAGGGTTTAAGGTCTTCACTCATCTACAGCCGGGGGCATTGCCTCTGGATTATTAATTCAGAGGCCCAAGCTAATGGCCGTTAGACAGGTTTGAATCCATCACAGAAGTCAATGCAGCTTAAATTCAATTAATAAACTGAAATTTGGCTTGAAGGTAAAGACAGAGAATGGTGGTATAGGATCATTGTTCAAACTGCAGACTCATGACCAGCGACGTGCAATTGAAGTAAATAATTTGGAGGAGAGTTTAGGAGGTATACTTGTGGATGACACCATGATTGGTGGTGCAGTGAAGGTGGTTATCTGGGAATACAGTGAGATCTTGATCAACTGGGTCAGTGGGCCAAGGTCTGGCAGATGGAGTCAGGAGGTGAGTTACTTACTCCAGCTTCTGACCTGCTCCTGTAGCCACAGCACTTGTGCTTCTATGTGACTGGCCTGGTTCAGGTTCTGTCACCTCCAGGAAGTTGACAGCATTGGAAATAAATTTCACAAGATTCCCTGTCTGAAAATTCTCACCCTGCCCTCCAGGATTTGGAATAGTGCACCTATCAGAGATTGGGAAATGGTGGGGTAATGGATTAAATGACAGAGGGATGTGGGATCATAGAATCTCTAGAGTGCAATAAAGGTCATTCAGCCAATTGAATCTGCACTGACTCTCTAAAGAGCAACCCCCTATCCTATCTCGGGAACTCCAGATTTCCCACGGCCAACCCACCCTAACCCACACATCTTTGTGACTGTGGGAGGAAACTGGAGCACACAGAGGAAATCCACGCAGACATGAGGAGAACGTGCAAAGGCTGCACAGTCACCCGAGGCTGGAATCGAGCCAGTGTCACGGCGCCGTGAGGTAGCAATGCTTACCACTGAGACACTGTGCCACCCCTAAATCCCACCCGGGATATTGCTTCTGCCAAAGAGCTAGCACAGGCATGGTAGGCTGAAAGGCCTCCATCTCTGTAACCAGTGGTTATGACCACTTCTCCTGTAACTACAGCCACAGTTTGAGCTTTCGAGTCTGCTTTCAATCATGCCTCTCCCAGAATAGCAGATTATTACGGGGGCGTGTAAGTAAATATTTTCGATGAGTAAGGCATCACAGCTGTGTGGGGCGAGGGATTAGTTTTCCTGTCAGTTCTGTGTGCTACACATATGGACCAGCTGCTGAACGACACTCTGAGGGTTACATAGGGAGACTGAACTCCCCTGCACAGCGGCCAGGTACCCACAGTGCAGCACCACAAGAGGTCCAATTGCCCACCTACCTCCTGCATGAGGTCCGCCTGCTCGATGGCCTTCAGCACGTTTTTCTTCGATGTGTCCTGGATCTCACCTCCCATCAGAAACTCGTCCAGGATGAAATAGGCCTTCTCGAAGTTGAAGATGATATCCAGTTCACAGACCTTCAAGCAGACAGGAATTAGCAGCACCACGATGTTCGCCCTTCCCCACCTCCCCATTTCCCCTGCAAGGTTCCTCCCTTAGAATCACTAAGTGTGGAAGCAGGCCATTCGGCCCATTGAGTCCGCACCAACCCTCCGAACAGAATCCCACCCAGACCCATCCCCGTATCCCAGCCCCTCTCCCATGGCTAACCCACCTAGCCTGCACAGCCCTGGGCACTGTGGGGCAATTTAGCATGGCCAATCCATCCTAACCTGCACATCTTTGGACTGCGGGAGGAAATCGGAGCACCCGCAGGAAACCCACGCAGACACAGAGACAGAGACAATGTACAAACTCCACACAGACAGTTGCCAGAGTGTGATATTGAACCTAGGTCCCTGGCACTGAGAGGCAGCAGTGCTAACCATTGTGCCACCTTGCTGCTCCTGTACTCCCTCAATAATCACAAGCTGGTTCCCCAGCTTCCCCTATTGACTAAGTGCTTCAAGGCATGGTTGTGTGATAGAGAGCCATGCTCATCCCAAGATCTGTACAGGGACTGAAACCTTGGCCTCCATTAGTGTAATTTACTGAATGTAATATTCTTTTTATTCCCCTGGAAATTAATTGAAGTTAGGGTGCAATTTACAATGGAACTTAGGAGTGGGAGCAGATGATTTGGCTCTTCAAACCTGCAACACCATTCAATAAAATTGTGACTGAAGTGATTATGTTCTGTGTACCACTTTGCTGTCGACACCACCACCCCCAACAGCCCTGTCTATCGGAGTCAGCCTGGAATAAATTCATAGACCTAGTCTCCATTATCATCTGGGGGAAGACAATTTCACACTTGCAAGTCCTCAGAGAAAACAATTCCCCTTGCTCCTTTCAAAAACAAAAGACAACCCATCCTTAACCTAGCCTCCTAGTTTAAGTCTCCCCGCCAAGTGGAAACACCCTCCTGGAAGCATCTGCTGACTTGTCAAAACCTTAGATATCGAATTAGACCATTCGGCCCATTGGGTTGACTCTGCCATTCGATCGTGGTTGATATGTTTCTCAACCCCATTCTCCTGCCTTCTCGCTGTAACCCTTGATCCCCCTCACTAATCAGGAACCTCTCTCTCTCTCTCTCTCTCTGTCTTAAACACCACTCAATGACTTGTCCTCCACAGCCCTTTGCGGTAATGAGTTCCACAGAGTCACCACCCTCTGGCTGAAGAAATTCCTCCTCATCTCAGTCCATCCCTTCACCCTGAGGCTGTGCCCTTGGCTCCTAGTCTCACCTACTAGTTGAAGCATCTTTGCCACATCCACTCTATCCAGGCCTCTCCGTATCCTATAAGTTTCAATCAGATGCCCCCTACCCCATCCTTCTAAACTCCATCGAGCACAGACCCAGAGTCCTCAACCGCTCCCCATATGACATGCCCTTTATCCCCGGAATCATTCTTGTAAACCCTGTCTGGACCCCCCTCCCAAGACCCATACACCCTTCCTTAGATACGGGGCTCAAAATGCTCATAGTATTCCCGCTCCTGCCAGAAAACTGTTCAATGAGCCATTGGTCTCTGGGACAAGTACAGGGCAGTTCAGTGGCTCAGAGGTTAGCACTGCTGCCTCACCACGCCAGAGACGCAGGTTCAATTCCAGTCTTGGGCTACCTATGTCGAGTATATCCATTCTCCCTGTGTCTGTATGGGTTGCCGTCAGGTGCACCAGTTTCCTCCCGGAGCCCCTTAGTGCCCAGGGATGCGTAGGTTATGTGGATTCGCCACCACCAATACAGAGTTACAGGGATGGGGTGGGACTGGGTTGGACATTCTGCTGCGGGGTTGGTGTGGACTTGATAGGCCAAATGGCCCACTTCTACATTGTAGGGGAGAAACACCTCTTCACTTCCAGCATTACAACATCCTCTGAATCGAGGAACAGAAAAGGTGGTCCAACAACACCATCCTCTCCCAAACTGTTCTTTAAAAATTAATTTATTGCTGGTCACTAATTGCCCATTGAGAAGGTGGTGGTGATCTGCCTTCTTGGACCGCTGTGGATTGACCCATAATGCCCTTAGAGAGGGAATGCCAGAATTTTGACCCAGCGACACTGAAGGAACGGCCAATATATTTCCAAGTCTGGATGGCAAGCCACTTGAAGGAAACCTTGCCTGTGGTATTGCTCCCTTGTACCTACTGCCATGACCTTCTAGATGGAAGTGTTTGTGGATTTGGAAGATGCCGTCTCAGCAGCTTGTAGATGGTACACACTGCTGCTACTGAGCGTCGGTGGTGGAGGGAATGGAAGTTTGTGGATGTGGTGCCAGTCAAGCAGGGAGCTGCTTTGTCCCTGGATGGTGTCAAGCTTTTTGTGCTATTGGAGCTGCCCCCATCCAGGGCAAGTGGGGAGTACTGACTCACACTTCTGACTTGTGCCTTGTCGATGGTGGAGTCAAAAGAAGAACAATACAGCACAGGTACAGGCCCTTCAGCACTCTAAGCCTGCGCCATCATGTTTTGCCCTTCCATGCTAAAACTGTCTTCACTTACAGAATCTGTATCCCTCTTTTCCCTTCCGATTCATGTATTCGTCCAGGTGCTTCTTGAATGCTGTTGTTGTCTCTGTTTCCACTAATTCCTCTGACAACGTGCTTCAGACACTCATCACTCTGAAAAATGTGGCTTGCACATATCTTTTACGCATCCTCCCTCCGCACCTTGAACTCGTATCTCTGAATAACTGACCCCTCCACCCTCATACTTTCCACTCTATCCACACCATTCACAATCTTACAAACGTCTATCAAATCGTCCCTCAACCTCCAGCATTCCAGTGAAAACAAACCCAGTCTATCCAACCTTTCTTTGTAGCTAACATCCCCCATACCGGGCAACAGCCTGGTTAAACTTCTTCTGTACCCTCTCCAAAGCATCCATATCCTTCTGGTAGTGTGGTGTCCAGAACTATATGCAATATTCCCCTTGCTGAGTCAGGAGATGAATTAGTCACTGCAGGATTCCTAACCTCTGACCTGCTCTTGTAGCCGAATATTTAAATAACAAGTTAAAAGGAAGCCAGGGCGCTCTGCTATCCAATAAACCAGGACCGTAGTCACATACCACATGTAATATACACCCCACCATCTGGAGAATTATTTTTGGTGGGGAAAAGTACCATATTATATTAAGATAATTAAAGTTGGAATATTTGTATGAATCTCAGGGTCACTCTCGATCAGCAAGAGACTGGAACGAAGGGCTCTGGTAAAAGGTCAATGACTTGGAACGTCAAGCCTGTTCTCTTCACACACACACACATTGTCTGAATGCTTCCAACGAGTACAGTTTTAATCCCTCTAATTTATTCTCTGTGATCTCCACCGCGACACTCCACATGACTCTGTACGGAGGGGCAGGGTCACTTACGCTTCCAAAGTATTTGTCCAATAACTCAACGTAACGGTGGATGAGCTCTAGTGTCAGCAGTTCATTGTCTTGGTCCTCAATGGCACAGCAGAAGTAAAGGCTGGCATACCTGTGAGGGAGAGACAAAGAGGCACCATTTCACTTCCAACACTTATGGCAACTGTATAACAATTGCTTCTTGCGCAGGCAGGTCCTTACAACATTCAGGTTTCCACACACTCAGTAACTCTGGGCGCACATAACGCATTGCCAAATACAATGCACACCGGATGTTCACAACATTGTGGTCAGACCATCTCCATTCCCATCTGTTCCTATCATATTGTGGAATGTGGGTGTCGTCAGAAAGGGCCAGCATCTATTGATTGCCCTTCATTGCTCCTTGAACTGAGGGGCACGCTCAAAGGGCAGTTAAGAGTCAACAGCGTCGCTGTGGGTCTGGAGTCATGTCGGCCAGACCAGGTAAGGACGGCAGATGTTCCTCCCAAGAGGAGGCAAACGGATCTGCTTTTTTCCCCTTTCACCAATAGCTACAAAGTACAGTCCCAGAGAATCTCAGGGCTGCGCTCTCGTTATAGAGGGACAGAGTGGGGGGGGAATGTGGGGGGAGGGGAGAAGGAAGATGGGCGGGAAGAAAAGCTGGTTGTCTGACAGTCAGCATCCAATTGGGCTAGGAGATGGTTCGGTTTCCAGCTCTCAGTCTAATGATTGCAGCGAAGTCAGCCGGTTTGACCTCATAGATTGAGAGTTCTCCGATTGGGGTTGTTAACCTGGTCTAATCAAGGAACCGCTGGCTGACAGATAGAAACAGGAGTCTTCTCTTTGTTGAGAAGGGCACTTGCTTGTCACTGGCCACTCGGGTGTTTCCTTTGTTCCTGGTGGTGGAAAATGAATAGATTTCTGCACTTGTTGTTCTTCACTATGTCCTACACCTGAACACACACATGGGTGCTGGGGAAAAGTAAGTACTACCGCTGTGAGGCGGTGGTGTGGGAGGAGGGGAAAGAAGAATAAAATAAACAGGAGTGTCAGGGGTTGTGTTACAAAAAAACACATATGTTCTCTTCATTCTGAGAGCTGGATCAGTGGGGCAGGATTCTCCATTTTGTGTTTGAGAGGGGACTGACCTCTGAACTGCCTGGATCAAAGAAAGAAAAAACACAGGAGTCTCAGAGGGAGCCAGACCAGCTTCAATTACTATGTATGCGTAAATAAAAGTTGACATGGCAATGGGCTTCTGGGCTCTGTGGAGTTATTTCATATACGATGGTGGCATACACAGAGACGGATGTAGACAGACTTTAATATTGCTGAAGAAAAGACATATTTGTTGAAGTGCTCCTCAGGACAATTCGCATAAATACCAGAAGTATCAATGTATTTATTTTTAGTGTTGATGTAGGAGAGTAAATGGATAGTTTGGCTAATGGTCTCTGATTGGTAGAGCTGCACTAATGGAGAATGCCTCAGTTAAATGACAACTGATAGTTAACTGCCAATTATTGTTTAAAACTTGAACCAAGCAAGTTGACACTGAATGCTCAAGGTCTTGCCCTAAGAAATAAACTGGGGAATGGCTATCACCTATTTTAGAGAGTCAGATTTTACACAGAGGGTGGCTTGAATTAGAATGAACTTCCTGAGGATGCAGTGAATGTGGGGACAGTTACAATGTTTAAAAGACATTTGGATAAGTACATGAATAGGAAAGGTTTGGAGGGATATGGGCCAGGAACAGGCTGGTGGGACTAGTTGCTTGGAATTATGTTTGGCAGGGACTGTTTGGACCAAAAGGTCTGTTTCCGTGTTGTATGACTCAATGACATGATGGCAGCAATCTGTCAATGGCAAACACCACTAGTGTCACATTTTGCTCCAACCTTTGAGATATGAGTTTCAGTGCCAGGTACGTGAGTCCCATATTCCAAGATCTGGCAATGGGATTATTTCAAACAACATGCATCAACAGTTATTCTCAATAAGCAAGGTAATGGCCTTTCCCAACCAGTTTGCAAAATTAACTGTCCAACATGAGTTGCAATTCCCTGACTGGACAACAATTGTGAAATAATCTGAATGCACAAAGAATTGCACTGACTCCAAATTTACAATGGTCAGGCTCACTGTGTTGTGAGTACTGGAAGCCACATAGATAATCGAGTTCTGTTCTTTGCAGCTAAAGCAAAGCATGTAGATTACTGTGACAATGTCGTGGCTGCAACATCTGTATTTTGTCCTTTTTTGCTGAAGAGAGGTTTAAGACAGAAGTAGAGAGCTACCTAGTGAAGGCCAATAAAGTAAACAGCTTGGGAGGGCTGGGTTTTACTTTTACAAAGTTGGAACAATAAAAGCAGCCTGAATGGGTGGGGTTAGGTTCCCATAGATTAATGATTTCTTTTTAAGATAGCTTTCAGCAGTTGCTGTTGGAGTTTCAACAGAGTTGGAAGCTGCAGTTAATGTCTCTGGGCTGCTACTGAATTTTTGCTTGATATTTTCTCTCTCTCTCTCTGCTGCTGGGTTGCGTGTGAGAAAAGTGATTACTTAACTGGCCTTTTTACAAAGGAGTGCGTTTATGGACTGTTAGTATATTTGAACAGTTAAATAGTAACGTTATTGTACCTATTATTCTGTAAAGTTTCCCAACAGAGTTAAGTTATTCCAAGTTCTTCTTTCTTTTGTTGCATTTTAACTGTAGCGTTTAAATACATCATGCTTTGCTTAACAACAAGTCATTTGAACTGCATCAGAAACACAGGCTCTTTACATTTGCCTTCAAAAATAAAAAAAAGTTAGGGTCTAGGCTACCTTCTTAAAATACTTTAAGGGAGTCTGGTCTGGTCCATAACATTACGGTTCAGTCTCTCAATGGTTAGCACTGTTGCCTCACAGTGCGAGGGACCCGGGTTCGATTCCAGCCTTGTGCGACTGTCTGTGTGCAATGTGCACATTCTCCCCCTGTCAACGCCGGTTTCCTCTGGGTACTTCAGGTTCTTCCATACTGGAGAAAGTGAGGACTGCAGATGCTGGAGATCAGAGTAGAGAGTATGGTGCTGGAAAAGCACAGCAGGTCAGGCAGCGTCTGACAAGCAGCAGAAGAATCGACGTTTCGGGCATAAGCCCTTCATCGGGAATGAAGGGCTTACGTTCGAAACATTGATTCTCGAGTTCCTCAGATGCTGCCTGACCTACTGTGCTTTTCCAGCCCCATACTCGCAATTTTCCTCCCACAGGCCAAAGATGGATTGGCCATGCTAAATTGCCCAGTGTTCAGGATGTTTACGTTAGATGCATTAGTTAGGAGAAATGTAGAGTAATAGGGTAGAGGAATGGATCTGGATGGGATAATCTTCGGAGGGTCAGTGTGGAGTTGTTGGGTCAAATGGCCTGTGTCCACACTGTAGAACTTCTATGATTACACTGTGCCCTGTTGCAACTCAACAAAATAGATGATCATCATTCTCAGCTTTATTTCTTAGGCAGTGCCATTACCAGAGTCAAACTACCTGGTTTATAATTTGATTTCAATCCTGGCAGTTAACTGCCAGACATCATCAACTGGGGTCTTCACCATGGCAACACCTCCAATCAGAAGTCCACTTGCCAACCTATCAGCACTTGCCTCTCTTATAGCAAAGGGATAACGGCGACTATAGTGTGAAACCTTTTGCACATTGCCCTGTTGACTGCAAGATGAAGAGCTTCATGAAAATGTTGTAATGCAATGTATTTGGCTGCGCTTGCTTGCACATTACGTTAATGTGTGCCTTTTGCAGATTTTTGGAGAGGTGGGGAGGGGGGTCTGGCGGGGAGAAAGAGGATAGTTTGCAATCTGGGAGAGAACCAGAAGGGAAAGATCGGGCAGGGACAAGAGGGGCACGAGGGAGAAAAAAAACAGAGACAGACACTCTTGTGTAACATCTTGCCCGAATAAGACAACAGCTCCGATGCTGCAGCACTCCCTGGGTTTCACACGGGGAGTGGTGGCCTGGATTATGGCACTCTGGGTGTCTGGAGCAGGACCTGAACCAGTGACATTGAAGTCTGGAGGAGAAGAAGGAGGAAAACCCTACAGGGAGAGGTGACTTTGTTGGAATGGTGCGGGGGAGGTGGCTAGAACATATTTGTGGCTCATGCCGAATTGTTCTCGACTAGCTGAGCAAACACAGCGCTATCACAACTGAAAACAAAACAGCAAACCAAATCAGTCACGGATCGATGATCATGGAACAATTAAGAGACTCTTCTCAGCTCTGCTAAATAATTCCAGTCCTCTTCAAATCCCCAGCTGGGATTTGAAGTGCCGTACGGAGAGAGACAGATTGCAATCTGAAAGTCAATCGTTGGAAAGATGTGGTAAGAGTTTCCTAATTGTTGCACAGCCAGTAAAACCACTTATGGACCCTTCTTATTGAAAACTGGCTTCCTGGTCGGTTTCCAGAACAAGACTGCATTCGTACTTTGTCTTTAGCAGAGCAAGATCCTTCTCGGTAGCAATACCACTTGCTGCATGCCTTCAACAGATCGGCTAGATCCTGTGATCGTTTTCATTTATGGGTGTTGCTGGCTGGCCAGCATTTATTGCCCATCCCTAGCTACCCTTGACTTGCACGGCCATTTCAGAGAGCAATTGAGAATCAACCCTGGTGCTGTGGCTCCAGAGTCACATGTAAGCCAAACCAGGTAAGGATAGCAGATTTCCTTCCCTGAAGAACATCCATGAGCCAGATGGGATTGTCTGACAATCAGCAATGGTTTCATGGTCATCAGTAGGTTCTTAATCCCAGATTTGTGTTTTTTTTTAAAAGTGATTTGAAATTCCATTGTTTGCCGTGTCGGGATTCAAACCCAGATCCCCACAACATCAGCTGAGTTTCTGGATTAAGAGGCTAGTGATAATACCATTAGGGCATAACCTGCCTCTAAATACACTCATTCGCAAGTACATCCCCATTTCTGCACCATCACTTGGTCCTAATCCTGAAATATCCTTCCCACCAGGAGCACCCTCGATGGCCTTACACTGCATGGAGTGCAGCAGTACACCACCATCTTCACAAGGAACAATTATAGACGGGCAATAAATATCACTAAGAGAGTCAAACTGCTCAGTTTACAATTCCTGGCAGTTAACTAACAGACATTATTAACTTGTACATTCTCTGTGGCAACACCTCTAATCAAAAGTCCACCTGCCAACCAATTAGCAGTTGCCTCTCTTACAATATAGACCAGATAGTGACGCTCACATTCCCTGAATGATGGCAAAGCAACAGAATCATAGAATCCATACAGTATGTAAACAGGCCATTTGGACATCCCTGGACACAATGGGCAATTTAGCACTGCCAATTCACCTAACCTGCACATCTAGGGGAGGAAACCCACGCAGACACAGGGGAAAACGTGCAACCTGCACATAGACGGTCAGCTGAGGTTTGAATCGAACCCTGGGTCTCTGGCACTGTGAGGCAGCAGTGCTAACCACTGAGCCACCCCAGGAATAAGAATAGAAGGATATGCTGATAGGACCACTGATAGGACACAGGTGGAGCAGAAACCTGAACAGCCCAGAGTCTGTGCTTTGAAGTGTCCTGCAACAGAAAGTGACCCACCTCTTGTAGACGATTTTCAGGTCCTTCCACTCCAGGAAGCTGCACATCTTGGGCTTGCGCCCCAGTACGATCTGCATCAGCTCCCGGCCCAGTTTCTTCTTCTCCTTCTCAGAGACGGCGGTGTACCATTTCTGCAATCGCAGCTTGCCTTGGCGACTGAACAGCAACATGAAGCGCATCTGTGAACCCAGAGCAGAGCAGGGTGAGCTGGGGAGGCGGCTGACTTTACAATGCTACCGCCTGGGAGTGGTGTCTCTGACACCCCAGAATCACACCCCATCCAAACCAGCCCCACAGCCTCCAGCTGGGGCTAAAACGTACACCTCATCAACTTTTCCAAAGCTTAAAAACAAAACTGGTCATTTATCACATTGGTGAGAGAGGGCTTGCTGTGTACCAATTTGCTGTGGAGCTTCCAACAATGTACCACTCAGAAAACCTTGTCAGTGGTCTTACAACACTTTGAGATGTCCCAAAGGATGTAATGGGCACTTTGTAAATCCAATCTTTTCTCTCTACTTGTTAAACACATCCAGAGCAAAGTCATGAAACCGCAGAATTTGGAGAATCCAGTTGACAAACAACATAAAAACCAAATCAAAATTGGCAAATGTGGCTTCACCATCTCAGTGATAATGTTGATTTCGGCACACATGCGACCCCCACAGAGAGCCTGCTAACTTTCACCTGTGTGAACAGCAAACAGATTCATATGCACAACTGAATCACGGCAGCAACAGCTTATCCCCTTTCATATCTGTAACGGTTATCACAGAAATGCTAGA
Source organism: Chiloscyllium plagiosum (assembly GCF_037043375.1). Taxonomy (NCBI): domain Eukaryota; kingdom Metazoa; phylum Chordata; class Chondrichthyes; order Orectolobiformes; family Hemiscylliidae; genus Chiloscyllium; species Chiloscyllium plagiosum. The sequence continues at coordinate 8,073,053 of NW_028270182.1, forward strand.
GTGTGGTTACAGGCTGTTCAGCCTATCAAGTCCACGCTGCCCCTCCAAGCAGCAGCTCACCTAGACCCACCCCCACCGTATCCTTGTAACCATGAATTTCAAATGGCTAGCCCACTTAACCTGCACATCCCTGGAAACTACGGGACAATTTAGCACGGCCAATCCACCTTAACCTGCACATTCCTGGGCACTACGGGACAATTTAGCACGGCCAATCCACCCTAACCTGCACATTCCTGGGCACTACGGGACAATTTAGCACAGCCAATCCACCCTAACCTGCACACCTTTGGACTGTGAAAGGAAACCAGAGCATCCAGAAGAGGCTCACGCAGACATGACAGTCATCCGAGGCTGGAATCAAACTTGGGTCACTGGCGCTGAGGCAGCAGTGCTAACCACTGAGCCACGGTTTTTTTTAATCTTTCAAATTGAACAGGTTCTGCACCTGTCCTGGGAATGTTTGGTGAGGGCAGTGTAGAAGGAGCTTTACTTGCAGTTTGTAAAAAAAAAATAGAGGGACCTTCTTTTCCACTTAAAAGGGTTGAGCTTTTCTCTTTATCTAACCTTGTGTTCTCCCGATCGTGGGAGTGTTTGATGGGGAACAGTAAAAAAGTTGTCTTATTTCAGTTTAAGAGTAAAGAGAGCTTTTTTTGCTCAGTTTAAATGAGTAGAGGGATTTTTACTTTCAGCTATTCTGTATCTAACCCTGTGCTGTCCCCATCCTGCGAATGTTTGATGGGAGACAGTGTAGAGTGAGCTTTACTCCATATTGATCTCCGCGCTGTCCCTGTTCTGGGAGTGTTTGCAGAGGAAAACCCGGAGTAAATGTCACTAACTTCGATAAACAACAAATTCAGCAAAATTACTGAATGTAGGAGACTCACTGAAAAGCTCGCTAACACATTCAGATAGTTGAAGTGCTTCACAGAACTGAGTTTAATCTGACTGCAATGACTCATATGAGCAAAAGCAATTATTTAACAAATCCCAACATACTTCCATGCAGAGATTGGATTCCCTACAGTGTGGAAACAGGCCCTTCGGCCCAACCAGTCCACACCAACCCTCCAAAGAGTAACCCATCCAGACCAGTTTCCCTCTGACTAATGCACCTAACACTATGCGCAAATTAGCATGGCCAATTCACTTGACCTGCACATCTTTCGACTGTGGGAGGAAACCACAGCACCCAGAGGAAGCCCACGCAGACACGAGGAGAACGTGCAAACTCCACACAGACAGTTACCAGAGGCTGGAATCGAACCTGGGACCCTGGTGCTGTGAGGCAGCAGTGCTAACCAATGAGCCACCATGCCCCCGCCTGAGCTGAACAACCAGTTAATCTGCATTTTGCAATATTGCACAAGTTAGCTGCCATGCGTTACATTATGACAGCAACTGCATGTCAAAAAAAAGGGACGACGCACTGGTGACACAGAGTGCTGCAGAACTCCCTCGGATTGCGAAAGGTTCAAGCGCAATTATTTCTTGATCGTTTTGCGGGAATGAATTCAATAATAGCTCAAAAGCTAAAGATCATTCCCCCTTTTTGAATCCATGCCAAAAGAAAGGAAGGAAACATTCAGCACACAGTTTTAGGCTTGTCGCTTACTCATCCACCAGCAGAACCTGAGGAGGACACGCCTGGTTGATGTACAAAGGTCGATCCACACGGCATCAGCCCAGAGCTGTTCAAAAGCAAATACTGTTGACAGAAGAAATATTAACCTCCAGTTACAATGAGGTCAATCATTCACCCTACTTCAAAAGGGATGGATGCCCTCAAGAGGTTTTATTTTTTGCAATTCTTAACAAAAATAACTCCCATGTATTGCACCAAAGCTTCAAAAGTGGCTTCCACTCGCAAAAGTGAACACAGAAATACGCCATTCAGCCCAACTCCTCCGTGCTGGTTTTCGCTCAACGCACATGCATCTCGCCTGTCCACACTCCAATCACCCCAGCACTATCTCCTTCTACTCCTTTCCCGCTCTCATCTTGTCACCCATTGAAATGGACGGACATCATTCGCTTCTAACTGCTTTCGGCAGTAGCAAACTCCCTATTCTCAGGAAGAATCTGTTCCTGAATTGCCGATTGGATTACTCTGCGTCCATCTTATAGTGACGGCTCCAAGCTCTGCTCTTCCCCACAAGATGAAGGAGCAAAAGTAGACCATTTGGCCCATTGAGTCTGTCCTGCCATTTAAAGGTAGGATCCTGAAGAGTATTGCCAAACAAAGAGACCTTGGGAAGCAGGTTCATAGTTCCTCAAAAGTGGAGTCGCAGGTAGACAAGGTAATGAAGGTGGTGCTGCCACTTTACCACCATCTCCACTCCCTTACAAAAAGTCTTTCTGAACGCTTAAAGATCTCTTTCCCATTGTCTGCCTGCCTCCTTTCACGACTGCAAAATGTGGCCGAGGTGTGTTTTAAAGGAGGTGGATAAGTTTACCTGGCTCAAGGAGAATCAAGGGATACGGGGGATGGAGGGCAGGATTCTGGGGGATTGAGCTCAATGATTGGCCATGATCCTACTGAATTGCAAACAGAGGGGCCGAACGGCCTACTCTTGCTCTTATTTCCAGGTTTCTCCACCTAAAGGAATGGAGACTCAGCCTGTCAACCCTTTCCTAGGGAGCATACACATGCTCTTTTATGATCAGCCTTGCAAATCATTTCCACAAATCCTCCTCTTGGCAACCACATGGGGAAAAAGAAACTCATCTGGTGTGGACACTTTGGTAAGTCAACCTGCCACTGTTACCCGGCCCATGCTGACACGCAACTCCAGACCCACAGCAATAAGGTGAGTACTGAATGTCCTCACAGGATTCACAGTAAATCTAAGTTCGCCTGTTTCACCCACATTCCAAGAAAATAAATAATCAAAACCATTTGAGCCCTACCCATCTGTTTGGGTAAACAGTAAACACGAAGGGACTCAACATGAAAGGGACCACTTCTGATGTGCAGAGCCAGAGTTTGTCCCTCTACCACCATTACCCAAACTGTTTATTTCTGTACTCATGTTTTCCTACATAATAGTGCTCATCAGTCAGCACTTCTTCCCCTTTGTTCTTCCATGGGACGTGGGCAGTATTGGGAGGGTGTTGCGCCTGTCCCCAATTATCTTTGAGGCTGAGCGGCTTGCTTGGCTATCTCAGAGTCAACCACATCGCTGTGGGTCTGGAGTCACATGCAGACCAGACCGGGTAAAGACAGCAGATTTCCTTCCCTAAAATGGGCACTGGTGAACCAAATAGGTTTGCACGGCCACCATGATTGACATGAACTTGGAAACTGATGTCGTGGGATTGGAACCGCATGCCTTCAAAGTTTCAGTCTGTTCGAGGGGATTATTAACCAGTGGCTTTACCACAATTTCCCAACTATTGCTAAGCACTTTGAAGAAGCATTAGTTTCTGATCTGTAAGAGGTCTCACCACAATCTCTAACCCCATCTCAGAAATATTCTCCAGGCTTGGCAACCTCCTCCGGCCCCGAAACCCCTCCCTGTCCCTGTAAACTTCTCCAGCCTCCAACACCCCTCCCTGTAAGCTCCACTGGCCCCTGACATCCCTATCACTACAACCTCTCCAGCCCCTACACCCTTCCCTATCTTTGTAACCTCCTCCAGCCTCTACACCTCTCTCCCATCTCTGTTACATCCTCCAGCCCCTATGATCTTGTCTGATCTTTGGACTTGTCCAAATCTGGCCTCTTCAAATCATCCATATTTATACTTTCATGTTTGACAGCTGTCAAGAAGCCAAAATATTTCCTGACCATAAGATATAGGTGCAGAATTAGGCCATTTGGCCCACTGACGTTGTTCCACCAATTGATCATTGCTGACATGTTTCTCAGTCCCATTCTCCAGCCTTCTCCCCCTAACTCTTGACCCCTTTACTAAGGCAGAGTTAGGTTCTTTATTAAAGACACTCAATGACTTGGCCTCCACAGTCCTCTGTGGCAGTGAGTTCCACAGAGTCACCACCCTCTGGCTGAAGAAATTCCTCCCCTTCTCCATGCTAAAGGGTCAGTCCCTTTACTCTGAGGCTGTGCCTTCGGGTCCTAGTCTCTCCTTCTGATGGAAAGATCTTCTCCATGTCCAGTCTGTCTAGGCCCCTCAGTATTCTGGAAGTTTCAATGAGATTCCCCCCTCATCCTCCAAAACTCAATCGCTCAACCGCTCCTTATATGACAAGCCGTTTATCTCCAGGATCATCCTTGTAAACCTCCTCCCGACCTCCCCTTCAAGAGCAGCACATCCATTTTTAGATACAGGGCCCAAAAACTGCTCCCAATATTCCAAATGCCAGAGCCTTATACAGCCTCAGACCACCTCTGCTCTTGTATTCTAGCCTCTTGAAATAAATGCAAACTTGCATTTGCATTCCTAACTGCCAACTGAACCTACATGTTAACCTTAAGAGATTCCTAAACTAGGACTCCCAAATCCCTTCGCCTTCAGATTTCTGAAGTCTTTCCCTATTTAGAAAATAGCCTACATCTCTATTATGCATAACCTCACACTTTCTACATTTCCACCTGCCATTTCTAAGCCTATTCTTCTACTCTGTCCAAGTCCTTCTGCAGCCTCCCAGCTTGCTCAACATTAACTATTCCTCCACTGATTGTTATGTCAACTTCAAACTACAATGCCTTCAGATCCTTTGTCCAGATCGTTAGTGTATAACACGAATAGTTGTGGTCCCAACACAGACCCCTGCGGAATATCACTAGTATCTGGCTACCATCCTGAAAAAGACAGTTTTATCCAGATGTTTTATCTTCTGCCAGTCAGCCAATCCTCTATCCATGCCAGTACCTGATCCTTACTACCATGGGCTCTCATTTTATTTTTCAGCCTTGTGTGCGGCACCTTGTGAAAAGCCTTTTGGAAATCCATATTGATCTCTCTCACTAAGTCTCTTACTAACTTGCATGTTACTTCCTCAATAACACACACCTGATTATCAACACCATGCTCACATGGATCAGATTTACGAGAGAGGAGGAAACCAACAATCAACTCCTATTCCTGGATGTGATGATAGAAAGAACACAGAACAGTGAATGCACCACAAAAGTGTAAGGAAAGCCACACGCACCTGAACTACAACAGTAACCACCCAAACACACTTAAGAGAAGCTGTATTAGGTCCCTGTTCAAAAGGGAAAAAAAAATGAGGACAGCAGATGCTGGAGACTTTTTGTCCCTGTTCAAAAGAGCTATACTACACTGCAGCACTCCCGATCTACAAAGGAAATAAAATCTCTATAGAGTATTTGCCAATGGATATCCCCTTAACTTCATCTGCAGATACCTAACAGACAAATAATGTGACAAGGACATGCCACAACCCAACTCACTAGCCACGCTACCTTACATAAAAACACATCTTGGAACTGACAGCCAGATCTCTCTGACCACTGGGATTCATGACAGTCCACAAACAGACAGCCACACTCAGACCACAACTCACCAGAACAAAAGACCCTATACCCATCATATGCAAGACTGATGTAATTTATAAGATTCCATGCAAAGACTGCATGAAACACTATACCGGGCAAACAGTCAGACAACTAGAAATCAGCATCCACTAACACCGACTAGCCACTAATTGTCACGACCAGCTGTCCCTAATAGCCACACACACAGATGACAGGGACCACAAATTCGATCGGGACAACACAACAATCATATGACAAGACAAACCGAGGACAGCCAGAGAATTTCAGAAAGCATGGCACCCCGTGAGTGGGCGGCACGGTGGCACAGTGGTTAGCACTGCTGCCTCGCAGCGCCAGTGACCCGGGTTCAATTCCCGACTCAGGCGACTGACTGTGTGGAGTTTGCACGTTCTCCCCGTGTCTGCGTGGGTTTCCTCCGGGGGCTCCGGTTTCCTCCCACAGTCCAAAGATGTGCAAGTCAGGTGAATTGGCCATGCTAAATTGCCCGTAGTGTTAGGTAAAGGGGTAAATGTAGGGGTATGGGTGGGTTACGCTTCGGCGGGTCGGTGTGGACTTGTTGGGCCGAAGGGCCTGTTTCCACACTGTAAGTAATCTAATCTAATCATCCACAGACTCCATCAACAAGCACATAGACCTAGACTCAGTATACCGGCCACTACAACAAACAACTGGAACCGGCAACTGGAAGCTGCAGGAACAGAACCAAGTACATTCTAGAAGACACAGGACAGCAGCACTTTACAGGAGGTTCTAAAAGCACTGAAGATGTCAGCTAGACAGGGGGGTGAAACGTCTGCAAACCAACTTCCCAGCTTGGTGAACATACCCACAACTAGTACCCAAGCTACAAATCTTTACACAAACCTTGAACTCCTTAATAAAGCTAATTCAATTCAAAGAACTCTAATTGATTTGTCAGGCATGTCTTCCCCTTGATGAAGCCAAGCTGACTCAGCTCTATTTTACCATGCACTTCCAAGTATTCCGCAGTCTCTTCCTTAAGAATGGAGTCTAAAATCTTACCAACGACCAAGGCCAGGCTAAGCTGCCTATAGATTCTTGCCTTGCCTCCCTCCCTCCTTAATCAGGGGTGTTGCATTACTCATTTTCCAGTCTTCTGGGGCATTCCTTGACTCCAGTGATTCCAAAAAGATCATCACCAACACCTCCACAATCTTTCAGCTATCCCCTTCAGAACTCTGGAGTTTGGTCCATCTGGTCTGGGTGATTTCACCACCTTCAGGCCCAACAGATTCCCCAGACCTACTCCTTAGTGGTGGCACTACACTCACCTCTGCCCCCAACTCTTGAAATTCTGGTTTGCTGCTGGTGTCTTCCACTGTGAAAATTGATGCAAAGTGCCCTTCAGTTCCTCTGCCATTTCTTTCTTTCCCTATTACTACTTCTCCAGCCTCATTTTCCACTCTTGTCTCTTGCTCTTACCTTTAGTATCTCAAAGAAACTCTTTGAAATCTTCATTTACATTTCTAGCTAGCTTACTCTCCTGTCACATCTCCCTGTTTCTCTTCATTTAAGACACTCGGAAATCTACGACTTTAAACACATTGGTCACTTGTCCCAACATCTCAAGCACTTTGATGCCCTCACAGGGGTATACATCTGACCATGCTCCAGCTGTAACTTAGCCTTTTTGTTCATGGGAAATGGGTATCAGTGGTTGGGATAGTACTTATTACCCATCCCCAATTGCCCCTAGAGAAGGTGGTGGGGAGCTACCTTTTTGAACCACTTTAGTCTACAGGAGTTGGGGACACCAACAATGTTGTTAGGAAGGGAATTCCAGTGACATTGAAAGAACTGCTGATATAGTTCCAAACTAGTGTGGTGCTTGACCTGGAACTCGTAGGGGAAGGGCATCTGCTACCCTTGACTTTTTAAAGGTGGTTACTGTTGAATGGAGGGTGTTCCTTCTGAGCGCTTTCTCTGTGTTAATCAGCAGATTTTGTCCACAGTAAGATTAATAAAACACAGCTGTAGACTATTTATAAATTCACCTGACTCTGTTTTATGAAGGGCAAGGGACCCACAATTAATCAGTAACATTTAGTCACTTATTAGGGGCAGAGTCCACTAAACACAGCATGATTCTCATGTTGCAAGGCTTAATTGTAATGAGGGCTGGTGCACGGTAATAATGCAAGATGGAACGCAGTCCATTGTGAATAATCCTGTTTGTTGCTCCTGTCTGCTGGCGTTCCACAAATTGAATAAAAAGAAGCAGGGGACATTTGCATTAATAGCATCGGTACTTTCCCTGAGAGCAGAGAAAGGGAACTTCAGTCTTCGGCACAGTCACAGTCAAGAACATTGGTCTGAACAAGCGGAACCGTGGTTCTCCTGAAACCCTGCCAATTCCCACGAAACGAGAAACAGCATTTCCATTTACTTTCTTTCGTCTGCAGAGTCGGTTAATTGACGGGAAATTTTACAGAGCTGTTTGAGGTGGCTGCCTCCATAACTCAGAGGCACACCTCTCGATCGTTTTCCCCCACTTTTCTAATGCAAAAAACACACCTCTCTTGGCGTATTTTGTCGCAAAAAGAATTTGATTTTTGAAAAAACAAGATTGCAGTTTTAACCAAACATTTTGCACATCTAGCTGCTCAGACTCTGCTTTCATCAAAGTCAGAGGAATTTAAAAAGGATGAAGGGAGGCCATTTGGCCCACGTATCCAACAAGGAGCCATCCAGCCTTGCTCAATCTCCAGCTCTTGCACTTTTTTTCCTTGCGGGTTATTTCATTCCAAATGCATATCAAAGTACATGGTAAACATGAGGAGGGCTTCTGTCTTTCAGACAGCGAGTTACACAGCCCTATTTCTCTCTTATGTCCAGGGTCCATTTCTGTGGTTAAAGGCTTCCCAACAAAAAGGAATACACCCTTTATGTCTCTGGACCCCAAAACATTTTGTACATTTCAATCAAACCCACACCAAAAAAAAACCCTCTTCCTTTCCAACTTCTTCATAAATCTAAATATCTCCAGTCCTAGTGACAAACCCGCAAATCTTCTCTATACTCTCTCACGTGACCTCACCTTTTCTGTACGCAGAGAGTGGTAAGGGCGTGGAATGCCCTACCTGCTAATGCAGTCAACTCAGTCACATTAGGGAGATTTAAACATGGATGATTTTGGGATAGTGTAGAGGGACGAGCCTGAGAAGGACTTGTTCTGCGTGTATTGTTCTCTGTTTTATGTTCTATAGTACACAGCGTACATTTACATAGCAACAAAAATGGAGAACAAGCATCACAAGACTCGTCATAAAGAAGGGAAGAAGAGTTGAGGGAGAGACACGTTAAGGGATGTGTTCGAAAGTTTGGTCAGAACTGGGTTTTAAAAGGAGGGAAAAAGCAGAAGAGTTAGATAGGGAAACACCTGAGATTTTAACCCTGGAACATCAAACACTGAAAAGGAAATTACAAAAAGCAATTCTAACAAGTGTTGTGAGAGACATGGATAAGGTGAACATTTGTTACCCAACTGCACTTGAACAGAATGGTTCAATGGATCATTTCAGAGGGTAGTTAAGAGTCACTTACATTGTTGAGAGTCTGAACACCATGAGCAAAGTGAAACAGATGGAATTTTACAACAATCAATAATAGTTGCCATGGTCACAGTTACTGAGACTAGCTTTCTAGGTATTTACTAATGAACCTGCTCAGAGATGTTACGACACCCCTCTGGAGCAGTTGGGACTTGAACCCGGTCTTCTGGCTCTGGGGTTGGGACACTACACCACAAGAGCCCAAAATTAGCTTTCTATCCCAGATATCTTGATTAATCAAATTTTATCAATGAGTTGAATTTAAATTGCAACAACTTGAAATGGTAGAATTCGATCCTATGTCTCCAAGGCATTAGACTGGGCCTCCAGGTTATTAATCCAATGGCATAACCACAACACCAGTACCCCTCTGATTTACTGACCTGCCGATTATCATTTTCCTGTTCGTGTGAGCTTCTTGTGCATAATTTGGCTGCCATGTCTGCTACATGACCAATGAGGCTAGAGTGTTTGGTGGACTGTTAAGTGCTGAGGTTATGGAAGGTGACATGTAAATTGAAGTTCCTTCTTTCTTTTACCCACAACATTTTCATAAATTCTCTCATATATAAATTACATCAACACATACAAAAAAAACTAGCATGTTGCAATATAGCAGAAGCTGCAGAACATCAGTCAGGCTTGGGTTGAGAAGTGGCAAGTACCATTTTCTCCACTCAAGTGCAATCACCATCTCAGGCCACTTGGCCTGTCATACCCAACAAGGTGGCATCCAACAGACCGACTGTCTGTGTGGAGTTTGCACATTCTCCCTGCATTTGGGTGGGTGTCCTCTGGCGCTCCTTTCATAATTCAAAGATGTGCAGGTTAGGGTGGATTGGCCATGGTAAATTGTCCACAGTGTCCAAGGATACGCAGGCTAGGTGGATTAGCCATCGGAAATGCGGGGTTACTGGGATGGGGTGAGTCTAGGTGGAATGCTCTTCGGAGGGTTAGTGTGGACTCGATGGGCCAAATGGCCTGCTTCCACACTAAGGATTAGCGAGTTTTGAGAAGATTTGTAGTTCACGTTGAGGCTCTGGATGTTGGTTTGCTCGCTGAGCTGGAAGGTTCATTTTCAGATGTTTTGCCACCATACTAGGTAACATCAGCAGTGAGTTCCCGGTGAAGCCTTTACCAGAGGCTCACTGATGATATTATGGTGGCATAATGTCTGAAAACAAACCTTCCAGCTCAGCGAGCAAACTTACATCCAGGACTGTAAAGATTCTATGAAACTTGGTGAATTGCAATACAGAATTGCTTGTGTCAAACAAGTATCAGCAGTAAGTGATTGACAGAGCTAAACAATTCCACATTCAACCAGTCAGATCTAACCTTTCTAGGCCATTGGTGGACAATTAAACAACCTAATGATGGGGGAGCCCACCACATCAGTGCAAAAGATGAGACTAAAGCCTTTGGAGCAGTCTTCAGCCAGAAATGCTGAGTGGATGATCCATGTCAGCCTCCTCCAGCATCACAGATACCAGTCTTAAACCAATTCAATTCACTCCACATGATAGGAAGAAACAATTGAAGGCACTGAATACTGCAAAGTCTATGGGCCCTGAGGATATTCCAGCGATAGTACTGAGAATTGAGGTCCTGAAATCTCGACACCCCTAGCTAAGTTACAACAGTTGTTATAACATTGAAATCTACTCAGTAATTGGGTAAGTCACTCAGATGTCCAGTACACAAACAAGCAGAACAAATCCAACCTGGCCAATTACCACCATTCTCTGGGTAGAAGGATTCTTAACTTCCCTATCAATTTTATTAGTCTTTATTCTATATTGGTGTGTCTCAGGTTTGGACCCTCCCATAACGTTCCTTTGTCAGCCTTCATCTGGGGATATTTATAGTCCCGGAACTAAATATTTCATCTTCGTGTACCCTGGGGATTCCTCAATCTCTATTCCATCCCTAGTTGGAGTAGTGCTGCTTTAGGAATTACTGAACAATCTCTCCCAGTCTTCTGTTTCAAAAGAACAAAGTCTTGCCCTCCCATTCTCCTGGGAATTAGAGCAATTAAAATTTGCCATCATTAGTGCAATCTTATTGCCCAACAGGCAAGTGACACAGAGTAAACTCCGTTCCCAATTTGTGACAACCACCGCTATTGAGATCCCAAACTGTTCACTCCTTACAGCGAGAGATCACTAATGAAATTCACTCTGTGCCAATCGACCTTGTTCTGCACTGGGACTCAGAAGCCAGCACTATCCAGTCCAATTCTTGAGCACAGTAGCCAGCACACAGCACAGCAGGTAGCACACTCATGTCTTGGTCAGACAGTCCTGGCTTCAAGTCTCATTCTAGAAACCTGCGCACAAACTCTAGACTGGCCTCAAGTGAAAGCAAAAATTCCCACAGCACTATTTTGAAGAGGAACAGTAGAGCTGAGGAATGTTCATCCTTCAAACAACATCACTCAAAACAGACGGTATGGTTTTTCAGACATTGCTGTTTGTGGGTCAATGCTGCATATAAATTAGCTGTCATGTTTCTGCAAAAGTGACAAGACTTCCAAAGTACTTCACTGGCTGTTAGGGGTTTTGGAATGCTCCAACCTTGTGAAAGTCTCTATAAGAATGAAATATTTTAAATATTCTATCTAAATAACAGTGTTTGTGAAGACTTGGAATTATATAGTCATACAGCACAGAAACAGACCCTTCACTCCAACTCGCCCATACTGACCAGATATCCTAAATTAATCCAGTCCCACTTGCAAGCACTTGGCCCATATTCCTCTAAACCCTTCCTATTTATATACTCATCCGGATGCCTTTTAAGTATTAGAATTGTACCTGCCTCCACCACTTCCTCTTGCTAGCACAGGCTGGTTGAGCAATGTCTGTACTTTGCCCTTCACAAAGACCCAAAGGAACACAGGGCTTTATTCAACTGGCCATTCGGTGGTAAACACAAACAATTGCCCAATTGTAAAAATTAAGAAGTGTTAATTTGCATGAGCAAAGAGAGATGGGAATCGAGCAGAACCAAGGCTACTCTTCTTGAGAGACGCGGTGCTCACGTCTGAACATTTATTGTCTGACCCCATTGCAGACGCCTCAAGGCATCAGTTCTAAGTAGGACAGAGGAACTATTTCTGGTGCATGTCTCACTAGTTCAAGTCCAGTTTAATTTATTGTTACCTCCAGTTATAACTTCTAGGAGGGTTTCAATTCACAGATGGTGTCCATCAAGCAACAGTCCAATTTATCCCTCTGTGACCTAGAAGATAAACATACTGTTGTGTGCAAAACACAGCTGAATAGCCCATAGCAAACAGAAACCCCAAACGGTGTATATAGGTCTCACAACTTGCTTGATTGCCTGGGGACTTCGTGGAGAATTATATACACATTCTCCAGGGGAGGGAATGTTTGGTTCAAGGTGGGGGGGCTGGGGTTAGGACTTGCAGGTTTGAAGGATTTTCTCCCCTGCAAATGTCCTGCTTGAATGATACCTCCTAATCTTGCAGATGCATGATAAAGCCAAGCACAGATTACATTAGAATGGTTTTGGTACAAAAGGAGCTGTAGGTTATTATTAAACTGGAGAGGGAACAGTAAAGATTTACCAGGATGTTGCCAAGAATGGAGGGTTTGAGTTAGAAGAGGCTGGGACTTTTTTCACTGGAGCATAGGGGTTAGAGGGGTGACCTTACAGAGGCTTATAAAATCATAAGAGGCATAGATAGGGTGAATAGCCAAGGTCTTTTTCCCAGGGGACGGGAGTCCAAATTTAGAGGGACATAGGTTTAGGGTGAGAGGGGAAAGATATAAAAGTAACCTAAGGAGCAACGTGTTCACACATAGGGTGGTGTGTGTATGGAATGAGCTGCCAGAGAAAGTTGTGGAGGCTGATAAAATTACAAGATATAAAAGACAACTGGATGGGTATATGAATAGGAAGGGTTTAGAGGGATATTGGCCAAATGCTGGCAACTGGGACTAGATACCTGGTCAGCATGGACGAGTTGGACTGATGGATTTGCTTCCCTGCTGTACAATTCTCTGACTGTTTTTTTTTAAAATACATTTTTATTGGAATAATAGATTTTTTAATATTACAAAACAATACAATTCAAAACAATAAAAAAAACAAAAGTAAAAAACTCAACCTACTCTCATGTACCAATGTATAAACATATATAGAAACAACTCTCTGACTCTAATCTTCACTTCAGATGCTCTTTTGATGCTTATAAAAATAAATCAAATTGCTCATTAAAGCAATGGAGGGCCAAAGGTGGGGCAGTAGGAAACAGCAGGCAGTATCCAGCTCCAACAATGACATTGGAAATCAGAGGACAACAGCAAATGGGATGAAGGGAGGTCTGGGAACTTGCACATAACATAAATGGATAGATTGGGTGAAGCTGACAGGAACCGTCAAGAGAGAGGAGAACAAACAAGACTGAGAATGGAACGGAAGGAAGAGCTGATGGGAGCGAAATGGGAAAGGGGGCGGGAGGCAGCTTGCACAGAGCATAAACGCAGCCTTACGACAGATGGGCCGAACAGCCTGTTTATGCTCTTGCAGACTTGAAGCAAACACAGGAGGAGCCTTTGTGCTTAATTCAATTATCTAGTAATTATTTTAATTTTTCAAGGGTAATTACTATAATAAAGGTACTGCTGGCATTTTGGCGGTTGCAAACTGCTTAACTGTCGTTCTGCAGTGCGTGGGCTGAAAAGATGTGAAGTTAGCTGAGTCGAGGGGTAAATAGTTGGAAAGTTGAGAGTCAAACTGCATGGAAACAGACCCTTCAGTCCAACTCGTCCATACTGACCATAATCCCAAACTAAATTTGTCCCACAAGACTGCACTTGGCCCATATCCGTCCAAATACTTCATATTCATGTACTTATCCAAAATGTCTCTTAAACGTTGCAACTGTACCTGCATCCACCACTTTGTCTGGCAATTCATTCCACACACAAACTACTCGGTATGAAAAAATTACCCCTCATCTTTTTCAAATCTTTCTCCTCTCATCTTAAAAATCTGCCTCCTAGTGTTGAACTCCCCTACCCTAGGGAAAAGATACCTGTCAATCACCTTATCTAACGTCCCTCATGATTTTATAAACCTTATTAAAGTTTATAACCTCAACCTCCCACTCTCCAGTGAAAAACGGCCCAGCCTATTTTTATATCTCAAACCTTCCATTCCAAACAACATTCTGGTAAATCTTTTCTGAACCCTCTCCAGATTAATAATACCCATCCTATAACAGGGTGACCAGAACAGGACACAGAAATGCAGAAGAGGCCTCACCAACATCCTGTAGAACCTTAACCTAACATCCTAACTCCTATACTAAAGGTCTGAGCAATGAAGGCAAGCATCACCCTAACTACCTTGTCCACCTGTGATGCAAATTTCAAAGAATTATGTGCCAGAACATTAAAGTAGTCTAGAACAGGACCATTCAGCACCTTGAACCTCTTCCGGCTGATTTTCTACCTCAGTGTGATCTGCCCAAACTATCCCCAAAACCCTCAATATCTATAAAAAAACTATTCTTCTTCCTTGAACGCATCCAATGACCGAGTTTTCACAGCTCACTGGGATAAGAAATACTAGAAATGCCACTCAGTGAAAACATCTCTCCTCATCCCAGCCCTAATTGTTTCATAGGAACATAGAAATTAGGAGCAGGAATAGGCAATTCAGTCCTTTGAGCCCACTCTGCCATTTAACTTGATTGTGGCTAGTTTTATCCTGGTCTCAACTCCACTTTCCTGCCTGCTCCCCATAGCTCCTTATACACTTTTCATCACAAACATACTTATTTCTTTCTTGAATCTGTTAATTGATTCTGCTTCCACTACACTCTGGGCAGTGAGTTCCACAGATTCACAACCCTCTGAGAAGTCGTTTCTCCTGATCTCAGTTTTGAACCTATCTCCTTTCACACTATATCTATGACCTCTTGTTCGAGACGGTCCCACAAGGGGGCGGATTTGTTCAACATCCACCTGATCAATCCCTTTTAGCATTTAATATACCTCCGTCAGATCCCCCCTCATTCTCCTGAACTCCAGCGAGTACCAGCCTAAGATGTTCCACCAGTCCTCATGTCATTAGGCCAAAACCAAGTGTGGTCTCAACAAGGGCTTATGTAATCATAACAGCAATTGTTTCACATTCCCCACCCCGTTCACATGTTACCTTCAGGAGTGAGGCTTTCAAGTCCCGATGGTTTTATTAATTGAATGTAAATTTAGGGATGGCATGGTGCCTCAGTAATTAGTACTGCTGTCTCACAATTTCACCCCCAGTCAATCGTCTGTGTGGAGTTTGCATGTTCTCCCGGTGTCTGCATGGGTTCCTTTGGGTGCTTCAGTTTCCTCCCACAGTTCAAAGATGTGCAGGTTAGGGTGGACGTCCATGTTAAATTTCCCATTGCGTCCAGTAATGTGCAGGCTGGGTGGATTAGGCATGGAAATTGGGGGGAGGCGAGTCAGTGCTGATTTGATGGGCTGAATGGCCTGCTTCCACACTGCAGGGATTCTATGATGAAATTCCACCAGCTGCCATGGTGGAACTCGAACCAATGATCCCAAAACGTTAGCCTGAACTTTTCTAGTGACCTCACCACGAAGCCACCCACTCCCCACAATCTATGTAATTCAGGTGTCATTGGGCAAGAAGCAATATCTGTTGTCCGTCCCCAGTTGCCCTGGAGAGGTTTGTGGGGATTAACATTTCTGAACCACAGCAGCCCAGGTGGGGTAGCACACCCACAGAGCTGTTAGGGAAAGGTTGACCCAACAGTCTTGAGAGAAGGTTTTTTAAGAATCTTTCTCATGCAATCGTGAATAGGATAGGAAAAATCAACGAGAAGTGAATTGTTTGGAACATAACATGGAGCAACCCCTGGAGCCTGTCCACCCATTTAACATGATCAGAGTGGATCTCATCAAGGTTTGATATTGATTAGATTATTGTCACATGTACCTAAGAACAGTGAAAAGTTTTGTTTTTGCATACAGTACAGGCAGATCATACCATACAAAGTGCATTCGCGTAGTAGAACAGAGCGAGGAATACAATGTTATGGCTGCAGAGAAGGTGCACAAAAAGTGAGATCAACATTAATTTCAAATTTGAGAAGTCTGATTCAGAAGCCTGATAACAGCAGGGAAAAAGCTGTTCTTGATTCTGTTGGTCCAAGTATTTAAGCTTTAGTATCTTCTCCCCGATAGAGGTTGGGAGAGATTATAACTGGGGTGACAGGAATCTTTGATGATGTTGGTTGCCTTCCTGAGGCATCTCAGCCACAACTCCACTTTCCTGCCCATTCCCCATAACCCTTCAACCCCCTTTACTAAATTAAAAATCTACCTTCTCCTTAAATTGCGTGCTGGCATCCACCGCAGTCTGGGGGAGTGAATTTCACAGATTCACGACCCTTTGAGAGAAGTATTTCCTCATCATTTCTGTTCTGAATCTGCTTCCCCTCATCCCAAAACCACAACCTCTTGTTCTAGATTGCCTCACATCTGTGGTCAATGGCAGTTAGGTCAACAGTAAGGGGGCAAAGGTATAAAACTGCATGCAACAGAATTCAGGACAGGGTAGGAGACACTTTCTATTTTTAAGTGGGCTCTTGCTGTGCATCACTTTCTGTATCCCCAACAATACTACAAAAGTACTTGGATTTAAGAAGTAGGCTATTATACCACAATATTGAATGCATGTTTTCGAAGGGAAAATAGCTGGAGAGAGACATGTTTGGACAGAGGATTAGGGAGGCTGCAGATTATAACTGATGAGAGTTCACATTAACAATCAAGAACAGGTTGGGTAGGTAGTCAAAGGCAGCAGGGAAGTAAACGGATATGGGCACAGGGTGGGGACGAGGGATTAGGTTACTGCTGAAATAGGATAAACACAGACAAACTGCAAGCGTGTATTAGTCAAGCCCAAAATGACCTGATTATATCTGATTAACTTTAACCTTGATAGTGCATAGGTGCCAAAGTCAACCACAAATTGACACAGGTCCTAGGGTCGAACAAACACAATGAATGCTGGAGAAACTCAGCAGGGTCTGGCAGCAAGAAAAAGAGTATGAACATGAGTGTCCAGCGTGGTTTTGAAATGGAAATGTTTTAATTATTTACATCACAACCCCACCCACCTCCTGAGTGGAGCGGGGAGGGTGGGAAGGGGGCAGGTGGAGCAGGTATGGAAGGGAGGAAAGGGGTGGGGACAGGGGTGGGGATTGGTTTGGGGGGCAGGAGTGGAAAATTGGGGGAAAGGGAGGAGTGCAGCATGAGGAATGGGGCATATCCCACAATCCAAGGTGGCAGTGGGGGGTGAAGATGAGGATGGTGGTGGAGTTCGGGGGGGTTTATTACGATGGTGGAGGAGTTGAGGGGGTTGTTACGACAGTGGTGGTTGGGGGGGTGATTATGAGGGTAGTGAGGGGTGGGATGGGAGATGTGCATGGTGGGGGGTTGGGAGAGATAGGGTGTTGGTGGGAGAGGAAGAGATGAGTGTGGTGTTGGTGGGGGAGGGAGAAGGAGATGAGGATCGTGGTCAGGGAGAGGGAGATAAGCGTGGTGGTGGGTTGGGAGATGAGCATGGTGGTGGGTTGGGAGATGAGCATGGTGGTCAGGGAGAGGGAGATGAGGGTGCTGGTAGAGGGTGAGAGGGAGAGGGAGATGAGGGTGGAAGATGAGGTGGTGGTGTGGGAGATGCAGATGGTGGGGGTGTTGGGAAGGGAGATGAAGATGGTGGGGGTGTTGGGAAGGGAGATGAGGATGATGGTGGGGGGGAATTGAAAATGAAGGTGTGGTGGTGGGGTTGCGAGGATGAGGCTGGTGCTGGTGTGGGTGGGGATGAGGATAGTGGTGGGGTGAGGATGAGGGTGGAGCTGGTGCAGGTCAGGATGGGGAGTGCGGTGTTGAAGACAAGGGTAGAGGTGGTAGGGGTGAAGGTAAGTGGGGAAGGTGGAAGGGGTAAAAAAGAAGGATGGGGGGGTCAAGATGAGGGGAGTGGTGGTAGGGGTGAAGGCAAAGATGAGCGTGTGTGGGGGGTTGAAGGCGAGGGTGTGCGCGTGTGTAGGGGGGGGCTGAAGGCAAGGATGTGTGTGTCTGTGTGGTTGAAGGCGAGGGTGTGTGTCTGTCTGTGGGGTTGAAGGCGAGGGTGTGCGCGTGTGTAGGGGGGGGCTGAAGGCAAGGATGTGTGTGTGTGTGGTTGAAGGCGAGGGTGGGTGTGTGTGTGTGGGGCTGAAGGCGAGGATGCGTGTGTGTGTGTGTGTGTGGGGTTGAAGGCGAGGATGCGTGTGTGTGTGTGTGGGGTTGAAGGCGAGGGTGTGTGTGTGTGGGGTTGAAGGCGAGGGTGTGTGTGTGTGTGGGGTTGAAGGCGAGGGTGTGTGTGTGTGTGTGGGGTTGAAGGCGAGGGTGTGTGTGTGTGTGTGTGTGTGTGTGTGGGGTTGAAGGCGAGGGTGTGTGTGTGTGTGGGGTTGAAGGCGAGGGTGTGTGTGTGTGTGGGGTTGAAGGCGAGGGTGTGTGTGTGTGTGTGTGTGTGTGTGTGGGGGGGGTTGAAGGCGAGGGTGTGTGTGGGGTTGAAGGCGAGGGTGGGTGTGTGTGTGTGTGTGTGTGTGTGTGTGTGTGTGTGTGTGGTTGAGTGTGGTTGAAGGCGAGGGTGGGTGTGTGTGTGGTTAAAGGCGAGGGTGGGTGTGTGTGTGTGTGGTTGAAGGCGAGGGTGGGTGTGTGTGTGTGGTTGAAGGCGAGGGTGGGTGTGTGTGTGTGTGTGTGTGGTTGAAGGCGAGGGTGGGTGTGTGTGTGTGTGTGTGGTTGAAGGCGAGGGTGGGTGTGTGTGTGTGTGTGTGGTTGAAGGCGAGGGTGGGTGTGTGTGTGTGTGGTTGAAGGCGAGGGTGGGTGTGTGTGTGTGGGGCTGAAGGCGAGGATGCGTGTGTGTGTGTGTGGGGTTGAAGGCGAGGGTGTGTGTGTGTGTGTGTGTGGGGTTGAAGGCGAGGGTGTGTGTGTGTGTGGGGTTGAAGGCGAGGATGCGTGTGTGTGTGTGTGGGGTTGAAGGCGAGGGTGTGTGTGTGTGTGTGTGTGGGGTTGAAGGCGAGGGTGTGTGTGTGTGTGGGGTTGAAGGCGAGGGTGTGTGTGTGTGTGTGGGGTTGAAGGCGAGGGTGTGTGTGTGTGTGTGGGGTTGAAGGCGAGGGTGTGTGTGTGTGTGTGTGTGTGTGTGTGTGTGTGTGTGTGTGTGGGGTTGAAGGCGAGGGTGTGTGTGTGTGTGGGGTTGAAGGCGAGGGTGTGTGTGTGTGTGTGGGGTTGAAGGCGAGGGTGTGTGTGTGTGTGTGTGTGTGTGTGTGTGTGTGTGGGGGGGGTTGAAGGCGAGGGTGTGTGTGGGGTTGAAGGCGAGGGTGGGTGTGTGTGTGTGTGTGTGTGTGTGTGTGGTTGAGTGTGGTTGAAGGCGAGGGTGGGTGTGTGTGTGGTTAAAGGCGAGGGTGGGTGTGTGTGTGTGTGTGGTTGAAGGCGAGGGTGGGTGTGTGTGTGTGTGGTTGAAGGCGAGGGTGGGTGTGTGTGTGTGTGTGTGGTTGAAGGCGAGGGTGGGTGTGTGTGTGTGTGTGTGGTTGAAGGCGAGGGTGGGTGTGTGTGTGTGTGTGTGGTTGAAGGCGAGGGTGGGTGTGTGTGTGTGTGTGGTTGAAGGCGAGGGTGGGTGTGTGTGTGTGTGGTTGAAGGCGAGGGTGGGTGTGTGTGTGTGTGGTTGAAGGCGAGGGTGGGTGTGTGTGTGTGTGGTTGAAGGCGAGGGTGGGTGTGTGTGTGTGTGGTTGAAGGCGAGGGTGGGTGTGTGTGGGGGGGGTTGAAGGCGAGGATGCGTGTGTGTGTGAGGGGTTGAACGCGAGGGTGCGTGTGCACGTGTGTGGTGGGGGGTGAAGGCGAGGGTGCGTGTGTGGTGGGGGGCTGAACACGAGGGTGTGTGTGCGCGTGTGCGGTCAGGGTTGAAGGCGAGGGTGCGTGCGCGGTGGGGGTTGAAGGCGAGGGTGCGTGCGCGGTGGGGGTTGAAGGCGAGGGTGCGTGTGCGGTGGGGGTTGAAGGCGAGGGTGCGTGTGTGTGTGTGTGGTTGAAGGCGAGGGTGCGTGTGTGTGTGTGTGTGGTTGAAGGCGAGGGTGTGTGTGTGTGTGGGGTTGAAGGCGAGGGTGTGTGTGTGTGCGTGTGCGGTGGGGGATGAAGGCGAGGGTGCGTGTGCGGTGGGGGATGAAGGCGAGGGTGCGTGTGCGGTGGGGGATGAAGGCGAGGGTGCGTGTGCGGTGGGGGATGAAGGCGAGGGTGCGTGTGCGGTGGGGGATGAAGGCGAGGGTGCGTGTGCGGTGGGGGATGAAGGCGAGGGTGCGTGTGCGGTGGGGGATGAAGGCGAGGGTGCGTGTGCGGTGGGGGATGAAGGCGAGGGTGCGTGTGCGGTGGGGGATGAAGGCGAGGGTGCGTGTGCGGTGGGGGATGAAGGCGAGGGTGCGTGTGCGGTGGGGGATGAAGGCGAGGGTGCGTGTGCGGTGGGGGATGAAGGCGAGGGTGCGTGTGCGGTGGGGGATGAAGGCGAGGGTGCGTGTGCGGTGGGGGATGAAGGCGAGGGTGCGTGTGCGGTGGGGGATGAAGGCGAGGGTGCGTGTGCGGTGGGGGATGAAGGCGAGGGTGCGTGTGCGGTGGGGGATGAAGGCGAGGGTGCGTGTGCGGTGGGGGATGAAGGCGAGGGTGCGTGTGCGGTGGGGGATGAAGGCGAGGGTGCGTGTGCGGTGGGGGATGAAGGCGAGGGTGCGTGTGCGGTGGGGGATGAAGGCGAGGGTGCGTGTGCGGTGGGGGATGAAGGCGAGGGTGCGTGTGCGGTGGGGGATGAAGGCGAGGGTGCGTGTGCGGTGGGGGATGAAGGCGAGGGTGCGTGTGCGGTGGGGGATGAAGGCGAGGGTGCGTGTGCGGTGGGGGATGAAGGCGAGGGTGCGTGTGCGGTGGGGGATGAAGGCGAGGGTGCGTGTGCGGTGGGGGATGAAGGCGAGGGTGTCTGTGTGTGTGTGTGTGTGTGTGTGGGGGGGGGTTTGAAGGCGAGGGTGCGTGTGCGCGCGTGGTGGGGGTTGAAGGCGAGGGCGCGTGTGTGCGCGTGGTGGGGGTTGAAGGCGAGGGCGCGTGTGTGCGCATGGTGGGGGTTGAGACGAGGGCGCGTGTGTGCGCGTGGTGGGGGTTGAAGGCGAGGGCGCGTGTGCGCATGGTGGGGGTTGAAGGCGAGGGCGTGTGTGTGCGCATGGTGGGGGTTGAGACGAGGGCGCGTGTGCGCGCGTGGTGGGGGTTGAAGGCGAGGGCGCGTGTGCGCGTGGTGGGGGTTGAAGGCGAGGGCGAGTGTGTGCGCGTGGTGGGGGTTGAGACGAGGGCGCGTGTGTGCACTCGCGCGTGGTGGGGGTTGAGGCGAGGGCGCGTGTGTGCGTGTGCGCTCGCGCGTGGTGGGGGTTGAAGGCGAGGGCGCGTCTGTGCGCGTGGTGGGGGTTGAAGGCGAGGGCGCGTGTGCGTGTGTGGTGGGGGCTGAGGCAAGGGCGCGTGTGCGCGCGCGTGGTGGGGGTTGAGGCAAGGGCGCGTGTGCGCACGTGGCGGGGGTTGAAGGCGAGGGTGCATGTGTGTGTGCGCGCTCGCGCGTGGTGGGGGTTGAAGGCGAGGGCGCGTGTGTGCGGGTGGTGGGGGTTGAGGCGAGGGCGCGTGTGTGCGCGTGGTGGGGGTTGAGGCAAGGGCGCGTGTGTGCGCGTGGTGGGGGTTGAGGCAAGGGCGCGTGTGTGCGCGTGCGCTCGCGCGTGGTGGGGTTGAGGCGAGGGCGTGTGTGTGCGCGTGGTGGGGGTTGAGACGAGGGCGCGTGTGCGCGCGCGTGCGCTCGCGCGTGGTGGGGGTTGAGGCGAGGGCGCGTGTGTGCGTGTGCGCTCGCGCGTGGTGGGGGTTGAAGGCGAGGGCGCGTGTGCGCGCGTGGTGGGGGTTGAAGGCGCGGGCGCGTGTGCGCGCGTGGTGGGGGTTGAAGGCGAGGGCGCGTGTGCGCGCGTGGTGGGGGTTGAAGGCGCGGGCGCGTGTGCGCGCGTGGTGGGGGTTGAAGGCGAGGGCGCGTGTGCGCGCGTGGTGGGGGTTGAAGGCGAGGGCGCGTGTGCGCGCGTGGTGGGGGTTGAAGGCGAGGGCGCGTGTGCGCGCGTGGTGGGGGTTGAAGGCGAGGGCGCGTGTGCGCGCGTGGTGGGGGTTGAAGGCGAGGGCGCGTGTGCGCGCGTGGTGGGGGTTGAAGGCGAGGGCGCGTGTGCGCGCGTGGTGGGGGTTGAAGGCGAGGGCGCATGTGCGCGGGTGGTGGGGGTTGAAGGCGAGGGCGCGTGTGCGCGGGTGGTGGGGGTTGAAGGCGAGGGCGCGTGTGCGCGGGTGGTGGGGGTTGAAGGCGAGGGCGCGTGTGCGCGCGTGGTGGGGGTTGTGGCAAGGGCGCGTGTGAGCGCGCGTGGTGGGGGTTGAGGCAAGGGCGCGTGTGCGCGCGTGGCGGGGGTTGAAGGCGAGGGTGCGTGTGTGTGCGCGCTCGCGCGTGGTGGGGGTTTAAGGCGAGGGCGCGTGGTGGGGGTTGAAGGCGAGGGCGCGTGTGTGCGCGTGGTGGGGGTTGAGGCGAGGGCGCGTGTGTGCGCGTGGTGGGGGTTGAGGTGAGGGCACGTGTGTGCGCGTGGTGGGGGTTGAGGTGAGGGCACGTGTGTGCGCGTGGTGGGGGTTGAAGGCGAGGGTGCGTGTGTGTGTGCGCGCGCGCGCGTGGTGGGGGTTGAAGGCGAGGGCGCGTGTGTGTGTGCGCGCGCGCGTGGTGGGGGTTGAAGGCGAGGGCGCGTGTGTGTGTGCGCGCGCGCGTGGTGGGGGTTGAAGGCGACGGCTCGTGTGTGTGCGCGCGCGCGCGTGGTGGGGGTTGAAGGCGAGGGCGCGTGTGCGCGCGTGGTGGGGGTTGAAGGCGAGGGCGCGTGTGCGCGCGTGGTGGGGGTTGTGGCAAGGGCGCGTGTGCGCGCGCGTGGTGGGGGTTGTGGCAAGGGCGCGTGTGCGCGCGTGGCGGGGTTGAAGGCGAGGGCGCGTGGTGGGGGTTGAAGGCGAGGGCGCGTGTGTGCGCGTGGTGGGGGTTGAAGGCGAGGGTGCGTGTGTGTGTGCGCGCGCGCGTGGTGGGGGTTGAAGGCGAGGGTGCGTGTGTGTGCGCGCGCGCGCGTGGTGGGGGTTGAAGGCGAGGGTGCGTGTGTGTGTGCGCGCGCGCGTGGTCGGGGTTGAAGGCGAGGGTGCGTGTGTGTGTGTGGCGGGGGCTGAAGGCGAGGGTGCGTGTGTGTGTGTGGCGGGGGTTGAAGGAGAGGGTGTGTGTGTGGGGGGGTGAGGGTGTGTGTGGGGGGGGTGAGGGTGTGTGTGGGGGGGGTGAGGGTGTGTGTGGGGGGGGGTGAGGGTGTGTGTGGGGGGGGGTGAGGGTGTGTGTGGGGGGGGTGAGGGTGTGTGTGGGGGGGGGTGAGGGTGTGTGTGGGGGGGCGGTGAGGAGGGGTGTGGGGGGGGTGAGGAGGGGTGTGGGGGGGGTGAGGAGGGATGTGGGGGGGTGAGGAGGGATGTGGGGGGGGTGAGGAGGGATGTGGGGGGGGGTGAGGAGGGATGTGGGGGGGGTGAGGAGGGATGTGGGGGGGTGAGGAGGGATGTGGGGGGGGTGAGGAGGGATGTGGGGGGGGGTGAGGAGGGATGTGGGGGGGGGTGAGGAGGGATGTGGGGGGGGGTGAGGAGGGATGTGGGGGGGGGTGAGGAGGGATGTGGGGGGGGGTGAGGAGGGATGTGGGGGGGGGGTGAGGAGGGATGTGGGGGGGGGGTGAGGAGGGATGTGGGGGGGTGAGGAGGGATGTGGGGGGGGGTGAGGAGGGATGTGGGGGGGGGTGAGGAGGATGTGGGGGGGGTGAGGAGGGATGTGGGGGGGGTGAGAAGGGATGTGGGAGGGGTGAGGGTGTGTGTGGGGGGGTGAGGGTGTGTGTGGGGGGGTGAGGGGTGTGTGTGGGGGGTGAGGGTGTGTGTGGGGGGGGTGAGGGTGTGTGTGGGGGGGGTGAGGGTGTGTGTGGGGGGGGTGAGGGTGTGTGTGGGGGGGGGTGAGGGGTGTGTGGGGGGGGTGAGGGTGTGTGTGGGGGGGTGAGGGTGTGTGTGGGGGGGGTGAGGGTGTGTGTGGGGGGGGGTGAGGGGGTGTGTGTGGGGGGGGTGAGGGGGTGTGTGTGGGGGGGGGTGAGGGTGTGTGTGTGGGGGGGGTGAGGGTGTGTGTGTGGGGGGTGTGAGGAGGGGTGTGGGGGGGTGAGGAGGGGTGTGGGGGGGGTGAGGAGAGATGTGGGGGGGGTGAGGAGGGATGGGGGGGTGAGGAGGGATGTGGGGGGGTGAGGAGGGATGTGGGGGGGGGTGAGGAGGGATGTGGGGGGGGGTGAGGAGGGATGTGGGGGGGGTGAGGAGGGATGTGGGAGGGGTGAGGAGTGATGTGGGGGGGGGTGAGGAGTGATGTGGGGGGGGTGAGGAGTGATGTGGGGGGGGTGAGGAGGGATGTGGGGGGGGGTGAGGGTGTGTGTGGGGGGGTGAGGGTGTGTGGGGGGGGTGGGTGTGTGTGGGGGGGGTGAGGGTGTGTGGGGGGGGGTGAGGGTGTGTGTGGGGGGGTGAGGGTGTGTGTGGGGGGGGGGTGGTGTGTGTGGGGGGGAGGGTGTGTGGGGGGGGGAGGGTGGGGGGGGGGGGAGGGTGTGTGGGGGCGGGGGGGGGGGGGGAGGGTGTGTGTGGGGGGGGAGGGTGTGTGTCTGGTGGGGGAGGGTGTGTGTGTGGTGGGGGAGGGTGTGTGTGTGGTGGGTGAGGGTGTGTGTGTGGTGGGGGGTGAGGGTGTGTGTGTGTGTGGGGGGTGAGGGTGTGTGTGTGGGGGGGGTGAGGGGTGTGTGTGTGGGGGGTGAGGGTGTGTGTGTGGGGGGGTGAGGGTGTGTGTGTGGGGGGTGAGGGTGTGTGTGTGTGGGGGGGGTGAGGGTGTGTGTGTGTGTGGGGGGTGAGGGTGTGTGGGGGGTGAGGGTGTGAGTGTGTGTGGGGGGAGGTCAGGGCATGTGTGTGTGGGGGGTGTCAGGGCATGTGTGTGTGTGGGGGTCAGGGCATGAGTGTGGGGGGGTGAGGGTGTGTGTGTGTGTGGGTCGTGAGGGTGTGTGTGTGTGGGTCGTGAGGGTGTGTGTGTGTGGGTCGTGAGGGTGTGTGTGTGGGGGAGGTGAGGGTGTATGTGTGGGGGGGGTGAGGGTGTATGTGTGGGGGGGGTGAGGGTGTATGTGTGGGGGGGGTGAGGGTGTATGTGTGGGGGGGGGTGAGGGTGTATGTGTGGGGGGGGTGAGGGTGTATGTGTGGGGGGGGGTGAGGGTGTGTGTGTGGGGGGGGGTGAGGGTGTGTGTGTGGGGGGGGGTGAGGGTGTGTGTGTGGGGGGTGAGGGTGTGTGTGTGGGGGGGGTGAGGGTGTGTGGGGGGGGGTGAGGGTGTGTGTGTGGGGGGGGTGAGGGTGTGTGTGTGTGGGGGGGGTGAGGGTGTGTGTGTGGGGGGGGTGAAGTTGTGTGGGGGGGGTGAAGTTGTGTGGGGGGGTGAGGGTGTGTGGGGGGGTGAGGGTGTGTGGGGGGGTGAGGGTGTGTGTGTGTGGGGGGGTGAGGGGTGTGTGTGTGTGGGGGGGGTGAGGGTGTGTGTGTGTGTGGGGGGTGAGGGTGTGTGGGGGGTGAGGGTGTGAGTGTGTGTGGGGGGAGGTCAGGGCATGTGTGTGTGGGGGGTGTCAGGGCATGTGTGTGTGTGGGGTCAGGGCATGAGTGTGGGGGGGTGAGGGTGTGTGTGTGTGGGTCGTGAGGGTGTGGGTATGGGGGAGGTGAGGGTGTATGTGTGGGGGGGGTGAGGGTGTATGTGTGGGGGGGGTGAGGGTGTATGTGTGGGGGGGGTGAGGGTGTATGTGTGGGGGGGGTGAGGGTGTATGTGTGGGGGGGGTGAGGGTGTGTGTGTGGGGTTGTGTGGGGGGGGGTGAAGTTGTGTGGGGGGGTGAGGGTGTGTGGGGGGGTGAGGGTGTGTGGGGGGGTGAGGGTGTGTGGGGGGTGAGGGTGTGTGTATGGGGTGTGAGGGTGTGTGTATGGGGTGTGAGGGTGGGTGTATGGGGTGTGAGGGTGGGTGTGTGGGGGGGTGAGGGTGGGTGTGTGGGGGTGGGTGTGTGGGGTGGTGAAGGTGTGTGTGTTTGTGGGGGGGGGATGTGTGTGTTTGTGGGGAGGGATGTGTGTGTGTGTGGGGAGGGATGTGTGTGTGTGGGGAGGGATGTGTGTGTGTGGGGAGGGATGTGTGTGTGTGGGGAAGGATGTGTGTGTGTGGGGAAGGATGTGTGTGTGTGTGTGTGTGTGTGTGGAGGGGTGTGTGTGTGTGGAGGGACGTGTGTGTGTGTGTGGGGAGGGACGTGTGTGTGTGTGTGGGGAGGGACGTGTGTGTGTGTGTGTGTGGGGAGGGACGTGTGTGTGTGTGGGGAGGGACGTGTGTGTGTGGGGGGTGGTGAGGGTGTGTGTGTGTGGGGGGTGGTGAGGGTGTGTGTGTGTGGGGGGGGTTGTGTGTGTGTGTGGGGGGGGTTGTGTGTGTGTGTGGGGGGGGATGTGTGTGTGGGGGGGGATGTGTGTGTGGGGGGGATGTGTGTGTGTGGGGGGGATGTGTGTGTGGGGGGGGGATGTGTGTGTGGGGGGGGGATGTGTGTGTGGGGGGGGGATGTGTGTGTGGGGGGGGGATGTGTGTGTGGGGGGGGGGATGTGTGTGTGGGGGGGGGGATGTGGGGGGGGGGGATGTGGGGGGGGGGGATGTGTGTGTGGGGGGGGATGTGTGTGTGGGGGGGGGGATGTGTGTGTGGGGGGGGGGGGATGTGTGTGTGGGGGGGGGGGATGTGTGTGGGGGGAGGGATGTGTGTGTGGGGGGGGGATGTGTGTGTGGGGGGAGGGATGTGTGTGTGTGTGTGTGTGTGTGTGGAGGGATGTGTGTGTGTGTGGGGGGGTGAGGGTGTGTGTGTGTGGGGAGGGATGTGTGTGTGGGGGGGGATGTGTGTGTGTGGGGGGGGATGTGTCTGTGTGGGGGGGTGTGTGTGTGTGTGGGGGGGGATGTGTGTGTGTGGGGAGGGGGGATGTGTGTGTGGGGGGGGGGAGAGGTGGGGGATGTGTGTGTGTGGGGAGGGGGGATGTGTGTGTGTGGGGAGGGGGGATGTGTGTGTGTGGGGAGGGGGGATGTGTGTGTGGGGGGGGGGGGGGAGATGTGTGTGTGTGGGGGGGGAGGGGTGTGTGTGGGGGGGGGGGGGGGGGGGGTTGACCTCAGGTTGAGATACTGGGCGAGATGTCTGTCCACCAGGAAAAACAAAAATAGGACAAGATCCTGAACCCCGCCCTTTCCGGGAAAGGATAATCCACATTTGACCAAAAATCTCCCTTCTTTCCTTCGAACGTACACCCATCATCAACAGGTTCCCTCACAAAAAAAATCAAACCATCCGTAATGAGGCGGAGGAAGATGAGGATCGAAAGAGAAAGCTTTTCGAAATTAAAGATTTAATTGGGGTTACCTGGCGACGTCGCCCTTACCTGGCGCTCAGGTGAGCGCGAGCCGGAAAGAAGCGAAGAGTATTTCTATTTCATTCTCATGCCGTACAGTCAAACATTTCACCACCACTATTAGCACCTACCATGTCGACGGTCTGCAATCTTCAATTTGCAATCTTTTCTTCCTTCTTTCTTTAGCCCCCACCCCAGCACCACTCCCCCCCCCTCCCCCCCGGCCGGTGCGGCGGCAACCGCCGTCCTTCCAAACTTGCCCGCCCCGCTCGCTCCGGCCGCCGGAGCTGTCACTCAGCCATCAGCCCGGGGAGAGGGGAGGGAACAGGCCAACGGCCAACTGCCGTCACCCCGCCCACGGTCCGGGGACTCGGCACTTTCCGGCATCGCTCGGTCCCGCCCACCACTCCCGAGAGATCGACGTCGGCGGGCGGAGAAAGGGGCTCACGGACCTGCATCGGGTATCTCCGGACGCACTCGGCTCCCAGAGGTAAGAAGGAGTAGGTTGGGATACGCATGCGTCATAGCGAGTGATCCAGGACCTCGGGTATTTCCGCCACTGTTCGGCATTTTCCGCTTGGTGTTTCCCCTTCCATCTCAGACAAAGACAGGAGAGGGCTGGCCATGCGCATGTGATATAATTGCTTCTTTCGTCCCCGGTCGCCATCTTCCGCTTGTGACCGCCTCGCCAACCTTTCGCCACTCGTGGGAAGGAATGGAGAGGAACATGCGTTAGACAGAGAGGCTCACAGAGTTTCTCGCGGATTTCGGATATCTTCGACCGCGCTCGGTAATTTCCGTTCAGCCCTCATCGATGTGGGTGAGCGCGGACATGCGCATGCGGCCCTCGGCCGTTCACGGAGATCTCGGGTATTTCCGGCAACAGTCGGCAGTTTCCGCTGAGCCCACCCCTTTTACCGTTCATCCCCCCTCAAAGCTGGCCGGAGATACGCATGCGTAAGAATGTGCAGCTGATTGATGCCATCCATGAACTCGAGTCTTTCCGATTGTACTCGGTACTTTCCGTTCAGCTCCCATCCTCTGCCTCCACCAAAGAAAATTCCGTCTCATATTTTTCAATCTTTCTTCCCTTATTGGATCTTGCTTTGTTTTATTTCCTTTCCCGGAGGTACAGGACCATTTCATTAATACGAGGCTGGTCTCTTAAAATGACTGCACGTTGATAGGGAGATCAGCCCTTAGGGGAAGGACCATCACCTGATAGTACGTCATTTTACCAAGGAATGGTTTCCAATCTCAGCTGTGCAAGGCGAACCATGCTCTGTCTGTCCGTGGTCAACCTGGCATTGACTGTCAGTCCAGTGTGGTCAACTCAACGCTGAACCTTAGTCGCATACAGTCAACTTGACATTGACCATCAGTCCAGCGTGGTCAACCCAATGTTGACTCTCAGTCGTGCACAGTCAACCTGGCATTGACCGTCACTCTGGTGTGGTTAACATTGACTTGCCCCTTAAATGCGAAATTTATGAAGAAAAACACCTTTGACCACAAGTCCATCAGGAAGTGGTCAGCACGTAGTGTCCTTGAGACCCTTCGGGAAAAGAAGAGGGCGGATCCTGTCGAGCGGTTCCCTGAGCAAACTGTCAAAGCCATTTGGCAGACTGCCTCATCGCCAGAACATTCCAACAAGCACCAAGACATGGCTTGGCTGGTGGTGAGAAGGGCTCTGCCTGTGAGATCCTTTATGTACGCCCGGACTCTCTGCCGCACCGCACGCTGCCCTCGAAGTGGCTGCGGGGGGGACGAGACTGTCACACACCTCCTTGTGGAATGTGCCTATGCAGAGGAAGTCTGGAGTGGAATGCAGAGGGGCGCACACCGAGACGAACATCAACTGTGCCTGGAGGATCATCAACTCGGTGAAGGACGCTCTCTGGGTGGTCCGAAACCTGTTGATCTTCCAGCTGAAGGAGTTGACCCCGACTGAGTGTTGCAGACTGGCACATTCCAAGGTCCAGGACTACGTGTTGAGGGACGCGCTGAAGCTTGGGGCAGCTGCCACCAAGGCGTGGTGGGGAAAAACCACTGTGTAACATCTGCCTGCCTAAGAAGAACAGGGGGCCCACGCAGTCATTTGGGCTCTGCTGGCGCCTCAGCTCAATGTAATCGCACCAACCTGTAAATAGGAATGATTACTCTGTTTCGATACGCAAAGGAATGGAATGTTTACATATGTATGGCATGTCCAGTTGTAAAGATCAAAGTATTTATGAATAAAGTATATTTTTGAAATTAAAAAAAACATTGACTTGCCCCTTACTTTCTCTGGCGCAACACTCATTAGGCACTGCCTCATTCTGTGCTATGGCTCCCCTGGCAATGACCCTTGCTGGGTTATCTATCTTTCCCAGGCACTGATTATCACTTGCATGTGGGTGCAGCTGCCACTGAATCTCACTGAGGTGCTCTGACTACTGACTCAAGGGATGTCAAGAAGGTGGAACGTGGTTGGAGCAGGGCATCAAGATGCAAAGATCCTGTGTATAAAATGGTCAAATAGGGAAGGTGTTGCATGGTCCCTTTAAAAGAGAATGTTTTTTTTCGGTGCTTGCAGTTAAAACAGATGTCTGGCAGCAGCTTGAGCTTGCAAATACACAGAGCACGCAAATTGAAACATTTTGCATCAAAAGGCTGGGCAACACTTTTATCGAGTCAAGAGGGTTTTGAGTTTAAGTCCATCACCAAACCCTAACCATCCGACACCTGGAGGAAGAACGCCTCATCTTCCATCTTGGAACTCTCCAACCACATGGGATTAATTTGATTTTCACCAGTTTCCTCATTTCCTCTCCCCCACTTTAACCCAGATCCAACCTTCCAATTTGGCACTGCCCTAATGGCCTGTCTTACCTGTCCATCTCCCTTCCCACCTATCCATTCCATTCTCTTCTCTGATCTATCACCATTACCCCCATCTTCATCTACCTATGGCACTCTCAACAACCCTCTGCGTGAAATATTTGCCCCTTAGGTCCTTTTTAGATTTTTCCCCTCTAACCCTAAACCTATGCCCTATAGTTCTGGACTTCCCCACCCTGTGGAAAATACCTATTGTCTATTTACCCTATCCATGCCCCTCATGATTTTATAAGCCTCTATAATGTCACCTCTCAGCCTCCAACACTGTAGGGAAAATGACTCCAGCCTATTCAGCCTCTCCCTGTAGAACTGACAGAAGGATCAGCAGAGAAGACACAGAAAGTTCTGGAAGACAGGTAATCAGGCTGTAATTTCGGGAGACTAAATTCTATTGTTTCGTTATATAAGTGGGTCATGTATTTATTGGAACAGCAAACCATTAGAACCTTGCATTCTTCAGGAATAGTTAGTAGTGAAGGGGAATTGTTTGGTCTGCTAATAGTTTAGTTAATTTGTTCACTGTTAAGAGTTTGATAAGTAAATTGTTACTTGTGGATGTAAAGTGAGCATCAGGGATTTCTTTTACTTAACCACAAGAAGTTGCTGAAAAAAACGGATTGCACCCTTCTCTCAGATTAACAGATTAACTCTTTTTAACAGATTATTGGGCGAGTTGCTCCCCTTTGGGTGAGTCGTTTTTGGTTCTCAGAGGAAGAGGGTCAACCTTTGCTTTATAACTGCATCGCCCAATGACGATTGGCAGCAGAATCGCTACTGCCTTGCCTGGGATCTGCATGTATTTTTTTTGGAGGGTTAATAGAGAGAAATTGTTCCCAAAGGCCAATGAGTTAAGGCATTAAGAAGCAGAGTATGAGAAGGGCAAAAATTCTTTTGATGCAGCAAGATACTGTGATCTGCAACACATTGCTAGTAGGAAGACAGAGAAGCAGATTCAACAGTAGCTTACAAAAGGTGAATTGGATAAATATTTGTAAGGGATCGGGGAAAAGCAAGGGGAGTGGGACTAATTGAATAGCCCTTTCCAAAAGCCAGCACAGGAACTATGGACTGAATGGCCACCTATGCTGTATCCTGTGAGTCAGTGACAGAGCCTGGGACCTATTAAGACCAATGTAGCACAACCCATCACTGGGTTAAGCTGCCAAACCATTGAAAAAGCATCCAAATTCAAAACGAGAACTGGAAAAACCCATCAGCTCAGGCAACATCTGCTAATGGAAATGAGGAATTGTGATGTTTTGGGTGCGTACTCTTCATCAGAACAACTAGCAGTAACCCTAGTCTTGGCACCAGACCTGTCAAAATAATGTAATTTACAACATTGAGGGCAGTCCTGAAAACTTGCAGTTCCCATTTAAGTGGGTTTGTGTTTTCCAATACATCTCGCACGCATCCCTGACAATGGCGTTCAGCAGGAGATTAACTCTGGGTGCATAAATCAGATGAGGAAGTAAGCAAGATGTGCAAATGGAAATGGGAGGCAGCTTTTGTAGCTTTGCACAGTGGAAACATGAGGCCCAACCAGTCTCCTCCTTCCAAGATGGAAGTACAGTACCATCATAGTGTGCAGGCTCTTCAGCCGAGGAGTTCATCAACTCCATGTGCTTTACTTTTTTTTTGTCTTTCCATGTCTTTTCTTTCTTAATATTCCCATTTATTATTGTACCTCGCCTTCCTTAAACGGTATCACTGCCCAGGCCCAGTGATGAGGTGGCTTCCGACAGTCCGGAATGGCGCCAGGAGGTCTCGTCCCATTGTGGAGGTCTGATCTTGACATGGAGGTCGCGACCTCACTTCAGATATAGCTTCTAGGTCTTCCAATGGCCCATAGTGGAGGTCACGGCACAGTGTGGAGGTCTCGACTAGGCCCAGTGTGGACATCTCAGCCCTGTATGGCAGTCTCATCTCGGCCCGGTGTGGAGGTCTTGCCTCGGCCTGCCTTAGAGGTTTCGGCCCAGCGTGGTGATCTCAGCCAAACATTGCATTTCCGGCCTGATGTGATCTTTGCCTGGCTTGGCATTTCCGGCCTGGAAGGAGGTCTCGGGCTAGTGTGATGATCTCAGCCTGGCGTGGCATTTCTGGCCCAGTGTGGTGATTTTGGGCTGGCTTGATGTGGCGTTTGTGGCCTGGCAGGGGAGTCTCGGCTCAGCGTGGGGGTTTTGTCTTGGCCTGCTGTGGAGTTTTCGGCTCTGCACAGAGGTCTCGGCCCATCCTGGAGGTCTCATCTTGGCTTGGCATGGAGGTCTTAGCCTGGTGTGGCATTTCTGGCCTGGCGTGGATGTCTCGCCCTGGACTGGCGTGGTGAAGCCAGTCCGGCGTGGTGATCCCGGTCCAGAGTGGCGGAGCCGGCCTGACACGGTGGTTCTGGCTTACTTTTCCAGTGTACCTGGAAATCAGGAGTCGTTAACGGAACTCTGATTTTTTGTTTGCTTTTTTATTACTTTACTCATTAGACACTGTAGTATGGCGACTTATGAAACGTTTCGCTGTATTTTTGTTTTGTGGCAATAAATTCCTATTCCGCTCTCAGTCCACATGAGGCATCATTTCCACATTGATCAGGAGGTTAGTCTGAAGGGCTATACTGAATTGCTGGGGGCTCCGTGTGCTGCAGGGATACCCACAGTGCTGTCAGAGAGACAGTATCAGAATGTTGACACAGAGACACTGAAAGGACAATGATATTTTCCCAAGTCATAATGGTGCAGACCTTGAACAGTGTAATGTTCCCATGCATCTGCATACCTTGTTCTCCTAGATAGTAGTGCTTATGCTTTGGGACATTCTGGGACGCACATTTTGGCTATTTTGAAATGTGTTAAAGACCCTGGATGTGTGCATTGTGTAAATAGGACACCCCACATATCTATATGGTCCCCTTCAAGGACAGAAAAATTTGCCAAATCTAAGACTTTAGATAGAATCATTGAATCCCGACAGTGGAGAAGCAGGCTATTTGACCCATCCCAAACTTCCGAAGAGCATCCCACTCCATCCCTGTAACCCTGCATTTCCCATAGCTAACGCACCTAGCCTGCACATCTCTCGACACTGTGAGCAATTTAGCACAGCAAATTCACCCTAACCTGCACATCTGTGGACTGTGGGAGGAAACCAGAGCACCCAGAGGAATCCCACGCAGAGCCGGAGAGAATGTGCAAACTCCACAGTCGCCCAAGGATGGAATCGAACCTGGGTCCCTGGCGCCACTGTGCTGCCCAGCAGATTGCTGTTCCAAACTTGTTGAAAACATGGGGATTATAGAATAGATGTTGTGATGCTATCACAGGCAAAACTGCCTTGTGGGTGAATGCTTAGAATCCGATTTAATTCCTAACATCTCCCACAGCAAACTGGCCCTGGCAGGGGGTGGGGTTGTGTGGGTTTGCTTTGGCGGATGTGTTCAATTTCCCAGTTATCCCAGCCTTTGGTTTCAGGGTGGGGGCACCATTTTAATTTTAGCTTCAACACATGGTTGTCTTAGAGGGCAGAGAAAAAAAAAATAGCCTTTTGTTTTTAATGGTACGGATGAGTGAATTTCCCAGAAACATTTCATTCACAGTGGGAATGTAGCCGCGCAGTTTCTGTTTGTGGCCAGGATTGGTAATTGAGGTGGTTTAATTCACGTCTTACTGGGCCCAGGCGTCAGTATGAGATTGCAGCCAGATCGTGAGCCTTCCCTGGGATGTGGGCATTGCTGTCCGGGACAGAATGTGTTGCCCATCCCTAATTACCCTTGAGAAAGCAGTCGTGAGCCCCTAAATTGAACCGCTGCAGTCCATCTGGTTCCAATTGTCCGTGGTGTGTCAGCTAAACAAGGGACAGCTAGGCTATCTCAGTTCAGAGTCAACCACATTAGCTGGGCGTCTCAAACCACAAGTATGCCAGGCCTAGTAAGGCTGTCAGAGTTTGAACCCTCAGGGGATAGCAAGCTGGATGGGTGATAATTTTATGGTCAAGGTCACTAAAACCAGCATTCAACTCCAGAATGATTAATTAATTGAATCTAACATTTCAATGACGGACCTGATGTATCCCCCTGCTCCCTAGATCATTAGTGTGGGCCTCTACATTAACTGCCCTTGGCACTACAGTTCATGTCCTTAATCCCCAGCGAAAGTAGGATTTGTCCTGAAAGCTGTCCAGAGAAAGTTGGCTTGGATGATCCCCGGATTGGAGGGATTGTCTTAAAGGCTAAACATTTTGGGACTCTCCTCCCTGGAGTTTAGGTGAATGAGAGGCGATCTCATTGAAACATATCGGATTCCTGCATGTCAATGCTGAGATGATGTTCCCCCTCCATAGAAGAGGGCACAGTCGCAGAATAAAGGGGTGACAAGTTAAGACTGAGATGAGGAGGAATTTCTTCTCTCCAAGAGTTGACAGTCTTTGGAACTCCTTGCTGCAGAGATCTGTGGGGGCGGAGACCTGGTGTATATTAAAGGCTGAGATAGACTGATTCCTCAACTGGTTAAGAATCTATGGTCAGGTTGGTTGGGGGGGGGGGGGGGGACAAAAAATGAGAAGAGTGGACGTGAGGAATGTTGGAGCCGGTTCAAGGAGCCGGACTGGCTACTGCTACTCTGGTCTTACAGATCTGTAAAGAGTGAACAGTATTGATGTTTCGAGCTTAGCACAAGGAACAAAGAACAGTACAGCACAGGAACAGGTCATTCGGCCCTCCGAGCCTGCGCTGACAAATTTTGCCCTTCCATACATAAACTCTCTTCACTTACAGGATTTGTATCCCTCTATTCCCTTCCTATTCATCTATTCGCCCAGCTGTTTCTTGAAAGCTGCTATTGTGTCTGCTTCCACCACCTCTTCTGGCATCATCCAGGCACTCACCACCCTTTTTTGGGTGGGCCTTATGCTGGTCTGGTCTTTAAAGGTTCAGGTTGCGACAGAACAGAGGCAACTTCACTTTGCATCCCATCCCATTCTGTCCATTATCGGACTCATCAAAGTTAAATGAAAGCAAAACACTGCAGAGACTGGAAATCTGAAGCAGACACAGAGAAGGCGTGAGAAACCCAACAGGGCTGGGCACTATCATGTTAATATTTTCATGACTTTTCTTCAGTCCCAATGCCTCTCCCTTTGGACTGAATGGCTCAGCTAAAACAGTCTGATTCGACTATTCATAAACTGTTCTCAAATCTTACTTTTTCCTGTACTTCTGAGTTTCATTTACATGCAGGATATTTATCGCCTTATCACAGACTGCATTTCTGTCTGAGGTCACTGGCTGTGGTGGAAATAGCCATGTGTAAAATTGTAGTGAATTCAACCTGAAAGCCCACATCCTTTCCCTCACTGTTTCTATCAGACTGTTAGCTATCAGGTTTTCCCACAACTGTCATATAAACCTTACTCCTACCGTGGCAACCGTACTGCTGGTCTTTCATTTTCCAGCACACCTGTTTAAAATGTTATTACCACAGAGTCTTAGAGCCTTAGAGTCAGCAGACCCTTCACCGAACCCATCCATGGCCGGCCAGATATCCTAAGAATCTAGTCCCATCTGCCAGCATTTGGCCCATATCCCTCTAAACCTTTCCTCTTCTTTGTAATTGTGTCAGCCTCCACCTCTTCCTCTGGCATTTCATGCATGCACCATCCTATGTGTGAAAAAAGTTGTCCCTTGGGACCCTTTTTAATGCATGAGAGAGAGAAGGCAGTGGCAAGGGAGCAAGTAAAGATAGAAGGGAGCTGTGGGGGAGGAGGTTGGGTGGTGTGATAAGTTTGAGCAGGATTTGGCGGCGGGGGGTGGAGTCAGGGATTTTGATAATTGGGGTTGGAATTTTAATTTCAATGCATTGATAGATTGTTGCCATATGTCTGCCAGAGAGAATGGGAGCATTGAGTCATCAGGACTTACATAAGAAGAATGTTGTTATACTCGGAAGTGTGCAGAAAATATTGACAAGGATGTTCCCGGGACTGGAGGGTTTGATTGAGAAGGAGGGGCTGGGAGTTTTTTCCCTGGCGCATTGGAGGTTGTGGTTATAAACTTAGAAAGGTTTATAGAGTCATAAGGATAAGGTGAATAGCCAAGGTCTTTTCCCCCAGGGCACGGAAGTCCAGAACTAAAGG
Source organism: Chiloscyllium plagiosum (assembly GCF_037043375.1). Taxonomy (NCBI): domain Eukaryota; kingdom Metazoa; phylum Chordata; class Chondrichthyes; order Orectolobiformes; family Hemiscylliidae; genus Chiloscyllium; species Chiloscyllium plagiosum. The sequence goes on from NW_028270182.1 coordinate 8,109,683, forward strand.
GCATAGGTTAAAGGTGAGAGGGGAAAGATTTAAAAGGGATCTTCAGAGGCAACTTTTTCACACACAGGGTGGTGCGTGTATGGAATGAGCTGCCAAAGGAAGTGGTGGAGGCTGGTATAATTATAACATTTATAAGACATCTGAGTGGGTCTATGAATAGGAAGGGTTTAGACTGGTGTGGACTTATTGGCCCTTCAGCCCAATAAGTCCACACCAACCCTCCGAAGAGCAACCACCCAGACCCATTCCCCTACATTCACTCCGGACTAATATACCTAACACTACGGGCAATTTAGCATGGCCAATTCACCTAACCTACACATCTTTGGACTGTGGGAGGAAACCGGAGCACCCAGAGGAAACCCACGCAGACACGGGGAGAATGTGCAAACTCCACACAGACAGTTGCCTGAGGCGGGAATTGAACCCGGGTCCCTGGTGCTGTGAGGCAGCAGTGCTAACCACTGAGCCACCGTGCCGCCCACAATATGGGCTAAATGCTGACAAATGGGACTAGATTAATTTCGGATACCTGATCGGCATGGACGAGTCGGACCAAAGGATCGGTTTCCGTGCTGTACATCTCAATGGCACTAAATGTGCCTTTTCTTAGAATACTCCAGTGCTGTACTGCCAAATGACTGTTGTTCCAAGACATCTGATTCCCTCAGAGGAAAGGAAACATTCTCATTTCCATTTTAAATCAGAAACTCTTCAACTTTAAACTGTGTCCACTTGTTTTAGTCTCTGCTAAAAGGGGATGTGTCATTTCAGCATTCCCTGCACCCCTTATCTGGTCCCCTCAGATTTTACCTGATCTAATATATCACCTCTCATCCTTCTGAACTCTTGGCCCAGCACTGGGACGTCATGTTGCGGTTCTACAGGACATTGCTGAGGCTTCTTCTGGAGCATTGTGTCCAGTTCTGATCACCCTCTTATAGGAAGGATATTATTAAGCTAGAGAGGGCCCAGAAGAGATTTACCAGGATGTTGCTGGAGATAGACAGTTTGAGTTATAAATAAGGGCTGGGACTTTTCTCAAAGGAGGGTAGAAGATTGAGGGGGGGGGGGGGGGGGGGGGGGGGGGGGTTGGAGGGTGACTTTGTAGAGGTTTATAAAATCATGAGGGGTTTGGATAAGGTGAATGGAAGATGTCTTTTCCCAAGGGTGAGGGTTTCCAAAACTAGGGGGCATATTTTTAAGGTGAAAGGAGAAAGATTTTAAAAAGACAGAGGTGAAAACATTTTTACACAAAGAGTGGTTTGTGTGTGGAATGAACTTCCAGTGGAAGTGGTGGATGTGGGTACAGTTACAACATTTAAAAAACATTTGGATAAGTACATGAATAAGAAATGTTTGAAGTTAACGCAGATAGGTGGGACTAGTTTAGTTTGGAATTATGGTTGGCATAGACTGGTTGGATTGAAGAGTCTGTTTCCACGCTGTGTGATTCTGTGACACAGCTCTACATATCCAGCTGAACCATACCTAGTAAAGAGGAAACCCAATATCTTGTATTGCTTTGTGTTAACCCAGTGCTGTAGTCCACAGAAATTCAATACACCGTGCCCTTGCAGCATTTCGTGTTTGAGCAGGTGTACTTGAAAAAGAACAGGGGAAGAATTGAAATGGCCTGCGCAGATTTCACAGATTTTCATTGGAACCCTTGTTACTGTTGAGTAAAAGGCTAAAGCTATGATTAACGAGCTGTCATCAAGCTAACTTTACACTGCACTGAACCATTGGCACGCCACCAGATTTCAGTGAGGCATCCAAGTTTATTCATCTCACCTTGCAAACGTTCCATACCCGGAACCCAAAGGCGGGGACACAGAAGGTGTTCCTTGGCAGGCAGGCAGAATTGTATTTCTGTAGCACCTGTCACATCCGCATGGTGTTCCATTGTGCTACACTGCCCGTGGAATACTGATTGAAGTATGGTCGCTTTTAAGGGGTCCCGCAACCTACTGCATTGGGCGCTACAGCTACTTGGTTCCAGGACATGCCAGCCATGAACCTTACTTCACATGTTTTATACTCTACTATAATTATTGCAAGGTTTAACTTTTAACTTTGTTCTTTCTTTCTACCTGCTTTTTAAGATTCATAAAAACTTGGGGCAGGAGTAGGCCGTCTGGCCCTTCCAGACTGCTCCGGCATTCAATAAGATCACAGCTGATCTTTTTGTGGACTCAGATCCACTTACCACGCACTCTCACTATAACCCTTAAATCCTTTATTGTTCGAAATAAATCTGTTTTAGCTTTAAAAATGTTTACTGAAGTAGCTGGGCAAGGAATTCCATAGATTCTGTACCTAGGTACTTGTTCCTAAGGTGGTTGTAAGCTATATAAAACCCTTGTTAGGCTGCATCTGGAGTATTGCTTGCAGTTTTGATAGCCCCACTACCACAAGGACATGGAAGCTTTGGAGAGAGTGCAGAGGAGGTTCACCAGGACGTTGCCTGGTCTTGAGAGGGCATTGGCCGTGAGGAAAGGTTAAAAAGACTCTGATTGTTTTCACTGGAAAGAGGGTGTCTGAGCAGAGACTCGATAGAGATCTACAAAATGATGAGAGGGATAGACAGGGTGGATAGGCAGAGGCTTTTTCCCATGGTTGTAGTTTCAATTACAAGGGGTCACAGGTTTAAGGTGAGAGGAGGAGGGAGGCTTAAGGGAGATGTGTGAGGGAAGGCAGAGAGCGATAGGAGCCAGGAACGCACAGCCAGAAGGGGTGGTGGAAGCAGGCACATTGGCGTCATTGAAGGTGCCCAAAACATCGATTCTCCTGCTCCTCGGATGCTGCCTGACTGGCTGTGCTTTTCCAGCACCACACTCTCGAAATTGAAGAGGCATCTGGATGGTTAGATGAAAGGGAGGGATTAGAGGGATACGGACCAAATAAGGGAAGAAGGATTGTTTTTTAGTTTAGTTAGGGTATGATGATCAGCACAGGCTTAGAGGGCTGAAGGGCCTGTTCCTGTGCTGTACTTCTCTTTTGTGATGCCTCACGTGACAACATTATACACTTTCCATCGTACTCCTCTACTTGAGCATACATAACAATACAACCAAAATCAGATACAGAAGACCACCACGGACTGTCAAGGACATGACGCTAGCAGTTGATTCACGTTGTGGTAGCGAGCTGCAGCCCGTGTATATTTCCGTTGTGTTTCCTTTCACTAAATAACAATAAAAGCTCATGTTTGGATTGGTCCGAGTGCTTGCCTATGTGCGATGTTCCTTGGCTGGAAGGGGAAATCAAGCACTCAGTTGGCCTTCATATAGAATGTAGATAAGGGTTTGGTGAGGCCACTTTTAGAACACTGCATACCATTCTGGTCGCCCTTCTGTGGGAAGCATGTTGCTAAACTTGACAGGGTGCCGAAAAGAGTTACAAGGATGTTGTCAGGACTGGGGGCCTCTTATGGAGTACAGTGTCCAGTTCTGATTGCCCTGTAATAGGAAGGAGGTTATTAAACTGGAGACACTTCAGAGAAGATTTACAGGGATGTTGCCAGGACTGGAGGGTTTGAATTCTAGGGAGAGGCTGAATAGGCTGGGGCTTTTTTCTCTGGAGTGTCAGATGCTGAAGGGTGACTTTGTAGAGATTTATGACATCATGAGGCGCATAGATAAGGTGTATTCCCCACAGGAGGGGAGTCCAAGACTAGAGGGTTTAGATTTAAGGTGAGAGGAGAATGATTTAAAAGAGACCTAAGGGGTAAAATTTTCATGCAGAGGGTAGTGCGTTTATGGAATGAGCTGCAAGAGGAAGTGGTGGAGGCTAGTACAGTTACAACATTTAAAAGGCATCTGGATGGGTACATGAATAGAAGTTACAAGGATATGGGCCACATGCTGGCAAATGGGACTAGATTAGGTTAGTCCCATTTGGTCAGCATGGACGAGTTGGACTGAAGGGTCTGTTTCCATGTTGTACATGTCTGTGACAGTCATAGAATCATACACCACGGAAACACACCACTTGGTCAAACCAGTCCATGCCAACCATAATCCCAAACTCAACTCGTCCCACCTGCCTGCGCTTGGCCCATATCGCTCCAAATATTTCTCATTCATGTACTTGTATAAATGTCTTTTAAATGTTGTAACTGTACCCACAGCCACCACTTCCTCTGGCAGTTCATTTCACACACGAAACACTGTATAAAAAGGTTTCCCACATTTCCATTTTAAATCTTTCTCCTGTCACCTTAAAATTATGCCCTCTAGTTTTGAACTTCCCCACCCTAGGGAATAGAGCCATGTCGTTCACCTTATCTATAACCCTCGGGATTATGTAAAGCTCAGGGAGGTCACCCCTCAAAGGCCGACGTTCCGGTGAAAAAAGTCTCGGCCTATCCAGCCTCTCCTTGTAACTCAAATCCTTAATTCCCAGCAACATCCTGGTCATTTGTTTCTGCATCCTCTCCAGTTAAGCAATATCCTTCCCATAACAGGGTGACCAGAACTGGACACTGTACTCCAGAAGAGGCCTCACCAAATGTTCTGTATTAACTCAACATGACGTCTCAACTCCCACACTGAAAAGTCTGAGCAACGAAGGCAAGTGTGGTAAACGCCTTCTTACCTGCCCTGTTTACCTGTAATGCAACTTTCAAAGAATTATGTACCCGAATCCTGACAGGTTTAGTGTGGCGCTGTGGTTAATTTCGGTGAAAGAATTTGATTGTGTGTGCAAGGGATTGTCAGCCAATGCCAGGTATGTGCCATGGGCAATGTGGCTTTATGGGTCACCCGGGCCATAGCAGTAGCACCGGCAGTGAGGGGCAATGATGGATTGCCAACCCATGTCCAGAGGCATGGCACCCTTCCAAGATGGCTTGGGCACAAGGAATATCGACCTTTGAGCATTTACCTGCTGAATGACAAATCGCTGTGCGAGCAGCAATTGGCAAGTGGTGCCAGGATTGGATGGAGGGATACCCCAGGACCAGGACAGGTGGCTTTGACAAGACATGGGGAGAAGACTTATTGATTCCCCCCACAGTAGAAATCCCTGCAAAGGGTATAGGTGCAACTCAGTCTTCATGGAATCCCTACAGTGTGGAAGCAGGCCATTTGGCCTGTCGAGCCGACGCCCTCTGACGAGCAGTCCATCCAACCCACCCCTGTATTTCCGATGGCTAAACCACCCAGCCTGAACATCCCTGGACAATTTAGCACAGCCAATTCACCCTAACCTGCACATCCCTGGACACTAAGGGGCAATTTAGCACAGCCAATCCACCCTAACCTGCACATCCCTGGACACTAAGGGGCAATTTAGCACGGCCAATCCACCCTAACCTGCACATCCCTGGACACTAAGGGGCAATTTAGTACAGCCAATCCACCCTAAACTGCACATTCTTGGACACTATGGGGCAATTTAGCAAGGCCAATCCACCCTAACCTGCACATCCCTGGGCACCACGGGACAATTTAGCATGGCCAATCTACCCTAACTTGCACATCCCTGAACACAATGGGGCAATTTAGCACGGCCAATCCACCCTAATGTGTGCATCTTTGGACTGTGGGAGGAAACCCATGCAGACACGGGGAGAGCGTGCAAACTCCACACAGACAGTTGCCCTCAGCTGGAATGGAACCCAGATCCCTGGTACCGTGAGGCAGCAGTGCTAACCACTGAAACACCATGCTGTCTTTCACAATATTTGCTCTAATAGAGCAAAAGAAAATTACCGTTCCTTCATTTCATTGTCGGTGATGACCAATGCTAAAACTTTTTTTTGTGAAAGAAACATTGTTTTGACAACTGGTCAGGGTTGGATGCTCCTTCCAGAAGCCACAATGTAATCCTGAGGGAAGCGGACAAAACACGACTTTGTGTTTTTGTGCGTAGCAGCCAGAGAACCAGAGTTTAAATTACTTGGCTGAAAAAAGCCAAGGGGAAGAGATGAGGAGACACTTTTTTTTCAGACATTATGTTGTTCTGATCTGGATCACTCATCTTGAAAGACTGGGAGTGAGCTGAATCATCAGTCATACTTTTCAAAAAGGAATTAGATATATACTTAAAAAGGAAACAAAAAACAGAGCCTGGAGAAAAGGCTCATGGAATGAGTCTAACTTTGTTAAAGGAAATTAGCTGAGGAAAGTTTGGCTGGGAGCCCAGACTTCCATTAGTTTGTTGGAAAACAGAAGGGAAAATATTTCTTGATTGATAGATTGTTAATGTTTTCTTTTCTTTCTACGGTACATTTTGTCACCGGCTCAATGTTTATTGACACATGATAAAGAGGTGCTGGAAAAGCACAGCAGGTCAGGCGGCATCTGAGGAGCAGGAAAATTGACGTTTCGGGCAAAAGCCCTTCGTCAGGATTCCTGATGAAGGGCTTTTGCCTGAAACATCAATTTTCCTGCTCCTTGGATGCTGCCTGACCTGCTGTGCTTTTCCAGCACCACTCTGATTTCCAGCATTTGCAGTCCTCACTTTTGCCTACAAGATAAAGAGGTGTCAAGTGCTTATTGTTTCCGTTGTTGATATTTTAATGCTTTGGCTGATTGACACTTTTATAGGGTTGTAGTAACAACAGATTTTCATTGTTCCTGTGCAGAGAGCATACTGGGTGAAAGTCCTGCGAGTTGGCGTGGATGTATGAGGGGCTATACAGAGTAGGTAGGGTTGCATAGATTGGCATGAAGGATCGAGTCATAGAGGGTTACAGCATGGGAACAGGCCCTTCGGCCCACCTTGTCCATACCGTCCAGTTTTCACAATTAAACTAGTCCCTTTTGCCGGTGTTTGTTCGTTATCCCTACATTCCTAACCCATCTAAGCACCTGTCTGAATGTTTCTAAAATGACAAGATTGTACTCGCTTCCACCACTACCTCTGGCAGCCCATTCCAGACACTCACCATCCTGTGTGTGAAAGAAATTACTCCTCTGAACCCTCATGTATCTCTGCCCTCTCATCTTCCAACCGATTTGTCTTGTTTTAAACTCTCCTACCATGGAAGAAGAACAGTTGGCTATCTACCTTCTCCATGCCTCTCGTGATTTCATAGATCTCTAAATGGTCACCCCCTAAGCTCCAGGGAGAAAAACAGTCCCAGCCTCTCCTTATAGCTCAAATCTTCCAGTCCAGGAAGCATTCTCATAAATCTTTTCTGTACCCTTTCAAGTTTAATAATATCCTTTCTATAGAAGGGCAACCAGAACTGTACAAATACTCCAAATGTGGCCTCACCAATCTGTGGTGCTGCTGCAACATGATGTCCCAACTCCTATAGTCAGTGCTATGACCGATGAAAACAAGCATACCAAATGCCTTCTTCACCACACTGTCTCCCTGTGACTCCACATTGAACAAGCTATGTACCTGTACCCCAGCTCTGCTTGCTCTATAGCACACCCCAGGGCCTTACCATTAAGTGTCTTAGTCCTGCCCTGGTTTGACCCACCAGAATGCAACACCTCATATTTATCTAAATTAAATTATGAGGGACCTTTGAGGGCAGGAAGGGGACATCCCAAGTTGGAGGCCATTGGGATTGAGCAGGGAAAGTGCAAAGCTATCTTTCCAAAGATTCCAGCATCTGGACTACAATTCGTTGACTCCTCCAAAGGGTTGCTGGGACATGCCTAACCTCAGCAATGTTGCCAGGCAGGCTGGCAGTGCCACATGCAGCTTGTTGCCAACACTCTCGCCCAGCACCAACATGATCCCGACCCACCCTACAACTGCAGGCCTGCTTTGACTCTGTGCAAATCTTCACCTCTGACAGTCTTTCAGTCACATCAGCGTGGTCTCACTAGAGAGAGATGACTGCTGGTGATTTAACACAAGGGCTGCTACACCTCAGGGCGAGGGCAGAGGTTGAGAAAGGGAGTCCTTCATTTGAACATCTGCCAGTGATGGGAATTGAACCCACGCTTTTGGCATCACTCTGCTTCAAAAGGCAACCATCCAGCCAACTGAGCTAATCTCTCAGCCTGGCTCATAAGCCCCAGCCTCTGTGGAGTGGACTTACTCCCTTGATCTGTACCGACACTTTTCCATATTCTCCCAGGGCCAGACATTATCTGTAGGGATTTCCTGAGGGATTCCTGCCTCCTACTGCTCAGACATTGGCAGTGCAAGTGAGTCTTGCCTTTTTCCTGTCCTTCTGAATCACTGCCTGCTCCCTCCTCAGTGGTGACAGATTCAGGGCAGAGAGGAGTAGTGAATTGATGCATTGTGGTGCTGGTGAGAGACTGATTGTCAGCAGATGAATTTAGATCATGCATTCTCTTGGGAGATGCTTTATTTTAAGACTATGGCGTGAGTCGGAGCCTAAACTTCTATTTACATAACCTTTCGGTATGCACACACAAGTGAATTGGATACTTCTGCATGTGTTTGTCTCTGCCTACTCTTTAAAGTTTCTTTTTTCTGTCTGCTGAACAATGGAATTTGGTCTGCCGCAGGGACTTCAGTCAATTTCGGGAATAGCATCCGGTTAGTGACTGTAAGACCGTAGAATATCTGAGCAAGGCCAGGCCATTCAGCCCATCGAGTCTGCTCAACCATTCAGTGAGAGAATGGCCTATCTCATAACCCTCAACTCCACTTTCATTTTTGGAATATTGCATTCAATTCTGGTCTCCCTGCTATTGGAAAGTTTTTAAAATTCCTTTGTGGGATGCCAAGTGGCTAGCACTTATTGCCTGTCCCCCGTTGTCCTTGAGAAGGTGGTGGTGAGCTGCCTTCTTGAACCGCTGCAGTCCACATGTTGTTAAACTTGAAAGGGTTCAGAAAATATTTACAAGGATGTTGCCGGCGTTGGAGGGATTGAGCTGTAGGGAGAGGCTGAATAGGCTGGGGCTTTTTTCCCTGGAGCGTTGGAGGCTGAGGGGTGACCTTAGAGAGGTTTATAAAATCATGAGGGGCATAGATAGGGTAAATAGCCAAGGCCTTTTCCTCCCAAGGTAGGGGAGTCCAAAACTAGAGGGCTTAGGTTTAAGGTGAGCAGGGAAAGATATAAAAGGGACCTAAGGAGCAACTTTTACCCGCAGAGGGTGGTACGTGTATGGAACGAGCTGCCAGAGGAAGTGGTGGAGGCTGGTACAGTTACAACATTTAAAAGGCATCTGGATGTTTATATGAATAGGAAGGATTTAGAGGGGTATGGGCCATGTGCTGGCAAATGGGACTGGATTAAATTAGGCTATCTGGTTTGGATGGACGAGTTGGGCCGAAGGGTCTGTTTCTGTGCTGTATGACTCCAAGTGGGGTCTAACTAGGGTTCTGTATAACTGAGGCATAACTTCTGCATCCTTGTACTCCAGTACTGTGGATATAAAGGCCAGCATTGGGCACCAGCCACCTGAATCTGTTCTCGAGAAAATGAATGGCACTGTGGCACTGCTACCTCACAGCGCCAGAGACCCGGGTTCGATTCCTGCCTCAGGTGACTGACTGTGTGGAGTTTGCACATTCTCCCCGTGACTGCGTGGGTTTGCTCCGGTTTCCTCCCACAAATTAAAAAATGTGCAGGTTAGGTGTATTGGCCATGCTAAATTGCCCGTAGTGATAGGTGAAGGGGTAAATGTAAGGGAATGAGTCTGGGTGGGTTCCGTTTCAGCGGTTCGGTGTGGGCTTGTTGGGCTGAAGGGCCTGTTTCCACACTGTAAGTAATCTAATCTAAAAGGAATGACCGGGTCAGCCCTTTCTCTCCCAGTTCTGCCCTATCTGTACGATGATCTCTGAATGGAAGGGATTAGCTGATGATAGCCTCTCAAATGTTGACCCAAAACTGTGGCATGCCAAAATATACTGGTAACAAAGGCGAGGACCTGCAAGCTACTAGACAGTAGCAACTTCAGGCGTCCTTCTAAACATAACAGACGCTAAAAACTTGAATTGGAAAAGCCATTCAGAGTGGCTGTCGCAGCATGAAAATCACAGAATCTCCAACAGCGCAGGAAGGCGCTATTTGACAGAGCTGAAAGTCAAAATCGAAGAACCATAAGAACTGCGGATGCCGGAAATCAGAAATGAAAACAGAAGTTGCTGGAGAATCTCAGCAGGGCCTAACAGCATCTGTGGAAAGAAAGCAAAGTTAACGTTTCGGGTCCAGTAACCCTACTTCAGAACATTTTGGGAGCAGTCTTCAGAACTGATTGTATAGGAAAAGGTCAGTACATGTGCTGAAGGTGGGAGCTGTGGGAGGAGTAAACAAAAGTTGAAAATAGAGCAGAGAGAGAAACAGCTGGACTGACAAAGGAGTGAATAATAGTCAGCCTGGGAGAATCAGAAGCTGCTGATGGGGACTGTTAGAGACTGACAATGGGTTGTTTGTGGTAGCAGTCCTTGTGATGCCAAGGGCTGGTGTGTGGGGGTTGAATTGAATGAGCTTTATTGTCACATATACTCAAATTATTACAGTGTGAAAATTTTACAAGTCGGCACTTATAACGCCATCTTAGGTACAAGGTACGGATTCTTCCGTATAAGTTCTGAGGTAAGAAAATAAGAAAAATGAATAAATTAAAACGTCCAGCATTACAGATCTTAGGACTAAATTAGAAAAAAAAGGGAAATAAAGAGTTCAGACTCACACCCCTTCCAACCCAGTCCCCACCTCGACTCCAGTCCATGTCGGGCTTTGACCCCAGACTGTGCCAGGCCTCACTTTGAGGCCGGGCCAGAAAACCATCATGCCAGGCTGCTGGGAAATCACCAGGCCAGGCCAAGAGAGAGTTCACCAGGCCAGGCTGGGAGACCACCACGGACCACCGAGAGACCGCCACGCCAGGCCGAGAAAGAGGAAGCCACGACAGGCCGGGAGAGGGTGCTCAGGCCCTGAAATTATTGCTGAAAGTGTGTTGCTGGAAAAGCACAGCAGGTCAGGCAGCATCCAAGGAGGAGGAGAATCGACGTTTCGGGCATGAGCCCTTCTTCAGGAATGAGGAAAGTGTGCCCAGCAGGCTAAGATAAAAGGTAGGGAGGAGGGACTTGGGGGAGGAGCATTGGGAATGCGATAGGTGGAAGGAGGTTAAGGTGAGGGTGATAGGCCGGAGTGGGGGTGGGGGCGGAGAGGTCAGGAACAAGATTGCAGGTTAGGAAGGTGGTTCCCAACCCTCGAACTCAGCACCACCTTCCTAACCTGCAATCTTGTTCCTGACCTCTCCGCCCCCACCCCCACTCCGGCCTATCACCCTCACCTTAACCTCCTTCCACCTATCGCATTCCCAATGCTCCTCCCCCAAGTCCCTCCTCCCTACCTTTTATCTTAGCCTGCTGGGCACACTTTCCTCATTCCTGAAGAAGGGCTCATGCCCGAAACGTCGATTCTCCTCCTCCTTGGATGCTGCCTGACCTGCTGTGCTTTTCCAGCAACACATTTTCAGCTCTGATCTCCAGCATCTGCAGATCTCACTTTCTCCCTGAAATTATTGAACTGGATGTTGAGTCCTAAAGGCCGCAGGGTCTCCAGGTGGAAAATGAGAGGCTGGTTTTCTTTTAAAAATAACAACAAAACAATATTTTTTTAAAACCATGGCAGAAATAAGAGCCAAAAAGCTGTGAGGACAAAAAGGTCTGGATCTTAAGGAAAGAGAAAGTCTGGATTTTAAGATCTTTAGCCTGCAAGTCTTGAATCGATTGTCAAGAGAAGCCAGATTCTTGCTGCCGTGACCACTACAGATCAACGGGAGGAGATTGTTCGACACCTCAGATTGATATTGAATCTGTTTCCACTCCAGCTGCAGGCTGTACTTTTCTGTTGTGAAGGAAGTTCCCCGCAGCTCTCCCCTCTCTGATCTTACTGGCAATGCATCCTTTGGTTGTCTGGAAATGTTAACACTGTCTACTCACGTACTCTTCCAAGAGCACGTCTTCCCTTTAAATATCCACGCCCTGTGGAAGCCTGTGATCATTGAATATTCTTAAAGTGGAGTAGCAGCCTACCGAAAAACCCTGCATTCCCCATCATGCCTGGGGCACTATGGGCAATTTAGCACAGCCAATCCACCTAACCTGCACACAGAATCCAGACAGTGTGGAAGCAGGCCATTCAGTCTATCAAGTCCACACTGATTGTCTGGATAGCACCCAACCTCCCCACCCTGTAACCCCACATTCCCCCCATGGCTAATCCATGTAGCCTACACATCTCTGAACACTATGGGCAATTTGACATGGCCCATCCACGCTAACCTGTACATCTCTGGACTGCGGCAGGAAACTGGAGCACACACCCCCACGCAGACACGGGGAGAATGTGCAAACTCCGCGCAGATAGTCACCCGAGGGTGGAATTGAACCTGGTTTCCTGGTGCTGAGAGGCAGCAATGCTAACCACTGAGGCACCGTGCCACCTTTTGCCTTCTGCTGCTGTTTTTTGGCTTTGGTTGCCCTCCCTCCTGCCAGCAGGAATCGTTCCTCCCAGTTTCTTCTGACTAAGTCCTTCATCAACTTACAAATTTTGAATACGTCTTCCCCACAACTTTCCCTGGTCGGAGGAGAACCTTCTCAGCATTGTCAGCCAGTGACCAAGTGTATTTAAGCAATGTGTCCACGTAAATGAAACAATTGTCATTCATAAGGGGCTTTAAAAAGAGTAAGTTGTACGAGTTGATTGTGTCTGGAATCAACACGTGTTGAGTTATAGGTGCTAGTACAGAGCAGCTGGACCAAATGGCCTGCATTTAGCCTGTAAATTCTCTATAATCCAAAGCAGCACTGAGTCATTTCACACTCGCAGTCTTAAGTCATAGAGTCATACAGCACGGAAACAGACCCTTCGGCCCAACCAGTCCATGCTGACCATAATCCCCAAACTAAACCAGTCCCACCTGCCTGCTCCTGGCTCCTATCCTTCCAAACCTTTCCTATTCATGTATTTACCCAAATATCTTTTAAACTGTACCTGCATCCAATATTCCTCTGGAAGTTCATTCCACACACGAACCACTCTATGCCGAAAACGTTGCCCCCCTGTGTCTTTTTTAAATCTTTCTCCTCTCACCCTAAAAATGTGCTCCTTGAAATCTTCCATCCTAGGGAAAAGGCACCTGTCATTCATCTTATCTATACTCCTAATGATTTTATAAACCTCTACAAAGGCCACCCCTCAATCTCCTACGCTGCAGTGAAAAAACTGCTACTCTCCCTTTAACTCAAACCTTCCATTCCTGGCAACATCCTGGTAAATCTCTTCTGAACCCTCAACCTCCTCCACTCCAGTGAAGAAGTCCCAGTTTACCCAGCAGAACATAGTCTTAGTCTTGTAGAACACCAAAATCTATCCCTTTATCACAAGGGCCATTCTTTCAAGCACCCCATTCCCAACTTCTGGAATTCCTTCCTTAAATTATTCTGTCTTAACTCTCCCTCCCAACTTCCAAGAACTTTGTCAAATGTATCCCTGCTCCTGCTCCTTTGGACTGACTGATTGTTAGAGTCACAGCAGGGCAGCTGTGGAATGAAGATACCACAGCTTTTTCAGGAGGTGGTTAAGTCCTTTATTCAATCCAAATTGTTCCCCGCTCCTTTAACAGAGAGAACTTAATCTTGGATTTAACTTCCATAGACCCGCTCCTGCAAGCCAGGCATTCACCACAGGCTGTGTCCGGGATTGGCTTTGGAATGTGCAAGCCTCAGAAACTTGGCAAAAATGCACTGGCCCCAACCACAACCAGCCTTGAAAGGGCAGAGCTTGCACAACATTGACCACCGTCCCACCCAACACCAATATAGAAGCCAGAGTGTGACAGTGCACTTTCTAAGTGATCAATTGTGAGGAGTAAGTGGCTACAGTTAGACATATATTCAGAACCTCATTGCATCTCACTTGTCTACTGTCTCCAACCAGATACAAAGATACACGCTTCTGTATCAGAGTCAAAGGGGATAAGAGCAGTTGGTTACTGTTCAGTCATTGCTGGTCTTTGCATTCCAATCGTAAAATAGATGGGGAGTGATTCCTGTCCCTGGATTAGGACAGACCTGCCCCTTTGGATTTGATTGGATGCATTGTCTCTGTTCTTAGTTGGTGCGTTGAATGGTTTCAGCCTCAGGATTGGTTCATCGACTACGGTGTCTGCTCCATAATTGGTTCATTAGGCTCTGCCTCAGGATTGGTTCATTGGATGGACGTGTCTCAGAATTGGATTATTGGATGGTCCTCAGTACCTAAGGATTGGTTTGTTGGGTGGTCAGTGTTTTTGGATTGGTTCTTTGGATGGTCAGTGCCTCGGGATTGGTCCTTTGGGTGGTCAGTATTTTTGGATTGGTTCTTTGGATGGTCAGTGTCTCAGGATTGGTCCTTTGGGTGGTCAGTATTTTTGGATTGGTTCTTTGGATGGTCAGTGTCTCAGGATTGGTCCTTTGGCTGGTCAGTGTTTACAGATTGGATCATTGGATGGTCAGTGTCTCGGGATTGGTCCTTTAGGAGGTAAGTGTCTCTGGATTGGATCATTGGATGGTCAGTGTCTCAAGATTGGTTCTTTGAGTGAATAAGGATTGGTTTGTTGGGTGGGCAGTGTCTTAGGATTGGATCCTCAGATGGTCAGTGACTCCAACTGGGTCACTGGACGGTCAGTGTCTCAGGATTAGATCCTCAGCTGGTCAACATCTCAAGATAAGGTGTTCCCAGGCTGAAGATTGGTTCTTGAGGCTTGGCTTCAGCATTGGTGAGGATTGGTCCCCCATTGTACATCTGAGTTAGAGATCACCAAACAAATTCTAATTCAAATAAGGAACAGACCAATTCTGAGAAAAATGGAAAAACATTCCTCTGTAGCTAGAGGTCAATACTTCCCTGAAGGGGAGGGAAGTGAGTGGAGTAAATCATTGAGGAAATGTATTAAGGGAGATATTTATTTCAAATCTTATTGCAAAACACAGACACAAACACAGAACATACAAATAGCTCTATTTTTACACACTCTTACAGTGAATTGAAAAAATACAGTATCACACAAACAATATATAAAAATACACATTCTCAAGCTTAGGTAGACTGTAAACATTCATACCATACAAAAGAAAAATGAACCAATGTTGTGGCTGAATGTTTCCCAAATTCAGGACGACTGCCCATTTTTATTGCTCTTGGTTAGTCTCGGCCTGGCCAAGTCGTTTCGATGTTAAAAATGATTCCCTAACAAAAACAAATGCAGTCTTGCCTTGGAAAAGGTAGCTACCATACCTAACTCTGATGAGTTGGTGACCCAAGGCATCATTGCTACCCATAATGCCTTGTGTGTACTACAGTGGGCTCCGATTTCAGGACCAGAGGGTCAAGTCAGAAGTGAATATAAGAACTCGGAGCAGTAGTAGCCTGTCTGACCCATCGAGCCTGCTCTGCCATTCAATGGCGAATCTTTCTCACAGACTGGGCTCCACCCGCTCACCATAACCCTTAACTCCTTCACTGTTCCAATAGCTATCTACCCTTGCCTTCAACTGGGCAGGGAAGTCCACAGATTCATGACCCTTTGGGTGAAGAAGTTCCTCCTCAGCTCAGTCCTACATCTGGAGCTGGACAGCAGCAGAAAATAAAAACTAACCACTAATGAAATGCTTTAAATCAGCTTATGGCTTGGATGACAGATTTTGAAACATTCTTCATCCATGAGTAGGAAAGATTTGGAGGGGTATGGGCCAGGAGCAGGCAGGTGAGACTAGTTTAGTTAGAATGGAATCCCTACAATGTTGAAGCAGGCCATTCAGCCCATCAAGTCCGCCACAGTCCTCTGAAGAGCATCCTCCTGTCCCTGTGACCCTGCATTTCCTATGGCTAACCCACCTAACCTGCACACTATGGGCAATTTCCCACAGCCAATCCACCCTAACCTCTACATCTTTGGACTGTGGGAGGAAACCTGAGCACCCAAAGGAAACCCATGCAGACACGGGGAGAATGACTGTGTGGACTTTGCACAGTCGCCAGAGGCTGAAATCAAACCTGGTTCCCTGGCGCTGTGAGGCAGCAGTGCTAACTACTGAGCCACTTTGCCACCCCGTTTGGGATACTCAGCATGGACTGGTTGGACTGTTGGACTGAAGGGGTCTGTTCCTGTGCTGTATGACCCCTCTGGTTAAAAAGCACAAAAAGCACCCCATTTGTCTCTCCTATCCTCCAGAAATTTAGCATTTCTTTTTGCAAGTGTGGGATATTAGGCGGAGATATCCCAACAGGAACAGGATGTAGAGGGTTCAGGGCTAATCAAATTGATGTTTTCGAAGATGATTACAGAATTTCAAAGGGACAATAGGGAGAAATGTTTTCTCTGGGGTAAAGGGAAAGTCTAGAACCAGGGCAGATGATCTTAAACTTTGAGCCAAGTCACTCAGGGTTAATACCAGGAAGTGCACCTTCACACAGAGGAGTAGGAATCTGAAATTAACTCCATCCTCCTGCCACACGAAAAGAAATTGTGGGTTGGAGGTCAATTGAAAATTTCAACACTGCCAGTCCAGTGTACTAAGAGATGGGGAACGATAGTGTAGGTTAGATGGACTTCAGATTGTTGTGCCAACCTGTGAAACCATCGAGGGCTGAAGGGCCTGTACTGCGCTGTAATGTTCTATGTTCGAATAGGCACTGGAATGATGTGAAGTCACTCTCAAGTTGAATGGTGAAATAGGTTAAAAAAAAAATCACACAACACTAGGTTATAGTCCAACAGGTTTAATTGGAAGCATTATCTTTCCGAGTGCTGCTCCTTCATCAGGTGGTTGTGGAGTAGCACTCTGAAAGCTAGTGCTTCAGAGTAAACCTGTTGGACTATAACCTGGTGTTGGGTGTACAAAGTTTAAAAATCACACAAGTCCAACACCGGCATCTCCAAATCATGAAATAGGTGCTCTTGAGGTAGCGTCCTTACCTCCGAACCAAGATTCAAATTTAAACACTGAAAGAACTGCGGATGCCGGGTATCAGAAACAAGAACAGAAATTGCTGGAGAAACTCAACAAGGTTGGCAGCATCCGTGGAGAGAAATCAGTTGACATTTCACGTACAGTGAGTCTTCATCCCTTTCAATAACAGCAAGTGTCCCCTTGTCCTCATGCAGCTCCGAAGATGGTTCCGAAACATGAACTCTGATTTCCCTCCACAGGTGCTGAGTTTTTCCAGCAATTTGTTTTTCTTTTGGGCCTTGGTTCAAGCTTCACCTTCCCCAGAGGTACGTCATAATATTTCTTACCAGGTTTGTTAAGGGCAATGTCCATAACAAAGTGTGCCTTTGTGAGCAGGTTCCCCAGAAAGGGCTGAATGACCTCCCTCCAATTCCTATATTTGCAGAATGCACTCACTATATACAACAGAATGGTTGAAATCCCCACTAAAAATATCACTCGTTCCTCAATGCTCCCACTCCACCTTTGAGCTTTTTCTTTATTTAAATACAAAACAATTTCTAAAGTCAAAAGAAATAAATTACACAGATCTGAAAATATATTACAAACTACATGATGAGGTTTCATATTTTCCAAAGTGAAGCAACAGTGCAAGTTTTGGTATACAGATATATGTGTAAGTAAGAATGGAAACATCCTGCACATTCACAGTCAGCAAGCAGATAGCTGGTCCCCCAGCATTTCAACCTCTCCTCCCTCAACGATGCGGATATTAACATAGAGTCTAGGCACAGGGTAGGAACTGACAGATGACAATTGGAAATTGACATGGAGGGGAATATGGAATGGAATTTAAAGGGGGTGGGGTGAGTGTGACAGTCCATTAATGGTCCCCAAATTTGTGTTACAGGGTGTGGTGACATGCAATTTTGCATCTCCTCACATTCCCCCAGTGCCATATTTCCCACAGAGAGGCGGGGGTGGGGGGGGGGGGGGGGGGGGGGGGGGGTGGGAGGGGGGGGTGGGTGGAAGAAGAGGGGGCTAGTCTAGGGATGTCACAACACACCTCTTCCTGCAGAAATGCAAGTGGGCCATTCAGGGTGTAACGGAGTTCATTCAAACCAAAAACATCCCGTATCCATCCTGACTGAACTCAGCATCGTCTTCAATGTGGTGCATTGGTCAACGTTTACCCCTCAACCCAAGTCGCTTGACTCGCTCGTTAATGGTTATGTGGGATCTTGCTTTGTGCCCTTTGGCTGGAGTGTAACTTGAGGTGGGGGGTCTGTGCGATAAAGGTGACAAGCAATTGGTCCAAGTGCCGCAGTGATCGAGGGCAAAGGTTTTGGGGTATTTCTGCTCAGAGCGAAGTTGGTTGGGGAGATGTCAGAATTCAATGCACCAATGGAGAGGAAGGAGGAGGAAGGGTTGCGTTGCTGGAACCAGGCACGCATGCCATTACAAACTCAGATGGCATCAGATGTTCCGAGTGGCTGGTGATTGGATGCAGCGAGACTTCGCAATGAATGGGGATTACTCGTGTGACCGTGGATTAGAAAATGACGTCTAATGAAGGCTGAAGTTCAAGTCACAGCTGGTTAAATGAGAGCAAGGTCCAGGCACGAAATTGATATCATCCCCGGATTCCAAAAAAAATCTTCCTTCCCTCATTGTACATTTTTCTCTCAGTTAATTCCAGTTTCTTTTTTCTACCTTCCGATGTGGGTTTCCACAGAGATGATACCTGAGTATTGTCTTTTCAGAGTTGGCATCGTGCTCTACGGCTCCATGACTTGGCCCAAGAAGAGAATGGTGCCTACGAAACGAGAGGTGGGGGAGGGACGTCAATATAGAAACAAAAACTCAACCTTGCCGCACTCAGAGCCCATTGGCCTTCTGTCAAACTCCCTCGGGATTAAGTCTTCAAAGCCTCCCTGACAAGGTGCAACATCTCCACCGACACGTGGGTATCTACCCAGCTGAGGAAATTCCGCAATGTCTACATATGGACCACGGACAGCATTCTATCCGGGTGCATCAGGGTTTGGTACGGCAACTGCTCTGCCCAGGACTGTAAGAAACTACAGAAAGTTGTGCGCACCACCCAGACCATCACGGAAGCCAACCTTCCATCTATGGACTCCATCTGCACTTCTCGCTGCTATGGAAAGGCTGCCAACATCAAAGACCCCTCCCACCCCAGGAATGCGGTCTTCCAAATTCCTTGGTACAGGCAGAGGAGACAGAAGCTTCAACACACACCAACAGGATGAAGAACAACTTCCTCCCTGCTGTTATTAGACTGCTAAATGAACCTCTCTAACTTCAAATTGTGCTGATCTTGCTCTGTGCAGCTCCTGTGCAGCCATAACCTTGTTTGCCTCACTCTGTCTAAGCACCCTGTGATCTGTATGTCCTTGTTTGCTATGATCCGCCTGCACTGCTCACAAAACAAGACTTTTCACTTCGATACGTGTAACTACTATAAAACCACTTTGCGTATCTCCGTCAGACCAAGTGCTGACACAAATCCCACTCATCCTCACCCAGAAGCCCCAAAGTATGATCGCTAGGCTATTAGCCAAGAGGTTCTGGGGATCGGAGTTCAAATCACACTGCAGAAGTTGGGGGGATTTGAATCCAATAAAAATCTGGAATTGATGACCATGAAATCATTACCAATTGTTAGGGGAAAGCCCGACTCTAGGAGATGTGACTACAACCACACAGCAATGGGATGAACTACAATAAACACTGGCCTAGTCAGTGATGCTGACACAGGAACAGAAAGAAAAATCTTCAGCATCGAAGTTGGGCAAATGGGAGTGTGCTACAGGTTAGCCATGATGGGTCAATGCCTTCCTGTTTCCAAAATGGCAGAACAAGCCCGAGCACCCACGTTCCTGTTGTCGTCCCTAGCACTACAAGCATCCAACATGGCTACCTCCCCAACGACCCTCTTGTTGCCTTACCTGTGGGGTTATGCCGCACTAAGAAGAGGAAGGGCCTGTCGATCACAACCTCGAATGGCGCCATGCGCTCATAAAGGATGGCAGCTGCGAAGAAAAAGCAAAATGTCAGCCCATCACCGCAATCACACAGTTCATTCTTGCACCAGCTGTCAATAATACTTCCAGTTGAAGCCTCCTCGAATGAGACGCTGTGAAAAACATTGAGAAATATCGGGGGCAAGGTGACAACCGTATGTAAACACTGCGGCTGTGACGAGGTAATTGCAAACACCAGCCACAGGGTGGCTCTGTGGGGGGCAAGTTGAGTGTTTCTCTCCTGCTACCATCTTGCCTTCATGACCAAAAGCTTCTGAAGTTCAGATGCCGGGACAAAATGCCAGGCGCAGAAGTGCTCAGCTGCACTGGCATGCGAAAACCTCCCCACTGTACGGAGACACGCCATCATGGCTGAGCCCGTAATAAAGCCTAGAATGGCCTGGCACACCAAGGCAAAGGAGAGCGTTGACAGCCATGGACACTACAGAAATACAAAGAATTATTTCTGCGGGTTGAGAGACTTTGGAAGTTTGTCTCTATCCTCATTGGAATTTAGAAGAATGAAGGGGTGGAGGGTGGAATCTTACAGAAACATAAAATGATGAAGGATGTACATAACATAGAAGGCTGTTTCCACTGGCGTGAGAAACTAGAACGACTGGGCACAGCCTCAAAACAAGGGGAGAGCAGGTTTAGGACTGAGTTCAGGAGGAACTTCTTCACCCAAAGGCTTGTGGAATTCCTGGCCACTGATGCAGTCGAGGCTACTTCATTGAATGTTTTTAAGGCAAAGATAAGTTTTTTTTTTAAAACTGTAAAAGGAATTAAAGGATATGATGAGCAGGAGGGTAACTGGAGCTGAGTCCATGAAAAGATCAGCCATGATCTTACTGAATGGCGGAGCAGGCTTGAAGGACCTGATGGCTCCAAGTCCATAGGAGGCGATAGATTGAATATTTTCATTCACGCAGAAGGTAAGATTCTTGCCGTGAAGGGGAAAATCGAGAGCTGTCGGGGGGGGGGGGGGTGGATGGGAATTCAGAATGCAAGCAGATCAGTGTGCTCTCAATGAGAGAGCAGGCTCAAGGCTGAATGTTCCCAGTGTTAACGGTCAGGGGATGTGGGTTTGAATCAACAGATGGTGAAAGTTTTAAAAAACTTTAAGAACTTAAGTTTCGACCAGAATGAGAATTTCTGACCGTTTGGAGGAAGGGTCACTTTGATTTCTCGTGACAGAGGCTGCCAGACCTGCTGCCTGTGACTTTTTTTCCAGCAATTTCTGTTTCTGATTTCCAGCGTCCGCAGTGCTTTCGGTTTTCTTTTTGTCTGAACTAGAAGAGCTAGCTCATTACCAACCACCTAACCAACATCGTTGAGTGCAAATTGGGTTGATTGTTGCAAAAGGTATGCAAACGTCATATTGGGTTCAATCATGCCCCCATCTGGGAAAGGAAATCTGCCATTCTCACCCAGTCTGACCTGCTAAAGCGATGTGGTTGACTCTTAAACTGACCTCTCAGCCATTGGGAATGGGCAATAGATACTTTCCCAGCCAGCACGGGGAGGTGATGTCCTAGTGGTATTATTGCTAGACTGTTAATTCAGGTAATGTTCTGGGGACCTGGGTTCGAATCCCATCAGGGCCAGATTGAAATCAATAAGGAATCTGGAATTAAGTGATGACCGTGAAATTGATGACAATCGTTGGAGGAAAACCCATTTGGTTCACTAATGCCCCTTTAAAGGAGCAAACTGCTGTCCTTACATGTGTCTCCAGACCCACAGCAATGTGGCTGACTCCCAACTGTCCCTGGGGCAGATATGGATGGGCAATAAATGCCACATCTTGTGAATGAAAACAAGAGTCTGGAGAGGTGCAAGGCACAAGCAACTCACTAAAGGGCAGCAAGGAATCCCTGCCTATACAGTTCCCTCTGGATTGAAACTCAGGAACGCCTTGGGATGAAGGTTACGTTGAATGTTCTGGTGTAATTTGCAGGTTGAGACTCACCAGAGGCAGCCGATGCCTTTGTCCCACTCTCGTTGACTTCAACCTTGACTTTCTGCAGAGTCTTTGCCACAAACAATTGCTCGCTTGCTGCACCGGGAGAGGGGAGGGAAAAGGAGATTAGGCTGTGGTCCAACCGTGCCAGAGAGAGAGAACCCTGCATTTCCCACGGCCAACCCACCCTAACCTGCACATCCTTGGGCACTATGGGACAATCTAGCACGGCCAATCCACCCTAACCTGCACATCCCTGGGCACTATGGGACAATCTAGCACGGCCAATCCACCCTAACCTGTGGGAGGAAACCTGAAAGGAACCCACACAAACACAGGGAGAACATGCAAACTCCACATAGTCGTCCAAGGGTGGAATCGAACCCATGTACCTGGTGCTGTGAGGCAGCAGTGCTAACTACTGAGCCACTGTGCCACCTTCGACATGTTTGCCAGTTCGCTCTGAACCCCGTCCCCAACCAGACCACCACCACCCTGATGCCCTTCCCAGAATAGTCTGCATTCACACCATCCCAGAAAGGAACCAGTGAAGTTGCATGATTATTGTGCTAAGCCTACAGATGAGAGAGAGCACAGCAAACGTTTTATTATCTGACGCCTATAGGACCAGGAATGTGTTGGATGATCAGATATTTTTGATAATGAAGTGATCCACATCATCAATGTGAAAACACCCGTTAAGAAATGTAATTCAGGGGGTATACGTGGCACTGTTATACTTTACATAAGTCACTTCCATAATAATGCAACTTTGCCTTAAATAAAACTTAGACTGCCTTCTTACTCACTCCTTCAACTGGCCAAGTGCTGGCAAATGGGACTAGATTAGGTTAGGATATCTCAGAAGTTGGACAGAAGGGTCTGTTTCAGGGTTGTGCATCTGTACAACTATTTGGATATTGCAATATTTGAGGAGAAAGTGACTTGAAATTGAATCAACTCTTGATATTTCATGCAGCCATTCAATTGAACAGCAAGTATATTTACGCTAAGGTCAATAAATTAAAACATACTATAATGACTGGACTGAATAACACCTGGTATTTGAAAGTTGTAGTGTTTGCCGGGTTATCGAGAGGGCCAGTTCTGGAAGGCACTGGTTAATAGAGAGGATTGAGTCACATTGTGCTGGTTGATTCAGAGTGCACTGTGTGGAAAGTGCCGGTTAGGAACAAGACGCCAGCTAATCGAGAGGGCCGGTTGAGAAGGTCGGTTCAGGGGACCGCGTGCCAATTAATTGAAAGGATCTGTTCATGATTTAAGGTGCCAGGTAATCGAGGGCACTGGTTAAAGCAAAAGGTTTGCTATAGTGTATATAGGAGCAGGAGTAGGCACCATTCACTGTGATCATGGGTCGATCATCCAACTCAGCCCCCCCTGTTCCTGCTTTCTCCCCTTCAATCTGTAGTGTTAGGAAAAGGGGTAAATGTAGGGGAATGGGTGGGTTACGCTTCGGCGGGTCGGTGTGGACTTGTTGGGCCAAAGGGCCTGTTTCCACACTAAGTAATCTAATCTAATCTAATCTCTTGAGCCCCAAGTACTCCCTCTTGAAGTCACACAATCGACCGGTTTCTATGCAGAGAATACCACAAGCCCCCCCCCCCCCACTCTCTGGGTGAAGACGGTTCTCCCCATCTCAGTCCACAATGGTCTGCTCTTATGTCCTCAGATACTTACTGCTAATCTTGCTGAAGTCGGCCTTTCTTGCGTTAAAGATGTCCGTTATTCCCAAGGCCATCAGTGGCTTCCTCAGATCCACCTCACTTTCCAGCGAAAATCTGCCAAGAGAAGGAGAGAGAAAATGAATATGTATAAACACGGTGGTGAAAACGCTTAGTGAAGATTTTACCCCAGTGTTCGAAGCCCCCGATTCAATTAACTGGAGGTTGTCACCATCAGGTTTATTTTACAATTGACCCGTCTCGGATTTATTTTGGTGCATCTCCAAGGATGTCATATCCCGAGGTGGGATTTGAACTGGGTGAGGTGGTGGGCTCAGCAATGATGCCACTGGACTGACCATCCAGCATCTTCCCACAGCAGGGGGATGGTGAAATCTCAATTTGATTTAGATCGCCCCCTGATGGTGACCGTGTAACAGCAGTTGATTTCTGTAAAAGCTGCCAACCTGGTTCACAAATGGATCTGCTGTCCTAGTCTACACGTGACTCCAGGCCTGCAGCGATGTGATTGGCTCTTAGCTGCCCCTTTCAACAAGCCCGGCTGGTGAAGGGCAATTGAGGATAGGAGTTGGGGGCCTCATGTTGCAGCTGTACAGGACATATTTAGGGCCACTTTTGGAATACTGTGTTCAATTCTGGTCTCCCTGCTTTAGGAAGGCTTGTATTAAACTGGAAAGAGTGCAGAAAGGATATTACCAGGACTGGAGGGTTTGAGCAAGAGGGAGATGCTGGCTAGGCTTGGGCTATTCTCTATGAAGAATGAGGGAAGACCTTACAGAAGTTTATAAAATGAAGGGCATGGATAGGGTGAATAGCCAAGGTCTTTTCCCCAGGGTAGGGGAGTCCAAAGCTCGAGGGCATTGGTTTAGTGCAAGAGGGCAAGATTTAAAAGGGACCGGAGGGGAAACTTCTTCACAGAGGGTGGTGCGTGTATGGAATGAGATGCCAAAGGAAGGGATAGAGGCTGGCACAATGATAACATCTGAAAGAAATAGGGACAGGTATGTGAATAGGAAGGGTTTAGATGGACATGCTGGCAAATGGTACTAGATTAGTTCAGGAAATCTGATGGGCATGGATGAGTCAGGCTGAAGGGTCTGTTTCTCTGACCCTGTAAATGCCTACATCCCAGCACAAATACTTTAAAAGAAAACTACCCTCTCAACACAGTGTCAATGCACTCCGAGAGACAGGCAGGCAAGAGTTAAATCTCCTGGGTTAGTCAAAGATTCTATCTGTATGATTTTATATTCAAGTCTGAATTAGACAGATTTCTATGTTAGCATAAATGCAGGAGGGGGCACAGGTTAAGGGTGATGGACTGAAAGGTCAAAACCAGATCGAACTAGGTAGAACTGGCTCGAGGGGCCGAATGGTCTACCGTGTGCCCAGGCCAGCTAGGCCGGAGGTCTGTCCGGGCACAGGGACTAACCTCCCTGCCTACCCCCAAGGGTAACCAGGAAGCCCATGGACCCCAGCTCTGGACAAGTGCTGCCCCTTGCGCACACGGCAACCCCATCCCCCTCACTTACTTGGGCAGGACGAGTTGGCGCTTGACGGTCTCAAGGCTTTGCGCCCACTCGTCGACCAGCGAGGCGGTGATGATGTCTGTGAGGGCGGACAGGGGCACCTTCTTGTAGATGGGCGCCACGATGTACATGCTGAGGGTCTCGCCGTGGTAGGGCAGCTCGATCACGTCGTAGTCCACGCCGCTGGGAGTCACAAACTCGCCTGTGGAGAGAAAGCAACGCCATTGGTGACCAGGCCCAATGTGACAAGCTGAGTCTGGTAAACTTGGTCGGCACATACAAGACGGACCGAAGGGTCTCTTTCCTTGCCTGGACGACTCAGACTAAAGGTACTAAGGGATTCTATCTCCTAGAGGTTGGAGCGTAGTTGGAATTTCTTGCTACCAAGAACTGGGGAGAGGGGTGTGCAGAGTCCTTGTGTATAATTGAAGGCTGCAACAAACTCTTGATCAAGGGTACAGAAAAAGGGGCAGGAAAGTGGACATGAGGAATGTTAGATTGGCCAGGATCCTATTGGAGGGGCCGAATGGCCTACTCCTGTTCCTTACGGTCTTGCCCATTGGTCCGGATCCTTCATGATATTATGAACATCTCTGCTGTTACGGAACTGGGGCCTGGGAGCCGCAGCTTTGAGTCAGAGCAGAGAAACTGCATTGACATGGTGCCTTTTCATGCCTCAGGCGCGTTTCACAGCCCACTGAGTCAGCGGGGAGTGAAGAAAGGTGGGGAATTAGGTAGCAGGCAGAGGTGTTCTAGCATGGATTCGATGGGCAGAATAGCCGGTGCTGCAGATGTGCCCAACCACGGCCTCCCCTCCTGAACTGGTCTGGTTTCATCTCTTCGTTGCCTCCCCCAGTTCTGGGGTTAGCTGCATTTGGGATGTGTCACCTCTGTGCGCACCCCCCCCCCCCCCCAATTGGCAGCACTGACGCTGGTGAATTCCCAGGAGAGTTAGCAGACCACGAGGAAGAGGTGGATCTTCCAGAGCGGCTGGTGAGGGACCAGGAGTTTCAGGGAGGGAATCTCAGGAGTCACGTATCCAAGCAGCTGAGAGGGGAACAACAGAGGGGGAAGGCAGACACATGCACTCAGAGTGGAGGAAGTAGTTAACTCACTGGCATTCAGCTTGGCGCTCTGCGACATCATGGGCACTAGGATCTTAGTGCCATCCTCCTTGTAGAATACCCTCTGGTGGGTGGCCTCAATAGGGAATGGCAGCTTCCAGAGCCCCTTGAAGTAGACGGCGTTGATCAGAACCATGCGGGTCAGAACCGGGTCAAGCACATCTGGGCGGAGAAATTTGGGGATCATGCCTGGATTGGGGAAGGACCAAGACAACCAGAAATCCAATTAGCAACACAATGCTAAAACCCAGATCACCCCCATCCCTAACAAGTTTGGTTTTGAAGTAATAATCTTTCCCAATATTACCCTCAGCACCATAAGCTCAAATTTTACCTTGTTACCTGATTACCCCCAGGACAGAGACATTATGGGGTTAGATAAAGAGTAAAGCTCCCTTTACACTGTCCCCTTATCAAAAACCCCCCAGATAGAGTCAGCATGGGATTAGATACACAGTAAAGCTCCTTTTACACTGACCTCCATATCAAATACTCAGAACAGAGTCAGCATGGGTAAAGCTCCCTCTACACTGTCACCCGATCAAATACTCCCAGGTCAGGGACAGCACAGGATTAGATACAGAGTAAAGCTCCTCTCCACACTAACCTCCCATCAAATACTCCCAGGACAGGGACAACACGGGGTTAGATACAGAGTAAAGCTCCCTCTACACTGTCCCCCATCAAACACTCCCAGGACAGGGACAGCTGCCCAATCCCATCCCTCCGAGTTGGTGCTACATAGATGGAGCAGTACAGTGGCTGAGAACCCACCTCTGGTTTGTATTTCCACCCATTTGTTGATGAGGTAGGTAGCCATGGCGGCATCCTGGAAGTAGATCTGTTTGGGCCAGCTGTTGAATGCCCGGCGATAATTTTTCAAGTAGGCATTTGGGAGCTGCATATTCCTCTGGATGAACACACTGTTGGCCGAGTAGACAATGTCACGGTTGCTCTTGGCGGTCAGATCTTTCTGGAGATGTCTCAGGGCCAGCGGCACACCCTTGTCTGCCCAGAGAAAGAAGAAATCCAATTGAGTCCGGAGCTCCAGATACCTGGGTCCTGCCCGTGTCTCTTTAAAGACACCCGTTCCCTGGACAAATATTTGTCCATCTGATCCAAAGACTCACCCTTCCATTCCGGTTTGATGCTCGCCTTGGCAACTCCCCCCTCCACCCCCCAGCTCCAGCTCCTCCATTCCCAAGCCACCGTCACTGCCTGGCAACTAGCTGTTATCTGAATGCAAATTGTTGTTATGGAGTGAAGTCCTAACAGGGTGCAACATATTGAAGATCTCCATGTACCTCACCAAAGGGAGGTCCGAGAGACAGATTGAGAGAACGCAGGTGAAAAATAGAGAGAGAGAAAGATATGGAGAGAGAAAGGGACAGAGAAAGAGACATAGGGAGATAGAGAGAAAGGGACAGAGAGAGAAAGACCGAGAGGAGAGAGAGAAAGGGACAGAGAAAAAAAACGATATAGAGAGAAAGAGACAGTGAGAAAGAAAGAGAATTTGGATGGAAGTGGGGCAAGGTCAAGAGAGATGGTGACAGTGGAGTTGGATCTGCGACATTTGCAGATGGAGGCAGGCGAAGAGGTCCTTTGTGAGGGATTGGCCACTGCCGCAAGGTGGGACTCGCTGTGGCCATGTTGCACACAGCAAGATTTTGCAGAAATGCAGCTCCACCTGGCGCACTGATGCCTCTCTCTCCGTAAAGATGTTCCCACATCCCCAGCACTGACAGCGATTAACTCCCATCTTACAACACCACCATCGCACAAGACATCGGTCTCCCATGCATCCACCCTCTGACGAGGGGGAACTTCCCTTTCAAGCTTCCTTTGTGACTTCTAATGATGATTAACGAGCCTTATTGTCACCCGCCCTTGCCCTGCTGCCTGTCTTAGCGAGTACCTGGGCAGGAGAGAGCTCAATGGGGGTGCTTGGACCTGACCATCATGTCTCAGGCCCAGTTTGATTCAGCAGTACTGAACTCCCGCCACCAGAGGCCCTCAGTTAGCCATGCAGACGCAAGACCTGTATTGGCACAAAACAGCAGTAGGCCATTCAGCCCCTCATGCCTGTTCCACCATTCAATAGGATCGTGGAACATCGCAGGTCCACTTTCCTGCTAAGAATCTCTCTCTCTCTGTCGGCCTCCAGTATACACAAGGACTCTGCTCCCACAGCTCTCTGTGGCAAGGAGTTCCAAAATTTCCAAAAGAGATTCCTGCTCATTTCAGACACTCCCTAAGTTCAGAGACAGTGCCCTCTGGTCCTTGACTCTCCCATGAGGGCGAAACAGCCCCTCAGCACTGACCCTTAAGAATCTAATATGTTTCAATGAGGTCACCTCATTTTTCTAAACTCCAGTCAGTAGAGTCCCAACCTGTTTAGCCTCTCATAAGACTCTCCCTCCATCCCAGGGATCATCCTGGTGAACTTTCTCCGAACCACCTCCAATGAAACAATACCTTTCCTTCAATAAGTCCAGACAAAGCATCTCAGTTTGGTTGGCATATTAAAAGGAACACCACCTCAGTATCTCACACTTAGGCACTTTACTGCCTTTTGAATTCCACACTGCATTCAGGAACTCAAGATCACAAACAGGTTCCTCTAATTTGGTTATACCCCTTCCCTCCATCTCCGTGTCTTGTTTGATCTCAACAGAACTGACTCATTTCTGGACTATTAACACCTATCGTACATCATAGGATTCCTCTACCACCACTGCATTTTGCTCTGGGCTCCATCCGTTCCAGTGGTTCCTCCCTTTTGTCAACAAAGTGTACGAAAAACAAATCACCTTTCTGTCCCTTCAGTTCTGGAGAAGAGTCGTTAGCTCGGTTTCTCTCTCCACTGAAATGCTGTCAGACCTGCTGAGTTTCTCCAGCAGTTTTGTGTTTTTATTTCCAGCATCCACAACATTTGGCTTTTACACAAACTCAATCCTTCTGTGTGATTTCTTCCCCACCCCGCATCCGTACTTCCACCCAAAATCCCCACTCGCGGTCCCGGTCTTGTTTTTTCCATAGTTGTGCTTTCAGCCAGAGATACCCTCATTCTGTCAAAACCTACCTACACCAGTTCAAAGCCTTGTCTTCTCACTTACAATCACCCTCCCTTTATCTTCTGTTCTGCAGCATTTTTAATCTGCTTTAACCTTTTCTGTTCCTTTACCCCTCTTTAACACCATAACACCCAGAATGTTTTGGAATACTGCATTCAATTCTCATCTCCCTGCTATAGGAAGGATGTTGTGAAACCTGAAAAGGTTCAGAATTGAGTTACAAAGATAATGCTGGGGTTTTGCAGGGCTTGAGCTATAAGGAGGGGCTGAATAGGCTGGGACTGTTTTTCCCTGGTGCACCAGAGGCTGAGGGGTGACCTTATAGAATCATGAGGGGCATGGATAGGGTAAATACTGAAGGTCTTTCTCCCACAAGGTAGGGGAATCCAAAACTAGAGGCCATATGGTTAAAGTAAGAGGGGAAAAATTTGAAAGGGACCTAAAGGGCAACTTTTTCCATGCAGACGGTGCTGTTTGTATGCTGCAGAGGAAGTGGTGGAGGCTGGCACAATGACAACACTTAAAAGGCATGTGAATGGGTACATGAATAGGAAGGGTTTAAGAGGGAAATGGGCCAAGTGCTAGCAAATGGGACTAGATTAAGTTAGGATATCTGGTCGGGTTGGACTGAAGGGTCTGTTTCCGTGCTGTACAATGAATGACTCTCAGAGTCATAAAAACGAAAAGAAATGCGGCTGCTGTAAATCAGAAACAAAACAGAGGTTGCTGGAAAAGCTCAGCAGGTGTGGCAGCACCTGTGAAGGTAAATCAGAGGTAATGTTTTGGGTCGAGTGACCCTACCTCAGAACTCTAAGAGTCATGCTGGACTCGCACTCTCTCGACAGATGTTGCCAAACCTGCTGAGTTTCTCCAGTGCAGATCTGGCTTTATTGCAATTGGCAAGGTTAGCAGTCAATTTCACTGCTGGTTTCCTTAATCTCTCACCACGATCTCCCAACGCCCACATAACAAGGTGTGCAGAATCATTCACACCTGGTCGTGTGTGTACTGTCTGACTAAGACTGAAAAGCAGGACTAGACAGGAGGACTGATTCACATTTACGTCCATCCTGTTGATGCACACTTCAGACACAAGCCCCTGAGCTCCCCAGCTTTCCAGGATGGGCCACTTCCTGTACAACAGCTGGCAGGCATAAAGCTCCAACACAAGGCAGGCACAGAACTGAAAGGGAAACATTCTCTGAGAATGAGAGACACACGCTCATTCACTCCCACACAGTTACAGAGAGATGGGCACACACAGATGCCGAGAGACACACACATGCAGAGAGAGAGCGCGACTGGCTGACACACGCAGATGCAGAGAAAGAGAGAGAGACAGGCAGGCACACACACAGATGCAGAGAGACAGAAAGATGCAGAGAGAGAGAGACAGGCAGACACACACACAGATGCAGAGAAAGACAGACAGACAGGAACACTGATGCAGAGAGACAGAAAGATGCAGAGAGAGAGAGAGACAGGTAGACACATGCAGAGCGAGAGAGAGGGAGACAGGCAGACACACATGGAGCGAGAGAGAGGGAGACAGGCAGACACACATGGAGCGAGAGAGAGGGGGAGACAGGCAGACATACATGGAGCGAGAGAGAGGGGGAGACAGGCAGACATACATGGAGCGAGAGAGAGGGGGAGACAGGCAGACACACATGGAGAGAGAGAGAGGGGGAGACAGGCAGACATACATGGAGCGAGAGAGAGGGAGACAGGCAGACACACATGGAGCGAGAGAGAGGGGGAGACAGGCAGACACACATGGAGCGAGAGAGAGGGGGAGACAGGCAAACACACATAGCGAGAGAGAGAGAGAGACACAGGCATGCGCGCACACAGATGGAGAGAGACAGAGAGAGAGAAGCACACACACAGATGCAGAAAGACAGACAGGTAGCAGTGAGGTTCCCTGTGGGATAACTCCAGGGGAGTATCTCCGTGCTGAAACCAGGGTTACATTTACAGACCCTCCGCCCCCGGATCCCGGGCTCACCTTTCAGTTGGTATCCCATGGTGCTCCAAAGCTGTTTGAGGGTGTTCCCAGCTGCTCCGAGCTGAGCCATTCCCATCAGGGCTGTCGCACCGTACGGTGAGAGCACCACGTTCCGCTCGCCGGCCGATGCTGCCACTTCCCGGAACAGGCGGATCCCGAAATCGGTGCCCAGCTTGGAGACGGGGGGTCCGGCTGTGGCCTGGCAGACGTTGACTGCGGCGGCAAGCAGGAAGGTGACCAGGAACTGGAGGGTTTGGCGGCTGGTCATGGCGGTCTCTCTGGGCTGGCTGCAAGGAGAGAGAGAACAGGGCAGACTGCTTAGCTGTCAGGCAGACACACAGCGGGAGCTAGCTGGGAACAAATTGGCTGCTCAACCACAACACAGGAGGAGGCCATTCGGCCCACTTTGTCTCCGCTGAGGGCTAGCAGAGACAAGAGACGTTGTCCTTGGGAGGGGAGACTGGAGCACTTTATGCAGAGTTTGGACGAATGAGAGGAGATCTAATTGTGATGGACTAGATCCAAAAGACAAAGTCATGAGGATGTTTCCCCGTCTGGGACAATCTAGTTTTAGGATAAGGTTTAAAACCGAGATGAGGGGGAAATAACTTATCTGTGGCATTCACTCACCGCGCCCCCCTCCCGGGGATACAGAGCACTCTAAATGTAAGGAGGAGGTAGATTTTTAATTCGAAAGGGGAGGGATTGATGGCTGATCATTGCAGTCTCTCTGGGTTATAAGGCTCCCGGGTGCAGGCAAAAAAGTGGAGTTGATGCCAAGATGTGGTCAGTTGTGTTTGCATTCAACGGCACAGCTGGCTTGAGGGGCCGAACGGCCTCCTCCTTGTTCTTACATCTTAGTCGCAACCTCCTGCCTCCTGCTCAGTACCCTGTGTATTCTTCCTTCACCTCAGAATAACTGAGATGGGGAGGAATTCCTTCAGCCAGAGGGTGGGGACTCTGTGGAACTCATTGCCGCAGAGGGCTGTGGAGGGCAAGTCATTGCGTGTCTTTAAGACAGAGAGAGATACGTTCCTGATTTGATTGGGGGGTTGAGAAACAGAACAGCCATAACTGAATGGCGGATCAGACTAGACGGGCCAAGTGGGCTGAGGTGGGCACTGCAGATGCTGGAGATTAGAGTGGTGCTGGAAAAGCACAGCAGGTCAGGCAGCATCTGAGGGCTCATTCCTGGTGAAGGGCTTTTGCCCGAAACATCGATTTTCCTGCACCCCGGATGCTGCCGGACCTGCTGTACTTTTCCAGCACCACTCTAATCTTGACTCTAGATGGGCCAAATGGCCTAATTCTGCTGCTATATCTCATGCATCACGATGCAGTCCAACTCTCGGGCAGATCCCCTGCCACTCACTGAGTGAAGTACACAGGAACCTCGATTATCTGAACGACATGGGCAGGGAATATTTTATTCGGATAATCAAACGTTCGGATGACCCGAAATTCAGATATTCGCCATTTGGGTAATCGAGGTTTCTCTGTATTGCTCTAGGATATCCCGAGGCAGTGCCAGGAGTTATTAGAATGCAGTTCCTTCTTTTCCCCACCTCCCCCACTGGAATCGCTCTCCCTGGGCAACGGCGATGAGCCAGTTGAGAACGCGGAAAGCAAGATCAAGGGCCTGAGTTGTGGGGAAGTGAAGGCAGAGACCAGCCCCAAACCTCAGTTGACCTCAGTACCATTGAGAAGAGGTAGGGGGCTGGGGGGAGTGTGGTGGTGGGGGTAGGAAATCAGCAATCCTCACCACCTCTCCCAATCCGGCACCCCCCCCCCCCCCCGGCGATACCATGCATGAACACAGACTTGTGTCATGCCCCCACAGTTGACTAGCTCAGTGCGTTTGCCGGAGGGGGACAGGGGGACACAACCACAAACAGACGGTCCGAATAGACCTCCCCACGTGGAAATAGACACGCGCCACAGCAAGATTCCAGCCGCGAAGCACATTTTGGAAGGTTTGGAGAGGTGCTAAAGAAATGCAAGTTCATTCATTTCTGCGGTGGGAGCAGGTATTAAGACACAGATCTTCAGACGCGACAGAGGGCTGGCAGATCTGATTGGAGTTAATTATTTGAACTAAGGGTGTGTGAAAGAAAGAATTACTCAGCAAATAAGGGGAGTCTCCTGGCATTAATGGGGTAGCAGGTATGGAGGATTGTAACAACAATTCTAATTATTTATAGCAATGGCATTGTTGAATCTGCACTTAATCCAGTGGAATAGATTAGGCAATGATCTCAATTTAACCTCCCAGCTCAGAAAGACTGTGTGGGGCTCCCTCCCTCAATGTAGTGGAGTGTTCAGGCTCAAGTCTGGGACTTCAACTCACAACATTGTGACCCAGAGCTCCCCTAGACATACGGAGTGCAAAAATAAACAGAACTGGAACAAAGTCACCTCCTGGTGGACACAGAATTAGACCTCTGTCCCCCACCCCGGTCGCAAACCAATCTCAAGAGGGACTGGGTAAGAGCCCAGCTGTGTTGTCCTTTGTAACAAAACTGATCTCTCTCCAGACACCTCCACTCCTGCTCTTTCTCAGAGGCAGTCCCAGCCAAGCTCATCAGTAGGCAAGTCAACCATACACATCTCTCATATGCACAGTTCCTCTTAATCACACCAACACACACTGTCTCTCACATACACTCTCTCTTGATCACACTCACATTGACAGACACACACACTCTAACACACATACATTCTCTCAATCACGCCAACAGACGCACATACTCTGTCACTCAGATGTGCACACACACGTGCACACTCTCACACATACACTCTCACTATCTCTCTCCCTCCCCAGTAGCACAGCGATCTTAGATACACAGTTCAAACACCAACTGCGCCTGGAGGACCAGCAACTCGGTGAAAGACACGCTTTGGTCTGTCCAAAACCGGTTGGGATTCCAGAACAAGGAGCTGACCTTGACCCAGTGTTACAGACTGGCACATCCCAAGGTCTGGGACAATGTGCTGAGGGATGCACGAAGGCTTAGGGCAACTGTTGCTAAGGTGCAGTGGGGAAAGACCACTGTCTGAGGTCTTCCTGTCGAAGTTTAAGTGGGGGTCTGTTCAGTTATTGGACCCTCCCTGTGCCTCAAACGTATGTAACTATCATCTTGTAGGAGTAGGAAATGCCTTTAGTTTGTTTGATGGATGGAGTCAAACTCCAATGTTTGTTTCTTCATACGTAACTGTACAAACGCAAATTGCTTTATGTACGTATATAAAGATATTTTTATGACTAAAGCATATTTTTGAAATTAAAAAACATAGTGCACAGAAAAAGACAGGAGTAAACACACCCACAGACACACAACACTATTAAACTCGGAGTCATACATCCACAAATACTAAGCAAAGCAATAGAGACACATATTCTCTCAATCACACACACAGGCACAATGACAGATGGACACCCACACTTTTGCACAATTGATCTCTCTTGTTAGTAGCTCAAGGGTTACAGGTACACTGATTCGGAAAGACGCTGAAAAATGTGTTGCTGGAAAAGCGCAGCAGGTCAGGCAGCTTCCAAGGAGCAGGAGAATCGACGTTTCGGGCATGAGCCCTTGGATGCTGCCTGACCCTGCTGCGCTTTTCCAGCAACACATTTTTCAGCTCTGATCTCCAGCATCTGCAGTCCTCACTTTCTCCTAGTTGATTCGGAAAGACTTCAGGGCAAATACTCACAGACCCAGGGAGACATGTACACACATGCAAAGGGGATCATACAGAGGGGCAGAGGATCAGATTTAATATTAAACAGGAAGGCAAATACATACACACAGACACAAATTTTGTGTTAGGGACAAAAAAAACACACAAATTTCGTGTCAGGAATAAACACGCACAAATATTGGGTTAGGAATAAAAACACACAAATGTACTGTCAGGAAAAAAAACATACAAATATAGTGTCAGAAATAACACACACACAACTGAAGCTACAATGCTGCACATTGAGTACTTACAGTACCAGGCAGTGCAGTGCTGTCTTGTCCTGTTCTCTGTTGGCGCTGTCTCTGTCGACAGTAGACTTTGTTCGAGCTTCAGTACAGCTTACAACTCTTATGCACCTCTCCTCCCTCCTCTGCCTTTTATGTTCCTCAGGACGGAAGCTGATTTGCTGAGTAAATCACTACTGCACCAGAGTTCACGCCCCCTCTCCCACACCCCCACCGTAGTTACTGTAAACAAGACAATACAGGCTGTCTCATCCGTCTCACCAAACATACAGCACTGCCCGCGGGTCCTAGTGTCCGACAGAATCTACAGTTTAACCAGCTCAGTGTCACCGAGGGACAGTATTGGTGGGGACAGATCTGTCACTGTATAACCCTGGGGTACAGTACTGGTGGGGATAGGTCTGTCACTGAATAACCCTGGGGTACAGTACTGGTGGGGATAGGTCTGTCACTATATAATACTGGAATACAGTGCTGGTGGGGACAGGTCTGCCACTGTATAACACTGGGGTACAGCACTGGTGGGGATAGATCTGTCACTGTATAACACTGGGATATAGTACTGGTGGGGATAGGTCTGTCACTGTATAACACTGGGGTACAGTACTGGTGGGGACAGGTCTGTCACTGTATAACACTGGGGTACAGCACTGGTGGGGACAGGTCTGTCACTGTATAACACTGGGGTACAGTACTGGTGGGGACAGATCTGTCAATGTATAACATTGGGATATAGTACTGGTGGGACAGGTCTGTCACTGTATAACACTGGGCTACAGTACTGGTGGGGATAGGTCTGTCACTGTATAACACTGGGATACAGTACTGGTGGGGACAGGTCTGTCACTGTATAACACTGGGGTACAGTACTGGTGGGGACAGGTCTGTCACTGTATAACACTGGGGTATAGTACTGGTGGGGACAGGTATGTAAATGTATAACACTGGGATATAGTACTGGTGGGACAGGTCTGTCACTGTATAACACTGGGGTACAGCACTGGTGGGGACAGGTCTGTCACTGTATAACACTGGGGTACAGTACTGGTGGGGACAGATCTGTCAATGTATAACATTGGGATATAGTACTGGTGGGGATAGGTCTGTCACTGTATAACACTGATTCAGTACTGGTGGGGACAGGTCTGTCACTGTATAACACTGGGGTACAGTACTGGTGGGGACAGGTCTGTCACTGTATAACACTGGGGTATAGTACTGGTGGGGACAGGTATGTAAATGTATAACACTGGGATATAGTACTGGTGGGACAGGTCTGTCACTGTATAACACTGGGGTACAGCACTGGTGGGGACAGGTCTGTCACTGTATAACACTGGGGTACAGTACTGGTGGGGACAGATCTGTCAATGTATAACATTGGGATATAGTACTGGTGGGGACAGGTCTGTCACTGTATAACACTGGGCTACAGTACTGGTGGGGATAGGTCTGTCACTGTATAACACTGGGATACAGTACTGGTGGGGACAGGTCTGTCACTGTATAACACTGGGGTACAGTACTGGTGGGGACAGGTCTGTCACTGTATAACACTGGGGTACAGTACTGGTGGGGACAGGTATGTAAATGTATAACACTGGGATATAGTACTGGTGGGGACAGGTATGTAAATATATAACACTGGGATATAGTACTGGTGGGACAGGTCTGTCACTGTATAACACTGGGGTACAGTACTGGTGGGGACAGGTATGTAAATGTATAACACTGGGATATAGTACTGGTGGGACAGGTCTGTCACTGTATAACACTGGGGTACAGTACTGGTGGGGACAGGTATGTAAATGTATAACACTGGGATATAGTACTGGTGGGACAGGTCTGTCACTGTATAACACTGGGGTACAGTACTGGTGGGGACAAGTCTACTCGCACTGTCTAACACTGGGGTACAGTACTGGTGGGGACAGGTCTATCACTGTATAACACTGGGTACAGTACTGGTGGGGACAGCTCTGTCACTGTATAACACTGAGGTACAGTACTGGTGAGGACAGGTCTGTCACTGTATAACACTGGGTACAGTACTGGTGGGGACAGCTCTGTCACTGTATAACACTGGGGTACAGTACTGGTGGGGACAGGTCTGTCACTGTATAACACTGGAGTACAGTCCTGATGTGGATAGAGCTAATTGATCCCTCTTTACCTGGGACTGAACACATTCGAGAAACATGCGCCTGTAATTGCATTTGGAGACAGTGGGGGGAGTTTTGCCCTGTGGAGGAGCTGTCTTTCGGGTGACATCCTGATACCCAACCCCCCAGTTGTTCACCTAAAACCCCCCAGACACTTTTCAAGAACATCAGAAAAATCCTTTCCAAAAGTCTGTCATCAGTTAACATCGATAAACAATCTGTCCATGACTTCAGTGTTGGTCGTGGGAGCTTCCTGTGCACAAAATGGCTGCTGCATCCCCATAGCCATAAGGACACTTTGCAAAATATACTGCAAACTGTACAGGGATGCCCTATGTTCGTGATCAGTCCCGCACAAGTGTCCAAATTTACATGGGGCGAAATGTTTTGTTCTCAAATACCCTTTACAATTTGCCACCGGTTTTGCAAATTCTGGAGCCTGAAGTGACCCCCCCACCTCACAGGCGTTGCCCTCAACTCACTGCTGGGCAAGCTGGGCAGATACTGATGGTCCAGTGTTTGATTTCAGAATGAACCTGCTCTCTCCTGTTCCAAAAGACAAGAGAGTTAACTTCAGGGACGCAGCTGTCTTTCCATCTGTTTCCACTAAGTGGCAGTAAAATGACCTTGCCCTTCCTCTCCCCACTTCCATACTATCCCGTCAGTGAACCAATGTCCAGGAACTGAGCAAGGGAAGCAATCCAGGGGTCAGTGTAGGGACAGTATGTTCCCTGTTTGTACTGGGGTTGGTGAGCTGTGGCTTGAGGGAGCATGCTTTAATGGATTTTGCAGCGGTTTTTCCTGAAGGTTGCCGCACTCAGATGTTCTGTTCTTGAGAAATATTCAAGAGGATATCCTCCTGGATCGAACCCAGCCCGCTGATATTCCGTTTCCTCAATTTCTCTCTTGAACATGCTTTCTGGACAGTTTCAAAGGTGCCAGGCGACAGACAGACACGCACAGACAACCCTAATGTCTGCCCATGTGCTTAGACACGTGGTCAGCTATTTGCCCCACCCCACTATTTTGGTAAGATAAACCAGGGCAGAACTTGAACAGTTAATGGTAGGCCCCTGGGGAGTGTTGACGCACCGAGAGACCCAGGGCTGCAGGTACATAGTTCCTTGAAAGTAGCATCCTAGATCGAAGTCATTTGGCATACTTACCTTCATTGGTTAGAGCATTGTGTACAGGAGTTGAGATGAAACTTCTGGATAACATTGATACCTATGTCAGGCTTCTTATTTATTGACTGCAACTCAACCTTCAACACTGGTGCGTGTATGGAATGAGCTACCAGAGGAAGTGGTGGAGGCTGGTACAATTACAACATTTAAGAGGCATTTGGATGGGTATATGAATAGGAAGGGTTTGGAGGGATATGGGTCAGGTGGTGGCAGGTGGGACTAGATTGGGTTGGGATATCTGGTCGGCATGGACGGGTTGGACCGAAGGGTTTGTTTCCATGCTGTACATCTCTATGACTCTATGACTCTCTGACTATAATCCCAACCAAACTCTGAGACGCAGGCCTCTGCAACCTCCCCCTTCACCACCTGCAACTGGATCCTCAGCTTCCTCACCCACAGACCGCAATCAGTGAAGATAGCCAACTACGCCTCCTCCATGATAATCCTCAAGGACGCCATCCCCCATCCCCCATCCCACAACCAAGGCTGCATACTCAGCGCCCTACTGTACTCCCCACACACATACATGCACACGCGTGCTCGCCACTGTGTGACCAAATTTCACCGGAACGCCATCTCCACGTTTGCTGAACACACCACCATTGTAGGCTGGATCTCAAACAACGACGCGATGCAATACAGGAAAGAAACAGAGTGCTTGGTGCGGTGGTGCAAAGATAACAATCTCTCCCTCAGTGTTGGTGAAACAAAAGAGCTGCTCATCAACTTCAGGACACGGGTTGGAGGGCAAGCCCCTGTCTGTGTCAATGTTACTGAGCTGGAGATGGCCGAGAGTCATACAGAGAGATGTACAGCACGGAAACAGACCCTTAGGTCCAACTCATCCATGTCGACCAGATATCCCAACCCAATCTAGTCCCATCTGCCAACACCCGGCCCATCCCTCTGAACCCTTGCTATTTATATACCCATCCAGATGCCTTTTAAATGTTGAAATTGTACCAGCCTCCACCACTTCCTCTGGCAACTCATTCCACACACGTACCATCCTCTTTTATATCTTACCCCTCTCACCATAAACCTATGCACTCTCGTTCTGGACTCCCCGACCCCAGGGAAAAGACTTTGTCTATTTATCCTATCCATGCTCCTCATGATTTTATAAACCTCTATAAGGTCACCCCTCAGCCTCTGACCCTCCAGGGAAAACAGCCCCAACCTATTCAGCCGCTCCCTGTAGCTCAAATCCTCCAACCCTGCCGATATCCTTGTAAATCTATTCTGAACCCTTCCAAGTTTCACAACATCTTTCTGATAGGAGGGAAACCAGAATTGCACACAATATTCCAATAGTGGACGAACCAATGTCCGCAACATGACATCCCAATCCCTGTACACAATACTCTGACCAATAAAGGAAAGCATGCCAAATGCCTTCTTCACTATCCTGTCTACCTGCAACTCCACTTTCAAGGAGCTATGAACCTGCACTCCAAGATCTCTTTGTTCAACAACACTCCCTAGGACCTTACCATTAAGTGTATAAGCATCAAACTCCTAGCAGTGACAATCAGCAACAATCTATTCTTCACCACCCACATTGATGCAACGGTCAAGAAGGCACAACAAAGACTCAGGAGGCTAAAGCAATTCAGCATGTCCATAAGGACCCTCACCAACCTTTCCAGATGCACCATAGAAAGCATTCTATCTGGATGCATCACAGCTTGGTAGGACAAATGCTCTGCCCAGGACAGTAAGAAACTACAGAGAGCTGTGAACACAGCCTAGTCCATCACCAGCCTTCCACCCATTGACTCCATCTATACCTCCCACTGCCTCAGGAAGGCAGCCAACATCATCAAAGACCCCTCCCACCCAGTTGTAATCTCTTCCAACCTATTGCGCCAGGCAGAAGTTACAAAACAGATTCAGGAGCAGCTTCATTCCCGCTGTTATTAGACTTCTGTTTGAACTTCTCAAATTTCTAATCCAATGTTGGTCTCGCTCTGTGTTCACCTTTCTCTGCAGCCCATAACTTTATATTGCTTTGTCCTATTACCCTATGATCATTGTATAGTATGATCTGCCTGTACTGCATGTAAAATGAAACTTTTCACTGTACATGGGACAACAATAAATCAAATCAAATCATAGCCAAGTCATGTTGTGGCTGTACAGGATATTGGCGAGGCCACGTTTGGAGCCCTGCATTCAATTATGCTCTCCCAGCTATGGGAAGGATGTGAGCATTATCATTCCTTAGCTACCTCGCACATAAGTCAGCTCCCAGGTCAAATGTTACCATGCTACCGAATACTGTGAAGAGTTCTGGGCACCTGATTGAAGCGAAAATAGACAGAGGTTGGAGGCAGTCCAGAGAAGGTTCACTAGACTAAATAATAGGAATGGAGATATTTTCTTATGAGGAGGGGTTGAGTAGGTTGGGCCCTTACTCAATGGATTTCAGAAGAATAAAAGGCGACCTTATTGAAACATACCAGATCCTGAGGGGCACTTGACTGGGGAGATGTGCAGAAGCCAGTTCCCCTTTGTGGGAGAGTCTAGGACCAGTGGGACATCATCTCAGAGTAGGGGTCACCCAGAAATGAGGAGGAATCTCTTCTCTCCGAGGGGAGTGAATCCATGGAATTCTTTCCTGCAGAGGGCTGTCGAGGCTGGGTCATCAAGTGTATTCAAGGCTGAGATAATCAGGAAGGGATTGGAGGGGTAAGGAAAGGAAAGTGGAGCTGAAGATGATCAGGTTGGTCACAATCTCATCAGTTGACGGGCAGAACGACCTTCTTCAACTCCTACATCTTATATTACGCAGGCCGGTGAGCCATAGGCCAATCCTATTCCCTTAGTCCCAGCTATTTTCCAAAGAAAAGACTGGGAAGATTCACTTAAAACTTAATTTTAGTGGCATGACCTTATTGCGAGAGGGATATGGGCCAAATGCTGGCAAATGGGACGCGATGAGTTTCGGATATCTGAGTTGGCATGGATGAGTTGGATCGAAGGGTCTGTTTCTGCACTGTACCTCTCTATGACACGATGATTAGTCCCTGACATAAGTAGCGTATCAGTCAGAAGAGTAAGGGAATACTCCTCACTTGCCCCTGGATGGGGGCAGCTCCAACAGCACTCAAGAAGCTCAACACCATCCAGAAACAAAGCAGCCCCCCACTTCATTGGCACCACATCCACTCCCTCCATCACTGACGCTCAGTAGCAGTAGTGTGCACCATCTACAAGATGCACTGCAGGAATTCACCAAAGATCTCAGACAGCACCTTCCAAACCACGACCTCTACAACCTAGGAGGACAAGGGCAGCAGATACATGGAACAACATCCCCTGCAAGTTCTCCTCCAAACCCCTCCCCATCCTGACTTGGAAATATATCAACCGTTCCTTCAACGTCGATTCTCCTGCTCCTCGGATGCTGCCTGACCTGATGTGCTTTTCCAGCATCCCACAGGTTTGGAATAGTCAGCATGGTTTTGTTCATGAGAGATCATGTCTCACAAATTTGTTAGAATTCTTTGATGAAGTGACGAGGAAGGTTGACGAGGGCAGGACAGTAGATGTAGTCTATATGGATTTCAGTAAGGCCTTTGATCAGGTTCCACATGGTAGGCTGCATTGGAAGGTTAGATTGCATGGAATCCAAAGGGGAGCTGGCAAATTGACACACAATTTGCTTAATGGTATGAAGCAGAGGGTAATTTTGGAAAGATACTTATCGGACTGGAGGCCTCTGACTAGTGGAGTGCGTCAGGGGTCGGTGCTGGGCCCATTGCTGTTTGTTATCTATGCCAATGATTTCGATCAGAATATACAAGGCATGATTAGTAATGCATGATTTGCAGATGACACTAAAATAGGCGGCATCTTGGACAGCGAGGAAGGTTAACAGAAATTGCAGCAGGACCCTGAACAACTGGGGAAGTGAGCTGAGAAATGCCAAATGGAGTTTAATACAGATAAGTGCATTTTGGAAAGTCAAACCAAGGTCGGAGTTTCATGGGGAATGGTAGAGCCTTAAGGAGTACAGTGGAACAGAGGGATTTTGGAGTTCAGGTTCACAGATCTCTGAAAGTGGAGTCACAGGTAGACAGGGCAGTGAAGGTGGCTTTTAACACACTGGCCTTCACCAGTCAGGGCATTGAGTGTAGAAGTTATGAAGTTATGTTGCAGTTGAACAGGACATTGGTGAGGCCACACCAGGAGTGTTGTGTTCAGTTTTGGTCACCTTGCTACAGGAAGGATGTTATTAAACTGGAAAGAGTGCAGAAGAAATGTACAAGGATTTTGCCAGAACTCAAAGGTCTGAGTTATAACGAGAGGTTGGGCAAGCTAGAACATTTTTTCTTTAGAGCGTAGGAGACTGAGGGGGGGGGGGGGGGGGGGGGGGGGGGGGGAATCTTACAGAAATGTATAAGATCATGACAGGCATGGAGAGGGTGAATGCACTTAGTCTTTTTCCCAGGGTTGGGGAATCGAGGACTAGAGGGCATCAGTTGAAGGTTAGAGGGGAAAGAATAAAAGGGAACCTGAGGGGAAACTCTTTTACACAGAGGGTGGTACACATATGGAATGAGCTGCCAGTAGAAGTGGTTGAGGCGGGTACACTAACAACATTTAAAAGGCATTTGGACAAATACATGGCTAGGAAAGGATAAGAAGGATATGGGCCAAGTGCAGGAAAATGGGGTTTGGATGGACAT
The DNA here is from genome assembly GCF_037043375.1 of Chiloscyllium plagiosum. Classification (NCBI taxonomy): domain Eukaryota; kingdom Metazoa; phylum Chordata; class Chondrichthyes; order Orectolobiformes; family Hemiscylliidae; genus Chiloscyllium; species Chiloscyllium plagiosum. The sequence continues at coordinate 8,152,993 of NW_028270182.1, forward strand.
TTTGGTCGGAATGGACCAGTTTGGGCCAAAGGGCTTTCTCTATGCTGGAGGACTCCATGGTTCTACGACTCTATAGTGTTTGAACAATTGCCTAATGTTGACCAGTTGTATTGGATCTGGAACAATTCCATCAGCCTTTATAAATAAGAAAATGTTAGAGTCAAGGCTATCTTCTTAAAATATATTGAGGGGGTCTGGACTGAAGAAACTGAAGTGCTTCAATATCTTCCCCTCCTGTGTCAAGGAAGGGCAGACACAGAGGAGCAGGGTAGACGGCTAAAGGGGTCTTGCTAGGGCTCCAAGCAAGGCTAATTCCTGCATCCGAGAGACAAAGATACAGCTGGGTTCTTTGTGGGAACCGTATTCAGAGGCTTTTCCTCATCATAATCACCACCTCCAGTTCTTGGCTGACATCACTGTGTGAGGTTAGAGCTCCTGTCTAATCCTTTTGTTTGTGTTTCCATGGTTACGCATAGTTTTTGAACTCTGAAAAAGCCTCAGATCTTGCTGTTGGTCAGCTAGGAACCAACCAATAGGAGAATGAGTTGGATGAGCTGAGACTGTATCCATCAAGTCCCAACTCCCCCTCGTAGCCCAAACCGCTCTTCCCACCTCCTCACTGTCATCCTCATGCCTACACTCAGTGTCTGGAGAACGAGACACACAGCTGTTACCCACGTTCTCTTTTAATTTACAGGAAATATGAGCCTTTCCGAAAATAACCTGCCCTCCCTTCTGAACATGAGGAATGTTCAGGCAGGGAAATTGAATGCTGGCAGAAAGCTGGTGGGTTTGATACAGAGTGAAACTCTCTCTACTCTGTCAAACTGAAAGTGAAACTAACTCCACACTGTTCCCATTGAATACTCCTAGGATAAGGATAGCACAGGATTATATACAGAGTAAAGCTCTCTCTACACTGTCCCCTATCAAACATTCCCAAGACAGGGACAGCGCGGGGTTAGATACAGAGTAAGGCTACCTCTATACTGTCCCCCTTCAAACACTCCCAGGACAGGGTTAGATACAGAATAAAGCTCCCTTTACAGTGTCCCCCATCAAACACTCCCCAGGACAGGGACAGCACAGGGTTAGATACAGAGTAAAGCTCCCTCTACAGTGTTCCCTATCAAACACTCCCAGGACAGGGACAGCACAGGGTTAGATACAGAATAAAGCTGCCTCTACATGGATGCATGGAATGGAATGGAATGGAATATGCATGGAATGCTTTCCCAGCTGTGGTGGTGGAAGCAGAGTAATTGGGGACATTTAAGCGACTGCTAGACATGCACATGGATAGCAGCGAGTTGAGAGTGCGTAGGTTAAGTTACTCTATTTTACATTAGGATAAACCTCGGCACAACATCGTGGGCCAAAGGGCCTGTTCTGTGCTGTACTTTTCTATGTTCTATGTTCTACACTGTCTCCAAGCAGATTTCCAGTCTGTGGCACCAGCACAGAGGAGGCTAGAGAAATGCAGCAGGTCTGGCAGCATCTGTGGCGAGAGAAACAGAGTTAACATTACAAGTTTTCTTTGAAGGAAGGTCTCTCTCGACTTCAAACGTTAACTCTGTTTCCGTCTGTCCACAGCTGCAGCAGCACCTGCTGAATTTCTCTAGCTTCCTCTGTGTTTATGCTAACTCATAACGGGCCCTTATAAAATATCTCTCATACAGGATGTCTGTCTAATTATTGTAAAATTGCTTTGCCCTGACATGCCTCGGGCCTACCTCCATTTCACCTTGAGCGCTTTTGTTAAATCTCTCCTTAACTTTCTCAGCTCTGAGGAGAACACTGTCACCTTCGCTCTACTTCCTGATGCCCTTCAACTAATTCCTGGTCTGGTAAATGTCATAGAGTCATCCAGCACAGAAAGAACCCCTTCAATCCAACTCGTCCATGCCGACCAGATATCTAACTTAATCTCGTCCTATTTGCCAGCACTTGGCCCATGTCCCTCTAAACCCTTCCTATTCATCCACCCATCTAGATGCCTTTTAAATGTTGCAATTGTTCCAGCATCCACCACTTCCTCTGGCAGCTCATTCTATACACGCACTACCCCCTGCATGAAAAGGCTGCCCCTCAGGTCCCTTTTAAATCTTCCCCCGCTCACCTTAAACCTATGCCCGTCCAGTTATGGACTCCCCCACTCCAGGGAAAAGACCTTGTGTTTACCCTATGACTGCCCCTCATGCTCTGGTACGGCCACACTTGGAGTATTGTGTACAGTTCTGGTCACCGCAATATAAGAAGGATGTGGAAGCTTAGGAAAGGGTGCAGAGGAGATTTACTAGGATGTTACGGAAGGAATGTCTTACGAGGAAAGACTGAGGGCCTTGAGGCTGTTCTCATTAGAGAGAAGAAGGTTGAGAGGTGACTTAATAGAGACATACGAGATAATCAGAGGGTTAGATAGGGTGGACAGGGAGAGCCTTTTTCCAAGTATGGGAATGGCAAACACGAGGGGACACAACTTTAAAGTGAGGGGAGATAGGTATAAGACAGATGTCAGAGGTAGTTTCTTTACTCAGAGTGTAGTAAGGGTATGGAATGCTTTGCCTGCAATGGTAGTAGATTCGCCAACTTTAAGTACATTGAAGTCGTCATTGGACAGGCATATGGACATACATGGAATAGTGTAGGTGGGATGGGCTCAGATTAGTATGACAGGGTGCGCAACATCGAGGGCCGAAGGGCCTGTACTGGGCTGTAATGTTCTATGTTCCATATTAACCTCAATAAGGCCACCCCTCAGCCTCCAACACCCAACGTATTCAACGTCTCCCTATAGCTCAAAACCTCCAAGCCCAGGAACATCCTTTTAAATCTTTTCCACACCCTTTCAAGTTTAACAACATCCTTCCTTTCTGGGGGAGGGGGTGAGATTGGAATTGAACACTGTATTACAAAAATAGCCTACCCAGCCTCTTCCTGTAGCTCAACCATCACTGCGCCCCTCCACCCCCACCTCCCCCCCACCCCCCCCCCCCCCACCTGCCCCCCCAAACCCGGCAACATCCTCACAAATCTTTTCTGCACCCTTTCAAGTTTCACAACATCTTTCCTATAGCAGGGTGACCAGAATTGAATGCTGGTGAGGACCAGAATAGGTGAGGACTGTATTCCAAAAGTGGCCTCACCAATGTCCTGTACAGCCACAACATGACCTCCCAACTCCTATGCTGAACACCTTCTTCACTACCCTGTCTACCTGCGACTCCACCTTCAAAGAATGCTTGCACTCTCATCAAAAACATTGAAATGGGATGCCCCAAAAAGAATACATACTCCAGCTGCGGTCTAACCCAGGTTTTTTAATGGAAGATTTCAGGAGCCATTTAGTCCGGCAAGTGTTTGGTAAAGTGAATGGAATGTTGTTGATTGTTGCAAGAGGAATGAAAGCTAAAAGCAGAGAGATGTTGTTACATTTGAGCAGGCTATGTGTGAGACCACATCTGATGAGTTGCAATATGAATCATCCATTTCATATTCAAGTCCAGCAAGTGAATGACAAAGGCAAATGGAGCCTTGCCATTTATTGAATGGGCAATGGAAAGGAAATGTTATTTCCTTCGGCCCACTGAATCTGGGTCAGTCAAAGATAATCATCTGATTATCCCCATTTTCCAGCACTTGACCCATAGCCTTGGCGCTCCTGACTTGGGGAAATATATCTTCAACATCACTGGGTCAGATTTCCAGAACTTCTTCCCAAATGGTACCTTGGGAGTTCCAATCATCCCAGAAGGCAGTTATTCTCAAGTTAAATAATGGCGGACAATTAATTACCCCACCTTACCCCAACTAAGTGTCTACCCTACACCAAATGGGCTGCAGCAGTTCGAGAAAGCCGCTCGCTATCACCACCTCCAGGGCAACGGGAGATGGACGACAAATGGTGGCCCAGCCAGTGACGCCTAAGATGCATGAATATATACAACAATAAGGTTCTGAGGGGACTTGGTGGGGCAGATTGGGAGGAAAGTAGAAAGAGGGTAAATGGTTTCAAACCAAGAGGTTTCCCATTGAAGACAGAGATGGGGAAGAATTCCCTCTGTCATTCGTCTTTGGAATTCTTTCCCGGAGGTCAGGCCACTAATGTGTTCAAGTTTTTGATTTGATTTGATTTGAAACGTACTGTGATAGAGTGAAAAGTACTGTTTTGCATGTTGTCCAGATACATCCTATCTTATACAAGTACCTCAGGGTAATAGAACAAAATGGAAGCATATAGTGTTACAGCGACAGAGAAGGTGCAGAGAAAGACCGACTAATATCTGAGAGGTCCGTTCAGAAGTCTGATAACAGCAGGGACAAAGCTGTTCCTGAATCTGTTGGTACATGTGTGTCTTCTGCCCGATGGAAGAAGGTGAAGAGAGTAAACTCGGGCAGGAGGGGGCCTTTGATGATGTTGGCTGCCTTCCCGAGACAGTGGGAAATGTAGATGGAGTCAATTGATGGAAGGTTGGTTTGTGTGATGGACTGGGTTGTGTTCACAACTCTCTGTGGTCTCTTATGGTCCTGGGCAGAGCAGTTGCTGTAGCAAGCCATGATGTATCCAGGCAGAATACATTCTATTGTGCGTTTATAAACATTAGTGAGAGTCATTGTGGACATGCTGAATTTCCTTAGCTTCCTGAGGATGCAGAGGTTAAAAATTAGATCGAGTCTTGGTTGATGAGAGATTCAAGATTGGCAGAGAGGAGGTGAAGGCCAGGCAGTAGAGCTGAGACCAAGTCGAATCAGTCATGTTCTTACAAACAGCAGAGTACACCTGACTCATTGAGTCATCGGGATGCACATCATGGAAACAGATCCTTCGGTCCAACTCATCCATGCTCACCAGATATCCTAACCTAATCTAGTCCCATTTGTCAGCATTTGGCCCATATCCCTCTGAACCCATCCTATTCATATACCCATCCAGGTGCCTTTTAAATGTTGTCATTGTACCAGCATCCACCACATCCTCTGGCAGCTCATTCCTAAAGGCACTACACCCTGTGTGAAAAAGTTGCCCCTTAGGTCTCTTTTATATCTTTCCCCTCTCACCCTAAATCTATGCCCTCTCGTTCTGGACTCCCCCACCCCAGGGAAAAGACCTTGTCTATTTACCCTATCCATGCCCCTCATGATTTTATAAATCTCTATAAGGTCACCCCTCAGCCTCCAACGCTCCAGGGAAAACAGCCCCAGCCTATTCAGCCTCTCCCTGTAGCTCAAATCCTCCAACCCTTGCAACATCCTTGTAAATCTTTTCTGAATCCTTTCAAGTTTCATAACATCCTTGTGATAGGAAGGAGACCAGAATTGCATGCAATATTTCACAAATGGCCTAACCAATGTCCTGTACAGCTGCAATATGACCTCCCAACTCCTATACTCAATACTCTGACCAATAAAGGACTGCATACCAAATACCTTCTTCATTATCCTGTCTACCTGTGACTCCACTTTCAAGAAAGTATGAACCTGCACGCCAAGATCTCTTTGTTCAGCAACACTCCCCAGGACCTCACCATTAAGTGCGTAAGTCCTGCTCTGATTTGTTTTTCCAAAATGCAGCACCTCGCATTTATCTAAATTAAACTCCACCAGTCATTCCTCAGTCCATTGGCCCATCTGATCAAGATCCTGGTGTAATCTGAGGTAACCTTCTTCGACGCTCACTATACCCACCTACTTCATCTCCTGTTTCTAATAGACTTGTTGATTGTAGTAAAAGGTAGACTTGCACAAACCATTCACACGACACACGCCCTGGCACTAGGACCCTGCATCTAGAAGGCAGTCTGGGAGGCCTGGAATGTTTACCCTCTGTCTGGAAACAGGGAGGGATGGCCTCTGACATGAATATTCCCCACTGTGGATTCTTGCGTTGCCAGATTTGTCACTTGGAGTGCTAACAAATGGCAACATTACTCATGGTCACAATATGTCCTGACTTAGCAAGCAAACTGATTCACTCTTGTACACAGCCCCTGGCTCACTGACTCTCAACATTTATCCCACGAAACAATATTATCGAAATGCATCAATCCCCAGAAACGAGACGACTGAAGAAGGGGTTTGCCTTTGTTGGTCAGTGCGTTGAGTATTGGAATTGGGAGGTCATGTTGCAGCTGTACAGGACATTGGTTAGGTCACTTTTCAAATACTGCGTTCACTTCTGGCCTCCATGCTGGAGCAAAGATGTTGTGAAACTGAAAAGGGCGCAGAGAAGATTTACAAGGATGTTGCCGGGGTTGGAGGGTTTGCCTTATAAGGAGAGGCTGAATAGTCTGGGACTTTTTCATTGGGACGTCGGAGGCTGAGGGGTGACCTTATAGAGGTTTATAAAATCATGATGGGTACAGATAAGGTGAAGGGCAGGTGTCTTTTCCCTAGAGTGGGGGGGATTTCAAGACTAGCAGGCATATTTTTTAAAATGAGAGGGGCAAAGATTTTAAAAAGACATGAGGGGGAAACATTTTTACACCGAGATTGGTTCATGTGTGGAATGAACTTCCAGAGGAAGTGGTGGATGCAAGTACAGTTACAATGTTTAAAAGGCATTTGGATAAGTTTACTGAATAAGAAATGTTTGGAGGGATACGCTGGGGCAGGACTAGTTTAGTTTGGGATTATGGTCGGCATGGACTGGTTGGATCAAATGGTGTGTTTCCATGCTGGACAACTCAATAAGATCATCCGCACATGCACAAACGCAGGTAATGATGGTTATTTTAAGAACGGAGATTGACACAGACAGAACAAAATGAAGTCACGATGTTTAAGGCTTCTTAAAGTTTATAATGTATTAGAACTTAGGCTATGGTCCTAAAGCAGGAAAGTGGGACGAGTGTAGGTAGTTGTATACTTTTGGCAGTACAGTCTCAATGGGTCGAAGGGTCCATTCTATACTGTATGATTCTAAACTTGATGCTGCAGTTGATTAATTGTTGACTCCTGTCTGCAGCATTAGCAGATTCTGGAGTGATGTTTTCCCAGAAATAAAACCAGCAAGTGTTGCAGAAACCCAGCAGGTCTGGTAGCATGTGTGGAGAGAAAGCAGAGTTAACGTTTCATGTCACTTTTTCACGTAGAGAGTCTTACCGCAACTGTACAAGGTGCTGGGGAGACCACATCTGGAGTTTTGCTTCCCTTGTTTAAAACAAGATATCATTTCATCGGAGGTAGTTCAGATGAAGTTCACTCAGATGATCCCTGGGATGGAGGGATTGTCTTATGGGTAAAGGCTAAGCAGATTGAGTCTCTACTCTCTGGAGTTTAGCAGAATGAGAGGTGTCTTTAAAGTCATACAGCACAGAAACAGACCCTTCATTCCAACTCGTCCACAATGACCAGGTTTACTCAACTTGAGTCCCATCTGCCAGCACTTGGCCCATATCCCTCTATTCATGTACCTGTCAAAATGCCTTTTAAATGTTGTCATTGTCCCAGCCTTCAGCTTTTCCTCTGACAGTTCATTCCATTAGCGTCACTCTCCAAGTGAAAATGTTGCCCCTTGGGTCCCTTTTAAATCTTTCCCCTCTCACCTTAAACCTATGCCCTCTAGTTTTGACCCCGGGGAAAAGACCATGGCTGTTCACCCAATCCATGTCCCACAGGACTTTATAAACCTTGATGAGGTTACCCCTTAATCTCATTTAAGGGGTTTGACAGGGTCAGTGCTGAGAGGATGCTCCCCCTCACAGGGGAGTCTAGGACCAGACAGCACATTCTCAGAATAAAGGGGCACCGATTTAATCAGAGAATTGCTACAGTGTGGCAGCAGACCAGTCGGCCTATCAAGTCCACACTGATCCTTGTAAAACAATCCCATCCAGACCCACCCCTCCCCCTTACCCCTGCACTTCCCCATGGTTAATCCACCCTAAACTGCACATCTCTGGGTACTATGGGACAATTTAGCACGGCCAATCCACCCAAACCTGCACATCCCTGGATATTATGGAGCAATTTCCCATGGCCAGTCCACCCTGACCTGCACAACTTTGGTCTGTGGGAGGAAATCAGAGCACCCGGAGGAAACCCATGCAGACACAGGGAGAATGTGCAAACTCTATATAGACAGTCGCCCGAAGCGGGATTGAACCTGGGTCCCTGGCAGCAGTGCTAATCACTGAGCCACAGTACTACTCCCCCAACCCTGAAAAATTCCTCTACGGCCCCAGTGAGAATCAAACTCATGACCATAGGTTTTCAAGACCAGTTCTCTTTGGAGCCTATGATGGAGCACGCTTCCCATTGGCTTGGTTTATTTTCTCTTTCTCTGAATGTTTAAGGCAAACAGACAAGCCTTTATTTAGTTTCCTAACCCTGATTGTATTAACAGCTGAATTTGACAGCACGCCCTTAGCAACCAGTTGAGTAGACCACTGGAGAGACTAAACATCAACAACAACGATGGAATGCTTTCCCAATGTGCGGTGGCAAATATAGGAAGAGATGAAGACCATTCAGCACCTACGCTCCTGTCTAGCCATCCAGTTGGATAGTCCCTGACTCTTCCTCATAGAATCCCTACAGTGTGGGAACAGGCCCTTCGGCCCAACATGTGCACACCAACCCTCTGAAGAGAATCCACCCAGGCACATTCCCCTCCCCTATTATCCTACATTTACCCCTGACTAATGCACCTAACCTACACATCTCTGAACACTACAGGACAATTTAGCCATAACCTGCGCATCTTTGGACTATGGGAGGAAACCAGAGCACCCGGAGGAAACCCACGTAGACACAGGGAGAATGTACAGACTCCGCACAGACAGTCGCCCGAGGGTGGAATTGAACCTGGGTCCCTGGCGCTGTGAGGCAGCAGTGCTAACCACTGAGCCACTGTGCCACCCCACTTCGTTTCCTGAGTTCGTTTCTTGCTTTCTCAGAAATCTGATATGGTTGGCATCTGTACCCTGCCTCCGTCTACGGCCTGGGCAAAGGTGGCTCCATGTCAAACATTGGGAGCAGGATTAGGCCATTCAGCCTCTCGCTCCGCCCTTCAATATTTGACTTGTTTATTTATTATCAGGTACGGGTCCCCTTGGCTGCTGGAGCGATAGTTGCCACTCTCCAGTGCCCGCTTCCTCCACCAACCACGAGTCCTTGCTGGAGCTCACCAACGCAGACGCCCATCGGGTACTGCACCAACCCAAACCCGGCTCCATCACTGCCCCCCACCCCGGGATGCCTTGTCGGGGGTGGGTGGGCACTAGGATCACCCCATCAATGCAGAAGCTTCTGAACACACTTCTGACCAATACCGTCATTGCTCTTCGACAAGAGGCGAGTGAGATAAAAGGAAAGAGGAAAGAGAAAGGAAAAAGAGACGAGGGTGAGAGAAGAAACATGGACGGAGCAGACGGGTACCATGCTGGGAAGCGTTCCTCCACCGCCATCTTTGGGACCATGGCTGACCATTGGGTGCTGTACCCTAACCCTTCCCTCCACCTCTCCTCTCCAAATCTCGACCAGATACAGCCAAACAAAAAGACCTTGGAAAGCATGTACACTGTTCCTTGAAAGTGGAGTTGCAGGTAGACAGGATAGTGAAGAAGACGTTTGGTATGCTTTCCTTTATTGGTCAGAGTATTGAGTACAGGACTTGGGAGGTCATGTTGTGGCTGTACAGGACATTGGTGAGGCCACTTTTGGAATACAGTGGGTTCAGATATAACGTGATCATTTCATTCTCGTGCAATCCCGCGTTATAAGAAAATTGCACAATCGCTGTGCCTATTAAACTAACCAGGGGCAGAATCACATTATGGCCAATACAGGTAAGGAAAATTCACATTCTGCAAATAATGGTCTAAACTCTTCAATCGTGTTAAAGCTGATTCACATTGAAGAAACACCCGTTATAGCAGAACTGACTGTACTACATTCAGTTCTGGTCTCCCCGCTATAGGAAAGATGCTGTGAAACTTGAAAGGGTTCAGAAAGGATTTACAAGGATGTTGCCGGGGTTGAACGGTTTGAATTATAAGGAGTGGCTGTTTTACCTGGAGGGTCAGAGGCTGAGGGGTGACCTTATAGAGGTTTGTAAAATCATGAGGGGCATGGATAGAGTGAATAGCCAAGGTCTTTTCCTGGGGTGAGGGAATCCAGAACTAATGGGCAAAGGTGAGAGGGAAAAGATATAAAAGGGACCTGAGTGGCAACTTATTCACGCAGAGGATGGTGCATGTATGGAACGAGCTGCCAGAGGAAGTGGTGGAGGTTGGTACAATTACAACATTAAAAAGGCATCGGAATGGGCTGAATGGCCTTTATCTGCACTGTAAGGATTCTAGAAGGATAGGTTTGTGATAAACACAAGGGATTGGGCAGGAATGTGGGGCGATCAGACCAGTCATGATCTTGTTGGATGATGTGTGCAGTTCTGGTCTCCCTGTGATGAGAAGGTCAAAAATCACATAACGCCAGGCTATAGCCCAACAGGTTAATTTGAAATTGTGAGCTTTCGGAGCCTCACTCCTTCTTCAGGTGCTAATGAGAGAGGAGACATCCGACACAGAATCTATAAGTAAAAGATCAAAGAGTCATACAAGTTAGAGTGAGAGGGGAAAACTTTAAAAGGGACCTAAGGGGCAACATTTTCACACAGAGGATGGTGCGTGTATGGAATGAGCTGCCAGAGGAAGTGGTGGAGGCCGGTACAATTACAGCATTTAAAAGGCATCTGGATGGGTAAATGAATAGGAAGGGCTTAGAGGGATATGGGCCAAGTGTTGTCGAATGGGACTAGATTAGGTTCGGATAACTGGCCAGCATCCACGCTGGACATCTCTCAGGCTCTGTGACTCATTGAGTGTGTGGGTACCCCTGTCATGCAAGTAGAGTCCCAGCAGATTGACCTGTTTAAAAATAAGGAAACATCCATTTTTTCAATCATATTGAGTCTTTGGAATTCCCTTCTTCAAAAGGCGATGGATGCAGAAACTTTAAATATTTATTTTTAAGGCAGAGACAGATAGATTCTTGTCGACTGAGAGGATGAAGGACTATTGGGGGTGGGGATGTGCAGAGAATGTAGGGTTGAATCCCAAATCAGATCAGCCAATGATCTTATTGAATGGCGGGGCAGGCTCGAAGGGCTGAATGGCCTAATGCTGTTCCTTGTTCATATGTTTGAATGTACCTTGAAAGGAACAGCTAAAAAAGAGTCATAAGGATGTACAGCACTGAAACAGACCCTTTGGAGCAACTCGTCAATGTCGACCAGATATCCCAACCTAATCTAGTCCCATTTGGCAGCATTTGGCTCATATCCCTCCAAACCCTTCCTATTCATATATGCATCCAGATGCCTTTTAAATACTGTAATTGTAGCAGCCTCCACCACTTTCTCTGGCAGCTCATTCCATACATGCACCATCCTCTGTGTGAAAATGTTGCCCATCAGGTCCCTTTTAAATCTTCCCCCTCTCACCCTAAACTCTCTAGTTCTGGACAGCCCCCACCCCAGGGAAAAGACCTTATCTATTTACCCTGCCCATGCCCCTCATGATTTTGTAAACCTCTATAAGGTCACCCCTCAGCCTCCGATGCTCCAGGGAAAACAGCCCCAGCCTGTTCAGCCTCTCCCTATAACTCAAATCCTCCAATCCTGGCAACATCCTTGTAAATCTTCTTTGAACCCTTTTAAGTTTTACAATATCCTTCCGATTGGAGGGAGACCAGAACTGCACGCAATATTCCAAAAGTAGCCTAACCAACATCCTGCACAGCCGAGATGTATTTTCAAGTCAGGATAACGCCTATTGTGGGGTGGTCTTCATAGGGTTGAGTGCCTCTCAACGTTCATTGCCCGTCCATGAACTGGGTGCCTTGCTGGGCCATCATTCAGTGGGCGGAAAGGAGATGGCTCCGTCACTGTGGGTCTCTCAGCCTGGCGTGGACTTCCACCGTGATTCCAGAGCCATTTCCCAACCTCCAGTCTGGGGTCAGTGCTCAGTGTAGGTGCTGGTGTGGGCTCGGTTGGAAGGATGGTTATTCTGAACTTTTCATTTCTCTATATTATAATTTATTCCCACCATCTGCAATGCTTGACCTTTTTTCTGCCCCCTAAGAATTTGCATTGAAGAATCTGTACCTTGAGACCTTGTACCTGAGATGGCACCATGCAGTTTGTTTTTATTCACTGGATGTGCACATCGCTGGCTCGGCTAGCATTTATTGCCTGGAGGGCAGTTAAGAGTCAACCACATCGCTGTGGATCTGGAGTCACATGTGGGCCAGAACAGCAGTTTCCTTCTCTAAAGGGCATTAGTGAACCAGATGGGGATTTTTTTTCCAACAATGGATTCATGGTTATCCTTAGACACAGTTAAAAATCACACCACACCAGGTTATAGATTTGGAAGCACTAGCTTTCAGAGCACTGCTCCTTCATCAAGTGGTTGTGGAGTATAAGATCGTAATACACAGAATTTATAGCAAAAGTTTACAGTGTGATGTAACTGAAATTATATATTGAAAAGACCTGTAAGTTGTAAGTTCTTTTAATGGGGGTGGCACAGTGTCTCAGTGGTTAGCACTGCTGCCTCACAGCACCAGGTACCTGGGTTCGATTCCTGCCTTGTGTGACTGTCTGTGTGAAGTTTGCACATTCTCCCTGTGTCTGCGTGGGCTTCCTCCGGGTGCTCCGGTTTCCCCCCACAATCCAAAGATGTGCAAGCCAGGTGAATTGGCTACGCTAAATTGGCCATAGTGATAGACGCATGAGTTAGGGGAATGGGTCTGGGTGGGTTATTCTTCGGAGGATCTGCGTTGGGCTGAAGGGCCTGTTTCCATATTGTAGGAAATCTAATCAAATGAGCTTTAACAATTGGTGTCATGTCAACCCAGATAATGCATTTAAGGTGTGAGCTGGTGTTTTGTGATTTTTAACTTTGTACATCCCTGTCTAACACCAGCATCTCCAGATCATCCTTCGACACTTGCTTCCAGATTTTACTGAGTCCATGCTTCACCATCTGTCGTGGTGTTTGAATCCAGGTCCCCAGAACATTAGCTGGGCTTTTGCATTAACATTCCTGAAGAAGGGCTTGTGCCCGAAACGTTGATTCTCCTGTTCCTTGGATGCTGCCTGACCTGCTGCGCTTTTCCAGCAACACATTTTCAGCTCTGATCCCCAGCATCTGCAGCCCTCGCTTTCTCCTCCTTTGCATTAGCAATCAAGTGACAATACCACAAGGCCATTGTCTCCCCAGTGGGGATGTGTGAACTTTTCACTGCACTCAAGTGACAACGAAGCTAATTCAACTCTTTGGCCAAGAATGGAGCTTTGCCTCCACCACATAACCTTGATTGGACGGTGGGGGAGGGGTCATTGGCCAATAGAACTCCACTGCAGTACCTTCGTGAGACCATCTCCTCCATCAATGGTTTCATTGTCACGGTGAGAAATTTCCCAACCCACCGTCAGATTCCAATGACCTGGCACATCCTGCCATTTTCCGAGAATCCGGCTCATTCGTAAATATGCCACGCGACAGGCATGTTGAAAGCAAACGGAATTGTGGCTCTGTTTGCTTGTGATGACATGCTATTGATCCAGAGAGTTAAGCTTTGAACTCGAGGTTAACTCTCCACCGGGAATATGCAACACGGAGGATAGTAGGGTTTTGAGGATCTCTCGCGGTTGACAGATTGAGTAGATTGGGGCTATAACTCATTGAAGTTTAGAAGAATAGGGGGCTTATGTTAGGATGAGATGTGAAGGCTCAGTTAGGGCGCCTGAGGATTACAAGTAGCCAGGAAAGACCTAAAGAGAGAGCTCAGAAGAGCCAAGAGGAGACATGAGAAGTTGTTGGTGGATAGGATCAGGGTAAACCCTAAGGCTTTCTATAGGTATTTAAGGAATAAAAGAATGACGAGAGTAAGATTAGGGCCAATCAAAGATAGTAGTGGGAAGTTGTGTGTGGAGTCAGAGGCAATAGGGGAAGCACTAAATGAATATTTTTCAACAGTATTCACTCTAGAAAACAACAATGTTGTCGAGGAGAATACTGAGATACAGACTACTGGACTAGGTGGGATTGAGGTTCACAAGGAAGAGGTATTAGAAATCCTGCAGAGTGTGAGAGTAGATAAGTCCCCTGGGCCAGATGGGGTTTATCCTTGGATCCTCTGGGAAGCCAGGGAGGAGATTGCCGATCCTTTGGAATTGATCTTTAAATCGCTAATGTCTACAGGAATAGTGCCAGAAGACTGGAGGATATCAAATGTGGTTCCCCTGTTCAAGAAGGGGAGTAGAGACAACCCTGGTAATTATAGACCAGTGAGCCTTACTTCAGTTGTTGGTAAAGTGTTGGAAAAGGTTAACAGAGATAGGATTTATAATCATCTAGAAAAGAATAATTTGATTAAGGATAGTCAGCACGGTTTTGTGAAGGGTAGGTTGTGCCTCACAAACCTTATTGAGTTCTTTGAGAAGGTGACCAAACAGGTAGATGAGAGTAAACCGGTTGATGTGGTGTATATGGATTTCAGCAAGGCATTCGATAAGGTTCCCCACAGTAGGCTATTGTACAAAATGCAGAGGAATGGGATTGTGGGAGATGTAGCAGTTTGGATCAGTAATTGGCTTGCTGAAAGAAGACAGAGGATGGTGATTGATGGGAAATGTTCATCCTGGAGTCCAGTTACCAGTGGTGTACCGCAAGGGTCGGTGTTGGGTCCACTGCTGTTCGTCAGTTTTATAAATGACCTGGAAGAGGGCGTAGAAGGGTGGGTTAGTAAATTTGCAGACGACACTAAGGTCGGTGGAGTTGTGGATAGTGACAAAGAATGTTGTAGGTTGCAGAGAGGCATAGATAAGCTGCAGAGCTGGGCTGAGAGGTGGCAAACGGAGTTTAATGCGGACAAGTGTGAGGTGATTCACTTTGGTCGGAGTAACCGGAATGCAAAGTACTGGGCTAATGATAAGATTCTTGGTAGTGTAGATAAGTATAGAGATCTCGGTGTCCAGGTACACAGATCCTTGAAAGTTGCCACCCAGGTTGACAGGGTTGTTAAGAAGGCATACAGTGTTTTAGCTTTTATCAATAGAGGGATCGAGTTCCGGAACCATTAGGTTATGCAGCAGCTGTACAAAACTCTAGTGTGGCTGCATTTGGAGTATTTTATACAGTTCTGGTCACTGCATTATAAGAAGGATGTGGAAGCTTTGGAAAGGGCGCAGAGGAGATTTACCTGTTGCCTGGTGTGGAGGGAAAGTCTTATGAGGAAAGGCTGAGGGACTTGAGGCTGTTTTCGTTAGAGAAAAGAAGGTTGAGAGGTGACTTAATAGAGACATATAAGATAATCAGAGGGTTAGATAGGGTGGACAGGTAGAGCCTTTTTCCAAGTATGGTGACGGCGAACACGAGGGAGCATAGCTTTAAATTGAGGGGTGATAGATATAGGGCAGATATCAGAGGTATTTTCTTTACTCAGAGAGTAGTAAGGGTATGGAATGCTTTGCCTGCAACGGTAGTAGATTTGCCAACTTTAAGTACATTTAAGTCATCATTGGACAAGCATATGGACATACATGGAATAGTGTAGGTTAGATGGGCTTCAGATTGACATGACAGGTCGGCGCAACATCGAGGGCTGAAGGGCCTATACTGCGCTGGAATGTTCTATGTTCTATGTTCTTATAGAAACATGTAAAATTATGAAGGGAATGAATAAGATAGAAACAGGGAAGTTGCTGGCAGGTGAAGTTAGAACTAGGGGGGATAGCCGCAAACTAAGGGGGAGCAGATTTCAGACTCAGTTGAGGAGGAACATCTTCACCCAGAGCCCTGTGAATCTGTGGAATTCCCTGCCTAGGGAAGCAGTTGAGGCCACCTTGTTGAACATTGATAGATAGGTTTTGGAACAGGAAAGGAATTAAGGGCGAGTGAGTGGTAAGGGGAGCTGAGTCCACAAGAAAGATCAGCCATGATCTTATTGAATGGCGGGGCAGGCCCGAGGGGCCAAATGGCCTACTCCTGCTCCTGTTCCTCCTCTGACCACAGATCTGTTGCAGTCCAAAACGTAGGCCATTAGGCCCATCGTGTCTGCTGCTAGCTCTCCGGATGAGGAAATTACCGTCACACCTTTCTCGCTGGGGGTAGCTGCGTGTGTGTGCCCTTGCTTTCTCACGAGCGTCCTTCATCCCTTTTCAATCGAACACATCCCCTCCACACTCACAGGCAGCACATCCCCAAACCCAACCACTCGCTATGGTGGTTGAAGAAATGTTTCACCTTGCGAGGCCGAGACTGTGGGTGATGGGACTGGAAGTTTGCATCCTCATATTCCAGGCCTCTGGATATCAAAGCCAGCATTCCATTAGCTTCCTTTCTAGATTGCAAGTGAATTGCAAGAGGCTAAATTCGAGGCTAAACTTTAAGAATTCCTACTGTGTGGAAGTAGGCCATTTGGCCCATCAAGTCCACACTGATGGAAAGTAACTGACACTTGGCCCCACTCAGCACTCCACGTTCTTCCCTAGTCGATGTTTAACCACTGCAGTTTTTCCCGTCCTATGCCTCATGCCAGCTTCCTGCCCTCTGCAAGATACCATTCCCATTCTCTAAAGTTAAGGGGAAATCCTGTCTGACCAATGTGATTGAACTTTTCAATAAAGCTGGCCACGCCTGAGGAGTTGGGAGGTCATATTGCAGCTGTACAGGACATTGGTTAGGCCACTTTTGGGATACTGCATTCAATTCGGACCTCGCTGCTACATGAAGGATGTTGTGAAACCTGAAACGGTGCAGAAAAGATTTACAAGGACGTTGATGGGGTTGGAGGGTTTGAGCGATAGGGAGAGGCTGAATAGGCTGGGGCTGTTTTTCCTGGATTGTCAGAAGGATAACCTTATTGAAGTTTATAAAATCTTTAGGGGCATGGATAGAGTAAGTAGACAAGATCTTTTCCCCAGGGTAGGGGAATCCAAAACTAGAGAGCATACGTGAGAGGGAAAAGACTTAAGGGGAACTTATGGGGCAACTTTTTAATGCAGAGGCTGGTGTGTTATGAAATGAGCTGCCAGAGGAAGTGGTGGAGGCTGGTACAATTACAGCATTTAAAAGGCATCTGGATGGGTATATGAATAGGAAGGGTTGAGAGGGATATGAGCCAAGTGCTGGTAAATGGGACTAGATTAGGATGTCTGGTCACCATGTTCGAGTTGGACCAAAGGATCAATGACTGAGGACATAGATTGAAGGGAAGGGGCAGGAGGTCTTGAGGGGATTTAAGGATAGTTTCACCAGAGGGTGGTGGGGATCTGGAACTCACTGGTTGTGAAGATGGGGGGAAGCACTGTACTGGAAAATGGAATTAGAATTAGGTGGTTGCTTATGACTGGATGAGTCGAAGAGTCTTTGTCTGTGCTGCAGACCTATAAATCAATGACTGCACCTCGATCAAGCCTCCTTTCTCTCCTCCAGGAAAACCTGATGGAGAACGTTGGAAAAGCGAAGACTAAAGAGCAAAGGTTAGTTGGCAACGGTTTCCCCACAATGAGCTCACACACCAAGGAATTCCTGACCACAGTCACTGGAAGAAAGCCAACCCATAATCCAGAGAAATACTTGACAAAGTGCAATCGCAGAGCAGGGAAAAGGCAACGGACTGAGGCTGAAGATTGTCGGACAGGGGGAGGTGGGAAATTGGAGAGGAAGGAGCAGAGGCAATGTGGCGACACGGTCTGATGGGCCAAATGGCCTCTGTCAGTTCTAAAACCGGACTCTCCTCCACGCAGAGTGACAACTTCCGCTAACCGTAATAGCATTCGAAATGATCTACTCCCTATGGAAGTAATCAAGGGAGGCTTGGAATAGCTGAATCCTTGAGCGCCATGGAATGGGCTTGCATCAGACGTATGAAATGAACCACGTGTGAGATGAGTGGAGGCTGTGAATTTGGTAGATCATCTCTCTACGAGCGCTGGAGTGGAATATTTCTCTTCTTACATTCCAAATTCCAAATTGATGAAGAAACCAGCCTGGCTGACTGGTTTGTGTGGGCCCCTTGCCAGCATTGTTTAGTATCCCACGTTGTTAACCTTTTCAATGCTCTCATCCCATTACCCAGGCCTCACTGCTAATGTTCTGGGGAGCTGGGTTCAAATCCCAGCACAGCAGATGGCGGATTCAAATTCAATAAAGATCTGGAATGAGAGGCTGATGGTGACCATGAATCCATTGTCGGAAAACCCCATCTGGGTCACTAATGTCCTTTAGGGAAGAAAACTGCCATCCTTATCTGGTCAGGCCTACATGTGACTCCGGCCCCACAGCGATGTGGTTGGCTCTGAACTGACCTCTGGGCAATTAGGGGATGGGCAATAAATGCTGGGCTTGGCCACACCCTGAACCCCCAGCCTCAGTGTGGACTTGACCTGAAACCCAGAGTCGAGAGTATTGTGCTGGAAAAACACAGCCAGCATCCGAGGGGCAGTAGAGTTGACATTTCAGGCATAAGCCCTTCTTCAAGGATTAGCCCATTTTATCAGATTCCCCACAGTGAGATTTGAACCCATGCTCCTGGGTATTAGCTGGGGGTTTTGAGCTGCTAGTCCAATGTGTTACCACTACACCATTCCCACTGCAGTATCCAGCATCTGCAGTCCTCACTTTCTCCTAGTCTGGTCTGGATTGGCAGGACTGTTATTCCAAACTCTCATTTCTCTATTTTTCTAATTTAATGCTGGAATTCTTATTACTTTACCTTTCTCATTCCTTTCTCGAAGAATTTGGAACTTAAGAGTCTTGTACCTTGGCATCTAAGAAGGCACCTTAACTGGCGACTTGTCAACCTTTCACTGTACTCCAGTAACAGTAAAGTAAATTCTAATTCTAAAAATAAACATCCCCCCTGCTTCAGAGGACAAACAATTCTGAACGGGTTGGTTAGAAAACTTGGTTAAATTAAAAAGAATAAAAGGCCCATGATTGGCTGTATCTGTTAATAATCACAGAATCTCCTACAGTGTGGAAACAGGCCATTCAGCCCATGTCCACCCTCCACCCTCCAACTTCCAACCTCCAACCTCCAACCTCCAACGAGTAACCCACACAGACCCATTTCCCTACATTTATCTCTGACTCATGCACCTAACCTTCACATTCCTGGGTTCTATGGGACAATTTAGCACGACCAATCCACCCTAACCTGCACATCCCTGGACACTATGGGACAATTTAGCACGGCCAATCCACCCTAACCTGCACATCCATTGGATTGTGGGAGGAAACCAGAGTAGACCCACGCAGACACGGGGAGAATGTGCAAACTCCACACAGACAGTCGCCCAAGGTTGGAATCAAACCCAAGTCCCTGGTGCTGTGAGGCAGCTGTGCTCACCACTGAGCCAAGGTGCATAGTGAAAAATCAAGAAAGGACATGCAAATTACAACAGGCAACTTGCCAGAGCTTCAAGGCTATGTGAAATGTCAGCAATGTTTGCTTTATAATATTTTGATTTGATTTATTATTGTCACATCCACCTCGGTACAGTGAAAAGCTTTGTTTTGCATGCAGCACAGGCTGATTATACTGCACAAAGGACTTTGGGGACATAGAAGAGAGTGAGGAATATAATGGTACAGCTGCAGAGAAGGTGCACAAAGATTAAGGTCAAAATTAAATTTAAAATTTGAGAGGTCCACTCAGAAGTCTAATGACAACGAGGAAGAAGCTGTACCTGAAACTGTCAGTACGTGGGTATAAGCTTCAGTATCACCGGGGCAAGAAGGTCTTTGATGATGTTGGCTGCCTTCCTGAGGCAGTGGAAAGTGTAGATGGAGTCAATGGAAGGAAGGTTGTGCGATGGACGGGCCTGTGTTCACAACTCTCTGACGGTCCTGGGCAGAGCCATATCAATCTGTGACACTTCCAGAAATAATGCTTTCTGTAAATATTGTTAAGAGTCCTTACAGACATTTCCTAAACCTCCTGAGAAAGCAGAGGTATTGTTATGCTGTCTTGACCATTGCAACAATGTGGTTGGGGCCGGGTCACAAAGTTGGTGTCTTAAACATTGAGAGGAAGGATTGTATCAGATAGAAGGAGACTCGGAAATGTTTCATGGACTTTCATGTGAAGATAAAGCTCAACAAATTCAGAGGCAGCCGTTGTTGGCCAATGTTTCTTCCTCAAGGATTTGGGTTCAAGTCCCGCCTTCCTCAGGCATGAAGACATTGGTTAAAAATACCTACCAGACAAGTTTAAACCAAATTTTAATGGTTTTTATTCAGGGAGTGCAATTGAGGAAAGAACACATAATGATACTTAGCGTAGCAGTGTAAACACATGAACACATTCATTAGGTGTAAGTAGAGGGTGATGGTGTGATAATGCCATATTATAGAGAACTAATTAACTTCGCAATTATACAGGCCACCAGAGCTTACTGAGGGGTTTTTAGCACATCTTCTTGAGGTTACCTTGAGCAGCTAAGACAACAAACCCACTTCCAACACTGAGTGCATGCAATTCAGGACTCACTCTCATTGACCCAGTTTATAATGGGATCTTTCAGTGCTTATTAACCAGGTGGCTCAAAATGTGGATGAGTGATTTTATTGTCACGTGAATTTTACAGCGAGAAAAATACAGTGAAGTTTCATCACTGTTGCCATAATCAGATGCCATTTTGTACTGTTGCCATGATCTAACACCATTTTACACTGTTGCCATGGTCTGATACCATTTTGTACTGTTGCCATGATCCAACACCATTTTGTACTGTTGCCGTGGTCTGACACCATTTTGCACTGTTGCCATGATCTGACGCCATTTTGTACTGTTGCCATGATCCAATGCCATTTTGCACTGTTGCCATAATCTGATGTCATTTTGTACTGTTGCCATGATCTAACACCATTTTACACTGTTGCCATGGTCTGATACCATTTTGTACTGTTGCCATGATCCAACACCATTTTGTACTGTTGCCATGATCTAACACCATTTTGCACTGTTGCCATGATCTGACGCCATTTTGTACTGTTGCCATGATACAACACCATTTTGCACTGTTGCCATGATCTGACGCCATTTTGTACTGTTGCCATGATACAACACCATTTTGTACTGTTGCCATAGTATGACACCATTTTGCACTGTTGCCATGATCTGACCCCATTTTGAATAGTTTTAAGAAAAGGGAAGAAATCGGAAAGAGATAGCTGAAAGAGAGTCCATTGGTCATGAGCCAGCTCAGTAGCAACAATGTGTGCACCACCATTCCATCCTCCGCCTCGCCGCCATCTACTCCGGATCCAACCAACATCGGAGGTGCCATTCTTTGGGTGCCATCTTTGCCCCAGGGCTGATTCCCCTCCACCACTGTCTGACCCGCTGACATCAGAGGTGCATCTCCCACCGCTGGGCCCACCTCACTGATAGGTGTGTGACACCCTCCCACCGCCAAACCCAGTCCCAACCAACGCTAAAGTCACCATCGCCGTTGAGCCTACCCCACCCCTGCCGATTCTGACCCAGGGTCCCGTGCTCGTCCCGGGTAAGTAACTAGGGGCCCACTCGCTGCTGCTGATGCTGTGTGCGCTCAGGACAGGAGGTAGGTAAAGGAAAGGAGAAGCAAAGAAAACATTGGAGCAGACATGCCCCTGATCAGGAGCCCTACCCTGCCGCCATCTTGATGCCAACTTGAAAATTACTAGGAACAGAGGCAGGTAGCTGACACTTTCTCTCTTCCATTCTTCAGGCCGGTGAAAGGTTTCAAAACAGTTTATCCAACAGGAGGCTGATTTCCATTTTTTATTCATGAGCGGGAGACATTGGCAATGCCAACTGGTTTGGCGCAGTGGCGCTCCTGCGGTTAGCACCGCTGCCTCACGGCGCCAGGCAACCCGGGTCTGATCCCACTCTCAGGGTGACTGTGTCGGTGCGGAGTTTGCACATTCTCCCCCATGTCTGCTTCCTCCGGGCGCTCCGGTTTCCTTCCACAGTCCAAAGGTGTGCAGGTTAGGGCGGATTGGCCACGCTACATTGTCTCTGAAGCATTCAGAGGGTTGGTCATGGGTGAAATGCAGTGTTACAGGGATAGGGTGAGTCTAGGCGGAATGCTTTTTGGAGGCTATAGTAGCATCAGCTGCAAGGTATGTGCATCCTGACTGTTGGGTTTCTCTGTAGCCTGCCTCCCGAGAGTATTTGGCCACTCAATATTCTGAGAGTCAGCTGTGGTTGATAAACACTTTGCCTGAGGCGAACATCCAATTGGCTGCAGTGGACCGGTTTCACGAGCTGATACAGTGTGATGTTCAGGACAGGAAACAAGATAATTGGAACTAAACAGCAAACAACAGGAAAGAGGCAATGAGCAGCAACTAGAATGGTACGCAGAGTCTTGCCTATTGATATATATAGAAAGAAATGAGGTGTCCCTCAGGAATGGGCACAGGATGAAATCACATCAAGAAATTCTGAAACAAAAATGCTGGCAAGACTCAGCAACACCTGTGGAGACAGAGAGAGAAAAACAAAGTTAATGTTTCCAGTCCATCCTCATAACACTTTCTGTGTTCCTTTCAGCTTCCCAGTATCCATAAGACCATGAGAGGTAGGGAACAGGCTATTCGGCCCCTCCAGTTTGCTCTGCTATTTGATTGCATCGTGGATGGGCTGATATTCCCCACATCCATTTTCCTGCCCTTTCCCTGTAACCCTTGACCAAGAATCTGTCTCAGCCTTCAATATACACAAGGACTCTGTACCCAACACCCCCCCGAACCCCACCCCTCCACAGCTCTCTGTGGCAAGGAGCCCCAGAGGCTCTCAACCCTCTGAGGGAAGAGATTCCTCCTCACCTCAGGGGCCCATTTATTCTGAGACGGTGTCCTCTGGTGTTAGACTCCTCCATGAGGGGAAGCATCCTCTCAGCACTGACCCTTAAGAATCCGATATGTTTCCATGAGATCACCCTTCTCATTCTCCTCAACTCCAGGGAGTACAGTCCCAACCTGTTTAGCTTTTGCATGTAAGACACTCCCTCCATCCCGGGGATCATCTCAGTGAACCTTCTCTCTGACTTGCCTCCCATGAACTGATATCTTTCCCGAAATAAGGAACTGCTCACGGCACACCAGATGTGGTCTCCCCAGCACCATGTGCAGTTGCAATAAGACTTCCCTTCTGCAGTACTTTCCATCAAGAAATTCAGATGTTTCTCATGTCGTCTGTTCTCAACCTGTAGCCAGTCCCTCAGCTCATCGTCTACTGATGCCATGTCCGGAAGTGTTTTTCTATTCATGGTGTGGTTTTCCCAGAGTTTGCCAGTCTCAGGGTCTCAGTCTAACAGGCAGAATAGGCATTAAACCTCTACCAATGGTTTCTCTCCAAACTACACAGGAGTGAGTTACAGACTGGAATCTAATCGAGGGTTTCAGGGTGGTTTATATACAGAATAACAGATACCCGGGAGTGAGTTACAGACTGGAATCTAATCGAGGGTTTCAGGGTGGTTTATATACAGAATAACAGATACCCGGGAGTGAATTACAGACTGGAATCTAATCGAGCGGTTCAGGGTGGTTTATATACAGAATAACAGATACCCGGGAGTGAGTTACAGACTGGAATCTAATCAAGGGGTTCAGGGTGGTTTATATATGGAATAACAGATACCCAGGAGTAAGTTACAGACTGATATCTAATCATGGGTTTCAGGGTGGGTGATATATAGAATAACAGATACCCGGGAGTGAGTTACAGACTGGAGTTTAATCAAGGGGCTCAGGGTGGGTTATGTACAGAATAACGGATTCCCGGGAGTGAGTTACAGACTGGGATCTAATCGAGGGGTTCAGGGTGGTTTATATACAGAATAGCAGATACCCGGGAGTGAGTTACAGATTGGAATCTAATCGAGGGGTTCAGGGTGGTTTATATACAGAATAACAGATACCCGGGAGTGAGTTACAGACTGGAATCTAATCGGGGGATTCAGGGTGGTCTAGATACAGAATAACAGATACCCAGGTATGAGATATTGACTGGAATCTAATCGAGGGGTTCAGGGTGGTTTATATACAGAATAACTGATACCTGGGAGTGAGTTACAGACTGGAATCTAATCGAGGGTTTCAGGGTGGTTTATACACAGAATAACAGATACCCGGGAGTGAGTTACAGACTGGAATCTAATCGAGGGATTCAGGGTGGGTGTGGTATATCTCCTGCCTGGCATTTTTGATACAAACTTCAATCTGTGTGAACCGCTTATGACTGCCTCCTTGCAGGCGATGCACAGGGGAGGAGGTATCCTGGTGACTTTATCGCCAGACTATTCACTGACAGACCCTGGTTCTGTTTCGGGGACCTGAGCTCCAACCCTGCTGGGGCAGGGAGTGGAATTTGAATTCGCCAGCGAGAGTCTGGCCATGACCGTTACTGGGTAACAATCCAACTGGCTCCTTTCCGGGAAGGAAATCTGCTCTTCTGGCCCACACATAGGACCCACAGCCAATGTGGCCGAGCCTTAACTGTCCTCTGGCCTGTTCAGGTGGGCAATAATTTCTTGGTCTGCCACGTCCAGTGAATGACTAAAAAATTTTATGATCGTTTTCACTTCCTTGACGTTCCTGAAGAAAGACAATATGCACTTTGTCCAGGCTGCACTAAGGCCGAGAGCAAACGCTTCCAGGCACTCAGCCAGCTAAGCAGGGAAGCTCAGGTTCTTTCCTAACACATCTGGCTGTTTGCTGTCTGTGATGACCTTCCCTACGTTGTCCAACTTCCACATTCCTAACCATCCCCAACTACCGCCAGATCCCCTGTTTAGCAGGAATCTATTTTAGTGGCACCTTAACAATACTTAAGGGTCCCAGGTAGACAGGGTAGTGAAGAAGGAATGCCTCATCTTCTGCCTCGGAACACTTCAACCCCATGGCATCAATGTGGATTTCACCAGTTTCCTCATTTCCCCTTCTCCCACCTCACCCCAGCTCCAAGCTTCCAGCTCAGCACTGCCCTCATGACCTGTCCTACCTGCCTATCTTCCTTTCCACCTATCCACTCCACCCTCCTCCTTGACCTATCACCTTTATCCCCACCCCCATTCACCCGTTGTACTCTTTGCTACCTTCCCCCACCGTTCTCTCTGGCCTATCACCTCCATCTCTGGGCGGCACGGTTGCACAGTGGTTAGCACTGCTGCCTCACAGCGCCAGAGGCCCGGGTTCAATTCCCGCCTCAGGCAACTGACTGTGTGGAGTTTGCACGTTCTCCCCGTGTCTGCATGGGTTTCCTCCGGGTGCTCCGGTTTCCTCCCACAGTCCAAAGATGTGCAGGTCAGGTGAATTGGCCATGCTAAATTGCCCATAGTGTTAGGTAAGGGGTAAATGTAGGGGTATGGGTGGGTTACGCTTCGGCGGATCGGTGTGGACTTGTTGGGCCGAAGGGCCTGTTTCCACACTGTAATGTAATCTAATCTAAATCTAAATCCCCACCCCCATTCACTATTGTACTCTATGCTACTTTCTCCCCACACCCAGCCCCCTCTCATTTATCTCTCCACTCTGCAGGCACCCTGGGTCTATTCCTGATGAAGGGCTTTTGCCCGAAACGTCAATTTTCCTGCTCCTCGGATGCTGCCTGAACTGCTGTGCTTTTCCAGCACCACTCTAATCTAGACTCTGGTTTCCAGCATCTGCAGTCCTTGTTTTTACCTACAGGGTAGTGAAGAAGGCATTTGGAACACTTGCCTTCATTAGTCAGTGTATTGAGTTAGGAGGTCATGTACAGGACATTGGTTAGGCCACTTTGGGAATACCATGTTCAGTTCCGGACTCCCTACTATATAAAAAGATGTTGTTAACCATGAACGGGTTCAGAAAAGATTTACAAGGATGTTGGAGGATTTGAGCTATTGGGAGAGACTGAGTAGGCTGGGTCTGTTTTCCCTGGACCGTCAGAGGGTGAGGCGTGACCTTATAGAGGTTTATAAAATCATGAGGGGCATAGACTGGGCGAATAGGCAAGGCCTTTTCCACAGGGTCGGTGAGAAGGGAGAGATTTAAAAGGGACCTAAGGGGCAATGGCTTCACGCAGAAGGTGGTGCGTGTATGAAATGAGCTGCCAGAGGAAGTGATAGAGGCTGGTACAATTGCAACATTTAAAACGCATCTGGAATGGTTAGCATTTGGAAAGCTTTAGAGGGAAATACTGGCAAATGGGAGTAGATTAATTTAGGATATCTGGTCGGCACAGACGAGTTGAACCGAGGGGTCTGTTTCCCTGCTGTACAAGTCTCTGACTCAATAATCTAGATAATCAGGTCTTTGGGTCCTGGGTATAAGTCTCATCATATGTCCACAGAGTCCAACCTTTGGAACTGAACTGATTTCATGGGTGGGGGTGGGTAGGCAGAGGCTGCTTCTGAGACAAAGTGATCTCTATTTCCTGAATGGGGTGTTGGGAAGGGGGGCATAGTGAAGGGGGCATTGAACAAGGAATTGTTCCCTGATACTGCTTCCTGTTTCATTCCCCCACTCTAGCCCCCACTCTCTTCCTCATTGTTCAGGAGTTAGGTGGCTATCTCTGCAGTTTTAAGCGTTGAGAGGAAGTCGTCAGGAAGTTTTCTAAGACCGTTTGTCGGAAAATCCCGGAGTTAGTCAGCATTCTGAAATGAATCCATCGATGAAAACAATTGGCACATTGACAGCCGGTTGCTGTCAGTGACTCAACGGACAGTACTCTGAATCAGAAAGTCACAGGTTCAAATCCCTCTTGAGACACACTAAGATGATCATGCACTTTGTCTCACAGCTCCATATCAGTCAGTGAAGGTGCCATGGTGGCTCAGTGGTTAGCACTGCTGCCTCACAGCGCCAGGGACCCAGGTCGATTCCACCCTCGAGTGACTGTCTGTGTGGAGTTTGCACGTTTTCAGCGTGTTTAACTCTGGCTTCGCCCCCACAGTCCAAAGATATGCAGGTTACCTGGACTGGCCAGGCTAAGTTGTCCATAGTGTCCAGGTATGGATTTGGTAGGTCTTGGGTGGGACGCTCTTCAGAAGGTGGGCTATCGTCCTGGAAACAATCCCTTTACCCATTCAACCTTTGGTAATCAGGAATGAGTGACAAAGGCTGGCCTAGCCTGTGGCAGCACAACCCCAAACCCAATAAAATCCTTCCAGTTGCAGTTCAAGAATTGAGATTCATTACAGGGTTCAACCTGTTTTACTGAAACATGAAATAAGCTTTGAACAAAACATTCTGAACAAATTAACTAGACACAAGTGAGATTAGAGTCCATACAGTATGGAAACAGGCCCTTTGGCCCAACAGGTCCACACCACCCCTCTGAAGAGTAACCTACCCAGACACATTCACCTATCGTATATTTACCCCTGACTAATGCACCTAACACTATGGGCAATTTAGCATGATCAATTCACCTGGCCTGCACATCTTTGGAGTGTGGGAGGAAACCCATGAAGACACAGGGAGAACATGCAAACTCCATCCAGACAGTCACCCAAGGCAGAGAATTGAACCCAGGTCCTGGTGCTACGAGGCAGGGAGCCACCAGGCCTCATTGGGATGCTACTTACTGAAGAGCAAGAGGGTGATCCCATCGGAACATATTGGATTCTTAATAATCAATGCTGAGAGAGAGTTTCCCCTCTCGAGACCAGAGCGCACAGTTTCAGAATAAAGGGGCCTTCTGTAGATTGAAGGCTGAGACAGAGAAATTCTTACACAAAAACAAAAATTGCCAGAGAAACATGTGAGGGAGAATTTCCTCAGATGGAATTGGCTAGCACAAGGAGACATAGCTTTAGATTGAGGGGTGGTAGATATAGGACAGGTATCAGGAATGGTTTCTTTACTCAGCGAATAGTTGGGGCGTGGAATTCCCTGCCTGCAACAGTAGTAGATTCGCCAACTTTAAGGGCATTTAAGTGGGCATTGGATAGACATATGGACGAAAATGGAATAGTGTAGGTTAGATGGGCTTCAGATTGGTTCCACAGTTCGGCGCAACATTGTGGGCCAAAGGGCCTGTACTGCACTGTAATGTTCTAAGTTCTATGTTCTTTGAAACGCAGCAAGTCTGGAAGCATCAGTGGAGAGAAAGCAGAGTTAATTTTTTAGCCCAGCGACCCTGAAAATACACTGAAGAGAGGGGTTGGTCACATGGAAGGGGGAAGAATGAGGAGGGAAGAAGTGCAGATGGAGGTCAGAAACAGTGAGAAACAGTTAGACAGATAAACAGATGGATGGTAAAATGCCAGAGGAAAAGAGAAGCCAATAATTAGGTGACCTTGGTTTGGCTGTGTTGACAGCAGGCCATGGAATGCCAATGCCTGGCATGTGGGCTTGGCTGCTAGGACATGGGAGAAGACACTCAGGTCTTGAAAGGATTGAACTCGACATTGAAGGGTCCCCGAGTGGAAAATGAGAAGGTGCTCTTCCAGCTTGCACTGAGTTTCGCTGGAGCACTACAGCAAACCTGAGATGGAGATGTGGACCAGGGACCAGATTGGGGCGTTAAAGAGCCAGGCAACTGGAAGCTCAGGATGTTTTTTTTGGCGGGCAGAAAGGAGGGGTTTCGCGACGTGGTCACCCGGTCTATGCTTCGTTTCCCCAGAGGAGATGACATTGTGAGCAGCACGTGGAGTTGACCGGATTGAGTGAAGCTCAGGAAAGGATTGTCTGGGATCCTTGGATAGTGAGGAGGCAAATATTTATTGTAAACCTTCTATAATCGCATGGGAAGGTGCAGTGGGGGGATGTGGGAGGCATTAGGACTGCACCAGGATGTCTCTAAACAGGATCATAAGCCACCATTTTCATCAGCTCCAACGAGATGCCACCATCAGACGCATATTGCCCTCCCCTCCTTCCGCAGGGAGCATTCCCTCCGGGACACCCTGGTCCTCTCCTCCTCCATTTCCAACGCCTCCCATTTTCCAACTCATTCTCCATCCACTCATTGGCATCATCCCTTTCTCCTTAGCTCTACATTATCCATCCCTTTGTCTGGCTATCTTTCCCTTTCTCTGGATTTCATCTCCATCGATCCTCTTCTTCCTCTCTTAGAGGTGGCTCAGTGGTTAGCACTGTTACCTCACAGCGCCAAGGACCCGGGTTCGATTTCCGCCTCGGATGACTGTCTGTGTGGGTTTCCTCCGGGTGCTCCGGTTTCCTCCCTCAATCCAATGATGTTCAGGTGAGGGTGGATTGGCCATGCTAAATTGTCCCATAGTGTCCAGAGATGTGTAGGTTAGGTGCATTAGTCTGGGGCAAATGTGGGATAGTAGGGAACAGGTCTGAGTGGGTATCCTTCAGGGGGTCAGTGTAGACTTGTTGGACTGTTTCCACAGTGTAGGGATTCTATGATTCTATTCCCTGACATCCTCTGTCTTCAGTCAACAGTGTGGTGCTGGAAAAGTACCGCAGGTCAGGAAGCATCCGAGGAGCAGGAGAATCGATGTGCCGGGCACAAGCCCTCCAGCAGACACGCCAATGTTTCTAGGCTACTATGAGTTCCGAAGAAGGGTCACTGGACCCAAACTGTTAACTCTATTTCTCTCCCTGGAAGATATTGCCAGGCTGGTGAGCTTCTCCAGCAATACCTGTTTTAGTTTCAAATTTCCAGTGTCCGAAAGATTCCATTTTATTATAGAGGGATTCTTGATCAGTCGTGGAATCAAGGATTATGGGAAAAAGGCAGGAAAGTAGATGTGAGGATTGCCGGATCCACCATGACTCTACTCCTGTTCCTATTCCTAATGCCTGTATGATCTGTATTTCCAGCAATTACCAGCTGTACACCAGTCTCGAGACGGAATTGTTTGGTGAAATCCATCAGAACTGTACTCCAAACCAACACAGGGAGTGCTGGAGGAACTCAGCAGGTCTGGTAACATCCGTGAAGCGAGAAACAGAGTTAATATTTCGAGTCCAGAGCCACTGACCCATAGCATTGAATTCCGCTCTGATAGAGACACACCCTTGAGTTATCTGAACTGAGGCTGCACGATCACAATTGCTTGACATTCTGACCTGTTCCAAACTGAATGATTTACAAGCCAGTATGTAACCAGGAGTTGGTGGGGAGGGGGGGGGGGGGGGGGGGGGGGGGGGGGGGGGAACGTTCCCACAGAATATAATGCGACAGACTTTGAGACCCCAGTGGTTATGGGATAAGATGGACCCACAGCTCGGGCGACTTTAGTGAGATCATGTCAAAACAGGTTTATGAAATCTTCAAGAAAATCTATAGCCATAAATTCAGGCAGTGACTGAAAGGGAAAATGATTTAGACCTTGGATCCCTTAAAGACTCAGTCTAGGCAGTTAGTCATGCATGCATAAAAGGTGTAACCATTGTAAATGGCACACACTGAACTCTTACAAAACAATGGCTTTACATTTTTTTTCAGAATAATGATTTCCAATTAAAAAATGGTTACACGTTTGCAAACCCTTATCTCTATCCGACTGTTTATACAACTTACATTCCCAGTGCGTACCCATGATTCATGTGATTTAAATAAATCATTACAAGTTCCCATAAGAATGCAGTTTGTGATTACCAAACTTGCAAGCAAAATCAGTCGCTTAGTGGCTAGCACTGCTGCCTTACGGCACCAGGATCCCGGCTCCAATTCCAGCCTTGGGCGATTGCCTGTGTGGGGTTTGCACATTCTCCCTGAGTCTGCATGGGTTTCCTCTGGGGGCACCAGTTTCCTCCCACTAACCAAAGATGTGCAGGAATAGGGTGGATTTGCCATGCTAAATTGTCCCATAAGGTACAGGGGTATGCATGTTTTCTGAATTGGTTGTGCTAAAGTGTCCCTTAGTGTCCGGCGATGTGCAGATTTGGGTGGATTGATCGTGCTAAATTGTCCAATAGTGCCCAGGTATGTGCAGGTTAGGGTAGGTTGACCGTGCTAAATTGTCCCATAGTGCCCAGGGATGTGTAGGTTAGGGTGGATTGGCCGTGCTAAATTGTCCCATAGTGCGCAGGGATGTGCAGGTTAGGGTGGATTGGCCATGCTAAGTTGTTCCAATATGCCTAGGGATGTGCAGGTTAGGGTGAGTTGGCCATGCTAAATTGCCCCACAGTGTCCAGGGATGTGCAGGTTAGGGTAGATTGGCTGTGTTCAATTGTCCCACAGTGTGCAGGGATGTATAGGTTAGGTTGGATTGGCTATGCTAAATTGTCCCACAGTGTGCAGGGACGTGTAGGTTAGGGTGGATTGGCCGTGCCAAATTACTCCATCGTGCTCAGGAATGTGCAGGTTAGGGTGGATTGGCCATGCTAAATTGTCCTATAGTGCCCAGGGATGTGCAGGTTAGGGTGGATTGGTCGTGCTAAATTGTCCCATAGTGTCCAGGAATGTGCAGGTTAGGGAGAATTGGCCTTGCTAAATTGTGCCATAGTGCTCAGGAATGTGCAGGTTAGGGTGGATTGGCCGTGCTAAATTGTCCCATAATGTCCAGGGATGTGCAGGTTAGGGTGGATTGGCCATGCTAAATTGTGCCATAGTGCCCAGGCATGTGCAGGTCAGGGTAGATTGGCCATGCTAAATTGTCCCATAGTATCCAGGGATATGCAGGTTGGGGTGGATTGGCTATGCTAAATTGTCCCATTGTGCTCAGGGCATTACCTGGGTCTACTGGATTAATAACGACCAGTTTATAGAATCCCTACAATGTGGAAACAGGCCCTTCGGGCCTATAAGTCTACACTGAGTCACACCACCAAAGAGTATCCCACTCAAACCCGTTCTGCATTATTTTACATTTGCCAACACAACACTATAGGCAATTTAGCGTGTCCGATTCACCTAACCTGCACACGTTTAGACTATGGGAGGAAACCCATGTGACATGGGGAGAATGTGCAAATTCCACACAGTCACCTGGAATTGAACATGGGTCCCTGGTGCTGAGAGGCAGCAGTGCTAACTACTGAGCCACCATGCACAATCCTGGACACGATGGAACAATTTAGCACGGCTAATCTACCCTAACCTGCATATCCCTGGACACTACGGGACAATTTAGCACGGCCAATCCACTCGATTCCTGCACATTCCTGGACATTGTGGGACAATTTAGCACGGCCAATCCACCCTAACCTGCACATCCCTGGGCACTATGGGACAATTTAGCGCGGCCAATCCACCCTAACCTGCATATCCCTGGACACTATGGGACAATTTAGCACGGCCAATCCACTCGATTCCTGCACATTCCTGGACATTGTGGGACAATTTAGCACGGCCAATCCACCCTAACCTGCACATCCCTGGGCACTATGGGACAATTTAGCACGGCCAATCTACCCTAACCTGCACATCCCTGGACACTATGGGACAATTTAGCTCAGCCAATCCACCCTAACCTGCACATCCCTGGGCATTATGGGACACTTTAGCATGGCCAATCCACCCTAACCTGCATATCCCTGGACACTACGGGACAATTTAGCACGGCCAATCCACTCGATTCCTGCACATTCCTGGACATTGTGGGACAATTTAGCACGGCCAATCCACCCTAACCTGCACATCCCTGGGCACTATGGGACAATTTAGCACGGCCAATCCACCCTAACCTGCACATCCCTGGGCATTATGGGACACTTTAGCATGGCCAATCCACTCTAACCTGCACATCCCTGGACATTATGGGACAATTTAGCACTGCCAATCCACCCTAACCTGCACATCCCTGGGCACTATGGGACAATTTAGCAAGGCCAATCCACCCTAACCTGCACATCTCTGGGCGCTATGGGACAATTTAACATATGTCCTTGCCTCACTGGCTATCCCCTGATAATCTTTCATCCTCCTGTTCATTTGGAGTATGCCTTGGAAGAATAATTTGAAGATATTGCATCCACTGCCTTTTGAATTGCAATGACTTCCTTCTCTAAAAGAGGGTGTAACTTTGGGGGAAGGGTCTGCAAGGCGGGAGAGATGGTCTTCTTTAACTGCAGGAAGAAGGCACAGCCTGAAGGAGCCTCAAGGGCCCCGAGGTGCTGCCGGACGAGGGGGGGGGGGGGGGGAGGGACTGCCAAAGAGGTTAAAATGATTGCCGCTTAACACTTCCCTTTTTTAACCACTTCTGGGAAAATGTGTGTTCAGGAACTGCACCATCATTCCGCCTGTGTCGGAAGTAGTCATGGTTACGCAGAAGCGTCTATCATATGATTTTGTTTTTGGGATTAGTTGGAAGAAATGTGTCATACGAGGTGTGCGGACTCTCCTGCTGATCACCGTTTCACTACAGGCTGGTGCATGTAGGGAACGAGCTGCCAGAGGAAGTGGTCAAGGGCAGCATTGTATAATCATACAGTCCCTAAAGTGGAGTAGCAGGCTATTCGGCCCATCGAGTCTGCACCAAACCATCTGAAGAGCATCTTACCTGGACTCACTCTATAACCCTTCATTTCCCATGGCTAACCCACCTAACCTGCACATCCCTGGACACTATGGGACAATTTAGCATTGCCAATCCGCCCTAACCTGCACATCCCTGGACACTATGATGCAATTTAGCACGACCAATCCACCATAACCTGCACATCCCTGGGCACTATGGGACAATTTAGCATGGCCAATCCACCATAACCTGCACATCCCTGGGCACTATGGGACAGTTTAGCATGGCCAATCCACTCTAACCTGCACATCCCTGGACATTATGGGACAATTTAGCATGGCCAATCCACCCTAACCTGCACATCCCTGCGCACTATGGGACAAAATAGCACGGCCAATCCACCATAACCTGCACATCCCTGGGCACTATGGGACAATTTAGCATGGCCAATCCACCCAGACCTGCACATCCCTGGGCACTATGGGACAATTTAGCACGGCCAATCCACCCTAACCTGCACTTCCCTGGACACTATGAGACATTTAGCACAGCCAATCCACCCTAACCTACACACCCCTGGGCACTATGGGACAATTTAGCACGGCCAATCCACCCTAACCTGCACATCTCTGGGCACTATGGGGCAATTTAACACGGCCAATCCACCTTAACCTGCACACATCCCTGGACACTATGGGGCAAATTAGCACAACCAATCCACCCTAACCTGCACATCCCTGGACACTGGCGGTATGGTGATTTAGTGGTTAGCACTACTGCCCCACAGCACCAGGCATCTGGATTTGATCCCAGCCTCAGGCGAGTTTGCACATTTTCCCCATGTCTGCATGGGTTTCCTCCAGGTGCTCCGGTTTCCTCCTACAATCCAGAGATGTGCAGGTTAGGGTGGATTGGCCATGCTAAATTGCCCCATAGTGTCCAGGGATGGCATCCTTCTTTAGAGATCGCAATTTTCCTTCCCATGTAGTTGAAGATGCCCTCCAACGCATCTCGTCCACATCCCGCACCTCCGCCCTCAAACCCCACCCCTCCAACCGTAACAAGGACTGAACCCCCCTGGTCTTCACTTTCCCCCCTACCAATCTCCGCATAAACCATATCGTCCGCCGACATTTACACCACCTCCCCACCCCTTTTCGCTTTCCGCAAAGACTGTTCCCTCTGTGACTACCTGGTCAGGTCCACGCCCTCCCCAACAACCCACCCTCCCATCCTGGCACCTTCCCCTGCCACCACAGGAATTGCAAAACCAGCGCCCACACCTCCCCCCTCACCTCCATCCAAGGCCCCAAAGGAGCCTTCCACGTCCATCAAAGTTTCACCTGTACATCCACCAATGTCATTTATTGTATCGTTGCTCCCGATGCGGTCTCCTCTACATTGGAGAGACTGGACGCCTCCTGGCAGACTGCTTTAGGGAACACCTCTGGGACACCCACACCAATCAACTCCACCGCCCCGTGGCACAACATTTCAACTCCCCCTCCCACTCTGCCAAGGACATGCAGGTCCTGGGCCTCCTCCACCACCACCGCTCCCTCACCACCTGACGCCTGAGGAAGAACACCTCATCTTCCACCTCGGAACACTTCAACCCCAGGGCTTCAATGTGGACTTCACCAGTTTTCTCATTTCCCCTCCCCCCACCTTACCCCAGTTCCAACCTTCCAGCTCAGCACTGTCCCCATGACCTGTCCTACCTGCCAATCTCCCTTCCCACCTATCCACTCCACCCTCCCCCCTGACCTATCACTTCCAACCCCACCCCCATTCACCTATTGTACTCTTTGTTACCTTCCCCCACCCTCCTCTTTGATCTATCAGCTCCATCCCCACCCCCATTCACCTATTGTGCTCTTTGCTATCTTCTCCCCAGCCCCACCTCCCCCATTTATCTCTCCACCCTGGAGGCTTCCTGCCGTTAATCCTGATAAAGGGCTTTTGCCTGAAACGTCGATTTTCCTACACCTCGGATGCTGCCTGACCTGCTGTGCTTTTCCAGCACCACGCTGATCTAAACTCCAGGAATGTGTGGGTTAGGGTGGATTGGTTGTGCTAAATTGTCCCGTAGCGTCCAGGAATGTGTGGGTTAGGTGCATTAGTCAGGGACAAATGTAGAGTGGTAGAGCAATAGGTCCGGGTGGGTTACTATCCAGAGAGTCGGTATGGACGTGTTGGGGCGAATGGCCTGTTTTCACACTGTAGGGATTCTATTCTACTTCCCCGGAGTGTCGGAGGCTGAGGGACGACCCTATGCAGGGTTATAAAATTCATGAGTGGCATGGATAGGATGAATAGCCAAGGTCTATTCCCTGGGGTAGGTGGAGGGGGATAGGTTTATGGCGAGAGGGAAAAGATTTAAAAGGTACCAGAGGGACAACATTTACACGCAGAAGGTGGTGCGTGTGTGGAATGAGCAAGACTAGGCCATTCGGCCCCTTGATCCTGCTCTGCCATTGAAAAGCATCACGGCTGAGCATTCAACACAGCCCCCTGTTCCCTCTTCTCTCCCCCCATACCCTTTGATCACTTTCGCCTTAAGAACTACATCTAACTCCTTGGTTGAAGATATTTCTCCTCATCTCAGTTTTACCCCATCTTCTTTAGACTGTGATTCCCTGGGTGTGGTCTCTTCAGTCATCTGGAATATCCATCCTGTGTTTACCCCTGTTTAGTCCTTTTAGAATTTTATTGGGTTCTATGAGATGTCTCTCACCCTCTTCAAAACTCCAGTGAACATGGTCCTAACCGATCCAGCCTCTTTTCCTATGTCAGCCCTGCCGTCCCAGGATTCAGTCCAGTAAACCCTTCTTTTCACTCCCTCCATTGCCAGGACATCCTTCCTCAGGTAAGGAGACCAAAACTGCACACTATACTCCAGGTGTGGTCTCACCACTGCCCTGTACAATTGCAGCAAGGCATCCCCGCTCCTGTACTCAAAATTCTTGTGTCCTGTGTGACATAATAGCTCAATTTCTCTCCTTTCTATATAATCCAAACTTGGGCACTGCCCCTTAATGTGCCCCTTCCCAGTGCCAATGATTGTCCCTCAGCTGTTGTGTAAATTGCAAGAATTGCGAGTCTTGGATTCTTGCATGCATGCTTGCTTGAGTTATCATCAGTAAATTCGATTGGATTTGATTTATGTTTGTCACATGTACTGAGATACTGTGAAAAGTATTATTATAGAAGTCCTGACAGTGAGGAAACAGGCCCTTCGGCCCAATAAATCCACACCGACCCTCTGGAGTAACACACCCAGACCCATTCCCTGACTAACGCACCCAACCTACACATCTCTGAAGACTATGGGACAATTTATCACAGCCAATCCACTCTAACCTGCATATATCTGGAGACTAAGGGAAATTCAGCATGGCCAATCCATCCTAACGTACACACCCCTGGATAATATGGCACAATTTCGGATGACCAAATCACCCTAACCTGCACATCTTTGCACTGTGGGAGGAAAGGGGAGCACCCAGAGGGGACCCACGCAGTCATGGGGAGAATGTGCAAACTCCACACAGACAGTCAACTGAGGCTGGAATCGAACCCAGGTCCCAGCATTGTGAGGCAGCAATGCTAACCACAGAGCCACCATGCCACCCGTGTTTTGTATACTATCCAGGTAGATGATACTTTACGCAAATACATCAGGTAGTAGAACAGAATGCAGAATACAGTGCAGCAGCTACAGAGAACGTGCAGAGCAAGATCAACTCTAATATATGAGCGGTGCATTCAGTAAAGTCTGATAACAGTGGGGAAGAAGCTGTTCTTGAATCTGTTGGTACGTGTTTTCAAACATTTTCTTGATCAATTGCGTCAATGGTGTTTAATTTGGATAAGTGTGAGGTGTTGCATTTTGGTAAAACAGGCAAAGGCAGGACTTATATAATTAACGGTAGGTCTTAGTAGTCAGATACATAATTCTGTGAAATTTGCGTCACATGTAGAAGTTTAAGAAGGCATTTAGTACGCTTGCCTTTATTGCTCAGCCCTTTGAGTACAGGAGTTGGAACGTCATGTTGAGGTTGTACAGGATATTGGTGAGGCTGCTTCTGGAAAACTGTGTCCAGTTCTGGTCACCCTGTTATAGGAAGGATATTATTAAACTGCAGAGGGTTCAGAAGAGATTTATCAGGACGTTGCTGGAAATATAAAATTAGACTGGAAAGGCTGGAACCTTTTTCACTGGAGTGTAGGAGGTTAAGGAGTGACCTTGTAGAGGTTTGTAAAATCATGAGAGGCATGGATAAGGTGAATGACAAGGGTCTTTTCAACTAGGGTGGGGGGGAGTTCAAAACTAATGGCCATATGTTTAAGCTGAGAGGAGAAAGATTTAAAAAGGATATGAGGGGCAACTTTTTTACAGAGTACGGTTCGAGTGTGGAATGAACTTCCAGAGGAAGTGGTGGATGCAGATACAGATACAATATTTAAAAGACATTTGGTTAAGTTCATGAATAGGAACGGTTTGGCGGGATATGAATCAAGAGCAGGCAGGTGGGACTAGAGTCATAGAATCGCTATAATGTGGAAACAAACCCTTTGGCCCAACAAGTCCACACCAACCCTTCGAAGAGTAACCTACCCAAACCTATTTCCATACCCTATGTTTACCCCTGAGCTAACCTACACATCCTTGAACACTTTGGGAAATTTAGCATGGCCAATTCACCCGAACCTGCATACTTTTGGCTTGTGGGAGGAAACCCATGCCGACACTGGAGAACGTGCAAACTCCACACAGACAGTCACCTAAGGCTGGGATCGAACCCAGGTCTCTGGCACTGTGAGGCAGTAGTGATAACTACCAAGCCACCGTGCTGCTCAGTCATAGAGTCATACAGCATGGTCTGATGCTGACCATAATCCCAAACCAAATTAGTCCCATCTGCCTGCGCTTGGCCCATATTCCTCCAAACCTTTAGTTTAGTTTGGGAATGTGGTCAGCATGGACCAGTTGGACTGAAGGGTCTAATTCCATGACTCTGTAACCAGGTGGGAGAGGTCTTTGATGATGTTGGCTGCCTTCCTGAGGCAGTGGGGAACTGTATGCAGAGTCAGTGGATGGGAGGCTGGCAATGGACTGGGCTCTGTTATTTCTCATGGTCTTGGGCAGAGCAGTTGCCATCCAGATAGGATGGTGCATCTATCAAAATTGTCAGCATCACGAGCGATGCAGTTTTGCCCAACTCCATTCCCACCCTCCACCTCCATCCCCTGAGCCCACTTC
This sequence comes from Chiloscyllium plagiosum, assembly GCF_037043375.1. NCBI lineage: Eukaryota > Metazoa > Chordata > Chondrichthyes > Orectolobiformes > Hemiscylliidae > Chiloscyllium > Chiloscyllium plagiosum. Next base: position 8,191,626 of record NW_028270182.1, read on the forward strand.
ATCCTTTCTTTCTAACGTTGGGCAGCCCAAGAGATTTACTGTTGACTCTGTCTGCCTTCTTCCCCACCCCGCCCCCCCCACGCCCGATTATGCAGAGTCATGTACACACTCCTAATCTGCTGGGTCATTTTCTCCAAGTGATGTTGTTGCCAAGCTGAGGCGAAAAAAAACAGGATCTGGCATCCTTCCCGAAAACCTGGCATCAAACCTTGAGCTCCCACATCATTTATTTTAACCTTAACCTTCCGATCTATGCAAAGGCAAGATCCAGTAACTCTTCCAGTCAACATCCAGGCAATGATTAATTGTGGGTCCTTTTTGTTGTTATTTTTCAGCTCATTTTCTGTCAGGATGTTAGATAAGGTTCCAGCCTTATCACAGCAGTCACAAAAAAGTTATTTTTATAAGGCAGTGACTGACAATGAGGCTTATCCTGGCTATGTTTATAGAAGTCAACACATTGGTGTTGGGGATTTTTGTTTTGTTTATGAGGAGACGGGCTCTCTCCCAAAGCTGAGGGGAAACTGTGCATGATACTCCCGAGTTTCCATCCTTAGCTATCTCTGTCTGAAGCACTTCACTCCCCCAGCGTGACGTAGGGAGCTTCGCACACGTCAAGACACCGCTGAGGACAACAAAGGGGGTCTGCCGTTCTGAAAGAGATTAACGTTGGACTCGAAATGTTAACTTGACTCCTCTCTTCCACAGTTGCTGAGTTTCTGAAGCGCTCTTGGATTTCCTAAGGTCATAAGATATAGGAACAGAATTAGGCCATTCGGCCCATCGAGTCTGCTCCACCATTCCATCATGGCCGATTTGCTCCTCACCCCCATTATCCTGCCTTCTGCCTATATCCCTTCAACCCATTACCGATTAAACATTAGTCTAACTCCTCCTTAAATTGACTCAATATCCCAGCATCCACTGCACTTTGGGATCGCGAATTCCACAGATTCACAATCCTTTGGGAGAAGTCGTTTCTCCCCAACCCTGTTTTAAATTTACTTCCCCTTTATCTCAACCCAGAATGCCCCCACAAGAGGAAGCATCTGCTTCATGTCTATTTTATCCGTGCTTTTTACCATCTTGAATACCTCCATTTGATATCCCCATATTCATCTAAATCACAGAGAGTATAGGCCTAGTCTGTTCAATCTATCTCCATATGACAAGCCCCTCATCTCTGGGATCGATCTAGTGAACCTCCTCTGAACTGCCTCCAATGCCACTACGTCTTTCCTCAAACAAAGAGACCGAAACTGTGCACAATACTCCAGGTGTGTTCTCTGCCTTGTATAGTTGCAACAATACTTCCTTATCGTTACATGCTATTCCATTAGCTATAAAGGCCACCATTCATAGAATCCCTACAGTGTGGAAACAGGCCTTTCAGCCCAACAAGCCCACACCAACCCTCCAAAGAGTAACCCACCAAGACCCATCCCCCTACCCTATTACTCTACATTTACCCCTGACTAATGCACCTAACCTACACATTACTGGTCACTATGGGCAATTTAGCATGGCCAATCCACCCTAACCTGCATATCTTTGGAGTGTGGGAGGAAACCAGAGCACCGAAATGAAACCATGCAAACGTGGGGAGAATGTATAAACTCCACACAGTCGCCCGAGGATGGAATCAAACCCAGGTCCCTGGTGCTGTGAGGCAGTAGGGCTAACCACTGAGCCACTGTATCAGCCAGTCCATTGGCTTGCTTTACTATCAGCTGTACCTGAGCGATAGTTTGATGCATTGGGGAGCACAGCGGAGTGGTTGCTCTGTGATGTGTTAACGGTTCATATGGAAGCCACGTGGGTGCCAAATCCTTCGACTTTGTCGACGATTTGACACAGTGGCTCAGTTAGCACTGCTTCCTCATAGCGCTAGAGACTTAGGTTCAATTCTTGCCTAGGGCAACTGTCTGTGTGGAGTTTGTACATTCTCCCCGTGTCTGCGTGGGTTTTCTCCGGGTGCTCCGGTTTCCTCCCACAATCCAAAGATGTGCAGGTTAGGTGAATTGGCCATGCTAAATTGCCTGTACTATTAGGTGCAATAGTCTGGGGTAAATGTAGGGGAATGGTTTGCATGGGTTGCTCTTCAGAGGGTCGGTGTGGACTTGTTGGGCTGAAGGGCCTGTTTCCACACTGTAGGGAATCTAATCTAATCTAATTTGCAATCATCGCCTCTGTAAGCTGTCACACTATCAGGTCTCGGGTTGGCCCTGATCCCACGGGATGGTGGGATAGGAGCGAGGGTGGCCTGCTCCCGATCCTATGCAGCAACTTAGTTCACACCCACCATATAGGGAAGTGAGCCTGGCTCCCTTACCCTGTCCGGGCCTCCACGTGACTTCAGGCCCTACAAGTGATTCCAGGCCTATGGCCAACAAGTGTGGGCCCAGTCAGCCAAGCCCACGCGTCAAGAACAAGTGCAGATACATTTTGGATTCCCAGCTCCGGGAGAATGTACACCTCTTACAGCACATTCACGGCGCTGGAGGAGGGTGTGTGTCCAACTTCCACATTCGAGAGCTGTTGCCAGTTCTCCCGGCGTTCCAATTGACTGCTCCATCCGCAGAGGAATCACACCAATTTCGAAAATGTAACCCTGTGTCTCCACAGATGCAGCCAAACCTGCTGAGTTTCTCCAGCAGTCCATGTCTGGTCCACCTTAATTGTCTAATTCGTTGCTGGAAAAGGGGTCTGGAGAAAACAGGATAGGATCTTAGCAAAAGCTGCATCTGTTACATAGGCCCAGAGTGATATATTGATCGAAGCATAGATTAGATTCCCCTACAGCGTGGAACCAGGCCCTGCAGCCCAACCAATTCACACTGGCCCACCGAAGAGTAACCCACTCAGACCCATTTCCCTCTGACTAATGTACCTAACACTATGGGCAATTTAGCATGGCCAATTCACCTGACCTGCACATCTTTGGACTGTGGGAGGAAACCAGAGCACCCGGAGGAAACCCACGCAGACACGGGGAGAACGTGCAAACTCAACACAGACAGATGCCCGAGGCTGGGATCAAATCTGGTTCCCTGGCGCCGTGAGGCAGCAGTGCTAACCACTGAGCCCACCCTGGTGCCTGCTCTGTGGATGGCAAGTCAGCGATTGGTAGTAATCCTTCGTGGGGTGTAGGTGTCACTGCCTGGCTCACCATTTGCCGCCCAACCTTAATTGCCCCTTAAGGAAGTAGGAATGCCACTCCCTTCAGTTCCCCTCTGAGCCACTCTCTCATCCCGACTCAGATATATGTCGGCTGTTCCTTTAGTGTCAAAATCCTGGATGCCTGGATGGGTGGGAGAGGGCGCTCCAATGACACTCCAGAAGCTCATCATCCAGGGACAAAGCAGCCCCCCCACTTGATTCACATCACATCCACTCCCTCCCCACCAACGCTCAGTAGCAGCAGAGTGTGCCATCTACAAGACACACTGCAGAAACTCACCAAAGCTCCTTAGACAGCACCTTTCCAAATCCAAACTTGCAGGGGCTGATGTTCCCACCTACCTGCTGACCTTGTCCTTCTGGATGGAAGTGGCCGTGAGTTTGGAAGGTGCTGTCTGAGGATCTTTGTGTGCATCTTATAAATAGAGTCATAGAGTCATAGAGATGAACAGCATGGAAACAGACACTTCGGTCCAACCTGTCCATGCCGACCAGATATCCCAACCCAATCTAGTCCCACCTACCAGCACCCGGCCCAAATCCCTCCAAACCCTTCCTATTTATATACCCATCCAAATGCCTCTTAAATGTTGCAACTGTACCAACCTCCACCACATCCCAAACACTGCTGCTACTGAGTGTCGGTGGTGGAGGGAGTGAATGTTTGTGGATGTGGTGCCAATCAAGCGGGGGCTGCTTTGTCCCTGGATAGTGTTGAGCTTCTTGAGTGTTGTTGGAGCTGCCCCCATCTAGGGACAATTGGGGAGTATTCCCTTACATTCCTAACTTGTGCCGCCAATGGTGGGACAGGCTTTGGGGTTAATTGCCTTCTCTTCAGCTGTGAAATAACATGGTGAGGGTTTCTCGAGGATAAACTTTGCTTTCCCAGAAAAACAGAGGTGGTATTTCCTTATTACTGGTGACTCAGTAGTTAGCGCTGCTGCCTCACAGCATCAGGGACCTGGGTTCAATTCCTGCCTCGGGCGACTGTCTGTGTGGAGTTTGCACATTCTCCCCGTGTTTGTGTGGGTTTCCTCTGGGTGCTCCGGTTTCCACCTGTCAGGTCAGGTGAATTAGTCATGCTAAATTGTCCATAGTGTTAGGTGCATTAGTGAGAGGAGGGGTGGTCTCTCTTTGAAGGGTCAGTGTGGACTCGTTGGGCTGAAGGCCCTGTTTATGGAATCTAATCTAATCTAACACTGGGTTTTGACTTGAAAGTGGAGTCGCCGGTCGATAGGATAGTGAAGAAGGCATTTGGTATGCTTTCCTTTATTGGTCAGAGTATTGAGTACAGGAGTTGGGAGGTCACGCTGTGGCTGTACTGGACATTGGTTAGGCCACTGTTGGAATATTGTGTGCAATTCTCGTCTCCTTCCTATCGGAAAGATGTTGTGAAACTTGAAAGGGTTCAAAAAAGATTTACAAGGATGTTGCCAGGGTTGGAGTTATAGGGAGAGGCTGAACAGACTAGGGCTGTTTTCCCTGGAGCGTCGGAGGCTGAGGGGTGACATTATAGAGGTTTACAAAATTATGAGGGTCATGGATAGGGTAAATAGGCAAAAGTCTTTTCCCTGGGGTGGGGGAGTCCAGAGCTAGAGGGCATAGGTTTAGGGTGAGAGGGGAAAGATATAAAGGAGACCTACAGGGCAACTTTTTCACACAGAAGGTGTATGGAATGAGCTGCCAGAGGAACTGGTGGAGGCTGGTACAATTGCAACATTTAAGTGGCATTTGGATGGGTATATGAATAGGAGGGCTTTGGAGGGATGTGGGCCGGGTGCTGGCAGGTGGGACTAGATTGGGTTGGGTGGCACGGTGGCACATTGGTTAGCACTGCTGCCTCACAGCGCCAGAACCTGAGTTCAATTCCCGCCTCAGGCAACTGTCTGTGTGGAGTTTGCACATTCTCCCTGTGTTCGTGAGGGTTTCCTCCGGGCGCTCTGGTTTCCTCCCACAATCCAAAAATGTGCAGGTTAGGTGAATTGGCCATGCTAAGTTGCCCATAGTGTTGGGTAAAGGGATAAATGTAGGGGAATGGGTCTGGGTGGGTTGCGCTTCAGCGGGTCGGTGTGGACTTGTTGGGCCAAAGGGTCTGTTTCCACACTGTAATCTAATCTAATCTAACCTAACCTAATCTAATCTAATATCTGGTCGGCATGGAAGGGTTGGACCAAAGGGTCTGTTTCCATGCTGCACATCTCTATGATTCAATGACCCTATGACTTTCCTGCTGGTGACAACTAATTCAAAGGTATTTCTTAATCATGCCAGGTCCTTGTGACTATTAACAAGCATCTGAGGCATTGGATGGGTCCGATGGCTGAATGGACCCCCATTTAACATCAGCAGAAAGACCTTGGCCAGTGGTCTTTCCCCACTGTGGCTGCCCCAAGCTTTAGTGTGACCCTCAGCATGTAGTCCTGGACCTTCTGAAATGTCCCAGTCTGCAACACTGAGTCCGGGTCAACTCTTTCAAATGGAAGGCCAACACGTTTTGGGCAGACCATTGCTGTCTTCCACCCAGTTGATGGTCCTCCAGGCGCAGTCAATGTTGGTCTCGCTCTGTGTCCTGGGGAACAGAGTCCTGTGTCACGGAACTGCTCAGGGACAAACCTGGACAAAAACCACTGCACCTTCCTCCAGACTTCCTTCGCAAAGGCACATTCCAGAAAGAGATGTGTATGACAGTCTCTACCCTCTACACAGCGAAGGCAATGTGCAGTGGTGCAGAGAGTCTGGGCTTACAGGAAGGATCTGATTGGCAGTGCCCACCTCAAAACCAGCCAAGTGACATCTTGGTGCTTGTCAGGCAGTGTTGGGGATGAGGCGCTCTGCCAGATGCGAGTCAGAGGTGGAGAGCACCTCATCTCGATTGCACCCTCCGGCAACTCGCTGTCATTGCAGAGGTAAAGTGGTCACTTCCTCGAAATGAGGGCGCCTGCTCGCTTATCAACACACACAACTTCCTTCTGACCCGCAGATATGTGATGACTGTCCCTCCCTCCATCCTGCTTTTAAGGAAGGACATCGTTATCTCAACTTGCTGTTGGCACAATTACAACACCCCGACTTGCGTGATTTGAGTGATGACTGCATATTTTCCTCTCTGTCTCATTTGTCCCTTGTTCTGCTCTGGACCTCCAGACTCGCGGAAATCATGTTGATTTCATCGAATAAGTTGATTAAGGATAGTCAACATGGTTTTGTGAAGGGTAGGTTGTGCCTCACAAACCTTATTGAGTTCTTTGAGATGGTGACCAAAGAGGTGGATGAAGGTAAAGTAGTTGATGTGGTGTATATGGATTTCAGTAAGGCATCTGATCAGGTTCCCCACGGTAGGCTATTGCACAAAATATGGAGTCATGGGACTGAGGGTGATTTAGTGATTTGAATCAGACTTTGGTTAGTTGGAGGAAGATAGAGGATGGTGGTTGATGGGAAATGTTCACCCTGGAGTACTAGTGGTGTACTGCAAGGATCTGTTTTGGGTGCACTGCTGTTTGTCATTTTCAGAAATGACCTGGATGAGGGCGTAGAAGGATGAGTTAGTAAATTTGCGGACAACACTGAAGTCGGTAAGTTGTGGATAGTGATTAAAGATGTTGTCGGTTACAGAGGAACATAGGTAAGCTGCAGAGCTGGGCTGAGAGGTGGCAAATGGAGTTTAATGCAGAAAAGTGTGAGGTAATTCAGTTTGGAAGGAGTAACAGGAATGTAGAGTACTCGGCTAATGGCAAGATCCTTGGTAGTGTAGATGAGCAGAGAGATCTCGGTGTCCGTGTACATAGATCCTTCAAAGTTGCCACCCAGGTTGTTAGGGCTGTTAAGAAGGCATACGATGTGTTAGCTTTTATTAGTAGAGGGATCGGGTTTTGGAGCCACGAGGTCATGCTGAAGCTGTACAAGACTCTGGTGCAGCCGCACTTGGAGTATTGCGTGCAGTTCTGGTCACCGCATTATAGGAAGGATGTGGAGGCTTTGGAAAGAGTTCAGAGGAGATTTACTAGGATGTTGCCTGGCCTGGAGGGGAGGTCTTACAAGGAAAATTTGAGGGACTTGAGGCTGTTTTCGTTAGAGAGAGGAAGGTTGAGAGGCGACTAAATTGAGACTTATAAGATAATCAGAGAGTTAGATAGAGTGGACAGTGAGAGCCTTTTTTCTTGGAAGAGGGGGCATAGCTTCAAACTGCGGATTATAGATATAGGACAGATGTCAGAGGTAGTTTCTTTACTCAGTGAGTAGTAGGGATGTGGAATGTCCTGCCTGCCAACTCACCAAGTCTACGGGCATTTAAATGGTCATTGGATGGGCATTTGGACGAGAATGAAATAGTGTAGGTTAGATGGGCTTCAGATTGGTTTCGCAAGGCGGTGCAACATCGAGGGCTGAAGGGCCTGTAGTGTGCTCTAATGTTCTATGTTCTATGTCTTCCATCTTCCCACTCACCTCTTTCCATCTCAGTGATAATTGGATGGCAAACAGCTTGGGTATAGATCAAGAGTTATTCCTGGCTGGCACTGAAGGCCTGCAGGATATAGATTCCTACAGTGGGCAACATACCTCCAGGGGAGGCAATGTCCTAGTGGTATTTTCACTGGACTGTTAATCCAGAGACCCAGGTAATGTTCTGGGGACCCCGGTTCGAATCCTACCATGGCAGATGGTGGAATGTGAATTGAATAACAAACCTGGAATTAAGAGTCTAATGATGACCATGAATCTATTGTCGATTGTTGAAGAGTCCCATCTAGATCACTAATGTCCTTCAGGGAAGGAAGCTGCCATCCTTACCTGGTCTGGCCTCCAGGTAACTCCAGACCCACAGCAATGTGGTTTACCCTGAACTGCCTTCTGGGCAATTAGGGATGGGCAATAGAATGCTGGAGCCAGTGACATCCACATCCTGTAACTGAATAAGAATAAAGGTTCACCTGACCCTGCTCGCCAGCTACAAGTCATAGAAACATACAATACAGGAGCAGGTGTAGACCTCTCTGCTCTTCGGACTTCCTCTCCTGGTCAATCATGTAACTCACTTCCGCTTCCATACCCTTTGATCTTTATGGTGTTATACTAGGAGAGTCATACAGCACAGAAACAGACCCTTCACTCCAACCCCTCCAAGCAGACCATTATCCCAAATTAAGCTAGTCCCACCTGCCTGCTCCTGGCCCATATCCCTCCAAACCTTTCCTATTCTTGTAATTATCCAAATGTCTTTTAAACATTGTAACTGTACCCACACCCACCACTTCCTCAGGAAGTTCATTCCACACCCGAATTACTGTCTGTGTAAAGAATTTGCCCCTCATGTCTGTTTTAGATCTCTCACTGGAAACATATACCCCCTAATTGTGAAATGCCCCATCCTAGGGGAAAACCACCTGCCATCAATCCTATCCATACCCCTTGTGATTTTATAAACCTTTATAAGGTCACTTCTTAACCTCCGACACTCCATTAGGAAAACTCTCAGTCTATCCAGCCTTATTTTATAACTCAACCATCTATTCCTGGTAACACCCTGGTAAATCTTTTCTGAATCTTGTCCAGCTTGAATAATATCCTTTCTAAAATAAGGTGACCAGAACTGAACACAGTTCTCCAGAAGAGACCTCACCAACATTCTGTACAACCTCAACATGACATCCCAACTCCTATACTCAAAGGTCTGAGCAATGAAGGCAGGCAAGTTAAATGCCTTCTTAACCACCCTGTCAACATGTAACATGATCTTCAAAGAATGATGTACCTGAACCCCTAAGTCCCTCTAGCCTACGGCCCTACCATCCTGCTCTTGTCTGTCACTCTTCAGCCCATTGAGCTATTTGATCAAGATCCCTTTATAATCTTAGATAACTTTCTTTTATGTCTACTATACCTCTGCAGTGGACAAGGATGTTGCCAGGGTTGGAGGGTTTCAGCTACAGGGAGAGGCTGAATAGGCTGGGGCTGTTTTCCCTGGAGAATCGGAGGCTGAGGGGTGACCTGATAGAGGTTTATCGTGAGGGGCATGGATAGGGTAAATAGACAAAGTCGAAGAGTCTGGTGCTAGAAAAGCGCAGCCAGTCAGTCAGCATCCGAGGTGCAGCAGAATCAACGTTTCGAGCATACACTCTTCATCAGGACACTCCTTTCCCTGAGGTGGGGAAGTTGAAAAGTAGACGGCATAGGCTTAGACTGAGAGGGGAAAGAATTACAAGTGACCCGAGAGGGATATTTTCTACGCTAAGGGTGGTGCCTGTAAGGAATGAGCTACTAGAGGAGATGGTAGAGGCTGGTACAATCACAACAGTTAAAAGGCATCTGGATGGCTCCATGAATAAGAAAGGTTTAGAGGGAAATGGGTCAAATACTGGCAAATGGAACAAGATGAACTTAGGATATCTGATCAGCACGGATGAGTTGGACCGAAGGGTCTGTTTCCGTGCAGTATGACTCTATGACTCTATTGAAAGTCTTCAAATGTTTCTAACATCCAGAGATAGTGGAGACAAAGATAGACATGTGGAATGAGGTTATTCCACAACTGGAATATAGCTGGAGGTTGCTAAGAATATGCATCCAGTGGTTTGTGGTGTGTTGCATTTGTTTAGCTGCTAAGTCCAAAAAGGATAGGCTGTGGATCCACATTGAGAGATTCGGACAATGATTCAACACCAATTAATGATGAGCTATTCTTTAAAAAGACTTGGCCCTGATATAGACCCTTATCAAATTTCTCAGCAGTTTCCATTCAGTGAATCATTTCAACTTGCTCATTTCAATTCTCGCATGGATTGTATCTGCATTCCCAGGCAGTGTGTCTCTTTCTCCCCCGCTATGTCTCGCTCCTTCCCTCAATAAAGAGAAAACAATTAACAATCTAAAGCCTGCTTTCCTGAAAAGAACTGAAATATGGCCCAGGGATTCTCAGTAGAACTGGCCGAGGTTGGGATGTTAGCCAGGGTTGGAGTTAGGATTGGCATTAGTGTAGGGATGGAGTTAGAGTTAGGATTAAGTTTAGGGGTGGTTTAGGAGGAGAGAAGGTCCCAGGATAGTGCTGTGGGCTCTTTGAAATTCAGCCAAAGTTTGTAATTTCAACCACAGCATAGCACCTCCACTTTCACTTGTACTCCAAGACACAATCTCTGGAACTGGGCCTTGCCCCCCACATAGACTCTGACTCGACTGAGCACTGTTCGTTGCTTGTTCAAGGAACTTTGGCTAGGGTTGACCTTTGGTCTGGGTTGACTTTTGGCTAGAAGTGACCTTTGCCCAGGATTGACATTTGTGCTGGGGTTGATCTTTGTGCCGGGATTGACCTCTGGCTGGGGTTGACCTTTGCACTGGGGTTGACCTTTGCACTGGGGTTGACCTTTGTGCTGATGTTGATCTTTGGCTGGGATTGACCTTTGGTTAGAGTTAACCTTTGGCTGGGTTTGACCTTTGGCTATGGTCGACCTTTGGTTAGGGTTGACCTTTGACGAGGGTTGGTGTCTGGCTGAGGTTAACCTTTAGCTGGGGTCGCTCAGGAGCTCCAGCCAGGAGAGAGAGAGAGACAGAGAGCTGGACAAACTTCAGCTGGTAACTAGTCTCCATCTCATTGCTATTGATGGGATCTTGCTGTGCTCAATCTAGTAGCGATAATTCCCACGTTGCAACAGGCAAAGAACAATTCAAAATTGCCTTCCATTGGCCATGCAGTGCTGGGAGACAACCTTGGTTTGGGAAGGGTGAGGCAAGAACAAGGGCTTCTCCAGTTTCTGAACCTTTATCTCGAACCCCCTCGGCCCTAGTTTCTTTCATTTTCCAATTCAGCTCCACATGCTGACTCGGTTAACTCATGCCCACATCCTTGTCCCTCACAACAGCGAGCATTTTGAAAGAAAGAAATGGACATATCAACCGCAAAAGAGGTCCCAACCCCCGATTAAAACATCTGGAAGATACGGGGACCTAGGAGCTGCAAACTCAGCCTTATGTTTCAAGCTGAAGAGGAAGAGGGGCTCGATATAAACATGAAGCAACAGGTAACCACCACAAGCGTCTTGACTCAGTTGGCAGTTTGCCCCGTCAGGAAACAAAACATTCCACACATACCAGTCTACTCTACAGGAAAGCGGTTCTTTTCAGATGTAGCGTGCCTAACTGAGCTGTGAGAGACCGATTACTCACGGACACGCATCTCTGCAGAGTCAACCCTGGAAACTTTCTGACACAGAGAGCAGTGGGTCACAGAGTGCATGACCTGTTACTGACTTCGATAGAATCTTGCCCGCGGGCAAGAGAGTTAATGACGGGTGGGGAAGTGGAGCCATGGTCTTGATAGAACAGGGCCAAATGGCCGTGTCCCCCCTGGTCCATTCCTTTCCAACATTTGTCCCTGGGTGAGGTGGGACTCATCATGCCATCCCTACTTTGCCTTGGGAAGTTGGCGATGACGATATTAGCAGAGTTGAGATGGTTTGAGTGGATACGTTGGTACTTATGGTGACATGAGTCCACCTGGGGGAGGATACCTAAAGGCTTGGCTAAAGGAGACTCAACCTTCATGAACATAAAACAGGACTAATACAAGTTAGAATTGCTTCAGTGAGGAAACAGGCCATTCAGACAGTTGAGTCCACACCCTCCACCTGAAGATCATCCCGCCCAGACCCCATCCTATCCCTGTAACTCTTACATTTCCCCATGGCCAATCCACCCTAACCTGCACATTCCTGGACATTATAGGGCAATTTCCCATGGCCAATCCACCCTAACCTACACATCCATGGACATTATGGGACAATTTCCCATGTCCAATCTACCTTAACCTGCATATCCTTGGACACTATGGGACAATTTAGCATGGCCAATCCACCCTAGCCTGCACATTCCTGGACACTGTGGGACAATTTAGCATGGCCAATCCACCCTAACCTACACATCCCTGGACTGTGGGAGGAAACTGGAGCAACCGGAGGAAACCAATGTAGACACAGGAAGAATGTGCAAACTCCACACAATTGCCCAAGAATGGAATTGAACCCAGGTTCCTGGTGCTCTGAGGCAGCAGTGCTAACCACTGAGCCACCATGCCATCTTAGTTACTGACATATTAGCAACATTACATCTGAATTACAGAATGAGACAGCATGCTCAGTGTCAGGGCGAATCATATTGCAGCTGGAATAGCATTGATAAGTATGCAGAGTCAATGGGTCAGTGCTCCCTGACTCTGTAACTGCTGAAACAGGCTGGTGTAGCTTTAGTAAACACAGCAGTGGGGTTAGCCCCTGACAATACTGTGGCATTACGAGGTGTATTTTGTCCTGCTTTTGTTTTTAAAGAGAGATTTTGAGGCAGAGATAGAGAGCTGCCTATCTGAATCCAAGAAAGTAAACAGCTTGTGAGGCCATGAATTGAATTGAATTGAATTGAGTTTATTGTCACGTGTACCGAGGCACAACGAAAGGCTTTGTCTTGCGAGCAATACAGGCAGATCACAGAGTTAAGCAACATAGATAGGTAAATGATAGATAAACAGCGGCAAAATCAAAAACACAGGTACAGGTGAATGTTAAGAGTTTGTGAGTCCATTCAGTATTCTAACAACAGTAGGGTAGAAACTGTTTCGAAACTGGCTGGTGCGTGGTTCAGGCTTCTGTACCTTCTCCCCGATGGTAGAGGTTGTAGAAAACCATTGCCAGGCTGGGGTGAATCTTTGAGAATGCTGGCGGCCTTTCCTTGACAGCGGGCCTGGTAGATGGATTTTATAGATGGGAGGTTGTGATTGTCCCGGGCCGAGTTCACCACTCTCTGTAACCGTCTCCGATCTTGAATGGTACAGTTACCATGCCAGTTAGTGATACACCCAGACAGAATGCTCTGGATAGCGCACCTATAAAAGTTGGCAAGGGTATTCGCCTCCATGCCAAATTTTCTTAGGGTTTTCATTAAAAGTTGGAACAATAGAAGCAACCTGGCTGGGTGGGGTTAAGCTCACCCAGAACCAGGATTTTTAGTTTTAGTTTCTTAGTAGCAGTTGCTGGGGTCTTGAAGCTGGGGGTCTGAAAGCTGCAGCACCTCACTCCCTGCTAATCTCTCAGAGTTTTGTCTTGGCGGTTTTTTTCCCCTCCTGGATTGGAGAATTGCCTGTGAGACAATCTGTTTTACTGAATTTGCCTTTGCCATGGGTGTGTTGTGGGATGTTACTGGATCGAACAGCTACTATTTAGCAATTAAACAATCGATTATTCTGTTAAGCTTTCTCAATTGGGTTACATTATTCCAATTTCTTTCACCTTTGTTTGCATTTTAACGGCAGTGTTTGAATGAAGTGTTTTGCCTGAAGCCTGGTACTTTGACCAATTGAATTGCACCCAGAATGCAATGCTCTACACTTGCCTTTGAAATAAGAAAAAGTTCGGTTCTATACTATCTTCTGAATATATTTTGAGGGGGCTTGGTCTGATCCAGAACATTCCTCACAGGAATCTGCATGTTCAGTTCTTCACGTTTTGAGGCGTGGAGATCTCTCGTGATCCTTTCAGGTCCTAAAGGTGTTCTGCCAAAGCTCCCACATGGTGCAGAGGGATTGTATTTGCAGTGAAAGGGGAGGGAAGGCTAAACCAATCAGGCCACACTCACTTCTCATCTTCATCCCTGAGCCACAGATCTCCATCCTTGGTTAGGCCGAGATTCCGGTCTGAGATCCACGCCAGGCAGAATGGGAGGTTTGCTTTGATTTATTATTGTACTGAGATACAGTGATTTACTCTGTATCCAACTCCTTTCATGGGAGTATTTGTTGGGTTTAGTGTAGAGGCATCTTTCCTCTGCATCTAACCCCATGCTGTCCCTGTCCTGGGAAGTGTTCGATGGGGGACAGTGTAGAGCATGCATTACTCTGTATCTAACCCTGTGCTGACCCTATCCTGGGGGGGCGTTTGATAGGGGACAGTGTAGAGGGAGCTTTACTCTGTATCTAACCCCGTGCTCTCCCCGTCCTGGGGAGTGCTTGATAGGGGACAGTGTAGAAGGAGCTTTACTCTGTATCTCACCCCGTGCTGTCCCTGTCCTGCGAGTGTTTGATGGGGGACAGTGTAGAAGGAGCTTTACTCTGTATCTCATCCTGTACTGTCCCTGTCCTGGAGAGTGTTTGATGGGGGATAGTGTAGAGGGAGCTTTACTCTGTATGTAATCCTGTGTTGTCCCTGTCCTGGGAGTGTTTGATGGGGGACAGTGTAGAGGGAACTTTACTCTGTATGTAACCCTGTGCTGTCCCTGTCCTGGGAGTGTTTGATGGGGGACAGTGTAGTGGGAGCTTGTTGGGAAAAAGTAAATCTTGTGCAGCATCGTTTAAAACAAGTATCGAGGAGATGGGACCTTGAGCAATTAATTAGCTTTATCATGGCCGTGGTGAATACATCTTTGTTCAAGGACATCTGACACATTCCAATGAAATACACAAGTTATATCGTATAACACAAGCCCACTGGCCCTTAACTACGCAACCTCGGGGCAGTCGTAAGGTCCACGTACTTTGCCCGGACCTACATTTTTTAATATTTACAAAACTGAATGTTATCTGATACTGCACATTCAGCTCGGCTCAACAACCGATAAAGGACATAGAGACACAATACATCATCTATGAAGCAGAATAGTCTGAGGGGCCAGAGGTGCAGAGGGAACCATGCCACTGCAAGGTCAGGCTAGCAAAACAGACTTCCTCAGCCAGGCCTCACACAGCACTTTGCTAGCAAGCTACATCTTACTGCAAACATTGCTAACCCCTTACTGTCCCTGCACTGGGAGTGATTCACGGGGGACAGTGTAGAGGAGGCTTTGCTCTGTATCTAACCCAGTGCTTTCCCTGTCCTGGGAGTATTTGATGAGGACAGTGTAGAGAAAGCTTTACTCTGTATCTCACCCCATGCTGTGCCTGTCCTGGGAGTGTTTGATGGGTGAAATTGTCAAGGGAGCTTTACTCTGTATCTAACCCGGCTGTCCCTGCCCTGGGAGTGATTGATAGGGGACAGTGTAGAGAGAGCTTTACTCTGTATCTAACCCCGTGCTGTCCCTGTCCTGGGGAGTGTTTTATGGGGGACAATGTAGAGGGAGCTTTGCTCTGCATTTAACCCTGTTCTGTCCCTGTCCTGGGGAGTGTTTGATAGAGGACAGTGTAGAGGAAGCTTTATTCTGTCTCTAACTCCGTGCTGTCCCTGTCCTGGGAGTGTTTGATGGGGGACAGTGTAGAGAGAGCTTTACTCTGTCTCTAACCCTGTGCTATCCCTGTCCTGGGAATGTTTGATGGGGGGACAGTGCAGAGGGAGCTTTACCATGCATCTAACCCCGTGCTGTCCCTGTCCTGGGAGTGTTTGATGGGGAACAATGTAGAGGAGCTTTACCCTGTATCTAACCCCATGCTGTCCCTGTCCTGGGAGTGTTTGATGGGGAACAATGTAGAGGAGCTTTACCCTGTATCTAACCCCATGCTGTCCCTGTCCTGGGAGTGTTTGATGGGGGACAGTGTAGAGGGAGCTTTACTCTATATCTAACCCCGTGCTGTCCCTGCCCTGAGAGTGATTGAGACGGGACACTGGTTAAAGTTGTGGTGTTACTCGAACATTTTCTAGAACGATCTGCATGGGAACATGGAGGAAAACCAAATAAGACACAACAAAATGAGGTCAGCAGGAAGGCAAGTGAAAGCCCACAGACAAAATGTGTTCTGCGGCAAGACTCAACAGATCGTGGTTTTGTTTATGTACATTTGCTTCCAGCTCACTGTAGGCAAAGAAATCCCTGACCTGTGCTGTCTGATGGCTGCTGCTACTGCGTCTTGTCTGAATGTGTCATCTGGCTGTATCAGCATGTGATCCTGTGTCTGTGTATTCCTCCTGGTGATAGTTACAGCCCATAAATAAAAATCTAGCAGCCAACCTTAAGGTCCCTGTGGGTTTAACTCCTCCCTGTTGGTTCCTGCGTGTAGATCTAATCTGCACGGTACACATTCCAATACCTCTTCATCTTGGACACAGGAATCTCACCCTGTTCATTTCACCCATCCCACACCCTGTTCCTGACGTGCTGTGGAATCTAAAGCCTTGTCCCAAGTTTTATCAATGCGCCATTCTATCTGGGTGCATTTTGGCAAGGCAACTGGATTACTCCCGGTGCTGCGAGCTACCGAGGGTAGGAATAAGAGGATAGAGCAGACGAATGCACAGCTGAGGAGCTGGTGTTTAGGAGGAGGATTCACATTTTTGGATCATTGGATTCTCTTCTGGGGTAGAAGTGACCTGTATAAGAAGGACGGATTGCACCTGAATTGCAGGGGGAGTAATATACTGGTAGGGAGATTTGCAAGAGCTGCTTTGGAGGATTTAAACTATTAAGTTGGGGGGAAGGGACCCAATGGGATAGGAAAGAGATCAATCTGAGACTGGTACAGTTGATAAAAGAAGCGATTCAAACTGTCAGGGCAGGCAGGGACAAAGCAGAGAACAAGGTAGGACTGATAAATTGATCTGCATTTATTTCAATGCAAGAGGTCTAACAGGGAAGGCAGATGAACTCAGGGCATGGTTATAACATGGGACTGGGATATCATGGCAATTACAGAAACATGGCTCAGAGATGGACAGAAATGGCAGCTTAATGTTCCAGGACACAAATGCTACAGGAAGGATAGAAAGGAAGGCAAGAGTGGAGGGGGAGTGGTGTTTTTGATAAATGATAGCATTACAGCTATTGAGAGTATGTTGCCGGAAAAGCACAGCAGGTCAGGCAGCATCCGAGGAGCAGGAAAATCGACTTTCAGGCCTCATTCCTGATGAAGGGCTCCTGCCCGAAACGTCGTTTTTCCTACTCCTTAGATGATGCCTGACCTGCTGCGCTTTTCCAGCAACACACTCTCAACTCTGATCTCCAACATCTGCAGACCTCACTGTCTCCTAGCATTACAGCTGTACTGAGGGAGGATATTCCCGGAAATAGATCCAGGGAAGTTATTTGGGTGGAACTGAGAAATAAGAAGGGGATGACCACCTTATTGGGATTGTATTATAGACCCCCTAATAGTCAACGGGAAATTGAGAAACAAATTTGTAAGGAGATTTCAGTTATCTGTAAGAATAATAGGGTGGATATGGATGGGGATTTTTACTTTCCAAACATAGACTGGGACTGCCATAGTATTAAGGGTTTAGATGGAGAGGAATTTGTCAAGGGTGTACAAGAAAATTTTCTGATTCATTATGTGGATGTACAAAACTTGACCTACTCTTGGGAAATAAGGCAGGGCAGGTGACTGAGGTGTCATTGGGGGAGCACTTCAGGGCCAGTGACCATAATTCTATTCGTTTTAAAATAGTGATGGAAAAGGATAGATCAGATGTAAAAGTTGAAGTTCTAAATTGGAGAAAGGCTAATTTTGATGGTATTAGGCAAGCACTTTCAAAAGCTGATTGGGTGCAAATGTTTGCAGGTAAAGGGATGGCTGGAAAATGGGAAGCCTTCAGAAATGAGATAACAAGAATCCAGAGAAAGTATATTCCTGTCAGAGTGAAAGGGAAGGCTGGTAGGTATAGGGAATGCTGGATGACTAACGAAATTGAGGGTTTGGTTAAGAAAAAGAAGGAAGCATATGTCAGGTATAGCCAGGATTGATCGAGTGAATTCTTAGAAGAGTATAAAGAAAGTAGGAGGGAAATCAGGAGGGCAAAACGGGGACATGAGATAGCTTTGGTAAATAGGGTTAAGGAGAATCCAAAGGGGTTTTACAAATACATTAAGGACAAAAGAGTATCTATGAAGAGAATAGGGCCCCTCAAAGATCAGCAAGGCGGCCTTTGTGTGGAACCGCTGGAGATGGGGAGATACTAAACGAGTATTTTGCATCAGTGTTTACTGTGGAGAAGGACATGGAAGATATAGAATGTGGGGAAATAGATAGTGACATCTTGAAAAATGTCCATATTACAGAGGAGGAAGTACTGGATGCCTTGAAACGGATAAAAGTGGATAAGTCCCCAGGACCTGATCAGGTGTACCCAAGAACTCTGTGGGAAGCTATGGAAGTGATTGCTAGGCCTCTTGCTGAGATATTTGTATCATTGATAGCCACAGATGAGATGCCAGAAGACTGGAGGTTGGCTAATGTGGTGCCACTATTTAAGAAGGGTGGTAAGGACAATCCAGGGAACTATAGACCTGACGTTGGTGGAGGGCACGTTGTTGGAGGGAATCCCGAGGGACAGGATGTACATGTATTTGGAAAGGCAAGGATTGATTAGGAATAGTCAACATGGCTTTGTGCGTGCGAAATCATGTCTCACAAACTTAATTGAGTAACCTTAACCAAGTCCCTAACCCTGACTCTGATCCTTACCCTAACCCTGACTCTGACCCTAACCCTAACCCTGACTCTGACCCTAACCCTAACCCTGACTCTGACCCTAACCCTGACCCTAACTCTGACCCTAACCCTAACCCTGACTCTTACCCTAACCCTGACCCTAACTCTGACCCTAACCCTAACCCTGACTCTTATCCTAACCCTGACCCTAACTCTGACCCTAACCCTAACCCTAACCCTGACCCTAACTCTGACCCTAACCATAACCCTGACTCTGATTCTGACCCTCACCCTGACCCAGATCCTGACCCTGACCTTAACCCTGATTCGGACCCTAACCCTGACGCTAACTCTGACCCAGACCCTGACCCTGATCCTTACCCTGACCCTGACTCTGACTCTAACCCTGACTCTGACCGTAACACTGACCCTAACTCTGACCCAGATCCTGACCCTGATCCTTACCCTGACCGTGACTCTGACCCTAACCCTAACCCTAACTCTAACCCAGATCCTGACCCTGACCCTGACCCTGATCCTTACCCTGACCCTGACTCTGACCCTAACCCTGACTCTGACCCTAACTCAAACCCAGATCCTGACCCTGACCCTGACTCTGACCCGAACCCTAACCCTGACTCTGACCCTAACTCTGACCCAGATCCTGACCCTGACCCTGATCCTTACCCTGACCCTGACCCTGACCCTAACCCTAACCCTGACTCTGACCCTAACCCTGACCCTAACTCTGACCCAGATCCTGATCCTTACCCTGACCCTGACTCTGACTCTAACTCTAACCCTAACCCTAACTCTGACCCAGATCCTGACCCAGACTCTGACTCTGATCCTAACCCTGAACCTGACTCTGTCCCTAACCCTGACATTACCCATAACTCTAACCTTAATCCTAACCCTAACCTTCACCCTAACTGTAACCCTAACCCTGACCTTGACCCTGACCCTGATCCTGA